>NC_133406.1:176227500-176852500 GCF_049350105.2 Macaca mulatta
CAGAGTGAGAAATCAAGAAGCTTAGCAGAAAGCAGCAGCTAGGAGGTAGAGGTTAGTATTAATAGCTGCATAGTGCTGGGGGAAAAGAATTGAAGTTTAAGTTCTGCCAAGTTAGAAAATTCTGGTAAACATCTTAGATTTTCCACTAACACCTCAGAAAAGCCACAACTTAAGACTAAGCCCAGGACTATAAACTTCACTCTAGAATTTAAAGCAAGATGTAAATAAATCTACCATAACGAAACCTAAAACAAGCCTCCATTTAAGATTAATGTAATCTGGCCAGGTGTGGTGGCACATGCCTGTAATCCCAGCACTTTGGGAGGCCAAGGCAGATGGATCGCCTGAGGTCGGGAGTTCGAGACCAGCCTGACTGATATGGTGAAACCTCATCTATATGAAAAATACAAAAATCAGCCAGGCAATCAGCAGGCGCCTGTAATCCCAGCTACTCAGGAGGCTGAGACAGGAGAATTGCTTGCACCCTAGAGGCAGAGGTTATAGTGAACTGAGACTGCGCCACTGCACTTTACCCTGGGCAACAAAGTGAGACTCTGTCTTAGAAAAAAAAAAAAAAAAGATTAATGTAATCCATCAGTAACTTAACTGCCTGCCAGTACAAGCTCAACATTCTTTAGAGTAAGAACACAAAATCTCTATATGTATCATTCCCAAATATCCAGGATAAAATAAAATATTACTAAACATTTGAATTAGCAGGAAAAAATATGAAATATCAATTGAACACGAAACAAGAGAAGAAGATCCACAGATGACTCAGATGCTAGGACTAGGACAATGAATTTAAAACAGCTATTCTAAATATGCTAAAGCATTTCAAAGAAAAGATAGGCAGAATGAGTAAACAGAGAATCCCAGAAGAGAAATGGAAATCATAAGAGAACCAAATTGAAATTCTAGAACTGAAAATACAATATCAGAAAAGAAAAAAAATTACTCAATGGAAATTAGAGATGATTAGACACTTCGAAAGAAAGTGTCAGTCAACTTGAAGACAAGTCAATAGAAATCACTCACACTGAAGAAGAGAGAATAAAAGATAGAAAATATTAACCAAATTGCAGAGACCTGTGGGACAATAGCAAGCTGACTGAAATATGTGTGATTGAAATACCAGAAAGAAAAGAGGGAGAGAGAGCATGAAGTAGAATATTTTTAAAAGAAACAAGATTTTTAAATTCCCTAATATAGTGGAAATATACCAAGATCCAATAGCTCAGAGGTTCCTAGAAAGATAAATTAAAAGAACACCACGTGTAGACAAGTCATAGTCGAACTGTGAAAACCTAAAGGGAACAATTTTTAAATGGTCAGGGAAAAATACATATGATATAAAGAGTAATACATGATTTCATTATAAAAATAAAGTTAAAACACAATAGAATATCTTTAAAGTGTACAGATTTTTTTTTCTTGAGAAAAAAGAGTTCTGAGATGATTTATTTTCTTCATTTATTTACTAAAATAAATGTTAAAGGAAGTTCTTGAGGTTAAAGGAAAATGATAACAGGTGGAAATTTGGATCTATATAAAGGACTAAAGAGCACCACAAGTGGTAAATATGTGGATATGTATAGATTACTTTCCTTTTTCTTCTTTTGAGACAGGATCTTGCTCTGTCACGCAGGCTGGAGTGCAGTGGCATGATCATGGCTTACTGCAGCCTCAACCTCCGGGCTCAAGCCATCCTCCTACCTCAGTCTCCTGAGTAGCTGGGACCACAGGCACATGCCACTACACATAGCTAATTTTTTTTCTTTTGGTAGACATGGGGTCTTTAGATTTTGCCCAGACTGGTCTTGAGCTCTGAGCTCAAGTGATCCTCCTGCCTTGGCCTTCCAAAGTGCTGGGATTACAAGCATGAGCCACTGTGCCTGGCCCAGATTACATTTTTTTTTCTCTTAATTTCTTTAAAAATAATTAAATTTTAAAGCCAAAATAATACAATGTATTGTGAAATTTAATAATAGTAAAATATGCAACAATAATAGCACAAAGAGCAGAGGGAAGTGAATACGTTTATATTAAATTTTTCTTTTTTTCTTTTTTTTTGATATAGAGTCACTCTGTCACTCAAGCTGGGGCATGCAGTGACATGATCTAGGCTTTCTGCAACTTTCACCTGGGTTCAAGCAATCCTCCTATCTCAGCCTCCAAAGTAGGTAGGATTATAGGCATGCACCTCCATGCCTAGCTAATGTATTTTTAGTAGAGATGGGGTTTAGCCGGGCGTGGTGGCACGTGCCTGTAATTCCAGCTATTTGGGAGGCTGAGGCAGGAGAATCGCTTGAATCTGGGAGGCAGAGGTTGCAGTGAGCCAAGATCACACCATTGCACTCCAGCCTGAGTGACAGGGTGAGACTCCACCTCAAAAAAAAAAAAAAAGAAAAAAAAAAAGAAGTTAAAACAAAGTACTAAAAGATACTCAATGAAGTAAAAGAAGATAGAAAAGGAGGGACAAATAATAAAAACATATGGGATGAATGGCAAAAAATAGCCAGATTTAAGCCCAAACATGTCAACAGTCTAATTAAATAGAAATGAACAAACACCCAATTATAAGACAGAGATTGTCAAGCTAGATAAAAACAGATAACCCAATTTAATGTTGTTTATAAGAGATGCATTTTAAATATAAAGACACTAATAATCTGAAAGTAAAGAGAATGAAAAAATTATACCATGAAAATGCTAAAACCAAGAAAGCTGGTGTGACTATGTTAATATAAGAAAAAGTAGACTTCTAAATAAGGAATATTGCCAGAGATAAAGAGGAATAATTTGTAATGACATATAGATCAATTCAAGACATAACAATCCTGAATAGTATGCATCTTATAACAGAGTTTAAAACTATGTGAAACAAAATATGCCAGAATATAAAGAAAAATAGACAAAATTACAATCATAGCTGGAGATTTTAATACTCCCTTCTCAGTAATTGATAAAACAAGTAATAAAAAAATTAATGATAATACAACTGACATTACCTAACTGACATTTATAGGGCAATATATACAGCTTCAGTAGTATGCATATTCTTTTCAAGTGTATTTGAAACACTGACCAAGACAGATCATATTCCCTCCTGTAAAAAAAAACAATAGATTTCAAATGTTAGCTATCATACAAGGTACGTTGTTTGACCACAATGGAATTAAATTTGAAATCTGTAACAAAAATATTTAGAGCATTCCTAAATATTTAGAAATAGGCAAAATATCTCTAACTAAATAAATAAAAGAAGTCACAAAGAAAATAGAAATTATTGGCCGGGCGCAGTGGCTCAAGCCTGTAATCCCAGCACTTTGGGAGGCCGAGGCGGGCGGATCACGAGGTCAGGAGATCGAGACCATCCTGGCTAACACGGTGAAACCCCGTCTCTACTAAAATACAAAAAATATTAGCCGGGTGAGGTGGTGGGCGCCTGTACTCCCAGCTACTCGGGAGGCTGAGGCAGGAGAATGGCGTGAACCCGGGAGGCGGGGCTTGCAGTGAGCTGAGATCCGGCCACTGCACTCCAGCCTGGGCAACAGAGCCAGACTCCATCTCAAAAAAAAAAAAAGAAAATAGAAATTATCTAGAACTAAATGATAATAAGAACATAACATGACAAAATGTATAGGATACAGATAAAACAGTGCTCAGAAAAACATTTTATAGCTTTAAATGTGTGTATTCAAAAAGGAGACAGGTTTAAAAGCAATAATCTAAGATTTTAATGCAAGATATCAAAAAAGGACATCAAATTAAACACAAATTACATGGAAGAAAGAAATAGTATAAAGTAGAAATAAATAAAACAGAAAACAGACAAGCATGGGGAAAATTAACAAAGTCAATAGAATTTTGAAAGAATGAACAAAATAAGCCACATCAATTCTGCTGAAAAGAAAAAAAAAAAAGAAAATACAAATTACCAGAGTGGGAAATGAAAGAAGAAACACCACTTCAGATCCTATAGACATTAAAATAACACAATAAAAGGAACCATGAACTGTTTTTATACCAATAAATTTGACAACTTTTAAAGAAATAAGCAAATTTTTTTGAAAGTCACCAATGACCAACATTTACACAAGAAGAAATAGAAAATCTGAAGGGTCCTATATTTATTTATTGAATATGTCATTAAAAAGGCTTTCTGCAGAGAAAATTTTGGCCCAGATGGCTGTACTAATAAACTCAACCATGCACTTAAGGAATAAATAATGCCAATTTTATCCAAGTTATTTCCAAAAATAGAGGTTGATGGAACTTTTTCCAACTCATTTTATGGAGCCAGTAAATACTGATATCAAAACCTGACAAACAATAGATGCAAAAATCCTTAGCAAAATATTAGCAAGTTCAGTCTTACAACATATGGAAAAGGTAATACAACATTGTCAAGGGGGTTAATCCCAAAAATGTAAGATTGGTTTAACACTTAAAAACCAATCAATGTAATTCACCACATTAGTTAAGTAAAAGAGAAAAATGATATAACTATTTCCATAGATGCAGAAAAAGCATTAGAAAAAATTCACCACATTTTTTTTTGATAACAGAGTCTCAGCAAAGTAGGACTAGAAGGGAACTCATTCTAATAATGTGTATCTAAAAATTTTATGGCTAATATTATGCTTACTAAAATACTGAATCCTTTCCCTGTATGTCTGGGAAAGGCTGTATGTTCTCATTATTAAAATAGATTGTAAGGGTTAGGTGTGGTGGCGCTTGCCTATAATCCCAGAACTTTAGGAAGCCAAGGTAGGAGGATATCTTGAGCCCAGGACTTCAAGGCTGTAGTGAGCTAATTGTATACGTTTGCACCACTGCATTCTATCCTGGGTGACAGGGTGAGACCTTGTCTCTAAAAATAAATAAATAGCCGGGCACGGTGGCTCAAGCCTGTAATCCCAGCACTTTGGGAGGCCGAGGCGGGCGGATCACGAGGTCAGGAGATTGAGACCATCCTGGCTGACACGGTGAAACCCCGTCTCTACTAAAAAATACAAAAAACTAGCTGGGCGAGGTGGCAGGCGCCTGTGGTCCCAGCTACTCGGGAGGCTGAGGCAGGAGAATGGCGTGAACCCGGGAGGCGGAGCTTGCAGTGAGTTGAGATCCGGCCACTGCACTCCAGCCTGGGCGACAGAGCGAGACTCTGTCTCCAAAAAATAAATAAATAAATAAATAAATAAATAAATAAATAAATAAATAAAATGGATTGTAGATTTAAATGTAAATGTTAAAACTATAAAGCTTGTAAAAGAAAATATGAAATATCTATATAAAATTCGAGTAGCCAAAATTTCTTAGACAAGACATCAAGAAAATTTTAAAAAGTAAAAACATATGCTATACTTTGACATAAAATATATACATTACCTGCAAATCACTACTGGAAAGGCAAAAAAAAAAAAAAAAATTAAATAGGGAAAAACCTGAACAGTCACTTCCTAAAAAGAGACATGTATAGATGGCCAATAAGTAAGGAAAAAGATGCTTCACATCATCAGTCATCAGATAAATGCAAATAAAAACTACAATTAGAAACTACCTCACATCCACTAGACTGCAAATCTTAAGAGACTGATAGCAACAAGTGTTGGCAGGGATGTTTTTATGGGTTGAATTGTGTCCCACCAAAAAAGATATGTTGAAGTCCTAACCCCCAGAACCTCAGAATGTGACCTTATTTGGAAATAGGGTCATTACAAATATAATTAGATGAAGTCATACTGGCATACGGTGGGTCCCTAATCCAATAAGACTGGTGTCCTTATAAGAAGGTGGTTGGCTGGGCGAGGTGGCTCACACCTGTAATCCCAGTACGTGGGGAGGCTGAGGCGGGCAGATCACTAGGTCAGGAGTTTGATACCAGCCTGGCCAACATGGAGAAACCTTATCTCTACTAAAAATACAAAAATTAGCTGGGCATGGTGGCAGGTACCTGTAATTCCAGCTACTCGGGAGGCTGAGGCAGGAGAATCGCTTGAACCTGGGAGGCAGAGGCTCCAGTGAGCCGAGATCGCACCGCTGCACTCCAGCCCGGGAGACAAAGCAAGACTCTGTCTCAAAAAAAAAAGAAAAAAAACCCCAAAAAACAGAAGGTGGTCATTGATGACAGAGACACAAGGAGAAATGTCACATGAAGATGGAAGCAGAGATTAGAGTAATGCATCTACAGCATCTGGGGTTACCAGGAGCTGAAAAGGGTAAGGAAGAATCCTCTCCTGGAGGCTTCAGAGGGAGCATGGCATTGCCGCCATCTTGATTTTGGACTTCTAACCTCAAGAAATGTGAAATAATAAAATTCTGCTGTTATATGCCAGTTTGTGATATGTTGTTACAGTAGCCTGAAGAAACAAATACAGATGTGAAATAACTGAAGCTCTCCTCTATTGCTGGTGATATTTTAAAATAAGCATTTCTTGTTAAGTTAAACATACACTCACTAGATGGTGCAGTAATTCTGCTCAGGTATATATTCAAGGAGAATGAGAACACTTGTCCACCAGAAGACTTATATAAGAATGTTCATAGCAACTTCAGTCATAATAATCACAACTGGAGATAAGCAAAATGTCTTGCCAACAGGAGAATGGCTAGAAAATAATACCGTATTCATAATATTGAATTCTACTCAGACATAAAAAGAATGAACTACCGTAAATGCAATGATATATATATGAATCTCAAAAACATTATGTTGAGTATACAAAGCCAGACACAATAGTGAACATACTGTGTAATTCTGTTTAGCTGGCTATTAGGCCAAGCAAACTATCCTATTATGATAGAAATCAGTATAGTGGTCTCCTCTGTAGGTTCCCTTTGCTTTACCTACAAAGGAGCTCAAGGAAATGTTTTGAGGTGGTGAAAATATTCTGTATCATGATTGGGACGTTGGTTGTGTGGATGTATACATTTGTCAAAACACTGGGCATCACTCTTCAGCACGACTCGTTTTGAGAAGATTTAAGATCACCTTCATCTCATGGAATCCACATCTCCCATCTTCCCTTCTTGTTTGTGGGACTTCAGCTTGCTCCCAATACATCCCTCTCTTCACTCTGCTGACAGCAAGGTGCTCACCTTTAAATAATCAGATGAGGTTAATACACAAGTTTCCCAGTTCCTCAAACTTCTGAGTGTCCTTAGAGCCTCCTCACGAGGCTTGAGGTGAAGGAAATCAACTTTTTTTCTTCCCCACACAGGATTTGCAGGAGGGAGATGCATGACACACCAACCAGTCTCTCCAAAGAAATCCTCCCTCACTAGCCTTTTCCATATCAACTCTTCCATGCTCTCAGGTTGGGTCCCTTAACATGCCCTGTGTAAATGGGCTGGTACCTTGCTCTGCGACAGTGGTGTCACCCTCAGGTACTTGGCATCCACCTTGCTGTTTTCAAAGCAAGACAGCAAAGTCCCATTTTAACATTCACTTACATAATTAATCTCTTTCCTCTGCTCTTCTCTCTTAGTTTGTCCCTGTTGGCTTTTGTCACTTTCAATCTTGTGTTCCAGTTATTAATGGACATATCTATTTTCCCCCACTAGACTATTGGTTTCTGGAGGAGAGGGTTCAAGTCTAATTTAACTTTATATCTCTCACAGAACTGAATGGAGTTCTGGTACAGACTTGGGGCTTAATTCATATCAAGGGAATGGACAGATAAATAATTAATTAGAACTGCTTCTGCAGGACTGATGACTTTGGGCAGGGCTTAGCCTGACTTTTTGTTAAATACCCCAGGGTTTCCTGATTCTTTAGTCCATGTTGATAACTCATTCATTCTTTTGTTATTCACTCAACAAATATTTTTTGAGAATTTATTATATGACAAGTATTGGGTGAGTAACTGGAAATAAAACAGACATAGCCTCTACCCTTTGGAGTTTAGAATTGAAGCTTCATGGTGTGAATTTGACATCGAGAGATCAGTAAGCTTTGGCTAGGTGAGAAGGAAGAAGGCGAGTCAATCCGTGAAGGGTAGTAGCTGGCAACTGCCCTTGACTCAGAGACAAGGATCATGTGTGGATACACCCAGGGGAAGATAGAGATAGTATGGATAGATCAGCCAAGCTATAACAGGACCGTTTGGAACAGCCTATGGTCCTGGCTTGAAGATGCATGTTCTTGTAGAGGATGGAGTGAGTCTAAGGAGCAAACACAGGCTTGGGTGGACAAGAACAGCTGTCCCTGAGGGTGTTTCTGGAACTTGGTTCCCTTCAGCCTGGGGAATTCATATTCCTTAAAAATCTGATCTACAACATACACTAAGTCCTTTGTAGACACACTCATCCAGGTAGATGAAAATAAGCACTGAGATACCCCTCTGATGCCTGTGTGTGATAGTACCTGTTTCAACTGATAAATAACCTTGACAATTTTATAAGACATCTAGGTGTTCTTGTCTCATGATGTCACTAAATGAAGGTCTTATTATCTCCCTTCAACCCTCCCCACACACACACGTGCTCACACACATAGACATGCACACACTTACATACACACATGCACATGCACACACATGTTCGCCCCAAGAAGCTGAAGTTATTTGGCTGGTCTGAAGTCAGGTATTTACTTACCTTTCATTAAACTGATTGACAAGGAATTTGAAAAGTGACCTTGGGGAAAAAATATGGGTTATCCCAACTGAACCTTCAACAAGATCATGCCAAATTTGCCTCAGGGAACAAAGGAGTTCTGCAAAATAGGCTAAGTCAGGCACATTTTCTCAACATCAGAATATCACGCACAATTATCTCAGCAGCAAAACTCAAAGTCACATGAAGAACCCAGTGTGTGTGGTCCAGAATATTAACAATACATTTTAATTTGAAGGCACTTCTGCCTGCAGGGCTCTGGGCACTTTAACAGAAAAATAACTAAAAACAAAAGAAGATCAAATAAAATGACAGACTGATCATAATCTCTGGTCTACAAGCAGAGAGCTGCCATGACTCTTAATTACATGTAAATAAGGTTTGTGGAGTGTTGTGTAGCAGAAAAAAATATTAAAAATATAGGAAGAACAAGTTTTCACTAACTCTATTGTTTGTTGGTGAAAATGACTCCAGGAAACACATTAACTAATGCAGTATAACCTGCAAACCATAGGGAACTCAAAAGAACCCAAACAATAACATTGAGGCTTAGCACTCATGTGCACTCCTTCTGCGGCTGGGTTGACCTTTTATGTGGCAAGAAAAGTCCTTCCAATATTTTGTGGTCCTGGCAACCCCCAGTAGTCAATGTTACAATATAGCTGTGGGCAAAGCCACAGGCGAAGGTCAAGGACAGAGCTAGGACAAGCATTTACAGAGAGGCTGGAAAGTATGCATGGGGAGAAGGAAGGAAGAGGGCAGATGAGGGTAGGTGGAGAGGAATGGGAGAGTAATGTTTGGAGCAGGAAGCAGAGTTCTTCCAAAACACGATGCAGGATTGAAGTCTTACAGCTAGAAAGAAAATAGTTTCTTGGAAAGAATGGCATCCACCAAAAGGCCAAGGCAAAGAACCCAATGGAGATAATAAGTCATGAAGGTTGAAGCCAAGGGGGTGAGTGAAGCCATGAGGAGTAGATTCCAGGAACAGGGCTGGGTTGGAGCTGTCTTAGGAGACCCAGCGGAGGAACAAGCAGGGAGGTCTGTGCTTGCTCACAGTGGTCAGACAAAACACTTTGTGGCAAGGAACATCTCTTTCAGATGGGGACAGAGATATTTCAGCTGACAAATGAGAAATTAACACCAGATGGCTCCAAAATACATGCTTCTCACAGTTTGCTGATTTTTTTTCTACCTTAGGAGGAAGAAAGTTGAGCAATAAGGCAATGTCTACCCTCTAAACAAGGCTTCAAGTCTGTTTCATGAAGCACATTTTGTAATATGCTCAACAACAAGTATTCTGTGGTGAAATTTGTTTAAAAATACAACATACACATCTTTTTCTTTGTAATTTGCAATACACATTAGTATATCAAAGGTTCTGAGAAGTCCTGCAGTAAAGAGACCTATTTAACTTTGTTAACCTTGTTTAATGCAGTGTTTCTCAAAATTGCTTGACCACAGAACATTCTTCTTCCATAACACCTGTTAATTTCCTGAGAGATCCTTATTCTGAGCAGCACACTTTGAGAAATGTTTTTCTAGAACTTATATTATTTTTTTTTCCAGAACTTTTGGTCCTGTGGACTCACATAAAGGCAAACCCCATCTTGATCCAACTCCAGAGAAATCACAGGAAACACTTGCTTTTGTGGTATAAATGAATTAACCTCAGGTGCTCACACAACACTTCCAGAGAAAGCCCTTGTTACTTATTTATTTAAAATAACCATTTACAAAAAAGGATTTGAAATGGCGTGTGTGTGTGGTGAGTTGTCACCTGAGCCTGGAGAGTGGTGGTCAGCACAGTCATTCAGTTTCACTGATTTCTGTTTCAGAAGCAGTAATGACATGAGTGGTCATGATAAACCAGGCAGTGGGTGCCACATACTCGGAGGATGAGCTACATCATTCTCCAACTCTGGCCAATTATCACAGGGGAATGTGGCAATGTGGTGGTTGCTTATACAACGTGAACAGAATTTCTGATTGCAAATTCATCAAACTCAGCCTCTGAAAATGGTGATCAAGTTTTTGGGGTCTGACCATCCCTGCATTGCAAATAACTGCCACACGGTCTACGATTGCTGCGACAGGAGGGAACCAGCAGTTCCTAAAGCTTTTTGTGTGCTGGGAATTGGTCTCAACACACAATTTTTTAAGTAAAGAAAAGCAGTCAATATGGGATCTTGGGCAAGGCTTCTGGTCACTTGGCATATGTGACGCTAATCTGCAGACTTTTCAATAGCAGCATTCTGTGTTTGAAGCAGATTACTCAGGTTGCTGTTGAGGGCCACATGCCTCCTCCATCTTCTGCCTCCACAGGGAGAAGCTCTACCTAGTGGACAAAGGGTATTTTACATGACCCACCTTTTGCTCAGAATGAGGGTCCCAGCCTTTGCATGGGGGACTGAGGGACTGATGGTGGTGTGTCTTTTCCAGTGTGGGCCAGGGTGACCTAAGGGCGGCTCATGAGCTGGCTCAGGCATAAGCCTTGGCCCTGTGACAGAACAATGCCTGGTTACTTGTAACTTCCTTTCTGGAGCCTTTATGTCCAATTATATTTAATAGAAGTGGCTTTTTTTTTTTTGTAATGCAACTGAAGGTGGTAAAGGGGACAGACAGTCTTTCAGCATAAAAAGAAGGGTAGCTATGCTAACAAGAGGTTAGCCTTAGGATAAGAGGCCAGCGTTTTTTGAAAATATTTCAAATAAGACCAGGTCATTATGAGGAATACTTTCCTGCCATTTCTTCCAGATCTCCTCAGGTCCTGACCTTCATTTTTCTATATTAATCAGCAGCTCCTAAAAGAGGAGATGACTCAGAGGCTGAACACCAGAGGAGGCAGGATTTTGGTGGAAAGGGGCCAGAATTAAAAGGATTGAGAAACCACAGAAGGTCTAAAGTAGAGAGGCCGAGGGATAGGGTGGAGGAAGAAGGCCCCGTGCTGACTGAAGGTGCTGTGATCTAAGAACATAGATGTGATCAAGCAGCTCAAAGACATAGGGCAAAGAGGTTTCCTGGCATTGAAATTGCTTGAGAAAGTGTTGAAAGGTAAATTGAGATCTATGGTAGTGAAACAGTCAAGGCAAGAAACCCTAACCACTGAGGAGAATCCAGTACTGAAGGGTGGTGGCATGGGGCAGGTAGGGGCCTCTCTGATGTTTTCAAGTGATACTTGGCTGTTGAGAGAGGGCCTGTGTGTACAACCCCGCTCTAAGCACTAGATCCCCACCATCACTGCACATGGCCTCTGCTCTCCTGCACTGGGAATATTCAAGTACATAAAAGGTAGAATGGAAGATGGTGAAGAAAATGATGGTTATGGAAAAGTAGGTGGAAGTGGAAGAATTTGGGGAATTTGGGCCATTGGGATGGGCATGAACATTGACTGTGGGTGGAAGGTGAAACTGATCATCTACAAGTTTGCAAAGCTGAACATTGATGTTAGCATCTCGATGGACATTTTGCTGTTGTGCTGCAACAAGGTTGATGTTAAAGATTGGAAAGATGGCCGGGCGCGGTGGCTCACGCCTGTAATCCCAGCACTTTGGGAGGCCGAGGCGGGTGGATCACAAGGTCAGGAGATCGAGACCACGGTGAAACCCCGTCTCTACTAAAAATTACAAAAAATTAGCCGGGCGCGGTTGTGGGCGCCTGTAGTCCCAGCTACTCGGGAGGCTGAGGCAGGAGAATGGCGTGAATCCGGGAGGCGGAGCTTGCAGTGAGCCGAGATCGCGCCACTGCACTCCAGCCTGGGCTGGGCGACAGAGCGAGACTCCGTCTCAAAAAAAAAAAAAAAAAAAAAAAAAAAAAAAAAAAAAAGATTGGAAAGATGTTTAAATACACACACACGCACACACACACACTCTCTCTCTCTCTAACGACACAGTTCTTTGGGGTTCATGGAACTTCTTGCTTCTGCAGTAACAAAACAGTGGATATTTTGTCATCCTTTTTGGCCTTCCAGTGTCTGAACCTCCTTCCTGTGTTTGGGAGTTTCTCACATTATAAGGCATAGTCTGTAACGTGCTGTAGAAATGAAAATAGACATTTTCTTTACCAGCCTCCATTGTAGCTAGGGAATGGACTACATAGCCTAGGCTCTGGCAAGCAGATTTTAAGTGGAAAGCTGCTGATGTGAAGAAGCAGGGTCTGCCCAGAATCCATGCAGGTGGCAGCAGGGGCAGTGGAGCAGTGGGGATGGAGGTAGTTGTGAGGCAGTGAGGACAGGGTGCAGGGAAATTAATGTGGGCAGTGGAAGCTTTAGAGGTGGTAGTGATGATAGTGGCTGCCTTGGTGGTGGAGGCAATTATGCAATAGGGGTTGCTTTCTAGAGGCAGCAGGGACAGTGGTTTTAGAGGCACCTCTAGTGCCTGATGTCTAGTGATACTGTCAGTGCCACCTGTGGCATTGGGTGCCTAAAGGTAGAAACAGTTTTGCCTTGTGATTTTGGGCATTGTACCTGGCTCTGTAGCCTTCAAACGTGGATCTCTTGTCTTCCTGAGGATATTGCAAGCTTTTCTGCTTAAATTAGCATGAGTAAATGTTTGTTGCTTCCAACTAATTATCCTGACTGACAAATAGAGCAAGGTCTTTAAAAAATGGGAGTAATTCCACATATTATTCTTGTGTATGAAGAATTGTTTGTGCACTAAGCCAACAATGTCACAGAGTTAGTTTTCATTCATTCAGCATATACTTATCTGATATGGAATCTTAAAAAATGTTGAATATATAGTAAGAGAGTAGAATGGCAGTTTTCATGGGGTGGAGAAAAAGGGGAGATGTTCGTCAAAGGGTACAAACTTTCAGTTATAAGATGAATAACTTCTGAAGACTAATGTATAGCATGGTGATTATAGTTAATAATAATGTATATTTGAAATTTGTTGAGAGTAGATCTCAAGTGTTCTTACCATACGTGAAAAAAGGTATCTATGTGAGACGATCATATGTTAATTAACCTGATTGTGGTAATCATTTCATGATGTAGATGTGTATGAAAACATCAATGTTCAAACCTTATATATATAATCTTTATTTGTCAATTGTGCCTTAATAAAGATGGAAAACAAAAACAACAATAACAAAAACCCAAATGCTTATCGTACATCTACTTTGTGGCAGACACTGAACATAACATGACATTGCAACAGATACTGGATGTAGCAGTGACCAATATAGACACTTCCTTGCCACCATGGAGCTTACAGTTTAGCTGAAAACATAGATACTATGTAAGTAGTGAAATGTGTAATGACCGAGATCTATACAATGGTAAATACAGTTATGTGCTATGGGAAGGTTAACAAATAGGGAAGCGTAACCTAGTTTTAGGTACCAGGAAAAGCTGAACGTGAGACATGAATGATTTATAGGAGTTAGCAAGGTAAAGGGAAGTAGAAAGAGGAAGAGAATTTAAGATGAAGGAACAACATCTTCGAAGGTCCAGAAATGAGAGACGCAGTGGGGATTTTGAGAATCTGAAGGACATCTCGTATGGAAGAGAGAAAGAGAAATGTAGGGAGAGCTGAGAGAAGAGGTTGGAGGAGTAAGTGAAGCCAGAGTGTGAAGGGCCTTGTAATCTATGAATATAGTGTAGATTGCTGAGACCCTCCCTCCATCCACTGAGTCAGTCACCATAACCTGTATTCATTTGCCACAGGGAAAGAAGACACAAAAGAGCTAAAAGAACACTCCTAAGTCAACCAAATATCTAAATAGATTATTTAATGCTACAGGCTGCATTGTAACCCCCAAATTTATATATTGAAGTTGTATTGCCCCCGTACCTCTGAATCCGACTGTATTTGGAATTAGGACCTTTGAAGAGGTAATTAAGGTAAAATGAGGTCATTGGATGCATTCCTATCTAATACGACTGATTTCTTTGTAAGAAGAGGAGATTAGGGATAGACAACACCCAGACTGAGGGGAGACCATGTGAGGACAGAGTGAGAAAGTGGCCATTTGCAAGCCAAAGAGTCAGGTCCCAGGAGCAACCAGCCCCATCAGTACCTTGATCTTGGACTTCTGGCTTTTAGAATTCTGAGAAAATAAATCTCTGTTGCTTAGGCCACCTGATTTGTGGTATTTTGTTACAGCAGCCCTAGCAAACTAGTACATTTAAAATCTAAACAGAAACAATAGTCTTAAAAATCAAAGAGCTTTTGATTTGTAAGACCTGGAATCCTTGAAAGAGAAAATATTTTCCACATGCTCAAACCTGGCTTTGAAAATCCAAAGACAAATACTGTAAAAGTTAGTACATAAATTTAATATGGCAAATAAAGAAGTTGAAAAGAACCTATAATGATCTTTAAAGAAGGATAACAGTTGGCCCGGCACAGTGGCTCACGCCTGTGATCTCAGCACTTTGGGAGGCCGATGCTGTCTTTAAGATGAAACAAATGTGTCGGGGGGAATAGAGTGAAAGAGAGCTTCACCCAGCATGTGATTGGAAAGAATCAAGCCTTTGAGACAAGTCTATATGAAGCATAATGCTAGACCTTAGAGCAGGAAATGTCCAAGTGAAGCAACTCTCCAGATGGGTCTGAGGACACTTACGTTAACATCTGAAGCACACAACGAAGCAGGAAGACAGCCCTGTACTTATGAAAGGGGTGTGACTCTGGCTTAGAGAGGCCTATAGACTCAAAGAAGCCTCATGATTGGGTAAGGAGGACTTGTGAGCTGGAGGCTGTGGTGGGACACAGTAATCTTAACAGAGGCTAGTGGACCTGTATAGAGGTCAAAGACCAAAAAATGATGGGAAGAGGTGCAGTTCATCAGATACCAGCAGGAGACAGAGGATGACTCTGGGCCAGATGTCTTACTACATCCAAACAGTCAGATAAATAGAAGGCTTCCCCAACAGTTAGAAAGGGAATTTGACTGAGGAATCAATAATTTAATTTACAATCACAAATTACATTTAGTTATGAAAAATAAAGGAAATTTGTGGCCTGTGACATTCATATTTAGCATTCTTGCAGATAAGAACAGCTCTAGTACCATAAAGAGAGGGGGCACTGATCATGAGAAATAGAAGTTTAAGTTTATTTTAGAATCAAGCAGACTCAAAAGACAACTACCACTTGACACTCTGAGAGTGACTTCATGGGAGTGTCTCCAACTCCACACAGTTCTTTCATAAAGCCAGTTAGTTAAATGACTCAGCAATAGCTCTTTTATTTATTTATTTCTGAGTCAGGGGTCACCCAGGCTGGAGTGCAGTGGTGCAATCTCAGTTCACTGCAGGCTCTACCTTCCAGGCTCAAGCAATCCTCCTGCCTCAGCCTCCCAAGTAGCTGGGACTACAGGCATGCACCATCGCCCCTGGCTTGCTTCTCTCTCTTCCTTCCTTCCTTCCTTTCTCTCTCTCTCTTTCTTTCTTTCTTTCTTTCTTTCTTTCTTTCTTTCTTTCTTTCTTTCTTTCTTTCTTTCTTTCCTTTCTTTCTTTCCTTCCTTCCTTCTTTCTTTCTCTTTCTTTCTTTTTCTTTCTCCTCTTTCTTTCTTTCTTCCTCCTTCCTTCCTTTTTCTTTTCTTTTCTCCTTCCTTCCTTCCTTCCTACCTTCCTTCCTTCCTTCCTTCTTTCCCTCCCTCCCTCCCTCCCCCTTCCCCCCTCCCTCCCTCCCTCACTCCTTCACTCCTTCCTACCTTCCTTCCTTCCTTCATTCCTTCCTTCCTTCATTCCTTCCTTTCTTCCTTCCTTCTGTCCTTCGACATGGAATTTCTCCATATCACCCAGACTTGTCTCAAACTCCTGGACTCAAGCGATCCACCCACTTCGGCCTCCCAAAGCTCTAGGATTGCAGACATGAGTCACCACACCTGGCCAGCAATAGCTCTTTCACATGAATCAAAAACAGTGGACTCTGATTTGGTTGGCTTAGACCATTACATATTGCAAATACCTTATGTTTGGTAGGACCAATACCAAGAATATTGATGCAACAGTATAGAAAGCTATTGGTATCCCTGAATTCACATTTCAAGTTTTTTCCACTTGGATATCTGATTGTAAAACACTATAGGATTTTTTTCTGTGAGTTTATCTTCGATTGATTACTAGAATAGGATATCATAGAAATAGAGAGTTACGCCAGGGAGTCTAAGAAAAAGAAATCTCCTCAAAGCACTGGAAAATTCCAGAGTAATACAAACTCTGAACTAAAAGGGGGTGGGTAATTTAGACCCTGTGATGAGCTGTTAAGTTTGGAAGAGGTCAAATTTTGCAAAACAAGTTCAGTAAGTTGCTGATTTGCAGCAAATACTAGAAATGAACTCCATATTAATAGCTTTCCAGTGATTTCTCAAAAGTCTCACGTTATTTTGGAGACATAACTGGCATAATTTTGTTTTATTATGAATGTTTAAATTCTGTTGTTTTCTTTAGTACCAAAGGTATGTTCAAACTTTCAAGTGAAATTTTGTGGAGTCCAGAAAAAGACACCCGTTTTTTTGGATAAACATAGCCCTGCATTAAAGTACAAGGCTCATATCTATGTACTGGGGTCTCTTATATGACCAACAACTTATAGAACTCTATATGGTGACTCTGTTTTGTGAATTTTATTGACATTTTTTGTAGTTTGGTGTACTAATGAAATGAAGACGCTAGACATTGATTCCTAATGGTGTGAATCACTTTCTTCCTAAGCAGCCTGTGACAGATAGTCTCCGGTGATCCCCAGTTCCTGATATTTATGCCCTTGTGCAGTCCCCTCTTGCACTGAATAGGTCTGACTTTGTAATCAATAAAATATTGCAGAAATAATGAACCTCTAAGGATAGACCATAAAAGACATTGCAGCCTCTTTCTTGGCCTCCTGGATCATTTGCTCTGGGGGAAGCAAGTTGCTACATCATGAAGCTTCTCAAGCAGCCTTAAGAAGAGCACCTACCAATAACCCTGTGAGTGAGCCATCTACAGACAGACTCTCCAGTCCCAGCAAAGTCTCGAGATGTCTTAGTCCTGGCCAACATCTTGACTACAACCTTATGAGAGACCCAAGACAGAACCACTGATTTAAATTGCTCTCAAAGGCTTGACCCACATAAACTACGTGAAATAATAAATATCTTTTTATTTATTCTACTTATTTATTTATTTTTGGAGAAGGAGTATCACTCTTGTTGCCCAGGCTGGAGTGCAGTGGCATAATCTCAGCTGACTGCAACCTCCGCCTCCTGGGTTCAAGCCATTTTCCTGCCTCAGCCTCCCAAGTAGCTGGGATTATAGGCATGTGCCACCACGCCCAGCTAATTTTGTATTTTTAGTAGAGACATGGTTTCTCCATGTTGGTTAGGCTGATCTCGAACTTCCGACCTCAGGTGATCTGCCCGCCTCGGCCTCCCAAAGTGCTGGGATTCCAGGCATGAACCACTGTGCTCAGTCGATATCTTTAATTTTTTGAAGCTGCAAAGATTTGCAGTCATTTATTATACAGTAATAGATACATAATTTAAAATCTTTGGGCTACCTCCTCTTTTACCTTTAGTAAATATCTGAGATATATACAATATATACAAGCTTTGTGTTAGTGGTAATGTGAGGGCAACTGAGTTAGATCCAGTGTGGGGTGATGTGGGCTGGTGAGAGAGAACAATAAAGCCTGTAATAGAGAATAAGAAAGCCTGTAATAGAGAATGTCAGTAGTTAATAGTGGAAAAGAAGGCTGTGACACCTATTGACAGGGAAGTCATGAACCCCTTGAAAAAATACAGGCTACAGAGAACTCCCCCTACTATATAGAAGGGAGACTTCAGCATCTCTTTTTTTGAAACATTTTCTCCACTTTTATTTTATTTTATTTTATTTTATTTTATTTTTTTCTTCTCAAGATTTACTAAATAGTCTGGTATACAGTTGATGTTCAATGGTCATTTTTAAAATTTTTATTTTTATTTTAAAGGAATATAAATCATTCTATTACAAAGATACATGCATGCATATGTTCATTGCAGCACTACTCACAATAGCAAATACATAGAATCAACCCGAATGCCCATCAGTGATAGACTGGATTAAGAAAATGTGGCACATATATACCATGGAATACTATGCAGACTTCAGCATTTTTTAAAAAAGATTTTTAAGAGTACTGAATTTATTCTTTTTTATAAAAGAGAGTATATCAGTTATCTATTGCTATAGAAGAAACAACTCCAAAGCTCAGTAACTTAAAACAAAAATAATTTATTCTGTCTCATAAGTCTGTGATTGGCTAGAATATTCTACTTGTTCTGCTTGGGCTCTCTCATGCAGATATTGATAACTCAGCAAGGGCGAGTTGGTCTCACTCAAATGTCCAGGGCCTCATCTAGGATGGTTGGAATGGCGGGAGTGGCTGGGACTGTATCTTCATGTTGTTTTTCATCTGGGACTTCTTCACAGCATGGTTGTTTCAGCGTTTCAAGAGGGTGAGCACGGAAGTCTCAATATATTGCTTCTGTTGAGTTCTATTGGTCAGTGTCAGGCCACAAGCCCAGCCAAGATACAAGGGGTGAGAGATAGACTCCACTTCTTGAGGAGAAGATCTGCAAAGAATTTCTGGCCAATTTTAGTCTAGTACAGTGATAATGATCACTTTTTATAATTCAAGCAATACAGAGGAGCAACAGAGGAGGGCTATAAATCACCCCAAATTTCATCATCCAAAAATAAGTAATGCTAACATTTGATGAATGTCATTATTTAAGATATATTTATATGCATACATGTAAGAAGATGGATGGATGGAATGATAGATGGACAAACGGTTAGGTAGCCAGAAAGTAATAACCTTTAAGAGGGGAGAGTCATTTATTTTCTTACCTACATGTTACAGTTTTAGCCAAGATGGATTGACTACTTGCTAAGAAAGATGCGGAAATGAGCTCTCTTATAATTCTTCTTACCCTTCCTTCCCATCTGTAGATTTATTTTAACCTAGTCATAGTTTACGAATTTATTTTTTGTTTTGTAGTCATAATCCTTCTGGTTGTTTAAACATAATTCTTTATTTAAATGTTTACAATGATCATAGGTGCCTCCTTTATTGTGGCTCCTGCATTTTGGTGGATTTTTGAGTAATGTGCTGTATCCCTTAAGTACTTTTGAGCTTTAGAACATGGAAGTACTTCTATGTTGCCTTTGTCCTTGAATCATCATTTGGCTGGATATAATATTTTTTCTTTCCCACAGAATGTTAGAGACATCATCCCATTGTCTTCTAGCATTCAATGCTGCTAGCAATAAAGTAGGATGATTTTTTTTTTTTCTCATTTGTAGACCCTCCACACTTGGGCAGGGTGGAGACTTGGGGTATGTCCAAATTCACAGGGAATTCTAGAATTTTTATGATTTCACCTGGAAATGTTTTTATATAACTTGGTCTGTATCCGTTTTTTTAGGGATTCAAAAGAATTAAATTTATTTTTTTTCTTTATTTCAGGGAACATGTATTGCATTATATCCCTGACCGTTTTTAATGTCTTATTTGATAGGTTCTATTATTATCTCAATTATTATCATGTCAGATCTTCATTATCTTTCACATCTATCACTTTCTTCTAGTTACTTTAATCTCTTTGCCTTGTTCTTTTACATTCATGTTGATGATTTAAAGTGTTTTAATTTTTTTTTTTTTTTTTTTGAGAAGGAGTCTTGTTCTATCACCCAGGCTGGAGTTCAGTGGTGTGATCTTGGCTCACTGCAAGCTCCGCCTCCTGGGTTCACGCCATTCTCCTGCCTCAGCTTCCCGAGTAGCTGGAACTACAGGCGCCTGCCACCACGCCCGGCTATATGTATATATATATATTTTTTTAAATAGAGACGGGGTTTCACCATGTTGGCCAGGATGGTCTCGATCTCTTGACCTCATGATCCACCCGCCTTGGCCTTCCAAAGTGCTGGGATTACAGGTGTGAGCCACCGCACCCAGCCAAAGTGTTTTAATATTATATTAATTTTCTTTTTACTCTTTCTCTTGTTGGGTTTCTAATGGTATGATTTGGTTTCTTAATCTGTCTACTTAGCTTTGCATTTTCTTCATTTTTTATTGTGTATCATATTGTCACTGAACTCTTCTTTTATTAAACTCACAGTCTTATTAAATCCTTTGCTGACATAAAGCACTATGGGACGTTTATTTACGTTGTTTGTGTTATATTTTCTTAAGAATGCTCCATATATGTTTTTCTCATTTGCATGATGTAGTCTTTTGTTCTTTCTTTTTCTTTCTTCTTTCTTTTTTTTTGTGATGTCATATATTTACATACTTACCATGCTCTTTCTCTCTTTCTTTCCATTTGTGCTTTGTCACTCTTCCCATCTTCTCTGGTGCCAGTTTCTTTCATTTCTCTGAGCTATAGTATGAGGACCATGTTTTGCATTCCATCCACTTTGTTGAGGCCTAAAGGCTCAGGAATCTGGGAATACTAGATTTTGGTAGGGATTGATTATAGCCCTTCTGTGGGACCTAAGCTCTTTTTTGTTCTCGGATCCCATTAATTCTTCTATACGAGGGTCTCCTTCACTCTGTTAGATATGTAACCCATTCCAGTGTCCTTTTGAACAATTCTGCAAAAATAGCACAATCCCTGACAAATAAAATCCTGGTGGCCTTGTCCAACCCATTAATGTCCTAAAGTCATGTCAAAATAGTGAAAATAGAATAATATAAACCCCCTGTTTGGGAAGGAAAATATGAAATTAGACATAGAAGTTCTCTCTTCAAGAGTGATAATAGCCTGATTTTTTTTTTGTACTTGTAGAATCAATAATCTACAATGAAGAATTCTCTTTAAGGATCAAATCAGCTTTGAGAGAGAATTCTGTAGTGAATTACTTACATAAAATGTCTTTGTTTATAAAGGTACTGTGCTATAAATTGCCTTTTCTGTGCTGATAAGAAAGCTGAAGACTCTGGAATGTTTAATATCCAGGTTGGGAAACAAAATAACTCACATGGTGACTGGTCAGGTTGAGGCAAAGCTCTACAGTAACATAAAAATTAACCGTGTATGGTTTTTAATCACAAGTAACAGAGATTTTCCATTGATTTTCTTGATATTTAATGTATAATGATAAGGATTTTTTGTTGTCAAGTTATTTTTCTAGTGCTCTCGTTACTCATCTGATACATAATCCCTTAACCTCAATGTTTGAATAGACTTCAAGATTTTGAGAAATCTTTTATATAATTGCACAAAGTCATAAAGTGTGGCTGGTGAAAAAGGTAATGATGGTTCACAAAATGTACATTAATTATTTCAGATGTAAATAAATTTGCAATGAATTCATTATGCTTTGTTTACCTCTCTCTTTTGTCATAGCTTTCCAGGTCTTGTTTTCAAACACTAAAAATATCTCAGAATATTTTCTTGTGTTGAAACATTAATTTACTCAGCTGATTCTCTCGGAGTAGTGGTTTATAACAAGCTAGTTAAAAGTGTTTTTGACAGTTTCTAAACCTAACCCCAACATGAATCCAAGATGAATCAAAACAGACAGAATGTTTGAAGAGAGAAAAAATGTCACATAAAAGATAGCTTTGATTCTTCTATAATTAAATAGTGCTATGGATTGAATTAAACACACACTATCCTAGGCTGAAGTTGAGCTGCTTTCTTGTGCTTCAATGTCAGCCAGAACCCACTATCTGAGAAAAAGAAATGAATAAATGATGTTGTAAAGAAATAGTTAATTCTGTGTTAGCAAATGGGCTTGCCTATGCTTGAGATAAATTGAGCCATGTGAAGCTTGTACTTCTGTCATAAAATGTGTGCGCGTGTGCGTATGTATTCTAGTAGAAGTGAATTTTTAATCAGATTAAACTGTCTGAATAGGTAGTGAGTGTGTGAATTCCCCGCCCCCACCTTTTCTTATGCTAATGAAGATTTGGTGTCAGTGACTCTTGGCTTGTGTTCCTGCTAGGCAGTTATTAGTAGTGCAACCATGGACAAGTTATTTAACCTCTTTTGAGCGTTGGTGTCCTCAGTTGTAAATGTGTGGTAGTGAGAAATAAAAGAGTTAATATGTATAATAAAAATGCTAGGCAGTTTGTAATATATATGATTGCTATACTACTGCTGAGTTTCTAGCATATTTTGAAAACATAGGTAATGGTTAGAAGTTGGCAAGGCTCAGGAGTCCGTACATATAAATAAGACGTGGATCCTGCCTCAATGAGCTTACCATCTGAAAGGTGAGAGAGCAATGGTGACTAGCAGCTAAGAGAACACATGACAGTCTCCTGTAAAAATGGCAAACTTGTTTACCCAAGTCAGTGGCTTTTACCTATGGCCAAAGTATCTGCTTGAAATAATAATTACTCTCTCTTCCATGAATAATTTACATAATGATAAAAGACAAAATGTGACAAAATGGTCAGAGAGGAAGGTGAATACAAAGAGCCCATATTGAGGACAACAGAGTGGTGGCGAAAGCTATGATAGTTGACATTAAGTGGATGAACATTGACTTTGTTCTTTGCAGAGTGCATTTGTGAGACTTTGGGCAAATGACATTCTCTGTGGACTTCAACTTTCTAAAATAATGGTAATGGGGGTTGGGGGGAGGTAGGGATGGTTAATGGGTATAAAAAATAGTTAGAAAGAAGAATAAGACCTAGTATTTGGTAGCACAACAGGGTGACTATATTCATAATAATTCAATTGTACATTTTAAAACAACTAAAATCATGTAATTGGATTGTTGGTAACACAAAGGATAAACGCTTAAGGGGATGGATATCCCATTTTCCATGATGTGATTATTATGCATTGCATGCCTGTATCAAAATATCTCATGTGTCCCACAAATATATACATCTATTATGTACCCAAAAAATTCAAAATTAAAAATTTAGAAAAACAATAAAAATTAAAAAATAAAGTAATGATAACAAAAAGCTTTTACTGAGTGCTTCCTATGTGCCAAGCATCAGGAGAACCCTCAAGCTGCCTTATTAGATAGGTGCTATTATTTTCCCTATTTTACATCTGAGAAAATGGAGGCTCAGGGAGGTTAAGTAACTTGCCTAAAATCACGCAACCAGCAAATATTTCTGCTGTTATTTTCATGGGGACAGCATGACTCCCAAATCTGTGTTCCTAATCCAAAAAACATAAACTTGAAGATTTCTTTCCCTTTAAATTTCACGTTCTGAATGCAGTGAAAATACAACTGACTCAATGATTTTAATAACAAGAATAGTTTTGGAAATTTTGTTGACCTAAACAAAAATGAGTCTAAACAGTGGAATGTTTAAACCAGAATCTCTTCTCCTGGTTCTGTCCCCTCTGAACTTGGAGCCATACTGCTGTGAGGATGGGATCTCAGCATGGGTAACTTTGCCTTCAGGTACTTTAAACAATGATTTCTGCTAATTATGTTCATTTGGATTCTCCTAGGCACTAAATTCCTCCCACAGGAAAAATTTACTTTCTTCTTAAGGTTGTTGAATTACTCACTAGTTCCCTGGCACAAAAATTTACTGAATGATATGCGGGTGACTTTCACAGTCACGTCTTGTTGTTATTTAGACTACCATTAATGGAATGTTTCTTCCTAGAGAGTATTTTAAACATATCCTTATAAAAGTCCCATTGAGTAGATATTATTAATATTGTCTCTATTTTCAACTGAGCCCCAGGGAGGCTGATTAACAAAGACGACTGAGGTCACAGCTGCTCCCTAAGGAAATTTACATTTCTGGAAAATAGTTAAGAGTTGCCTCTAGACTTTCAGTCATGCCAACTGCTTTATCTAACCGCCTTCCGCTATGACCACCTCCCCACTGTTGTCTGTATTGAAGGACATAGGAAGTACAGGTATATCTGTGAGGTCCTATTTGATAGCTTTTCCAGAAATGTGAAGGAAGTAGATAGGTGATGTAAACTCTCACATAGACCTGCATGCACAAATAAGAACAAAAGGGCCATTAAGTGAGGGAGTGGGGAAATAGAGTTAAGAATTTAATGAGAAGAAATATAGTTCGAACTATTTGACCCCTTATAGACCAAATAGGCAGTTGATTAAAATAATATTAATTTCAACCAATGGATCTGGACTTTTTGTAGACTGTTGAAGTCTCATGAAAACAAAATGAGTTTGTTGCACTTTTAAGAGTTTCTATCAGACTTCCTTCAGGCTCTAGGCTCATGATAATGATTGGAATAAAACTGGTTTTGAGTGGAGCTCTTGCTAAACAAATGAATGGTGGGAGCTGGAAAGTTACTGAAGGACAGCCAGCTTTTTGTGTAAAACTACACAGCAATACACAAAGCCACAATGGTAAAAATTGCATACATCTGAGAAGAAGGTATAAACTAGCATGTTACGGGGAAATGAAGGGGGCTTGGGAGAGAGAGGAGGGTCAGAGATTAAAAGAACTCCAGGGATGGAGGCAGAACCCTAAAAGAAACCAAAGAAAAAATAAAAGTAAATGCTAAACAGCTCCCCTTACAAATGACTTTCATATGCATGGTAAGAAGTGAACTAAAAGAAAACAAAACCAAGAGATATAATAGACACATTATGTAACAAGGATTACTAAGGAGGGGCTAAAACCAGAAACAGACTTGGAATAATTTGGATATGGAAAGTTTATGCAAGAGATAGACACAACAGGCTAGGGGGGATTATGCCAACATGGGTCAAGGCGGATATTGTGTCTGAAGGGAGAAAGAATGTCACATAATAAATAAGTTGGCAGTAGGACAAAATATGCTTGGATGGAAATAAAAGATAAAAGGAACCTAAGACTAATAGGAAATTATTATAGACCATCTGGGTCAGATAAAAAGGCAGCTCAGAGTGTTTATGCAGATAAAGATGCCCAAGAAAAATGTCGTATGGTCTGGGATAGTAACATTAACATCATATTACAACAAAGTGATATATTGGTTACATTTCTGGAGAAGACAATGGAATCGATTACAGTCCAGTTTTACAAATCTTTTGGAGGTCAGAAACCTAGAATATGGCTAACAGAGAAGGTTCCAGAACAGTTCAGGGCAGGCTGTCACCAGACACACATCCATCCCTTCCTTTGTAACATTCAGTGGTGTCAGAGAAGACTTGATGATCTCACTCTTTCTATCACACCACCACCCTGGTTACCTGCTGCAATTTGACCCCGCCCTCATCATCTCAAAGACTTCTTCCTACTCCAGCCCCTCTCGCTCCTACTCCCTTCTTCAAGTCCAGCTCTTAAATTCATGCAGCACAGTGCCCTCATAAAAACATAATTGGCCTATCCCGGCAGCTTCTGGCCATTTGCCTGGTTACAGGGCTTTGGTCTGGAGGTTGTAGCCAGACAGCCTTGGAAAATGGGAACCAAAAAGAGACAAAAGCTGAGATTTTGGCCCACTTACCCCTGGACCCTTGAACTGCAGTAACAATGACAACAGCATCAAGCAAACTGTATTGTTTTTGTGTGCAGTGACAACCTTACTGGCTGCCAGACAAGGTGACCAGAATTTTGAAAATTTTAACAGCAGGGCTGCTAGAGGCATACCTTGGGGATACTTCCAGTTCAGTTTCAGAACACTGCAGGAAAGTGAATATTGTAATAAAGTGAGTCACAAAAATTTTTGGTTTCCCAGTGTATATAAAAGTTATGTTTACATAATACTGTAGTATACTAACTGTGAAATAGCATCATGTCTAAAAAATAATATATATCCCTTAATTTTAAAATACTTTATTGCTAAAAAATGCTAATGACCATCTGAATCTTCAGTCAGTTGTAATCTTTTTTGGTGGAGGGTCTTGCCTTGATGTTGATGGCTGCTGAATGATCAGGGTGATGGTGGCTAAAGGATGGGATAACTGTGACAATTAATATGTTGTTAATAAAAATTTTTAATAAAAATAATACAGCAATTCGGTTTGCCAGATCAAATGACTCTCCCTTTCATGAAATATTTATCTGTAGCATGTGGTGTTGTTTGATAGCATTCTACCCTCAGTGCAACTTCTTTCAAAACTGGAGTCAGTTCTCTTAAACCTTAATGCTGCTTTATCACCTAAGTTTATGTAATATTCTAAAACCCTTGTTGTCATTGTACCAATGTTTCAATGTTTACAGCATCTTCACCAGGAGTAGATTCCATCTCAAGAAACCACTTGCTTTGCTCATCCATAGGGAGCAACTCCTCATCTCTTTACGTTTTTTTTTTTTTTTTTAGATAGAGTCTCACTCTGTCACCCAGGCTGGAGTGCAGTGGTGTGATCTTAGCTCACAGCAACCTTGCCTCCCGGGTTCAAGCAATTCTCCTGCCTCAGCTTCCCGAGTAGCTGGGATTACAGGTGCCTGCCACCACACCCAGCTAATTTTTTTTTTTTTTTTTGTATTTTTAGTAGAGATGGGGTTTCACCATGTTGGCCAGGCTGGATCTTGAACTCCTGACTTCGTGATCCGCCCGCCTCAGCCACCCAAAGTGCTGGGATTACAGGTGTGAGCAAGTTTTATCGTGAGATTGCAACAGTTTAGCCCCATCTTCAAGCTCCACTTATAATTCTATTTGTTTTGCTATGTTCACCACATCTATAATTACTTCCTCCACTGAAGTCTTGAGCCTCTCAAAGTCATCCGTGAGGGTTGGAGTCAGCTTCTTCCAAACTCCTGCTAATGTTCACATTTTGAACTCCTCTCATGAATCCTAAATGTTCTTAATGGCATCAAGAACGGTGAATCTCTATGAAATACTGTGCAGTCATAAAAAGGAACAAGGCCATGCTCTTCACAGGGGCATGGATGGAGCTGGAGGCCATTATCCTTAGCAAACTAACATAGGAACAGAAAACCAAACACTGGGCCGGCCGCAGTGGCTCACGCCTGTAATCTCAGCACTTTGGGAGGCCGAGGCAGACAGATCACAAGGTCAGGAGATCGAGACTATCCTGGCTAACACGGAGAAACCCCATCTCTACTAAAAATACAAAAAATTAGCCTGGCTTGGTGGCGGACGCCTGTAGTCCCAGCTACTCCGGAGGCTGAGGCAGGAGAATGGCGTGAACCCGGGAGGTGGAGCTTGCAGTGAGCCCAGATCGCGCCACTTGCACTCCAGGCTGGGTGACAGAGCAAGACTCTGTCTCAAAAAAAAAAAAAAAAAAAAAAGAAAGAAAAAGAAAAAAGCAAACACTTCATGCTCTCACTTATAAATGGGAGCTGAATGATGAGAACGCATGGGGGTATAACACACACTGGGGCCCGTTGGGGTTGGGGAGGGAGAGCATCAGGAAGAATAGCTAATGGATGCTGGGCTTAATACCTAGGTGATGGAATGATCTGTGCAGCAAACCACTGTGGCAAATGTTTACCTATGTAACAAATCTGCACATCCTGCTCATTACCCCAAACTTAAAAGTTGAAGATTAAAAAAAAAAAGAAGTGAGTAAGGAGCCCCCATGGCTGGCTAGATCCCTTCCAAACCTGTCAGGGGTAGCTCCTCAGAGATGCGCATGTACATTAGAGAGAAAAAGTATTCTTAAAATGACTCCATATGGTAATTAGCTATTTAAGGGTCATGCATATGGACTACGGGTCATGCATATGCACTACATATCATGCATATACTTAGAATTACAGGATAGAGGCAAAGCATAAGTGCACAAGGGCAAAAGTAATGAAGCAACCCACCTATCAGTCAAAAGGCAGACACTGGCTAGAAATTAGGCAGCTCAGGAAGAGAAGAGAAAAAAAGAAACATATAAAAAGATCCAGGCTACACAAGACTGGGTTGATCCCATTTCGCAGAGGTCAGTTCACAGTTTACTCCTCCCTTTGAGAGTGTAATACTGTGTGTGATACACTTTTGCTGCTTTGCTTTGGGAAAAAAAAAAAAAAAAGAATGGCGAATGCTTTGGTTTTAATTTACTTTGTCCAAGTCCATCAGAGGAATCACTGTGACAGCTACAACCTTATGAAGTGCATTTCTTAAATAATAAGACTTGCAAGTAAAACATACTTCGTGGTCTATGGGCTGCAGAATGGATGTTGTGTTAGTGGACATAAAAACAACATTAGGCCAGGCACGGTGGCTCACGCCTGTAATCCCAGCACTTTGGAAAGCTGAGGCAGATGGATCACCTGATGTCAGAGACCAGCCTGGCCAACACAGCGAAATGCTGTCTCTACT
Organism: Macaca mulatta; assembly: GCF_049350105.2. NCBI lineage: Eukaryota > Metazoa > Chordata > Mammalia > Primates > Cercopithecidae > Macaca > Macaca mulatta. The sequence goes on from NC_133406.1 coordinate 176,256,250, forward strand.
AAAAACACAAAAATTAGCCAGGTGTGGTAGCATGCACCTGTAATCCCAACTACTTGGGAGGCTGAGGCAAGAGGATTGCTTGAACTTGGAAGGTGGAGGTTGTAGTGGGCCGAGATTGTACCACTACACTCCTGCCTGGGCGACAGAGTGACTCTGTCTCAAAAACAAAACAAAACAAAACAAAAAAAACAGCATTAATCTTCTTGTATATCTCCATCAGAACTCTTGGCTGACCAGGTGCATTGCCAATGGTCAGTAATATTTTGAAATAAATCTTTTTTCTTTTTAACTGTAGGTCTCAACAGTGGGCCTAAAATATTCATTAAACCATGCCATAAATAGATGTGCTATCATCTAGGCTTTGATGTTCCATTTCTAGAGCACAGGCAGAGTAGAATTAGCATAATTCTGAAGGGCTCTAGGACTTTCAGAATGGCAAATGGGCATTGACTTCAATTTAAAGTCACCAGCTGCATTAGCCTCTAACAAGAGAGTCAGCCTGTCCTTTGAAGCTGTGAAGCCAGGCATGGACTTTTCCTCTTTGGCTATGAAAATCCTAGATGGCATCTTCTTTCAATAGAAGACTTTTTTGCCTACATTGAAAATCTGTTGTTAGTGTTATAGCTCTTTTAGAATTTGTCTAGCAGGTTTTCTGGTTTTCATCCAAAAACCCCCATGGTTGGGGAGGGGGGCGTGGGGAAGAGGAAAATCTCTTTAGTGTAGCCATCTTCATCAATGACCTTAGCTAGATCTTCAGGATAACTTGTTGCAGTTTTTACAATAGCACTTGCTACTTCACCTTTTCTGTCTTGGAAATGGCTTATTTCCTCTAACCTCATGAACTGCTAGCTTCAAACTTCTTCTGCAGCTTCCACACCTCTCTCAGCCGTCATGAAGAGAGTTAGGCCCTTGCTCTAGATTAGGCTTTGGCTTAAGGGAATGTTGTGGTTGGTTTGATCTTCTACCTAGACCACTCAAACTTTGTCTATATCAGCAATTATGCTGTTTCTCTTTCTTATCATTCATGTGTTCACTGAAGTAGCACTTTTAATTTCCTTCAAGATCTTTTTCTTTGCATTCACAAGTTGGCTGCTAGGTGCAAGAGGCCTAGCTTTCAGCCTATCTCAGCTTTTGACATGCCTTTCTCACAAAGCTTAATCATTTATAGCTTTTGATTTAAAATGAGAGATGAGGCTGGGCACAGTAGTTCATGCCTGTAATCCCAGCACTGTAGGAGGCTGAAGCAGGTGGATCACTTGAGGTCAGGAGTTTGAGATCAGCCTGGCCAACATGGTGAAATCATCTCTACTAAAAATACAAAAATTAGCTGGGCATGGTGGCGGGTGCCAGTTACTCAGGAGGCTGAGGCAGGAGAATCACTTGAACTGGGGAGGTGGAGGTTGCAGTGAGCCAAGGTTGTGCCGCTGCACTCCAGCTTGGGTGACAGAGCGAGACTCAATAAATAAATAATAAAAAATAAAATGAGGGCTATGTGGCTCTTTCACTTGAATGCTTAGAGGCCATTGTAGGTTATTAACTGGCCTAATTTCAACACTGTTGTGTCTTAGGTAATAGGGAGGCCTGAGGAAAGGAAGAAAAGGAGGAAGTCAGTTAGTGGATCAGTCAGAACCCACCCAGCATTGACCAGTTAAGTTCACCATGTTATACAGGTGGGGTCTATGCTGCCCAAAACAATTACAACGGAAACACCAGAGATCACTGATCACAGATCATTGTAACAGATATAATAATAATGAACAAGTTTGAAATATTATAAGAATTGCCAAAATATGGCAGAGACATGAATTGAGCACATTGTTGGAAAAATGGTGCCAATAGAACCTGCTCAGTGCAGCATTGCCACAAACCTTTAATTTGCAAAGAAATGCAGTACCTGTGAAGTGCAATACAATGAAGCACAAGAAAGTGGAGCACAATTAATATGGTGTGCCTGTGGGTTCTCACTTCATTTCACCTTCTCATCTGGGTTCAGGGCCCTCTTCTTTCCCTGCACGTATCATTGTTGTGTTACAGATGAATAGGGCTGCATCCCACTCTGGATTTCAACTCCCTGAGGATCGGGATTGAGTTGCTTATAGCCCTCTTGCCAGAGATTAGCATTCTGTCTAGTAATTATGGATGTTCAGTTATGATATAGAGTGAATAGAATAATTAGGGAGTAACTGGAAGGAATCAAGTTTTAAATATAAGATGTCTGTTATACTGGCAATAAGGGAGATCATTTGCCAAAAAGGCTGGTGGAGTGGGAGTGGATGGGAAGGGGTGGTACCTATCTGGTATCCTTCAATTCAATCCGGAATTCCCTCCTCTGCTTACATGAAGACCAGTTTCAGGCATGCTGTTCTGATCCAAGAGTTAAAAGTACGTTGTATGAAGATTTGAAAGATAAATGACTCCAACATGGATGCCCCTTGTCTATTTTTCTCGTCATTTCTATGAGAATGTCAAGTTACCTGGGACTCAACTCCTCTGGGCCCCCTATAACACCTAATGATTTTGAATAGCATCCTGTAGAATATTTATGTCTTGGAAAAATAGAGCGAACCAGCCTGGGCAACATGGCAAAACCCCGTCTCTACAAAAAATACAAAAATTAGCTGGGCATGATGGTGCACACCTGCAGTCCCAGCCACTCAAGAGGCTGAGGTGAGAGGATCGCTTGAACCCAAGAGTTTGAGGTTGCAGTGAGCCATGATCATACCACTGCATTCCAGTCTGGACAACAGAGCCAGATCCTTTCCCAAAATAAGAATAATACATAAAATAGAATAAATGTATTGCAATGATCTCAGCCTCATTAATAACATGTTCTAACCTAGTAGTTCCCAAACAGCTATATTAGAATCATCTAGGGAATTTACAAAGGAAAAAAAAAAAACAGATTCCTGGTTCCAACCCTGGCCTTATGAAGTCAAACTTTCTCTATGGTAGCAAGGAATTTACATTTTAAATCATTACGTGTTTCTAAAGAATACTTTGATTTAGAAACTACTTCTTTGATCAAAGTAATTTCTTAAACAAATAAAGGACCACTTATTTGGTTTGTGAATGTCCCCAGTGAACTTCTGCACTATTTTTAAAGACAATAAGTCACAGATGACAGGTAGAGTTAATAACTAATTAGTAACTACAGTTATTTTAAATGATAATTTTTTCTCTTATGTGGGCAATTACCAAATAAAATTCATTACTATTTAGCTGTATCTCCATTTATCCTGTCTAATAATAATGATCTCTTAGTCTGTCTTTCAATAGTGCTTATTAGTGGGTAGGATATATATAGGTCAGTGTGTCGAACAAATTACGCTCAGAAGCAATTGTCAATTCTTTATGTTCTTGCTTAAGGAATTGTTGGATGTGACTGGATGGCGACTGAGGGAAGTGAAATAGAGGTTACAAAGGAGCTTCTTCAAGATTCCAGGAAATTCAGAAAGCAGGAGAGTACAGACTGTTTTGAAGTTGATTCTAACAAACCATTTGCCTGCAGTTGAAAGGCTTTGCTGTATTTTCGTGAGTAAATAACTGTGATTTGGAAAGGGAGACAGTAAAAAAGATTTTAAAATCTCCACCTTCAACGAGTTTTCTGTTTCTTCTGGGAGATAAGTTATGCAGTCATAATTTAAGGTAAAACACAGTGTGCTATAGCAGAAGTAAAACCAAAAGTGTTCTAAAAAGTTGAAATTCGCTTAGAACGATGCTAAAAAGACCAATGACGTGCCATCAGAGAGTAAAACACATTATGAAATTATAATAAATCAGTGTTTGTGGTATCGGTATGAAAATTAGATGGCTAGAACAGGAAGAGTCCATAAAGACCCAATTCTATACAACCATTTAAGAATAAAAGAGATAAATCAGTGGTGAAAGAACAGTTTATTCAACAGATAGTTATTAAAACATTACAAAGCAGATTTAGATAAAAATGAATTCGATTTTTCTGTCATATCATCACTAAGATCTAATTATTAAAAGTGATAATACCCAATGTTAGCAAGATTATAGTGAGATAAATCCTCTCTTATACAGCTACTGGAGATAAAAATTAAACTAACCTCTCTGGAAAGCATTTTGTAATATGAATTAATATATTTTAAAATATTCACAGTCTTTTGATTTAATAGTTCCACTTATATGCATATGCGTATGTATATATATACACATACACATATGTATGTATATCTATGTACATGTATGTGTACACATACACACATATCCCTAAGATTGTGAAATTTCAGTTAAATTTATTTATAAAGTGGTCACTACAGTGTTATTTATGATGATAATAAAATTAGAAAATTAGTAGTTGATTAGGACAATTATTAAGTAAATTGTATTACTTCAACACAATGGAACAGAATATGTCTGTTAAAATTTATCTGTTGACAGCGTTTTTATTGATACGTTTGATAAAAAAGGTAGGATACTATCACCTCAATATTCAAAACACATAGAAAACCAACCAGCTGGAAATATATATTCCAAAATGTTCATCTTGCTGTTTTGGAATTATGGGATTATGGGTGTGCCCCTCCTCTTTCCAAATTTTCTGCAATCTACATTTTAGAGTAGTTTCTTGACATTCACAGGCGACATATCTGAAACAGTTGCTAATCCTCAATATGTGAATACTTTCACTTTCTCAGACTTTGGTTCTCTTTATTGCCATCATTAGCACTATCAGTTGGCTTTCTTCTCACACAGAATATTTTTGTTACATCCTTAAAGCTACTATATACTTGGCAATGAGAAGAGAATGACAGAGCCACATTGAGCTTGGGTTCTGGTCTCGCGGTTGGCTAGCAGTAATAGCAGTAGAGAGCAAATGCTTCCCTTTCTGAAAGTCCCCTTCCAAGGCACTCAATTAATAACAATAATAATAAAAAGAATTATTTGATATGGACAATTGACATTCTCTGATTCTAATATAAAGAATGAATATATGTGTCTTAGGAAAATGTTGCTATTTTTCTTGATCAAAGTTAACGGAATGTTGGCCAAGCAATCCCTACAAGCCAGATTGTATACTCTAAGCCCCTCCTATAGAGAAATGTGAAAGCCACTGCTCTGTGAGCCTCACTCATCAATAAGCCATTTTGGTTTTGCACCATCTGCAAAGTATTCATGATCAAATTCACATCAGAGCAAAATTACCAACTGCCATGTCATAGAACTTGGGGTTTTTTCTTGAGTAATTAAACTGAGGAACAATAAGTTTATTATGCCAAAGTCTATGTTAAAATTCAAGGTTAAGGGAGAGCAATGGAAAGAGAGAAAAAGGAAATTAATTTGATGTGGGGTGGTGCAAGTATGATTTTCCATAAGTATTCACAGGTGCAAATGTAATTTTCTTTATTTCTCTACAACTAAAAGTAGCTATATCCTCAGTCTTCCCCACCCCAGCCCCACAAATTCTTAATCTGATAACAAAACTTTCAAAATTATTAACTGAAGGTGGATTAATAATACAAAGACTCTATCATGGCAATATTCTTTCTTCCTGTGGTAAATCTAAAAGGTTAGTTTTGTTTGATCCAAGTTGTTTCTGATTTTTTTTTTAAGTGGCACATGACTTAGGTGAAAGGGGAGCGAGTACAGTATGACTGGAGCATATGATATGTGGGTCAGTGTAAGAGGTAGTGTTTGATTTTAGTGGTAAGAAGGAGATAAGACTAGAAAGGTAGGTTGGAGTTAATCAGGATCCAAGTCAAAAAAAAAAAAAAACAAAACAGAAATATCTCTAGATATTTTAAACAGAAGGAATTTAATACAAGGAATTGGTTACTTGGGTAATGGAACGAGAGAGAGAGAGAGAGAAAGATTTAGAATAAAATGGGGGTGGAGTGGTTAGTAAACAACAGTTTAGTAACTCATGAAGCAACTACAATTCTTAGGTCTGGGAGACAAAAGGATGAACATGCTGTTACCAGAGTCCAGATGTGCAGAGAAGGGCTGTTTGGCTATGCTAGAACTCATGGCTGATGCTGCTACTACGGAGATAATGTGGGTTGCAGAAGGATACAGTCACTTGCAGAGGAGGTCTAGAAGCAGATAGGGAGGAGGAAGAATGGATTCTCCATCTTTTTATTTTCTACATCCTGCCAGTGTCCTCTTCGGTCAGAAAATAACAACACCACCAACGACAACAGTCAGTTGTCAAGGAATTCTCGGAAAAGTAGTATGTAGACTCTCAGGTTTAGAATTATAGAGCAGAACAGAGAAAAGTTGATGTGGGCTGAAATATTACAGGTCCAAACTGAGAAATGTCAGTAAGGAATTTGGACTTTTAGAGAGGTTGTAAGGACCTGTAGTAAGTTTAATTATGTGAATAAAGTATCAGGAAAGAAGTGGACTAGCTTTCTCAGTTTCACATCAAGGTACCCAATCCTATCCCACCCAGCCCACCAAGCTACTATGGGATTTCCTTTCTCTCTACACATGTGTATTAGAGTACATGCTTTTTCCTATCCACTCCTTTAACTTCTTCTAGGGCCAGAGAAGAAATTTAAGGACTAGAAATAAGACATTTTATAATGGTACCATTCATTGTTAGTGCATGTGAAGAATACTTGTAATGGAACCCAGAACAGGAAGAGGGGAAAATGCATCATTTTTAACATAATAATGGCCAGAGTTAGTATTTCACAGGAAATAAAATCATACAAAATCAACATACAAAAATCAGTAGCATTTCTATATGCCAGCAGTGAACAATCTGAAAAAAAAAATTTAAAAAGTAATCCCATTTACAATAACCACAAATAAAATTAAACACCTAGCAATCAACTTAACCAAATAAGTAAAAGATCTCTCTGTAATGAAAACTATAAAACACTAATGAAAGAAATTGAAGAGGATCCCAAAAACTGGAAAGATATTCCATGTTCATGAAATGGAAGAGTCAATATTGCTAAAATGTCCATACCACCCAATCTACAGATTCAATGTAAACCAATGACATCCTTCACAGAAATAGAAAAAAAAAAATCCTATAATTTATATAAAACCACAAAAGACCTAGAATAACCAAAGCTATCCTAAGAACAAAGAACAAAACTGCAGTAGCTAACTTCAAATTATACAACAGAGCTATAGGAAATAAAACAGCATGGTATTGGCATAAAAACTGACACATAGACCAATGGAATAGAATAGAGAACCCAAAAACAAATCCACACACCTACAGTGAACTCATTTTCAACAAAGGTGCCAAAAACTACACTGGGGAAAAGATAGTCTCTTCAATAAATGGTGCTGGGAAAACTGGATATCCATATGCAGAAGAGTGAAACCAGATCCCTATCTTCTGACATATACAAACATCAAATTAAAATAGATTAAACACTTAAATCTCAGACCTGAAACTATGAAACTATGACAAGAAAACTTCAGGGAAAATCTCCAAGACATGGGGTCTGGGCAAAGATTTCTTGCTCACAACCACAGGCAACTAAAGCAAACATGGATAAATAAGATGACATCAAGTTAAAAAGCTTATGCATGGCAAAGGAAACAATTAACAAAGTCAAGAGACAACCCACAGAATGGGAGAAAATATTTGCAAATGACCCATCTGACAAGGGATTAATAACCAGGATATATAAAGAGCTCAAAGAACTCTATAGGAAAAAAAAATCTAATTATCCAATACAAAAATGGGCAAAATATTTGAATAGACATTTCTCAGAAGAAGACATATAAATGGCAAACAGGCACACGAAAAGGTGCTCACCATCACTGATCATCAGAGAGATGCAAATCAAGACAACAATGAGATATCATCTTGCCCCAGTTTAAATGGCTTACATGCAAAAGACAGGCAATAACATGCTGGCGAGGATGTGGAGAAAAGGGAAGCTTCCTACACTGTTGGTGGGAATGTATATTAATACAACCACTATGGAGAAAGGTTTGGAAGTTCCTTAAAAAAATGAAAAATAGATCTACCACATGATCCAGCAATCTCACTGCTGAGTATATAACCAAAAGAAAGCAAATCAGTATATCAAAGAGATATCTACACTGTTTGCAGCAGCACTGTTCACAATAGCCAAGATTTGGAAGCAACCTAAGTGTCCATCAACAGATGACTGGATAAAGAAAATGTGGTACATATATACAATGGAGTACTGTTAATCCGTAAAAAAGAATGAGATCCTGTCATCTGCAACAACATGGATGAAATTGGAGATTGTTACGTTAAGTGAAATAAGCCAGGCACAGAAAGACAAACATTGCATGTTCTCACTTCTTTATGGGATCTAAAAATCAAAACAATTGAATTCATGGACATAGAAAGTAGAAAGATGGTTACCAGAGGCTGGGAAGGGTAGCGAGGGGCTGGAGGTGGGGGGAAATGGGGATGGTTAATGGGCACACACACAAAAAAAGAATGAATAAGACCTACTATTTGACATCACAACAGGGTGATTGTAGTCAATAATAACTTAATTGGCACATTTTAACATAATGAAAAGAGTATAATTGGGTGGTGTGTAAAAAGGATAAATGCTTGAGGGGATGGATACCCCATTCTCCAGTATGTAATTATTACACATTCCATGCCTGTATCAAAACATCTTATATACCCCATAAATATAGATACCTACTATGTATACTATGTACCCACAAAAATTAAAAATTAAAAAATAGAAATAGGTTTGACGTTTTTTTTTTCTTCTTCTGCTTTTTTTTTTTTTTTTTTTTTTTTTTTTTGTGAGACAGAGCCTCACTCTCCCATCCAGGTTGGAGTGCGGTGGTATGATCATAGCCTTTAACACCTGGCTTCAAATGATCCTCCAGCCTCAGCCTCCAGTAGCTGGAACCACAGATGTGTACCATCTCACCTGGCTAACTTAAACAGTTTTTTTTTTTTTTTTTTTTTTTTTTTCTGTAAAGATGGGGTCTTGTTTTGTTGCCCAGACTGGTTTCAAACTTCTGGCTTCAAGCAATCCTCCCTCTTTGGCCTCCCAAAGTGCTGGGATTACAGGTGTGAGACACTGCACCTGCCCCCACATCCTTGATGTTAGTAATATGAATTTCTCATATTGGTTAGATGGCATCATCTTCACAAAATAGAGGAATATTTGTAATTGCATATTGTGTTGGTTTTAGCTATTTCAGGAGAAAAACAGTTCCAACTTAGTGAAAGTCCCACCGTTTTGCCATTATTCCTATGGATCACACTTGTAACATACTTGTTAACTTTGCCTGGAATTTTGTTACCAAAGTTCTGGGATTAGTTGAATCTCTTTTCCTTTGTCCCTGAAAGAGCAGGAAGTTATTACAATGCATCATCTTTTTGGCCCTTCTTCTGGTCTTCACCTATACTTTTATATGTTGGTTGTCATAAAAATGTGCTGTTTTTCATAAATTGCTTATCTTGGACTTATCTGGAAGGTCACAATTCTGGAATAGAACCAAGACTTTGGGCCTAAATATGAAAGTAGGAAGTAGACATAATCATATCCTCTCCATCCCGGGTCTCATTATCAAATTTCTTCAAATCACTTTATTATGAATAGCACCGGGTGCAAAATGCTTCTCTCTTAGCATGAGGTTTCTCTTCCAACCACCAAAGGAAGAGAGAGGGTTTCAAGTCATCTTACCACTCGTTATTATTATTATTTTGAAACGGAGTTTCACACTTGTTGCCCAGGCTGGAGTGCAATGGCGCGATCTGGCTCATCACAACCTCCGCCTCTCAGGTTCAAGCAATTCTCCTGCCTCAGCCTCCTGAGTAGCTGGGATTACAGGTATGCACCACCACGCCCAGCTAATTTTTTGTAGTTTTAGTAGAGACTGAGTTTCTCCATGTTGGTCGGGCTGGTCTCAAATTCCCGAGATCAGGTGATCCACCTGCCTCGGCGTCCCAAAGTGCTGGGATTACAAGCATGAGCCACCTTGCCTGGCCCATATCTTTATATATATTAGAAAGATACGAGGGACAGGGAGGCAGGGAGGCAGGCAGGCAGGGAGGCAGGGAGGCAGGCAGGCAGGCAGGCAGGCAGCGTTTCATTCTCAAGAGACTGTTGACATACATCTCCCCCTTCGCAACTGCACAAAGAAACAGCAGGGCTATTGGATATGAAGGTTTGGTCACAGGTGGGGCAGTGATGGGGATAGGTTAGCTTAGAATAAGGGGACTACTCTTGCTCCCCTTAGAATATTAGCCTTGAGGGTGGAAATGATCCATTAAGCTGATGGATGCAGATAGTTATTCAAATGAAAAGATCAGGATCTTTCCTGGATCTCAAAGTAGCACCTTCTAAGCATAAGACCCCAAACTACAACACTCCTAGAAGAAAACATGGTGGAAAAATTTAATGACGTTGAACTTGGCAATGAATTTCTTGGATATGACACCAAAAGTACAGGCAGCACAATGAAAAAACAGACAAATGAAACTATAGCAAACTTAAGAACTTTCATGCATTAAAGAGCACAGGAGAGTGAAAATGCAATTTACAAGCCTGGTTATGGTGGCTTACACCTGTAATCTCAGCACTTTGGGAGGCCAAGCTAGGAAGATTGCTTGAGGCCAGGGGGTTGAGATGAGCCTGGGTAACATAGTGAGATCTTGTTTCTAAAAAAAAAATTTTTTTATTTGCTAGGTGTGGTAGTGTGTGCCTGTGGTCCCAGCTACTTGGGAGGCTGAAGCAAAAGGATTGCTTGAACCCAGGGGTTCAAGGCTGCCGTGAGACATGATCATGCCACTGCATGCCAGCCTGAGTGACAGAGTGAGACCCAAACTTGAAAAAAAAAGTTTACAGAATAAAAGGAAATATTTGTTAATCATAGATTTAATGATGGTTAGCATCCGGAATATGTAAAGAGCTCCTACAATTACAAAAACATCAAATAAGCTGATCTTAAAATGAGCAAAAGTATGAATAGACATGTCTCCAAAGATGACATACAAATAGCCAATACACACATGAAAAGATGCTTGTCATCACCAATCATCAGAGATCCATTCTACTTTCAAGTGAAATTGAAAACTGTGGAAGGGCCAGCTATTTTCTACAAGCTGAAGGTGACCTCTGCCATGTGGTTTCAAGTGGTTCTGTACGGGCAAAATAATTAGCAGAACCGTTCCCTGTAGGTAGTTTTTTGGATCCAAACCAATATGTCTAGAAAACATTCCTAAAATTTTAAATCCATTTTGCTGAGACTATTTTCATTCTTCTAAGTTTTACTCTTTTATTAATCATCTCAAATTTTCAAACCAGATGGGACCTTTGAGCTATGGCCTCTGCATCCCATCTCGGTTAGTTGTCAACACTGAATTAGTTAGCAATATTTAATTGCTCACCTGTGCCTCCCATCTGAATCAGTTGCCAGCATTTGGAAAGCACAGAATTTTTGCCACACACAAAGATTTCAAAATCTGCATTTCTGACTATTCTTGAAAAATTAGGCCTGTCAATGCAAAAACCGATCAGAAGTTATTTGGTGAGAAACTCTTTCGGACAATTCAGGTACTCCTCGGTTGGCAACGCTTGCTCCCCTGGTCATTCTGCTTATTTATGAGACCAGAAAAGCCTCTGGAAAGACAAGAGCACATTCCTGGGAGGCCATTTGGAGCATCACATTGTGGAGAGTCCTTAAATGGAAGTTTAGTTGTAATTCCAGCCATGGTGGGTTTAACACCAGAGTTGTGGGACAGATTATTTTTCTATGTCAGGTTTGAATTGACAAGCAATATACCACCAATTCAATGAGAATTTGACCATGAAGATCAAGACTAGTTATAATTTTGGAACAAAAGAATTATATCAGTTGGTCTCTGATTTGTTATTAAAAAACAAATAAATTCATGAAACACACAGCCTGAAAAGTCAGCAGGGACAAAGAAATAGCTTCAGCAACCTCAAAGAAGGTTATTTTTTAGGTAAACAATAATACTCTACAATATTTATTGAGTATTTGCCATGTATTAAGCACTATTCTAAGTAATTTATGTGAATTTTCATATTATGTATGTACCTAGAACCTAATGAGGCACACACCATTATTGCTCTTCTTTTACAAATGAAGAAGCTCAGGCTCAGAGAGGTTAAGTAACTTGACCAAGATCACATGGCTACTAAGTGGTGGAGTTACAAGTTTGAGTATAGATTAGTTGAACTGCAGAGGCCACTATCACCCTCTAAACCATTCCCTACAGACTTATCACTTATTTTACAGTTCTACAGCCTTGCATGGTTTCTGAAATTATTTGGTGCTCTTAAACTCTCCCAATGCACTCCTGACATTAGCTCTGAGAATAAAAACAACTAGAACATGAATAATATGTGACTGATGTTCAATTCAGTGCTCAGTGAACATTAAGAATGTAGTGATCAGCACCAACCCCGAGACAAAACACATTAGCATGGCAGCATTGTGGAGCAGAGAACTTGGGTATTGTAAGCAATCTCTGCTCTGCACTTCCTAGCTGCAAGTCCTTAGGCAAGTCAGGCTCAGTTCCTACTTCTGCAAAACAGATAATAATATCTTACCTCCCAAAATCATTGTGAGGAATAAATGAGTGAACATCTACATACACCTGGTAGGCAATGGGCAGTCCAAAAATGTTAGTGGCAACCTCTTGCACTGCCCTCCAGCAGTTAAAAATCGTAAGTTTGTTACTAACAAAGATATTTGGTGGCATGGATGTGGTTTTTGCTTGGATAACTGCCTCATGGCACTCTGGAAGCAGTTGTCACTAAGTCTCAACCTGTTTCACATGAGTGTTTAAGGATGCCTTCTTTGGCTCCTACCAGTTTCTTCAGGTGCATTTCCAGAGGGTGGCAAGTAATAATCCTTAATCCCTCTATTTGAGGGGCAACACCTTGTCAAGGTGCATTGGACTTGACATGTGGAAACATGGAGAGAGATTAGAATCACTGAACTCTCTGTAAAACTATTGTCACTTCCCTCCCTAAGGAATAAGATCTTGTCTGATTTCGGGTTGAATTTTGTTTTGTTCATCTGCATTGGGAAAATTCACTGATGTACATCCTTCAATCTACTTAGGCCCCAGGCTACCTACAGATTAAACATGGAATTTTTCCCAAGGATATTATTTTGCTGGTAATTGTTTTTTAATTTTCCTGAAGGCCCAGCTCTGCAATTTTCTGTGTTTTTTCTTCCCTCACAAGGAATGATCAAGCTTAAAGTGAACAGTAATCTAACTGTTCATTTGTTCCAAATCTACTTTCCACTGAGTCTCATAAAATTATACCTGTAGAGTTAGAGAGGACCTTGTCCAAACATCTTCTTTCACTGAGGGAGACACAGAGATCCAGGGGTTGACTGACTCGTCTTTTATCACTCTGCTAAATTGATGGAGTCCAGACTAGGACCTGGTCTCTTGGCCTCAGGTCTGGGACTCTTTCCGTGTCACCCCTTACAAATAAAAGCTTTATTGATTAGGCTCTGCTAATGAAGAGGCTTCTAAAATAGCATATTGCTTCTGAGAGTGAAAATGAGTGGTTGACTTCTCATTATCTCCATCCATTACCACCTCCATCTCCCACCAAACTGCCATCATCTTCTAATTGGCCTTCCCGCATTCAATCTTGCCTTTCTACCTAATCTTTTCTCCACACAGCAGCCAGAGGGCCACATTAAAATATCAGCTAGATCATAGCACTGCTCAGTTGAAAACCCTGCAATGACTCCCTATTTGATTAAGAGGAAAAGCAAAAATTTTTACAATGACTGACAGTACCCCACATGTTTTCCTCCTAACCCCCTACATACATTTTGTCCCATATATCTTGTCCTTGCCACTCCTTGAACAACATGCTCCCAGTCTCACGGTCCGTGCGCTAGCTGTTTCCTCTGAAACTCCCATATTTGTATTGGCTCACTCCTTCACCTCCTATACACTTTGCTCAGATGTCACCTCTGTGGGGCCTACACTAACTACCCAATTTAAAGTTGCAAACCCTTCTCCAGTGCTACCCTGCTTTATTTTTCTCCATGATACTTATCACCACCTAAATTTACATACTCAGGCTTCCATAACAAAATACCCCAGACCAGATGGCTGGTGTGCAGTGGGGCAATCTCGGCTCACTGCAACCTCTGCCTCCCGGGTTCAAGCGATTCTCCTGCCTCAGCCTCCTGAGTAGCTGGGATTACAGGTGCATGCCACCATGCCTGGCTAATTTTTGTATTTTTAATAGAGACAGTGTTTCACCATGTTGGTCAGGCTGGTCTCAAACTCTTGACCTCATGATCCGCCTGCCTCGGCCTCCCAAAATGCTGGGATTACAGGCGTGAGCCACCATGCCCAGCCAACAACAGACATTTATCTTGTCACAGTTCTGGAGGCTGGAAGTCCATGATCAGCATGCCAACAAATTCCAGTTCTGGTGAGCACTTTCTTCCTGGCTTGTAGATGACTGTCTTCTGACTGTGTCCTCATGTGGGGCCTTTCCCCATGAGATAAGAGAGTGAGCAAACTTTCTGGTGTCTCCTATAAGAACACTTATTCTATCAGATCACAGACCCACCATTATGACCTCATTTCACATTAATGACCTCCTTAGCAGCCCCATCCAAAGACAGCCACACTGGGAATCAGGGCTTCAACATATGAATTTTGAGAGGGCACATTTAGTTTGTAACACTAGCTGACATTTTGTATTAGTTCCCTTTTCTTGTTTATCATCTGTCTTCTCTCACCAGAATGGGAACAGCAATTTTTTTCTGTTCTATGTACTGCCTACTGTAGTGCCTTGCATATAATAGGTGCTCAATAAATATTTGTGAAGGAATGAATGAAATACCTAGCCCTTACATGGTAGGCAGCCTCTAAAATGGCTCCAAATGATTTCTGGCTTCTGGTATTCAGACCCTTGTATAATCTCCTCCCCCCAAGTATGGGTTGGACTTAGCGACTTATGGTTCATACAAAGTGAAAAAAGTGATGGGATGTTACGAAGATTGGGTTATTATTGCACAAGGACTCTGACTTCCATATTTTTGCCCTTTCTTGCTGTCTCACTTGCTCCCTCTGATGGGAGCCAGCTGCCATGTTGTGAGCTACCCCATGGAAAGACCCTCATGGCAAGGAACTGAGAGAAGCTTCTAAATAACTTAATCTTGCCAACATCTGAGTGAGTTTGAAAGAGGATTTCCCCTTGGTCAAACTTTCAGATAAGACCATAGCCCCCATTGATGTAAATTGATTTCAGCTTTGTAAGAGTCTTTGAGGCACAGGCACTCAGCTAAGCCAGGCCCAGATTCCTGACCCAGAGAAACTATGAGATAATAAGTATTTGCTATTTTATGCTACAACATTTTGGGGTAAATATTTTATATAGTCATGTATAACTAATACACCTAATAACATAGGAACGATAACATTGGGGCAAAAATGTGAACATTTCCTCTTAGATCATTTGAAATTGGGCTGTTCTTAAAACTGGGGGACATTCAATTGTTATAGGCCAATACTGTGGCAATTCAAGTAGTTTCTTGATCTAAGACTATAGAGTAGCAGTCAGCAAATGACAGCCCACAGGCCAGCTGTCTGTTTCTATAACAATGGATTTATATTGGAACAGAGACACACCCATTCATTTGCATATTTTCTATGGCTGCTTTGCAGAATTGAGTAGTGGTTGCAGAGACTGTCTGGCCAGCAAGCCTAAAGTTTTTACTATCTGTCCCTTTAAGAAAAAGTTTGCTGACCCCAGTTCCAGAGGCAAAAACTAACACCTCCACTCTTTGTGCTTTCTGAGGAGTCCACCGTTTGCTTTCTCTCCACAAACCTTCCTTAAAAGCCCAGTAAGTGGATCTGATAACTCTCACTTACCCATGCAAGCAAGATTGCCAAGTGGTTTAGGACAGTGGCCTTAAAATGTTTTTGACCATGATCCACAGTAAGAAATCAATGTTATCTCATTACTAAGGATACTATACACATCTATGTAATGAAAACAAATGTATCACAAACCAATACTTATTCTTTATGTCGGATGTCGTCTGATGTTCCTAATTTTTTCCATGTTATTAAAAAAAGTTATTTTCTCACAGAAAATTGATATCTCAAATAGGACTGCTGAATGGTTATGCTGGTCAGGGCTGAGGTGCGGTATCAGGCAGATCTGACTTCTAGTCTCAGCTCTGACTCTTGGAGCTGTGCAATCTTGGTCTGGGGCCCCAACCTCTCTGAGCCTCAGTGTTTGACTGGAAAATGGCAGTAATACCCAACCACAGTAAGGATGTCTTGTGAGGATGAACATGAGAGTGTGCATGTAAACTGCTTATGTGCTCAGCACACAGTAATACTTCCATAAAAATAGCAAAAGTAATAGGTGCTCTTGTCCTGAGTGCATATTAAATTAATTTCTGGTCCTTCCAAGTTGGGCAAAAGAAAGAGACATCCCCCAAAGAACAACAGAGGACAAAGTCTACAGAGTCATTGTTCCTTTTTTGAGATTCAGATATGAGTATGTTGGCAAACCAAAATCCTTGTATCAACTGGCATGGAATGTCTGTGGGCCTGTAAACAGCCACCCTGTGCCAAATAGATTTAAGGAGGCTCCCTTCCTTTTATTCAATTCACAGCCATTACATTTGCCAATCCTTGAATTCCGAGGGAAGGTGAGACTTTAATTCAAAAAAGTTAACCATACTTAGACTATCTCAACTGGAAACAACATTTCTCCACACCCACAGTCTTTAGGGGAAGGAAAATTACTCTTACTCTCGTCTTACTCTCCGGAGTCTTTCACATATTTCTCCACAGTTTCTCAGTTTCTCCTAATCCTCTCAGGGCCTCTGAGTGCTGTTTATGTTTGCACTCTAACATCTATTTCTGTTCTGTGGAGAGCAGTTTCATGGCACTTTATGGGGGCAGGTGAAACTGGATAAAAATGAACCATGCCACAATCTGCCTTTGCCCCATTGCTGCCTTTCCCCCAGTCCTTTAAAAGCACCCAAAGGCTGGGTTTCAAGCCCCTGGGGGCTCTCCAAGGGAGCTTTGCTGCCCATCAATTTTCACTCTTAATTACGGAGACCATAAACCCCACCTAGAGTTCAAAGGGAAAGGCAGGAGAAAATCAGCTTTAGTGCCTTTGCTGCCAAACCCACTTCACACCCTCCTGTCATGACCAAACATCTTCTCTGGGGACTTTTGGAGCTGGTACAATAATAGCCGTGGGATCTCTGCTTTTTCAGAAATGGCTTCACAACCAGCCAGACCCCTCATCATGGTGACTTCTTATCCCTATGTCCGATCAAAGTCCCATCACAACCAGCCATTTCATTATCTCCAGCTCTAGTACAGAGAATGAACAGGTTTTTAGAAAGTGAATAGTTTCTGAAGAACTTCCAAACCCTGGTTGTGGGAACCTGAACAAGTAGCAAGGCAGTTGGGTGGTCCCTCTTGTGGACTGCTACTTGTATATTGGGACGTCTTCCTTCCTTTCCCGATACCTGATGGGACAGCTTCAAAGACTCCACAATTGGCTGAGCCCAGCGGCTCATGCCTGTAATTTTTTTTTTTTTTTTTTTTTTTTTTTGAGACGGAGTCTTGCTCTGTCGCCCAGGCTGGAGTGCAGTGGCTGGATCTCGGCTCACTGCAAACTCTGCCTCCCAGGTTTACGCCATTCTCCTGCCTCAGCCTCCTGAGTAGCTGGGACGACAGGCACCCGCCACCTTGCCCAGCTAGTTTTTTTTGTATTTTTTAGTAGAGACGGGGTTTCACCGTGTCAGCCAGGATGGTCTCAATCTGCTGACCTCGTGATCCACCCACCTCGGCCTCCCAAAGTGCTGGGATTACAGGCTTGAGCCACTGTGCCCAGCCTCATGCCTGTAATCTTAACATTTTTGGGAGGTTGTGGTGTGTAGATTGCTTGAGCCCAGGAATTCAAGACCAGCCTGGGCAACATAGGGAGACCTCATCTCCACAGAAAATTTAAAAAATTAACCCAGGGATGGTGGCCTGTGCCTGTAGTCCCAGCTACTGGGAAGGCTGAGGTGGGAGGATCACCTGAGCCTGAAAAGTCAAGGCTGCAGTGAGCCATAATGTGCCACTGCACTCCAACCAGGGTGACAGAGTGATTCCCTGTCTCAAAAGCTAGCAAGCAAACAAACAAAAACAAAAACAAAACCCTCCACAATTATAAGGCTGGTGGAGAGATCTCCATTTCCTTCTCTATCCCCTGCTTCTCCCTGGGAAAGGTGGAGGAACAGTAACATTCTGCCATCTGTCCCTAGCTGCTCCTTTGAGTTTCTTGATGCCATGGACACCTGTCTGTCTTTCCAAGTTGAAATGATTCATCCTGTACAGATTCCCGTGTGCCCTTGCTGGATTCAGGGCCACTGTCAGTTGACACAAGGCTCATAAGACAGAATGGATTTTTGCATTATACAGAATTAAGGTTCCTGTCCCAGCTCTGCGTGTCTCTAAATGACCTTGAGCAAATCACTTCACTTTTATGGGCCTCAATGTTCTCATAATGTAAAATAATTAGATTAACTTAGGTAGGGCCTCACTGGCAACTCCAATTGCACGGTATTAGCTGCTGAGGGCATCATGTTGAAGAGATCTGTTGGGCCACATTTTGGCTCAATAATTGATTAGTGATGTCTGCCAAGGTAGGGGTGCGGCACTACATCACCCATCACATTTTTACTATCCCTAAGCGAAATGCTCTATTAATTATTCCTGAGTTTCTTTGATGCTATATTGTTATATGACTGCTGCTAAGATCTCAACTTAATCTCACTTTTTAAAGTATGTATTTGCCCTTGTGCCAATGGGAATGAAGAGAAGGAATAGAAGAAAGTGATCCTCCAAACTGTCACTGTGTTTTGCTTAATGAAGACCCAGAAATCTGGTCCACTGCTTCTCTATGAACCATAACATTTTAATTTACTGCAGGAACTGGAGATGAATTCTTTTGTGAAGTAGAGCTCTTGCTTTTCTTGTCCTAAATGGAGAAAATAAATGTTTATCTCCTTTTTATCACACATTTTTATAGGCCATTACAGACAAAATTCTGATTTAAAAAATGACTTTCAAGTATTATTTAATAAAAAATTTAATTAAAAAGCAATGTAAATATTCTCATTCTGAAATTTAAGACAATGGGAAAACTAAAGTTAAAGAAACCAATAAAATATATTTATGTACCTCTTTGAAAGAATAAAAGTAATTCTGGGGATCTAATATGTTGCATAGTGACTATAATATTATACAATACTGTATAGTATACTTGAAATTTGCTAAGAGAATAAATCTTAAGTGTTCTTGACACACACACACACACACACACACGTAATTAGGTGAGGTGATGGATGTGTTAACTAGCTTGATTGTGGCAATCATTTCATTTCACAATGTATACATATATCAATCAACACTTTCAATGCATACAATTTTTATTTGTCAATTATATCCCAATAATGCTGGAAAAAAATAATTATAAGAAGGACTGTGGAAACTTTTCCGTTTCATGACATATGTGTCTCAAAAGAGTGCTTGAGAGGACTGAACCATTAAATACAAACACATGTTGGGCATCCCTAATCTGAAAATCCAAAATCCAAAATGCCCCCACACCCAACACTTTTTGAATGCTGACATCACTCCACTTGTGAACAATTTCACACCCGAACTCCCCATTTTCCCTCACTAAAAAATGACCCCAAAAGGCAGTAATGTTCTCCAGGTTTACAAAATAGGCTCAGAGACTACAGCAGGGTCAACTTTATGGGCCTGGAAGATAAGATAGCCGCTTTCCCTGATGGAATCTCACCCTTCACACAATTTGTTGGCTGTCTCTATTGACATTTTCAGCCCTGACCTCTCTGTCTCAGCTCTAGGACTCACATCCAGTGCAGAATGACAGCATGGCTAACTCAGGAAACTGGCACCTGCCAGAAATTAGGGATGCCAAGATAAATAAGGCAGGAACTATGATGGACTTAAAATTAGACAAGGAAACTGGTTGGTATGAGAGAAATAAACACACAATACAGTGGGGAGCACAGAGAGGCACCCCTTAGAATTCAATAACTTTAAATATATCTCAACTTAAAGTAATTAACTCTGTCTTCACCTGAACTCATACCTCAAGAAACTAAAAGCAGTTGACATGTGAACTATGGGGACCTGACCTGACATGTGACCTATGGGTTGTTCAAGGCAACCCTCTGCTATAAAGTCCCTGCAGATCTCTTTGAAGGCCAGGTGGAAAAGCAAAGGCCTAGAATGAAATTCAGAGGAACTGTAATTTTAGTTCTGATTCTGCCTCTAACTGTACAGCCTTAGGCAAGTCACTTGGCTTCTCCATGCTTCTGTGAAACAAGCACTTAGAAGGAAAAAAGGGAGAGGGGTTGGCATCCATGACAGAACAAAAGAGTCTCAGAGGCAGACATTGGCAGTACCCAAGCACTATTCAGACAGGGAAGCTTTGCCAAAGGACATCTAGCACGCAGTCCCTAGTCCTGGGGGTACAGAAGCATATATTAGCCCAGTAGTTCAAAATTCAGATTTTTTATTAAAATCACCGGGCAGATTTTGAAGATAAACCTGTGCCCAGGCTGAAACCCAGAACAATCAAATCAAACTCTTTGGGAGTTGAGAAACACTGCTTTAGCCTGATGTCAATGAACATTGAATGCCTCACTTCTGATTTCATGCTCACCAAGCAATCTTCTCTGATTAACATTCGGCTTCCCACACAGATTCGTTTAACAGGGATAAAAATGTGTGGTTTAAAATGACTTTGAATACTTTTGCTCCCTGTGACATTTCTACATCACACTAAGTTCATGAGTTGGCATTCTCTTTTCCATACCCCCACTCCATGAGCAGAGTTAATGTGAGTCAGCTCCTGAGAGCTGGACCATCTGTCAGTGTGGGGACACATCGGGTATGTAAGCTGGCAAGGCTTGGAAGAGAATCTGGCCCTTGGAGATCTAACCAAGCTAATGAATACCAAGCAGTCAGGCCTTTCAAGAGGTGGGCTGTTACTCTTCCCACGAGAAAAGTATGTGTGCCCATGAATTGCTTTGTGCACGGGCAGAGCTGGTGAGTGTGCCTTACCCTCCCATACCTTAAGGCAGGATTTCCATTTCTATTCCTCTCATTCCTTATGTAAACAATCTTTTTTTTTTTAATGAAGGCTTGAACCACTTAATCTAGATTGATGTAAATGTAATTGTGGTTTCTGCCATTATATATAATATTATATAATTATATAATTTTTATATTATATATTAATATATATAATTTGTATATATAATAATATAAGGGTCTTCTCCTGCAGTTACCATCTACAATTGGTTTCAGTATTTCTAAAGAGGATTCTCATGCATTTCTGTAAGGAGTTTGATTCTCTCCAGAATTTTCCCAAGTCATTTCATGGTGTTCTCTAATAAACGCTGTCTTTTTAAAAAGAAAAACATGCCATTTTGTACTCAAACTGGCCACCCACTGTCCTACTGAGTCAAAATATATTCATGAAATACAGTTGTATTTTGCAGAGGTATAATTCACAGAATTCTCAAGGATAAATATATCTGGGGAAACTGTGTCCCAAATAAAACTCAAATTTCTCACTCTTCTCAGAATTTATTATTGTCCAAGAGTGGCCACAGGCTGAGTAGGTTTTTCCTTCCAAATAACACAGTTATCTTTTTTTTCATGTTGTGGTAAAATGTACATAAACATTAATTATACCATTGTAAACATTTTTAACTGTAGTGGTTAACAGAATTAAGTACATTCACAGTGTTGTGTAACCATCACCGCCATCCATCTTTAGAACTTCATCTTCCCGAACTGAAACTCTATACCCATTAAACAACAACTTCCCATTCTCCTCTCCACTAAGCCCTGAGCAACCATCATTCTAGTTTCTGTCTCTATGAATTTGACTACTCCAGGTACCACATTTAAGTGGAATCATATAATATTTGTCCTTTTGAGACTGGCTTATTTGTCTTTAAGATTCACTTATGTTATAGTATGTGTCAGAATTTCCTTTCTTCCTTCCTTCCTTCTCTTTTTCTCCTTCCTTCCTTCCTTCCTTCCTTCCTTCCTTCCTTCCTTCCTTCCTTCCTTCCCTCCCTCCTTTCTTTCTCTTTCCCTTCCTTCCTTCCTTCCTTCCTTCCTTCCTTCCTTCCTTCCTTCCTTCCTTCCTTCCTTCTTTCTTTCTTTTCACCCTGTCACCCAGGCTGGAGTGAAGTGGCACAATCACAGCTCACTGCAGCCTCAACCTCCTGGGCTCAAGCAATCCTTCCACTTCAGCCTCCCAAGTAGCTAGGACTACAGGCATAAGCTACCATGCCCAGCTAGTCTTAATTAATTAATTAATTAATTTAAAGACAGGGTCTCGCTATGTTGCCCAGGTTGGAAATTTTCTTCTTTATTTAAGGCTGAAGAATATTCTGTTGTATGTATGTATCACATTTTGTTTATTCATTCATCTGTAGATTGACATTTGGATTTTTCTACCTTTTGGCTATTATGAATATTGCTGCTATGAACATTGATATACAAAGGTTGAGTCTTGCTTTCAATTCTTTTGGTATATACCCAGATGTGGAGTGGGTGGATTAGATGGTAATTCTATGTTTACGTTTTTTAGGATCTGTCATACTGTTTTTCACAGTGGCTTCACCATTTTACATTCCCACCAGCAATGCACAAGGGTTCCATTTTCTCTACATCCTTGCCAACACTTGTTATTTTCTGACCATAATCATTCTAATGGATGTGAAGTGGTATCTCATTGTGGTTTTGATTTGCATTTCCTTTATGATTAGAAATGTTGAATATCTTTTCATGTGCTTATTAGCCATTTGCGTATCTTCTTCGGAGAAATGTCTATTCAAATATTTGCTCATTTTTGAACTGGGTTATTTGTGTATTTGTTGTTGTTGAGTTGTAAAAGTTATTTAGATATCCTGGATGTTAATCCCTTATCAGATATATGATTTGCAAATATTTTCTCCCACTCTGGTGGGTTACCTTTTTACTTTGTTGATGGTGTTCTTTGATGCACAGAAGTTTCTAATTTTGATAAAGTCCAATTTATCTATTTTTTTTCTTTTGTTGCTTGTACTTTTGGTTTCATATCCAAGAAATCATTGCTAAATCCAATACAATGAAGGTTTTGTCCTATGTTTTCTTCTAAGAATTTTATAGCTTTAGCTCTTATGTTTAGGTCATTTTTATACATGGCGGAAAGTAAAGGTCCAACTTTTTGCATGTGGATATACAAGTTTCCCAACACTATTTGTTGGGAAGACTGTCCTTTCCCTATTGAATGGTCTTGGACCCCTTGTTGAAAATCATTTGAACCTCTTAAGTGGGAGGATTTACTTCTGGGCTTTCTATTCTATTTCATTGCTCTATATGTCTGTCTTTATGCCAGTACTAAACTGTTTTGATTATTGTAGCACTGCAGAAAGTTTTGAAATCAGGAAATGTGAGACTAATATTGTTCTTTTTCAATGTTGTTTTGGCTATATGTGGTCCCATGAGATGCCATATGAATTTTAGGATGGGTTTTTCTATTTCTGCAAAAACATCATTGAAAATTTAATTGGATCTGTAGATCACTTTGCATAGTAGTAACATCTTAACACTAGTAAGTTTTCCAGTCTATGAATGTGGGCTGTCTTTTTTTTTTTTTTTTTTTTTGAGACGGAGTCTCGCTCTGTCCGCCTCCTGGGTTTACGCCATTCTCCTGCCTCAGCCTCCTGAGTAGCTGGGACTACAGGCGCCCGCCACCGCGCCCGGCTAATTTTTTGTATTTTTAGTAGAGACGGGGTTTCACCGTGGTCTCGATCTCCTGACCTTGTGATCCGCCCGCCTCGGCCTCCCAAAGTACTGGGATTACAGGCGTGAGCCACCGCGCCCGGCCTGAATGTGGGCTGTCTTTACATTTATGGGTGTCTTCTTTCATTTCTTTCGGCAAAATTTTCTAGTATTGAGTATGTAAGTCTTTCGCTTCCTTGATTGTTTGTTTCTAAGTATTTTATTCTTTTTGATGGTACTGTAAATAGAACTGTTTAATTAATTTCCTTTTTTAGTTGCCTATTTTTGGTGTATAGAAATGTAACAGATTTTTGTGCATTAATTTTTTATTCTGCAACTTTGCTGAGTTTATTTATTCTAACAGTTTATATTATGTGCAAACAATAACAGCAAATGTATGTCATTTTTCTTTTTTTCTTTTTTTTCTCTTTTTGGACATAGGGTCTTGTTATGTCACTCAGTTGGAGTGCAGTGGTGTCATCACAGTTCACTGCAGCCTCAAATTCCTGGGCTCAAGTGATCCTCCTGCCTCAGCCTCCTGTGTAATTGGGATTACAGGCACGTACCACCATACTTGGCTAATTTTTTATATTTTGTAGTGGTGGGATCTCACTACGTTGCCCAGGCTAGTCTTGAACTTCTGGCCTCAAATGATCCTTCCTCTTTGACCTCCCAAAGAGCTAGAATTATAGGCATGAGCCACCATGTGTGGACGTTGTTTTTCTTTTAACTGAGGACACAGCTATGAAACAGAAATAATTGGTCACTTTTTCTTTTCTTTCTGTGTGTGGCTTTTTTATTTTTTATTTATTTATTTTTTTTCAGATAGAGTTTTGCTCTTGTTGCCCAGGCTGGAGTGCAATGGCATGATCTTGGCTGGCCCGGCTAATTTTTGTAATTTTAGTTGAGATGGGGTTTCACCATGTTGGCTAGGCTGGTCTTGAACTCCTGACCTCAGGTGATCCGCCTGCCTCAGCCTCCCAAAGGGGATTACAGGCGTGAGCCTCCATGCCTGGCTGTCTTTTTCTTTTTTATGAACAATTAGTTGTGAAAATGCTAACCTTTAATGATTCCCTGCCATGAGCCAAATTTAAAGCTAAGAATTTTCACCATGACCCTGTGAGGAGGGTATTGTTGTACTCACTTTATAAACGAGAAAACCAAAGACTCAGAGGTGAAACTGCTTCTAAGAGACTCTTTAAAATACAGGTCATCTGTTTGGGTTAAGCCAAGGGAGCAGTCCCAAAGTTAAAACAGAAGAGGGCAGCTACCATGATGCAAGCCAGGGAAGTTTGGAGGAGAAATACTTTAAGCCAGTAAAGAGGTGAGAATTCTTGTACCAAATGTGAACTATTGTTCCAGAAAATTCACTGGCTTAAGACTAGAATGAGACCATTCTAGTCTTGATACAAAACATGAAAGCAGCTGTCAGGCAAAGGTGTTAATATTTGGTGCCCTGATAGTGAAGAATAAGATTATCACTAACCTTGGCCAGGTTTCTAGAAGGTTCTCTGATTGTAAACTTTTATTTGAAATTGATTACAGACAGTGTCCCTGATTGTTAGCTGGGCCTATCCTGGAAACTAGTCTTTAATCTTTCTAGAGAAGAGTGAGATGGCACAAGTTTTTCATGTCTGAATACGTTAGTGGCTTTTCCCCCCAAGTTCTTTTGTCACTAAGATGCCAAACCCGTTGGGGATGCCTGATTAGTTTTGCAGTGGGAGGAATCCACTGTTATGACCTTTCGTGCCTTATTTTTAACATGCCTTCTTGTAGCACAAGCTCTCCTGCCATGTATCACGGATCACAACGTGAGTTATGAGTCCCCGACTGAAAATCAGAGTATGTAACTGCTTCACAGTCCATTTCCAACCTGTAGGTCCAATCTCCAAGGAGGCAACTGGAAAACATCCCTTATGGATTTCAACATAATACCATACTGTTTTTTTTTTTCCTCTTAGAGCTGACAACAACTAAAGATTACATCGACACCTCAAAGAAAGAGTGCAGTAAGAAACAGGCAGACGGTTCCCCCAGCAGGCTTCCGGCAGGACTTAGAACTTTAGATTTATTTTCACGATGATGGTGATGAAGTAGGAGGAGATGAAGGACAGAAATCATTAAATACATATTCAAAAGAAATCTTGAGAATGATACTACACCTAGGTAATTTTAAACCTGACTTATGTCTATCACTCCATTCCTAGGCAACATTGTTCCCCATATTATAAATAATACCAATTAAGTGTTAATAGATCCTGGAATGCCGGCTCACCTGGCAAAAAGGTGTCAGTTTGGTTTGGTTTCATCAGCATAATATTATAAAAACTGCAAAATGATCAACTCTCATGACATGTTTTCTGTCCCCACTGATGAGAAATGGGTTTCTTAAGGCAGGTGCTGACTACAAGGAGTAAGTACTGATAGATGGACTGATTAGTTCTGAATTCCAGATTCTGTAACATAGCATTACCGCTCTAAAATGACAGCTACTCGTGTATGTGTTATGTGTCTTCCCTGGAAGATTGCAAGTTTCTTGAGTTTTGGACTCTTTTTGCCCTCACCTTTATATAGCAGGGTCTTGGATATAACGGGCACTAAACAAACTCATTTATTCAATGGGCTTTTTTTCTGAGACCCACTAGTATACCAGATACTAGCACTGAGATGGAAAAGACAAACCTTTATCCTGGAGAAACTCTGAGTTGGTGGAGAGACAAGTATCTATTATAAATCAGTGAAACCGTCGTTTCAGTCATAAATACTAAAATAGAGAGCTGGGGCTGATGAATGCCAGTAGAATGCAAGATCAGTTTACAATTCATTATGTTTGGAGGTGGGGGTGGCAAGTGAAGTTCAGTTTTGTGTTTTCCCAGAGGCAAACTAAGTCAGGAACCTTACTGTGTCCTCATGCTCCCTGCAATATTTCCAGCAAGAAAGGCCAAAGGAACAGCATACCCTCTACCAGCCCCTAACAGGCGGTGGGAAACACCGAGGGAAGGCCTCTCCTGAGCGCCCAGATCTTCCCACACCTGGCTGGAGGACTATCAAGAGGCCCCTGACCTTGGGGGCAGCAGGGGTGGGGGTCGGGGTGGGGGTGGGGGTGAGGGGTGGGGTTGCTTTGAAAAGTTTTGCTCTCAGCAGCTCTGCCAGCTCCAAGGGTAGAGACCTCTCCTGATAAAAATTGCAGCAGGAGGAAGAGGTTCAAAAGCAGGAAGCAGAAAGGGGCTCAAGGAGATGTGGCTCCTAATGGCCTGGAGGGAGTAAAGGAAGAAGCAAAGGAAGGGAAGGAAGGGAGGAAGGGAGGAAGGAAGGCACTCTGCTGGGAATTTCCAGCTCTGTTCCTTTAATGCCTCAATGACGCGGTGAGGTACCTACTATTATTGCCCACTTTTCAGAGCCAAACTAGTTAATTCATACATCTTTATGGAGTGTCTCCTCTGCGAGGCACTGTTGAACGCCCTAAGACACCATTGAGGCCCTGGTGGGGAAACCGAACCCTGGGGAAGCAGCAGCAGCGTGGGATCCCATCCTCCTTGGGCTAGGCTAGGGGGCTGCCAGGCGTGGGGAAGACCTCCTTCCCTGGCATCTCCAAGGCGGCTTGCAAGGGCTTGCAAGGGGCGGGACAGGCTCCCGGGAGGGAAGAATTTCTCTCTTGCCTGTGAAATCGCTCTGATTGCAGCCCCCAAGCAGATTTACAACCCGCTGAGGCTTGGCTCTTGAATATCCATGGAAAGGCATATGAAAAGGGACAGGAAGTTGAGCGGATTTGATGAGACTTTATGATTTCATTTTCATTTCAAAGCCTTGTTAGCAGTTGGGTGGGAAGTGGGCACAGCAGTCCCCAGGAATGCTCCCTCTTCCTCCTCCAGCCAGGAAGATGTGAGAGCAATCTTGGGTCTGGGGAGGAGGCTGGACCTGGAGAGAGCTGGGAAAGGTTGCTTTAGGGCTTTCTTTAGGGAACTGAATTTTAAAGGACACAACAAAAATATATTCAACAGATCTTTCCAGAACCAGCGGTGTATGGTATTCAGTACTGGGAATGACTAGGAATTAGGATAGAGAAGGTGGTTACAAAGGAATCCGTAAGGAATTAGAACTATAAGAAATTAGAGGATAGAGATGCCAGTGGTTAAGCCTGGGCTCCAGTGGGAGACATCTGGCTGAGAGTCCCAGTTCTGACACTTACTAGAAAAGTCTGGGTGAATCATCTCACTTTTCTCAACCTGTTTCCCAGGCAAATGGGAATAATAAAACCAATCATAAGGAAATGTTGTATGTATTGATTGTAAATGCCTCATAAGTGGTCTCTCTTGCTCACCATTCTCTGAAACTTAAATTAGATCATACACGCATGCTTAAAAACCCTAAACTTCCCCCATTATACTTGGAATAAACAAATGTTCAAAAGTCTAACAGGAAGCCCTGGGTACTTCCATCTAATACAGACCAAATCCATCCTCAATACACTTCCCTCCATACCCTGATCTTTTTCTTCATAAAATTCTGACTACTTGTCCTAATACGGGTCTTTGTTTTCTTCTTTACTGTTTGCCTCCCTTAAAAAAGAGCCATCTCTAGGAGAGCAGGGACGGCTTCTGACTTTGTTTAATCCACCATATAATCACATAACACATGGAATTTATATATATGCGTGTATATATATATATATTTGGAATGAATTAGTGAATGAATGATGGAAGAGTGAAAAGTATCTGGTACATAGTAGATGGTTAATAAATGGAAGCTCTTTTTATTCCTATTATTTGTAGTAGGAGAAGTTTTTATAACTTTTGGAGAGACTCCCTATACATGAAATAATTGGAGGGCTGAGCAGCTTTACGGTTTAAAAAGTCATTTTGCAAGTGATGTGTCACTGTCATACTCATGACAATCTTATGAAGTAGGCAGGCCAGGTATCATAACCCACGTTTTACCAACAAGGAAAAGTGAACTCGAATGAAGGAAAATGCTCAGCTTCAAAGCCCCACAGCCGGCAAAGTCCAATCAAAGTGCAGATGTGCTGTGTTCCTGATTTTAAGATCAGGTCTGGCACTAGGCAAATAGGAACTGTTTCTTTACGTGCTGGGACACTGAGAGTGCTAAGCACCATCTCTGCCCCAGGGCACACGTGTGCACACACACACACACACCACACACACACCACATACACCATACCACACACACACCACACACACCACATAACACACACCACACCACACACACCACACACCACACATACACACACAGCACACATACACACCACATACACTACACCACACACATCATACCACACACACCACATATGCACACATGCACACCACACATGCACACACCATACATACACACCACATACACCACATCACACACATACACCACACCACACACACTCTACCACACACATACACATCACACAAACATACACACCGCACATACACACCACATACACCACACATACCACATCGCACACACCACCCACACACACATCACACACATACCACACACCACACCATATACATACATACACATCATAGGTACAGTACACATACACACACCACACATACCATACACACACGACACACATATACACACACCTCACATACCACACACATGTATACACCACCCACATACCACACACACATATACACCACCCACATACCACACCCACACCCACACACACACACACATCACACACACCACACATGCACACAGCACATGTGTATGTGTGCGCGCACACACACACACACACACACACGACCAGCATGGCCAGGGGCACGTCCTATGTTTCCTACAGGCCTCCTCCCTGTAGGGAGTTTTCTACGTCAGCGGCCCCAGACAAGACCTTCTCTGGGAAAATAGGTCACCTACTTCTCCCAGTGAGCAGGAAGGTGCGAGCTGCACTTGCTGAGGGCCTGGGGGCTGCTGCAGAACAGAGGGAGGCCTGGCCACCAACCATTTTCACTGCCTTTCATTTTGGAAACAAAAATGCTTTGCTTCAGAGCCAGGGACAGAAACCTTCACATTTCAACTTTCTCTCCCTGTCGCTATCACCCCACACCACCCCCTCTCCTTTTTTATTTATTAAAGGTTTTCCTGACAGGGAGATGGAGCGCCACAGCCTTCAAAGTTCCTGTCCCATCTCCAGGGCCTCATTTTCTCCCTTCCTGATGAAATGATTGCATCTCATAGTAGTCACTGCTGCTGTGTGTGCAGAGGTGAAGTGAAGAGGACTACTCCTGCACCCCCATCACCCTGCTGAACACACTCATATCCACACCCATACACACACCTCCTACAAACCAGACATATGCACACTCCATACACCCTGGACTGTGGGGACTCTCAGGTCCAGAATTTAGTGGAATGAAATGCACTGGAATGTCTGTCCTGGCTCTGGTAATGCCCCACAGTGCTGCAGAGCAGCCCCCATTGCAGGTGTTCAGCCCAGGACCAGCTTCTCCTTGATGTACTGAACCCGCCTTCCTGATTCTCCTGGCTTTGTATTTGGCCTTTGGGTACTTGATTTGGGTTCTGCCTTGGCTTGTGTGTTAGCTTGAGTTTCACCAGAAGCAGCGCTTGAGCCAGTAGTTTAATTGGGAGGTGGAAGGGACCGTCTTAAGAGAATCACCAAGGGAAGGGAGGGCAGGCAACACTGTGTGCCTTGTGAAGTCAGCTACCCCAGGGGGCAACTAGAGTGCCACTCCTTGGGGAAGCTCTGGGAAATGGAACAAACCACAGGCCTTGGAATTATTCTCTCCAAGGAGCCAAGGAGTTGGAGTATTTATACACCAATTCCAGATGGTCTTTTGTTGAGGGCCATTTCCAAGGGCTTAACGTCCCCAGAGCAGCCTTTCATGGTTCTGAAAGTAAAGCCCTTCGAAACAGGGATGCAGATGCTAGAAAGCTGGAAGTAAACTGTTAGAAAGAGCTGGGCCAGACACTGACAGTGTCCACCATAGGTTGCCAAGCTTGGCTCCTTCCTCAGTCTTCCGTGCCTGACTCAAGGTGGGCCTATCACATGCCTGCTCTGGAATTTTGGAACTTGGGAATAAAGAGTTTGAATAAATGTCACTTCCAGACTTCTTCCCACTGTTTGAATAAATCCAGACTAGTAGAGGAGGAAATGGAGGTGAGTGGAGGAAATAATTCTGTGGGGTTTTGGTCCATGGCTTCAGTTGCCTTGAGGGCCAGCTAAGCCCCTTCCTGAGCCTTTAACAAAGTCTCCTTTCCTCCTTAAGCTAGCTTGAGTTGAGTTTTGCTCACTTGAACCCAATGAGCTCTGACTAATGCCTGGATGTCTTGGGTTGCTTTGCCCCTGTCACTACCCAAAAAGAATACTAATAAAAGTAATGATAATAATAAACGTTGCACTGCTGTTACGTGTCTGGTGTTTTCTAAATACTTTGCTATAAAGGGGAAGTGATTATTCTACGAAAAGAATCTGCCCATTAGATATTTCTTCTTTGCTTTCTAATGTCCCTTATTTGGGCCTTAACTCTCTCCACTGGGCTTTGTATTTCATCTGCCCAGTTCCTACCCAGGCGTTGGGCCTTTCTCAGGTAATATCTCCTTAAGATAGGCTTCTTCTCTCAGGCAGTGGCAGATCACATGGCAGGCTACCCTCTCAGTATGTGTCTACATTTAAAAAATAACCTCCATGGCCAGGCATGGTGGCTCACATCTGTGATCCCAGCATTTTGGAAGGCCGAGGCAGGTGGATTGCTTGAGCTCAGGAGTTTGAGATCAGCCTGTGCAACATGGTGAAATCCTGTCTCTACTAAAAATACAAAAAGCTGGGTGTGGTGGTGCACACCTGTGGTCCTAGCTACTCGGGAGGCTGAGGTGGAAGGATCACTTAAGCCTGGGAGGTGGAGGTTGCAGTGAGCCGAGATTGCACCACCATACTTCAACCTGGGTGACGAAGTGAGACTCCATCTCAAAAACAAAAAAAAAAACAAAAAAAAACATAGTTTTCCTATAATTAATTTTTTTGACAAAGAGAAAAGCCCTCCATTCAAAAGTCAATTTTTTTCTGTGCATGCAAATGGAAATCTGTTGGCTCACGTAATGAAAATTTCAAGAATAATAAGCTTCAGACGTAGTTGGATCTGGGAGTGCAAGCAATGCCATTGAAACTTAGTGTCGTTATATGTCCCAGATCTTTTTCCCTTAGTGCTGGCTTCATTCTCAAATGAGCTCTATCTACAGGATCATCTCCTGCTTCATCCTTAGCAGTTTAGGATGACAGCCTGTCACAAAACTCCTAAGGCTGATGTTCATTAGCTTTCATTGGCCAGCATGGGTCTTGTGCCAACCTCTTGACTTTTCTCTGTGGCAGTAGGCATGTGGTACTCCTATACATCATGTCAGAGTAATGTGCCCGCCTCTGAGTTCCAGAAGAGTTAAGTCTACCGATTCATGTGGTCTGGGGTTGAAGAGGCGTGAGTCTCTAAAGGAAAACTGGGACCAGGCATGGTGGTTCACACCTGTAATCCCAGCACTTTGGGAGGCTAAGGCGGAAGGATCGCTTGAACCCAGGAGTTTGAGACAAGCCTGGGCAACATGGTGAGACCCCCATCTCAACAACAACAACAACAACAACAACAACAAATTTAAAAAGGAAAATAGGGATACTGTTTCTGGAGAAGTGGAATTAGATGCAGGTCCCACAGAGACCTTAAGCCCCTGTTCCTGGGGCTCAGCATCTGGTTGAGAGAACACGTTAGTGTGCTGGAGTGCCAGGCAAAGTGTTTTCAGGTAATTGATAACTATGTCTAATTTTTTTCTGTTCTGGTAGAAAGGGATGTAATGAGCAAGATGATAGAAGGGCCCTAAGATGTAGCCAGGGATTCTTGGGATCAGAGGAAGGATAAAAAAGGAGGCCAAGGATGCTGAAGACTTGCTTCGAGATGTGAACCATTCTGTCTAAGCTGGCTACGTTTTCCTTGAATGCACGGGATGATATGAATGGTCTCAGCAGTGTCTTAGTCACAACTCCCAGTGCTGTGATTCACTCAGTATGATATTCTCAAGATAAGATGCATGTGTGTGTGTGTGTGTGTGTGTGTGTATTTGTGTGTGTGTAAACGCTGGCACTATGTAAAGGAGTGTTTCTCCTGGGGCTTTTTAATTGGGAGATTGCTCTGCAAACACATTTGACAAAATCCCATGGGATGAACAAGCTACCTTTGCTGGGAGCTAAGGAAGAGTGGGGGTGGGAGGGGTTATTCTGGGAGGCACTGCATTAACGTGTTCTGGCTGCCAGGAGACTGGAAGGCACTGGACAGCTCTCTTCATGCATTTCCCAGGGGTCAAAACTTTCACGTGGATTCTGCTTATTTGCCCCCAAAATACTGATTCTATTTTGTTAACATTTTCTTTAACGATTCAATTTAATCAAAGTGTGGATTTTATGAGGAGGGGGACTAGCTGAGACCTTAAGCAAGTCACAGTCCATTGATTCCTAGAGTAGGCCACTATGAAGATGTTGGGAGGCACTGTCTGCCTGAGACCAGAAGATGAGGAGTCATTGTCCACAAAATAATGACTTTTTAAATCCTCGTGATAATTCTGCTTGCTGGGGTTCCATTAGTATCACTATTTTACAAAAAAGGAAACTAAGGCACATATAAGTAACTTTCCTTGAGTTACAGAGTTAGTAAAGTGCCAGAGACAGGATTTGAAGCCAGCCTGGCTGCCTCCAAAGGCCATGTTCGCAATTGTTCATCTCTCCTCCAGAATCAACCTCAGCTGAATTTACCTTGCAAGGCATAAGAAGCATAGCTACTCCTACCTGTCACCAAAGTACAGAAATTTCTGATGTAGAAACTGTTATCCAGTCTTACTACTTGAATCCCTCCAGTGATGGAGGGCTCACTACCTCTCAAAGGAAACATTTAGACTGTTGGTGAATTGTAATTATTAAATAGCTTTTTATTATTCTCACTCTGTCACCCAGGCTAGAGTGCAGTGGCGCGATCTGGGCTCACTGCAAGCTCCGCCTCCTGGGTTCGCGCCATTCTCCTGCCTCAGCCTCCCGAGTAGCTGGGACTACAGGTGCCCGCCACCACGCCCGGCTAATTTTTTGTATTTTTTAATAGAGACGGGGTTTCACTGTGTTTGCCAGGATGGTCTCGATCTCCTGACCTCGTGATCTGCCTGCCTTGGCCTCCCAAAGTGCTGGCATTACAGGCGTGAGCCACTGCGCCCGGCCTTTTTATTATTTCTTAATGAGTTCAAACCACTCTCCTGGTAGTTTCTAGCCTTGATAATAGTGATAGTACCACTGTACTGATCTAGTATTATGCGCCTGGCCCTGTGCTAAGCATCATCTTACTACTTTGTTTAATCATCACAACAAATGTCAGCTGACCACCTCCTTTATGGGTCTCGTGGACTGGCCATAGACATAAGGTCATATTTCCTTCTGCTTCCTTCAAGGTGTTTTTTTGTTTTGTTTTGTTTTTGTTTTTGTTTGTGTGTGTTTGTTTGTTTTATCAGAGTGCTACCTCTTTGGAAGAAGGAACTCTCCACCTAGCACTGCTTCTGGCCTCAGTGTTGAACCTGAGAAAGGAACGAAGGCACAAGCTGAAGCAAGCACTGGGAGGGTGGTAACTGCCCGGGGCTCTGGGGAAAGCTGCCAGGAGCTTACAGTTGAAGATAGTTATCGCTGCTTCTGTATAATACAATACTGTGCTCTCCAAACAGAAAGCCTGTGAAACCTTTCCTGATGCCCTCAAGCAGGGTTAGTCACTTAGCATTCAGTACACACCCCTGCTGTCTGACTCACTTAAGCAGCATTGTATTATAATTGTGTTTACATACTGTTCTTCTCTAGAATGCCAGCTCTCAGGACTACGGTGTCTTACATTATAAATCTCTCCCACATCTGGAAGGACACGTGGGAAATGGCTTACTAGAGCACTTATCACATGCTAATATATGTTATGCATTTTACTTATTTATTTTGTTTATTATCTTGCCCTAACTATCCGTTTTACACACAAATGTATCCTCAGCACCTAGGACAGTACCCAGCATAGTGTAGGTGCTCAGTAAATGTTAGATGAATGACCATTCCTGAGACTGGAGGAGGGGTGGGGGGAGAACCAAGCCTCAGGAAGTGGGGTGGTTAACCAAGAGGGTGCACAATGTTGGCTAGGGAATAGCAAGCATTCTCTATAATGGTGGGTTAGCATGTGAATTATCCTCATTCTCAATTTAATTTTGAAAGTAGCATCCGTTTAACAGTGGTCCCACAGTTAAATGATAATCCACTATTTTGATGAGCCAATGACTTAAAAAATATACCATAAAAGCAATATCAAAAAATTTCAAATATCACATATTTTAAAAAGACTTCATTGAATATATTAATGGGATGTCAAAAGAGACTTTTCCTGATTTGTTGGAATTTCATTAGAGGACTAAAGGCTAAGAACACTCTCACATCCTAGAGATGCTAGAACATCTGTGCCCGACTTGTGATGAGGTTCTTCTGGCACCAGGTCATAACCCATGTCAAACCTTTAGAAGAGCAAGTTGAAGAGGTCATCTGGAAGGACTGTTTTGGAGACAGTTGTAGGTATGCTGATTTTTGCCTTTCCTACCTGTGGTACTTTACCCTTACCTTGGACCGTGTGAAGAGAGAGTTTCCAGAGAATCATTCAGACAACTTAATATGGGTTTCCTGGAATTTGCAGGACCCAGCAACTCTCAAGGGAGAAATCTAAAGGCTGCTGGATGTGGAAGAATGAAATACAGAAAGACTTATACTGATATATCGATAGCTGCACTGCTAGCTATGGAAAGTCAAGGGGTGTAGTTCTTATGGACTAGATAAAGGTCTCATGAAAGGACTATCCTGGGATTATTTAAAAAATGGATCTGGCTGGGTGTGGTGGCTGAAGCCTGTAATCCCAGCACTTTGGGAGGCTGAGGTGGGCAGATCACTCGAGGTCAGGAGTTTGAGACCAGCCTGGTCAACATGGTGAAACCCCATCTCTACTCAAAATACAAAAAAATTAGCTGGGCATGGTGGCACATGCCTATAGTCCCAGCCACTTGGGAGGCTGAGGTAGGAGAATCGCCTGAACCTGGGAGGGGGAGGTTGCAGTGAGCTAAGATCATGCCACTGCACTCTAGCCTGAGTGACAGAGCAAGACTTCTTCTACAAAAAAAAAAAAAAAAAGAAAAAAAAAAGGACCTATCCCAAGAGTACTTCCTAGAGTGATAACGGGACTCATCAGAGGGGTGGACCACTTAATGGCCTGTTGGAGAAGGCAATGTAATCTCAGGGAGGCAGTGCTTGTCTTTAGAAAGGATGTCTCCAGCAGGTAATCTCCAAGGGACCCACCAAAGTGTCTTACAGAAGAAAGAGCCAGCAATGGTGCCTCTGCCACATTGGGAAAGCCCAAAGCCAGAGCACAACTATATCAGCCAAGTAAGACAGTTCTTATCCCTTACTTATTCTTCCTTCCTTCTTATGATCCAGGCAGGGCCCAGAGCAGCAACCAACTAGAGGGGGAGGAAGTAGAGCAAGGAAAGAGGAAAGACACAGTCATGCATCCTTCTCTTGTCATCATAAAGGTCTAGGGCAGGGGAGAAGATTCACAGTGACTGAGTTTGAAGTTTGATTACATACTAGACTAGACTGGCCTGGACTTTGTGTCATCTCATAAAAACTGAAAAAACTATGAAATATGATTTGACTTCATCCATCTTCTTGAATTATGATCCTACTAAACTAGGGGTCTTCACAGGTGCCTGGAACACTCTGCCACCTTATCAGAATGACCAAGTCCTACTCATCCTTCAAGATGCAGCTCAAGGGACATTTCTTCTGCCATTACTTCCTTCGTTCCCTCACACTGAACAAGACATATTTCATGTGTTTCGATTGCATTCTCACTTATCTGGTAGAGAAGGTTAGTTGCCCACAACATCTCTTTTCTCTTTCTCTAACAACGGAGTGGAGCCTGGACCTGTGGTACCTGACCTGCAGCCGGAAACTGTATTACCCAGTCCACTTTGCAGTTAGGTGTGTTCATGTAACTAAGTTCACATCAATATCATGTCAATGATATGCTTACTTCCATTTCTGGGCCTTAAAATATTTCTCTCATGCTCCTTCATAACTGTCCCCCTTCCTGCAAGTGGGAACACAGATGTGTTGCCACTCACCTTCAGTCACGCAGATGAGGAGAATACCACGTGGGCTGGTAGAATAATAGAATGGAAGGAACCTGGGCCCCTGAATGACAGTGTGGGGCAGAAACTTCTGCACTGGGGATTTGTTACATAAGAGAGAAATACACTTCTTGTTCCTAAGCCACTGTGTTATTGGCTCTCTTTGTTTGAGATGTTTAGACTTTCATCATAACCAATTCAACTATGGTTCTAGACTGTCCTGTAACTGTCTGTTTACCTGTCTGTCTTCCCCAGTAGACTTAGAGTTTCCTGAGGACTGGAACCTATTGAATTTTCTTCCCCAGAAACTAGCACAGTGTCTGTAAATAGAAGGTGTTCAACATGTGCATACAAAATGAAAGATGACAGGTGAAAATAAACACAGTGTCCTGTGAAGCATCCAATGTGGCAAGCTCTCCATGTATGGACTACCAGCAAATAGCCACCATATTTGGCTGCCATGGCTTTGGGAGAGTAAAGGACTCCATCATTTCCACTTTCAAAATCTGACACGAATTCATTTCGTTGTCAATGAGAAAGAGAGTTGCGTGATATGCAGTTCCTATTCTTAGACAGGCATGGCTTTGCCTAGTTGATGACAGACAACCCATCTCAACAGGTGACAGGGAGAATGCTCTAGGCAAACAAAATAGCATAAGCAGAGAAAAAGAGGTATGAGGGAGCATGTTATAATTGAGGAAGTGAAGATAGCTAAGAAAGTCAAGGGATGCAGGAGGAGTTCAGGTTGCAGGGAGCCTTAAGACGTTTTATGGATTCTAAAATGTTTTTATTTTTTTGAGATAAAGGCTTGCTGTGTTGCCCAGTCTGGAATTCAGTGGTGTGATCCTGGCTCACTGCAACCTCCACCTCCCAGATTCAAGTGATTTTCATGCATCAGCATCTTGAGTAGCTAAGACTACAGGTGCGCACCACCACACCCGACTAATTTGTTTATTTTTATTTTTTTGGTATTTTTAGTAGAAATGGGGTTTCACCATGTTTGCCAAGTTGGTCTCGAACTTCTGACCTCAAGCCATCTGCCCACTTTGGCCTCCCAAATTGCCAAAGTGCTGGAATTAGACATGAGCCACTGCACCAGGACTCTGAAACATTTTTTCTAAGATAAATGGGAAATCATCAGTTTCCATTTTGAAGAGGTCCCTCTGGCTGCAAAATGGTGAGTGAATTGGAGGAGGACAGGAACAATGGTGGTGATGCTTAGGAGCTAATGGTAGCCCCTCCAGGGCAGAGATGGCATTAGTTTGGGCCAGGGCGAGGGTAACAGGGATGAAGAGAAGTGGAAGGATAGAAAAGATATTTTGTAGGTAAAGCAAAACCCCTTAGCTATAGTTATAAAAAGCAGCTATAGCCAGGCACAGTGGCTCACACATGTAATTCTAGCACTTTGGGAGATCGAGGCAGGAAGATCACTTGAGCTCAGGAGTTTACCACCAGCCTGGGCAACATAGTGAGCCCTCATCGCTACTGAAAATAAAAACAATTAGCTGGTCATGGTGGCACGTACCTGTAGTCCCAGATACTCAGGAGGCTGAGGCCAGAGGATTGCTTGAGCATGGGAGGTCAATGCTGCAATAAGCCATGATCACACTACTGCATTCTAGTCTGGGTGACAGAGCCAGACCTTGTCTCAAAAGATTAAAAAGAAAAAAAAAAAAGCAGTTGATTCTTGCTAACGGGTTGAACCATATGAAATTGCCATTTTGTGGGCCAAAAATGACCAAGTATTGGCAATTTCACATGATTCAAGTTAAGAACATCTCTAAAGTGCTATGACAATTCTGTTGCTGCAAAGGAGGAACCATTAGGAGAGCAGCTGTGACTTTCCTTAATGGCCAGAACTGGGGGCCAGAAGGGGCCGCCCACCCACTTAAGTGCCTGTGAAGAAATACACAACTTAGCCTGGCTTCCTGTGATTTTTCTCTTAAGACGAAGAGACTTAGGAGGCAAAGAGGAAATCTAATTCAAACCAATGTAACATTAAGTGGTATTTGAAGGCACATGAAATCAAAAGTCCTGAAGTAGGGAAAGTTTAGGTATAGTTTGTCCAGGAATTTGGTTTTATTTCTCTGCCATTCTCTCCATACTGGCCTCCTCTGTGAGACTGCCTCATCCTAACTGGCTTCCCTCAAGGTATGAAGATGGCTGCCAGCATCTCTTGGGGCAACACGTTTCCCTGTCCAGTCAGGGGAGAGATACTCTCATAGACATTCAGAGAAAAGCCCCAAGCATCTCTCTGTTTGGGCCAAGTAAGGTCACACGTCCACTCCTGAACCACAGTGGCAAAGGGCAATGGGACAACCCTGAGGGCTTGGAGCCCTGGAGCTAATGGGGTCAAGTCCATCCAAACAGCATGACAGTAACACCGCGGGTCTGTGTGTGGAATGGACACTGTGGAGACACCCACCTGTCTAGCATAGCAGGGGAGTGAATTAAACTGTTCCGCAGAGTGGGTCCCTTCTGATCTGCTAATATCAAGGAGGGGCCTCTGGGGTCAAGTTTTGAAATCACCTGCCACACTGGAGGTGCCTTTGAGAAAGAGCAAATGCACTTCCCTGTGGCATGCCTCTAAGGACACACAACTTGACGGCTTCATAAGACTCTTTCCCCTCAAACTGCACCAGAAGTAAGGCAGTTTTTTCCCCTGAAAACTTGCAGAGTGAAAAATGAAGGGCCTCGTTTGAAGTATAAAAGGATTTCTTATGGTCCTCACAGATGGCCAACGTTACCCTGGTGCTGCTGGCCAGGGCATGTGATCTCGGTCCTGGGGCTCTGTCATACAGCTGCCGAGGTGGCAGCAGGGAAGATTCCAGCTTGAACTCATTTCCTGACATTTTCTTTGGCACACAATAAAGAAAAAGAGAGTCATCTTTTCAACTTGGGGTAACAATCCATCTCATATAATTACATTAAGATGGGTCCTCAAATGCTGTCCTCCCAGCATCGCTCTGAAATGCATTACAGATATGGGATTAGAGGAAAGCTGAGAGCTTTCTGCAAAGAGCTTGTAAAAAGTTTCCGTTGTTATAAATGCAGAAAGGAAATATGCTGGATGTTAGCTTTATGCTGAAGTCTAACTCTTCTAAGAATGGCCTCCTTGTAAAGAACTCCCATTCATCATGGATCACAATTGTATACTTCTGGATCCTCTGGGAAGTTACTGCTGAACCCAATAATCATATCTTAGATTGGTGATGCTCCCTGGAAAATGATGCACTCCAGGACCCATTACCAAATTATCCATTTGGTAATTTGACATTACCAAAGTGATCATACATCCAGGTTTCCCTAGGACAGACTGTCTCTGTATTCTAGTTTAGCATTCATCACAGAAAAAAGCATTCTGATTTAGATGATAAATTATATGGTCACCCCAGCTGTTACCCACTTGACTTCTGCTGCAAAGCATACTGGAAGGTGGAAACAGATGGGGCCAACCTAATATGTCACTGCAATTTCTAATGGTTACAGTGCCAGGTCCTGCATTAAGAGTTCCCTGTGCTTTATCTCATTTAATCCCCGCAACAATCCTTCGAGAGTAACGTTACTATTATGTCTGTTTTACAAATGTGAAAACAAATTTGCCCAGGAAAGTTTGCCCACCTATGAAGTGGAAGGGATGGAATTTAAACTTGGACTCCAGAGCTAGAGATTTTAATCATTATTCAAGTTGAGTATGTCTCATCCAACATGCTTGAGAGCAGAAATGTTTTGGATTTTGGAATATTTGCATTATATATATCCACTGGTTGACCATCCCAAATATAAAAATTTGAAATCCAGCATGCTCCAAAATCTGAAACTTTTTGAGTGCCAACATGACGCTCACAGGAAATGCTCCCTGGAGCTTTTTGCGTTTTGGATTTTCAGATTTGACATGCTTAATCTGTATCATATTGATGGTGAGGGCACCAACCGGAAAGCACAGCTGCTCTTCTGCTAGACGAGGTCCAGGGGCCAAATGACAATGCACAGCAACTCTGGTATCAGTGTTTGTATCAGTGAAGATGCTTTTATCTCTGAGCAGCAGAAAATCCAACTAAAAATGGCTTAAATAATATTAGCTCACCAGTGAGAAGCCCTGGGGCAGGGAAGTTTTAGGGTTGGATGATCAAGAGACTCAGTGACCTTAGCAAGGACCTAGGGCCCTTTTGTCTCTGTACTCTGAGGTCCACAGTGTTGGCTACATCCCAAGGCTTATCTCCTCCATCTTTGTAGGGCCCCTGTCATTAGCAATCAAGGGTACACGCTTCCCTCTTCTCACCTAGTAGCAAAGAGAGAGCCTGGCTTCCTATGATTTTTCTCTTGAGACTAAGAAAAAGTGTCTTTCCTAAAAACGTTCCGTAAATTTCTCCTTCTTAATCATTGGCACAAAATGGTCTGCCTGTCCCTGAACCTGTCATTGGCAAGCAGGATTACTCCTACACACTCAGGCTGGGGTAGAGTGGCCTTGTAGGACTCAATTGCAGTGTCCACTCACACAACCAATGCATAATTAGGAGCTCAGTCACAGGAGCTTCCGGGCAGCCTTAACATTTGGAGCCTTGGTTCTGGAGTTAGTGACCTGGGTTTAAGGTTTCATTTTGTCACTTACTAGCAAGGGACTTTGGGCAAGTTTCTTATCTTCTCTAAACCTTGAGTTTCTCCTCTGTAAAAGGGGAATTAATAGCTGCCAATTATATCTCTTTAAAGATTACTTTAAACTTTTAAAAATATGTGAGAGCAGGCCAGACATAATGGCTTACTCTTGTAATCCCAGTGCTTTGGGAGACTGAGGGAGAAGGATTGCTTGAGGCCAGGAGTTCAAGACCAGCCTGAGCAACATAGTGAGACCCACAACAAAAAATTAAAATTATAAAAAATTTAGAAATTAGTCAGGCCTGGTGGCACACACTTATTGCCCTAGCTACTTAGGAGGCTGAGGAGGGAGAACTGCTTGAACCTAGGAGTTCAAGGTTGCAGTGAGCTATGATTGCACCACTGTATTCTGCCTGAGGGACACAGCAAGGCCCTGTCTCAGCCGTGAGAACAGTGAGAGAAAAAGAGAAATTTAGAAACACTAGTCCAGCTAGAACAATAGAATGAGTTTGAACTAGAAGGCAAGAAATACCTGAGTTCACATCCTGGTTCTGCAGTCCACTTACTGTTTAACCACGGACTGTCATTGCACAGCTTGTCACTGCAGATCATATAGCTTGGTGGCATCACCCTAGGGCTCACCTTTTCTGTCCTAATGATTATGTTACAATGAGAAAGGCCTGAGCTTGACTGTGAATTACACACAACAAAGTACAAAGTACCACCGTAGTGAGTCTGGGAACAAAAGATAGTCTAAAGTAACTCAATCTTAGAGTACTTGGTGAGATTTTTGCTAGATATGAGCTTAAAGAGATAGGCTTTGTTTATAGGCAATGGGAAGATGTGGCCAGCTTCTATTCAGAATGGAGTAAAACAGATCGGTGTTTTGTAATCACAGGCTATGTGCAGACTGTGTTATCTATTGTAAGAAACCAGAGATTGAAGGCCTGATAGTGAATGTCTTCAATAGTCCAAATTGGAGAGATGATGGGGGTCTAGACTTGCAGAGCAGTGATGGACAGGAGAGGCTAGCTCACTATGAATAAGGGAGGCACAATCTGGTTGGGATAGTTAATTGGCTGTGTGAGTAATGAAGCTAGGATGGCCTTGGGATATGTACGTTGGGTGACTGGCTGGAGAGTTGGGAAGACTCTGAGATAGGGAGGAGGTCTGGTTGATTTAGAGGTGCATGTGGCTTGTCTAGGAAGCAGTTGGTTCTATGAGTCTAAAATTCAGACAAGGGGTCAGGGCTGAAGACACAGATCTGCCCACAGACCCTATGAAAAGAGAAGAGGTAAAGGAGAAAATAATTCCAAATACAGTACTAACATTTAGGGAGTTGGTAGAGGAAATAGTGCCAGCGAAAGAGAAGGCAATGTTAAGAGAAGTAGCAAGAGAACTGAGAGAGTATGGTTACTGAAGTTGAGGAGGTGGGGAGAGATTTTTCTGGAGGGAAGAGGGTTACATTTCAGAGACATTAAGTAGGATAAGCACCAACAAGGTCACTTCATGAGCTTCATCAGAGCAGTCAGTAGAACGTTGGGTGTAGAATATAAATTGTCTGTAGATGGTCAGAGAGGGAATGGGAAGTGAGATTATAAAGCCAGCGAATAGGAGCGGTTGTTCCCAGAAGTCCTATTATAAAGGAAAGAAGCCCATGAAGGCAGTGGGTTAAGCAGATGTAGGGTAAAGGGAAAGATCTTTATTAGGATGAGGAAGACTTGAGAGTAAGATTGAGGAAAGGCATGAAAAAGGATCCCTGAAGAAATCATAGAAGGTGATAGGAGGTAATTAATAATAACAGTTAACCATTACTGCATTCATGACAGGTGCTAAGCACTCTCTGTAGTGAGTAGTTTTCACCTCCTAACTCATTTAATCTTTACTATCACCCTGGAGGCAGGGACTATTGCTATTGCCTTCATTTGACAGAGGAGGAAACCAAAGTACAGACAGGCTTGGAATTTCAAACTCAGGCAGTCTAGTTTCAGAGAATATGCTCTTAACCATTAGGCTGTACTGACCAGCTCTCTAAAAACATATCTAAGAGCATAAGTTAAGGTGCATGCTTTGTCCAAGAAGTGGCTCATTACTTCCTTGGAGACAAGGCACAAGAAGACATTGATCAGTTTGGAGGCTGAGCATGTTCATACCTAATGGTCCCCACATCTCCTTATCTGGTAAAATAGAACATCTATTGAGAGAGGGAAATGAAGACACAGGGCAGCTTAGCAGCCAAGGTTTGGAAGAGCCGCTGAGATTCTACTAGAATTAAACGAAAAGGTTTCTGAGTAAAGTCCTTTGACTTAAAAAAATGTATGATCCACTGAAGTGGATATGACAAGTGCCCAAACAACTGCAATCTGGGACAATATATGTGAAGGTACATAATAGACAAAGGAAGTTAGTGGTATGAAGGTTAGCCAAGGGAGACACTGTGTCAGGTTATGGGGTAGAAGGATAAAAAAGTCAAGGCCTGGGCATGGTAGCTCATATCTATAATCCCAGGGCTTTAGGAGGCCAGAGTGGGAGGATTGCTTGAGGCCAGAAATTTGAGACCAGACTGGGCAACATAGCAAAATCCCATCTCTTCAGAAATAAAAAATTTCACCAGGTCTGTTAGTGCGTGCTTGTAGTCCTAGCCACTAGGGAGGCTGAGGTGGGAGGATCACATGAGCCCAGGAGTTTGAGGCTGCAATGAGTTATGATGGTGCCACTGTACTCTAGCCTGGGTGATACAGCAAGACCCTGTCTCTGGGAAAAGAAAAATCGACAGCAGATAATTCGATGCCTGACTCATAACAGGCTCCTAAGCAACATTAATTCCATTCTAGTGTGAAAGGACAATCTCAACCCCCTCCCTAGTCTAACCTCAATAATGTGTATGTATAGTACAGTTTTGTGTAATGCTGATATTTTTTGCATTGTTTTTTTTTTTTTTTTTTTTGAGATGGAGTCTTGCTCTGTAGCCCGGGCTGGAGTGCAGTGGCTGGATCTCAGCTCACTGCAAGCTCCGCCTCCCGGGTTTAGGCCATTCTCCTGCCTCAGCCTCCGGAGTAGCTGGGACTACAGGCGCCCGCCACCTCGCCCGGCTAGTTTTTTGTATTTTTAGTAGAGACGGGGTTTCACGGTGTTAGCCAGGATGGTCTCGATCTCCTGACCTCGTGATCCGCCCGTCTCGGCCTCCCAAAGTGCTGGGATTACAGGCTTGAGCCACCGCGCCCGGCCTTTTTTGCATTGTTTTAAAGAC
The DNA here is from genome assembly GCF_049350105.2 of Macaca mulatta. NCBI lineage: Eukaryota > Metazoa > Chordata > Mammalia > Primates > Cercopithecidae > Macaca > Macaca mulatta. The sequence goes on from NC_133406.1 coordinate 176,301,081, forward strand.
ACACCTTTTCTGTTGAAGACCTAGGACAAGATCATTCTCTGTGAGAGTATGGAGCCATGTCCAGTGTAATTTTTGGGTAAAGATAGAGCATAAGAGACAGGAAACCAGAATTTAGAATGTACAGGTTTAGGCAGTCAGGGAGACAAGGAAGGGGATAGCTGTTTTCATTTGGTTCTTTCTCTCTGGTATCTGGACATTAAAGAGTTTACAAGTGGCGAGAGAGAGATGGCTTCTGCTCCAGGGTGAGGTCTGAGAACCAGGCAGAGGTGCACTACAGGGGCTCTTGGACTGAGTAGACTATATCTTGTAAGCCAGATTCTATGGCTATCTGCCATTCTTTGTTTTGATTTTTCTTTTATTCTTATCGGCCTTAAGGAAAAGTGTGCTTGAATGTACCATCTTTGCTAGTGAGACTTAGGGGACAACTTCTGCCTTGGCCCACTTTTGGGCTTCAGCATCAAAGAGCCAGCAACACCTCATGTAGTCAATGTGGTGGTACAGTGATATTAGTAGAACCTCCAAGGGAAGGAGATCAGCCACCAACAGTGGCCAGCATCCTCTCCCTCTGTGAAGAGTTTTCTTCTGTTACTTGTCTTGGATGGCCATTGTATTAAGGAATTAGAGGGGTCTCATGATTGGTGATTAGCAGTATCTTGGTTGGAGCAGCCCATGGCCATGACTGGAGACTTCAATATCCAACAGGAGATGGACAAGAGATCAGAGCTTTAGCAAATGGTTTAAGAGACAGTACAGAACTTCCTTTCTAGGAGGTAGCCAGAATATAAAACACAAATTGCAGAGAAAAGGCACAGTTCATTGGGAGTGGCAGGTAAGGGGAGGGGAAGTTTGCAACTCAACAGCTTTGTTCAGAACACTCTAGAAAATAATTTATCAATTCTAGACTTTGTCTTCTACAGGGGACAAGGCTGAAAGTTCCCTACACAGTCAGTGGAAACTGCATGAGTTTCCTCCACCTGTCTCTTAGTGCTCTGAGAAGCTACCTTCCACAGGTGTCTTGAGAAAGCAGTTTCTAAACTGTAGGCCATGGAACCCCTGGAATTTGTGGGAATATCTCAGGGACCAATAGGTGAAAATGGGAAGAGAAATGGGCAGACCTCAGGCATTCATCACCTTGACCCCAGGAAGTTCCACTTTCCTCTGTTTCGATCAGTGCCTGGAATAGAGTCTGGCACAAAACAGGCACTCAATAAATGAATTAATGTTTTAGATATTTCAGTTCTTCGTAAGTTTTCATTTGATTAAAGGATTCTACCACTAAAAGTGTATGAAAGCTACTGCATTAGAACATTTTTAGAAGAAGACATCCACCCATATGAGAAGAACTAGAGCAAAGACTCATCTGAAGGTCTCCTGACTTGGGTTCAAAAACCATCTTGGTCTCTTGATTAAGAAAAAGAATAATCAGAGGAGTTTACATATTTTAATCCCCTCCCATGCCTGCACCAGACTTTGATGATAGAGAAGTGAATTTATCAGAGTGACATTCTTGAGGATTTTTTTTTTTTTCATTTTTGAAGAAACATATTCCTTTGATTCTTATATGGTTATATACTTTATTTCCATGAAGGACAAGAATAAAATAATAACATTCATGATACTGTGAGCCAGGTGTTTTCATACATTATGTCATAATTTTTACTAGAATCTTCTCAGGTGGATATGTTCCTCTTTTTTTTTTTTTGGAGACAGAGTCTCACTCTGTTGCCCAGGCTGGAGTGCAGTGGTGTCATCTCAGCTCACTACAACCTCGCCTCCCAGGTTCAAGCAATTCTCCTGTTTCAGCCTTCTGAGCAGCTGGGATTACAGGCGTCCGCCACCACACCCAGCTAATTTTTGTATTTTTAGTAGAGATGTGGTTTTGCCATGTTGGCCAGGCTGGTCTTGAACTCCTGACCTCAAGTGAGCTGCCCATCTCAGCCTCCCAAAGTGCTGGGATTACAGGTGTGAGCCACTGTGCCTGGCCTTTTTCTTTTTCTTTTTCTTTTCTTTAAATGAGGCAATCAAGGCACAGACACAGAAAGATAAAGTAACTTGCCCAGGATCACACAGAGAGGTAAACCCAGTATTAGCACTCACGTCTGCCTGACTCTAGCAGATATACACTTTTCGGCCCGGCTTTTATTGCAGCAGCAAGAGTGATTTTGGGTATTTATGAGAGTTCACTCATTTCTAAGAACTGCAGAGAACTGAGAACTGTTACTAAAGCTGGATACATAATCCCTTGCTCTAATACTCTTTCATTAAATAGGGTGGATACTTACCTACTTAAAGTGCTGAAAGCTGAAGTAGGCCTGGAGACGCAAGTATGGATTGCTCATTTCTGGTCACACCTATCCATTGGTAATTTTGTGGCAGTGCACCTGGATAGGCACCCTTGAGAAAAAAATCAGAGTTGGGAGGCAGGAAAAGACATGGAACAGAAAGGTGAGCGCTTAGAGAAGCGGAGCACTCTCTTTGTCAGGCAGAACCGGGCAGCAGGGGGAAATGCTGGCCTTGAAGCAGGCAGGGAGAGGGTTGTTCCTCTTCCCTCAGAGACCCTTGGATTTTCTTGTTGGTTTAACTCCTGGGGACCGGTGGGGTGGAGCAAATAAGGGCTTTGGAGCCAGCTGAAATTGGTTGAAATCCTGGCTCTACTTAATCATGGATTGGTCTTAGGCAAATTACTTAATCTGTCCAAACCTCAGTTTTATCTTTCATAATATGAGGATAATAATGTTTCCTCTTATAGTTATTGTGAAGATTAATAATATAATAAATTAGCATGCATGGCATAAAATAGATATTCTGTAAATAGTTTCCTTACTCTTTCTTTTCATATTCTGTCCCCCCATCCCCACTTCAAATACTGACCACAAGTCTGCTTCTAGTGCTGTAATTTCAGGGTTTGTTTCTAGAAAACTGACTGAGAGGAACCTTTCTGGTTGCCCTCAGGAGTGTGTTCAATCTTAAAAATGGAAAGGAATATGATGGGCATTTGAATCAGCAAAAATCCAGCCAAGGCCGGGTGCGGTGGCTCACGCCTATGATCCTAGCACTTTTGGAGGCCAAGGTGGGCGGATGACTTGAGATCGGGAGTTCGAGACCAGCCTGACCAACATGGAGAAACTCCGTCTCTACTAAAAATACAAAATTAGCCGGATGTGGTGGCGCATGCCTGTAATCCCAGCTGCTCGGGAGGCTGAGGCAGGAGACTCTCTTGAACCTGGGAGTGGAGGCTGCCATGAGCCGAGATCACGCCATTGCACTCCAGCCTGGGCAACAAGGGCGAAACTCCGTCTCAAACAAACAAACAAACAAACAAAAAATCCAGCCACAGTGGCAGACACTCAGCCTTAGAACTCTGTCTTCCTCTGCTTTGTATTGCTGTAAAAGAATACCCGAGGCGGAGTGATTTGTAAGGAAAAGAGCTTCACTTAGCTCATGGTTCTGTGTAGTGAGAACTCCAAGGGCATAGTCCTGGCTTCTGGTGAGGACTTTCATGCTGTCTTACAACATGGTGGAGAAGGTAAAAAGCGAAGGCAGACACGTGGAAAGAGGGAAAACAGAGGGGCTTTATAAACTAGCTTTATAACAAACCACTCTTGCAGGAACTAATCCAGTCCTGTGGGAAGAAATTCACGATTGCAGAAGTCACTCACTACCCCGAGAACAGCACTAAGCCATTCATGAGGGATCTGTCCTCACGCCCCAAACACATCCCATTAGGCCCCATCTCCCAACCTTGCCTAATCCCATTAGGCATTCCACTTCTGGTCCCCCAAAAGTCATGAAGTCATGTCCTACTCACATGAAGCAACACAATCATTCCATTCTAATAATCCCAAAAATCTTCTTTCTTTTTTTTTTTTTTTTTTTGAGACGGAGTCTTGCTCTGTCGCCCAGGCTGGAGTGCGCTGGCGATCTCCGCTCACTGCAAGCTCCGCCTCCCGAGTTTACGCCATTCTCCTGCCTCAGCCTCCCGAGTGGCTGGGACTACAGGAGCCTGCCGCCACGCCTGGCTAATCTTTTTGTATTTTTAGTAGAGACGGGGTTTCACTGTGGTAGCCAGGATGGTCTTGATCTCCTGACCTCGTGATCTGCCCGCCTCGGCCTCCCAAAGTGCTGGGATTACAGACGTGAGCCACCACGCCCAGCCGACAGTCCCAAAAATCTTAACTTATTCCAGCATCATTTTAGAAGTCCAAAGTCCAATGTCTCATTTGAGATTCAAGGAAAGTTCCTTGCAGCTATGAGCCTATAAAATCAAAATCAAGTTATTTATTCTCAAGAAACAATGGTTGTGCAGGCATTGGGTAAACATTCTCATTCTAAAAGGGAGAAATCAGCCAAAAGAAAGGGGTAACAGACTCCAAGCAAGGCTGAAATTCAGGAGGACAGACATTAAATCTTGACTCCATGTGCTGTCATCTTATACTCCACGTGCTGCTCCGTGGGCACACTGGGGTGGGAGTTGGGCCCCAAGGACCTCAGGCAGCCCCACGCCTATGACCTTGCTGACTGCAGCCCACGTGGTTGCTCATAGGGGTTGGAGTTCAGTGTCAGAAGCTTTCCAGGTGGGCTTTGCGTCCTGCCGGTGACCCCATAGTTCTAGGATCCTGGTGGTAGTCCCGTTCCCATGGCTCCACTAGGCATTGTCCTAGTGGGGAGTCTCTGCAGCAACTCTGAGCCCGCATTTCTGCTGGGCATTGTTCTAGTGGGGGCCCTTTATGGTGGCTCTGTCCCTGCGACAAGTCTCTGCCAGGCCCCTTTTGAATCCTTTGGAATCTGGATGGAGGCTGCCAAGCCTCCACACCTCTCACTTTCTGCAAGCCTGTAGAATGAATACCATGTAGATGCCACCAAGGTTTACAATTTATACTTTCTGGAGCTGCAGCCTAGCTGCAAACCATAGCAAACTCCTTTCAACCAAAAGAGGGATGGTGATGGGAGTGGGACTGGGGGAGGTCTAAATGATTGGTGGAAGAATTGAACGCATGACAGTAAGAACACACATTCATCTGGCTCTCAACCACATACTGTCAGGACTCTTGCTCTCCGTAGTCTCCAGTTTTCTGCATATTGGGTTCATTAGCTTTTCCTACAGATTAACTTTCTTTGCTTAGTGGAAATTCTGGCTAACAGTTTCCAAATTTCACACTTCTTTCTACCACCAGAAAAAGATCGAACCACCTCCTCTCTCATTGGTGTAAAAAAAAAAAAAAAAAAAAAAAAAAAAAAATATATATATATATATATATATATATATATATATATATATATATTCCAAAGGCCAGCCTTATAAACAAAAAGAAAAAAAAAATCAAGGGGCTCAGCTTGAGTAATTTGCTTACACATGGTGCACCTAGCTATGAACTGAAAGGGATTTTGCAAGAATATGGTGACAGTCACTCAGAAGGGTAGATGGTGTTGGAGTAGGAGGATTTCCTAGAATAAAAGGAATTCTGTTCTTAGAATAAAAGAAAAGGTACCAGGCAGATAATATAATAGAAGTCTCCCACAAAATGTGTAAATCCCACAAATGTGTGCTGGGTTGATCACACTCAAGCTAGAATTTCTCAAACCAGGAAATGACCACATTCTACAGGTGAGATGTCCTATTTAAATATTGTTGGGCTATTTTATAGATGTTCTAGTTGAATATTCCTGAGACATATTATTGGGCTATTTAAATTCTTGGGGTACAAGTTTCCAGGGATGCATGTTATTTCTGTGGGGAAGGTTATCTCATCCGAGTGATGAGTGAACTAGATATGTCCATGACAATATGCCTTGTGAGTCACATGGTCTTTGCTTACCATGACAATGGATTAGAGAGGCAAGCTGACCCAAGGCTGGGACACCACTGTCTGGCCAGTGGCCTGTGATCAATCAATCATCTATACATTGATTCAACAAATACATATTGAGTGATGGACACTGTCCTAGGCACTAGCATATAGTGTTCCTGCCTTCATGAACCTTACATTCAACTGGGAAGACAGATAATAAATGTACACATGTTATGTGTCATAAAGAATGTAAACCAGGGTGAGAGAATAGAGTGACTCATGTAGCCTGACTCTGAAAGATAAGACAGGTGATCAAATTTCTGAAAGTGGGCTCTGGGAGGCTGAGTTGGTAAGCTGTGAAACCTTAGGTAGCCTTAAGATAAGAAGCCCTCAGATTGGGTCAAGTGTGGCATAAAGTAAGCAGGAGAAGGAGAAATTTCTCCAGGGAAGGATGTTGAGATTAAGTAGAAACGAGAAGCACAAGCAGTTCCCAGAGTTGGAAGGAGAAGACTCAATTCAGCCTCAACTGAAGTCCCGATTCTCTCATCACTTGGGTTAAAATCCCAGGAGGGGCAGCTTAGATGTCCACCAGAAGTAGTGGCTGGCACAGCTGACACTGTCTCAAGAGCTGATTGTGAGCACCTCTTCTCAAGTCTGTATTCAGAGACATGATGGAGGCAGCTTGAAATTGGCCATGGAGGGAGGATTTACACTATGGAAACTGGCAAACACTACAGCAGTGGCATTCATAGCTGCACCGCCAACCCCTAGTACAGAGTCCACCACACAGTTAGCTTGGCAAGTATTCATACACAGAATGTAGATGTTTAGTTACTGAATGATTGAATTGGTGTCTATAGATTACCAGTAGTTAACACCACAGGCTATATGTTATGTACCAGGAATTGTGTTAAGTATTCTATATACATTCTCTCATTTTATCCTACTACAACTCCTTGAGGCACAACTATCACCCCCATTTTATAGATAAGGAAACAGAGGCACATAGAGGTCAAATGAGTTCCCCAGAGCCACATAACTGGTAAGTAGCAGGTCAGGGATGAGTGAGTGGAGTGAAGAGTAGCTTGTACACAAACAAGTGGTGGTGACAAGGAGAGCTAACTGCTCCACTATGTGGCTTCCTTTTCCAGGAAGAAGGGAGATTATAGGGGCTGGTGATGAGGGATGAGTCAACTGGCTGGATTCCACCCTAGGCCCAGGTGGTGAATGGTAAGGAAAGGGGCCCAGGGAAGCATGTGGCTGCAGTTCTGGGTGTGTGTATGATTCCAGCTGGATCCGAGCTTCCCTAAATTGGCAGCCCCAGTGTTAGACTGCTGGCATACCAGCTGAGGAGCTGGACCTTGAGGTTGCCAGGTGTCTGTGGGGTCCAGAGCCCAGCCACGTGGATTGGGCTCTCACTGGTCATCAAGGAGCTGTTTTTATTTGAATGCAGCTCCAGCTGCAGAGGCATTTCCTGAGGCTTGCCTGAGGCCTAGTGAAGGCTTGAATGTAGCCAGACTTGAAAGCTGAGCAAACCTCAAAACCTGTAGTTGGTAACCTTCTGGAACTGGCAGCTGCCAGGGTTCTGGCAGCAAGAAGGCCATTTGGCTGGGTCTAGCATGGGGCTGTAGCCCAGCAGAAGTCAGGAGTGGAAAGCACTCACCTCCATAATGTAGTTAGGAATGGAAAGCTCTTCTTCAGTAAGCTGGGTGCCCACATACTCGTGTTGTTGTGTTTTGTTGTTGTTGTTGTTTGTTTGTTTGTTTGTTTCTTTGTTTTTAGCTCAATGAGAAGGCAGACTAAGCCTAACAAGACTAGCAGTGCCCCATGGGGTCAGGCTGCTGTGTGTGGACACCAGCCTATATGGGGCCATGTGAGGATGGGTAGACAGAATGGAGTTGTTCTGAGCCAGGGTACTGTGTTATGGCATCAGGGAGACCCGAGTTCAAATCTTGCTGGCTGTGGGGTTACAGGGTCAGAACGTAACCCTTTAAGCCTCATACTTATCTCATAGAGTGATTGTGAGAAGACATGTGATGTGATAGTCAGTCATAACCACATCAACGTTATTGTCATGACAGATCAATTTCCATCACAGGCTGAGGCATGGACACTGATTTAGGAGATCACGGAGTCCTTTTTGTGCATGTGTATGTAACTAGAAAGCTAGCATATGATAGTGTCTCAGAGATTGCTAAGCCCAATCTTCTCATTTTACAGAGGAGGAAATTGAGGTCCAGAGAGACTATAAGGCTTATTAGGTCAGGGCTGGAGCTGGAATCCAATGTCCCTAAGCTTTCTCTCTCATCCAGGCTGTCATTTTCAATCAGTAGTAAGGCTTTGGCTGGGACTGAGGATTTACAGGCTTTTGAAAGCATTCATAGGCTGGTTCTGTGGTAGGGGGTCTGGTGACCAGGACATTCCCAGACATGGAGCTTCCAATTCCTCCACATTCCTGGTGTGGAGCAGCAGCCCGATAAATGTTCATTCAATTGATTGGTGACTCAGGATGCCAAGAAGATGTGAGGGTGTCAGCATTAGATACAGCAATGCCTTAAACCCAGCCTTCCCTCTTTCTTTTTCTTGGATATGCCCTTCTAAGGGAAGTCAGCTGCTGGATATGTGCACAGGACATGAAAGCATTTCAACATGGTGTGAGGAAAGCAGCTGTTTCAAGGGAAGGCAGCATAGAGAAGTAGAAATGGCCCTGGCCTGGGCCCAGAGATTCAAGTCCAAATAGTGGTTCTGCTATAGCCTAGCTGATTGATATTAACCGTCATTCACTTTCTCTGAGCATCAGTTTTCTAATCTGCAAAGGGAGCAATAAGCCCTGGCTTTGCTTATTTTACAGGGAAGCTATCAGGATTAAATAAGGTTCCCTTAGGCCAGTTGCAGAGGCTCACACCTGTCATTCCAGCACTTTGGGAGGCTGAGGCAGGTGGGTCACTTGAACTCAGGAGTTTGAGACCAGACTGGGCAACATGGCGAAACCTTGCTTCTACAAAAAAATACAAAAATTAGCCAGGGGTGATGGTGTGTGCCTGTAGTCCCAGCTACTTGGGAGGCTGAGGTGTGAGGATCGCTTGAGCCCAGGAGGCAGAGGTTGCAGTGAGCTGAGATGGCGTCACTGCACTCCAACCTGGAAAGAGTCAGACCTTGTCTCAAAAAGAAAAATGAAAACCACAAATGAGATTCCCTCATTTTCTCCATCATAACCAGCATGACTGGCAGCGACTGTGTAGTGGAGACAAGCCCAAACTCTGGAACCAGACTGCCTGGGTTCAAATTCAGATCTCAGGCTTACCTACTAGCTACATGACCTTGGGCAAGTTACTCTCTGTTACCTCACTTTGCTCACATGCAAGATGGGATAATATTATTTACCTCATAAAGATATGTCCATCTGGAACCCGTGAATGTGACCTTATTTGGAAAAAGGGCCTTTGCAGATATAATTAATTTAAAGATCTTGAGATGAAATCATCATGAATTACCTGAGTAAGCCCTAAATCCGATGACAAGTGTCCTTGTAAAAGACAATAAGACACAGACATGTGAAGACAGGGGCAGAGATTGGAGTTAAGCTGTCACAAGCCAAGAATCACTTGAAGCCACAAGAAGCTGGAAGAAGTGAGGAGGGAGTTCTCCTCTAGAGCCTCTGGAAAGATTAAAGCTCTGTCAACAACTTGATTTCGGACTTCTGGCCTCCGGAATGTGAGAGAATAATTTCTGTTGTTTTAAGCCACTCGGTTTGTGTGTTTTGTTAGAGCGGCCCTAGGAAGCTAATACCTGGTGTCCACCCACACTGAGAAGAGGCCATCAGCTTTCTGTATCCCGTTGCACAGACATTTATTAAAAGTCTCTTCCCCACTTGCTGGTGTTGGACTAGAGATGCTGAAAAAGGATAAAACATGCCTTGTTAATCACAAAATGCTCTACATAGAAATGTCTATTATTAGCTGTTATGATGACTGGTTTTATAGAATCTGACTCTTAAAGTTGGGCTGGGATTTTGAAAGTTGTCAGAGTTTAATCTTGAATTTCCCGAATTCAGTTAGTAATAACATCAAGCTTTTAATTAAGATCTTTGTGCTCAGCATCTGATCTTTCTGCTTTACATGTGTTATTTCATATGACATCATAACAACCAAGAGGTACATGCAGCTAAGACCCTGAATTTTGAATGCGGAGAAGTCAGATAACTTAACCTAGATTCTACAGTGACTAAGTGCGGGAACCAGGTGTCAAACCTGGGCGCCCTCACTAACCACTTGGTCATGTGACCACACTGCCTCGCAGGTCACTTAGCAAGTGCTGAGTTAGGTGCTGGGCCACAGGGATGAATACAATACAGACCCTGCCCACAGGACAGTGGGAGAGATAAAATATGCAAAAAATATATAATATGATTAACCAAATTCTACATGGATCGAAGGTCGGAAACAAGTCTAGATATTGGTTGGAGACCAATGTGTGCAGGCATTAATGCCAGATGAAGGAGGTTATTCTGCAGGCAGGGGAGGGCCACAGAAAGCTTGTAGGCAGGACTCTGAAGAAAGGGCATCCTGGCAGCAGGGTGCCTGATGGATGGGGCCTCAAGGAGAGCTGGGGGTAGGGAATGCAGACAGAATCTTCTTTGTCTCCATCTGACTTGGTTTCTGAGGATGCTTAGGGGTTAACAGCTGTCTGGCTATTGCCTCCCTAGCCTGGTACCCTCACACTTTCTTTCTTTCTTTCTTTTTTTTTTTTTTTCTTTTCTTTTCGAGATGGAGTCTCACTCTGTCACCCAAGCTGGAGTGCAGTGGCATAATCTTGGCTCACTGAAACCTCCGCTTCCTAGGTTCAAGGGATTCTCGTACCTTAGCCTCCTAAGTAGCCAGGATTATAGGCACATGCCACCACACCCAGCTAATTTTTGTATTTTTAGTAGAGATGGGGTTTCACCATGTTGGTCAGGCTGGTCTCGAATTCCTGACCTCAGGTGATCCACCCACCTAAGCCTCCCAAACACATTCTTCACTCCGACCATTGGGAACCCACTGTCCTTTCTTTCTGGGCTCCTCTCACTCTCTTGTCAAGTTCCTAATGAGTCAGCCTTTCTTTCAGCTGATCCCTGAATGCACTTCTTTCCTAACTGACCAGGTCTCTCAACTGGCATTCTCTTTCTTTTTTTTTTTTTTTTTTTGAGACGGAGTCTCACGCTGTTGCCCAGGCTGGAGTGCAGTGGCGCGATCTCGGCTCACTGCAAGCTCCGCCTCCTGGGTTCACGCCATTCTCCTGCCTCAGCCTCCTGAGTAGCTGGGACTACAGGCGCCCGCCACCGCGCCCGGCTAATTTTTTTTTGTATTTTTAGTAGAGACGGGGTTTCACTGTGGTCTCGATCTCCTGACCTTGTGATCCGCCCGCCTCGGCCTCCCAAAGTGCTGGGATTACAGGCTTGAGCCACCGCGCCCGGCCTGGCATTCTCTTTCATAACTCCCTTTATAGTATCTTCAACCTGGACCAAATTAGCATTCTTTCCAGGCCCCAATTTCCTATTCTCTTCTTTGGTCTTCCTATTCCTGGTAACCCACTCTTAGCTGAGGTGCAGCTGCACCTAAGCAGTCATGAAACGATCCATTGATCTTAATTGCCACCCTGATGTCCCTCCCAGACACCACAGAGGATGGGCAGATATGTCTGTCTCCTGCACTGGACAAGGACCTTATCTTCTTTTTGTGTCAGCATAGTGCCTAACTTTTAGAAGATGCTCTATACCTAACTTTTGGAAGATGCTCTGTACTTGCTGAATGAATGAATGAATGAAGAAATAATTTCTGCCTTCAACAGGCTTACCATCTAGGTGGGCAGATAGGTACAGCATGTCTTTCTCATTGGACATCACTGGGGGATTAAAAAAATTCTAGATAAGTGAATTTCCCAGTTAAATGAAATTTATTCCTTTAAATATCTAATTATACTTCTTAGACATTTTAGATGAGAAAATTTAACTTCTTTTTTTTTAATTTCTTTTTATATCAGTTAGGACTCTTTATGTTCCTGGTAGTAGAAAACTTAATTGAAACTGGCTTTAATAATAAGAGAATTTTCTTATCTGAAAGCATTGGGTTCACATTTACAGGTATGGTTTGTTTCGGAGCCCAGACAATCTCATCAGAACATAGTTGGTTTTTTTTCCCCTCTCCATCCTTGTCTTTTCTTGCTAAATGTTTGCTTCATTCTCAGACAGGTTTCCCTTTGAAGTACAAAATGGTGCCAGCAGCTCCCAGGGCTACCCTCTGCCTTATTCATATTCAGTAGGAAGAGAAGAGTATCTCTGTTAGCTTTCATAAAAGAAGGAGGCTCATCTTTACCTGCAGCCTCAGAAAATGTCCCTGACTGGTTTACATACCCCTCTCTGAACCGATCGGTAGTAAGGAAATTGGAATACTGTGCTTTCTTTTTTCTTTTCTTTCTTTCTTTCTTTCTTTCTTTCTTTCTTTCTTTCTTTCTTTCTTTCTTTCTTTCTTTCTTTCTTTCTTTTTTTTGAGATGGAGTCTTGCTCTGTCACCCAGGCTGGAGTGCAATGGCGGGATCTCGGTTCACTGCAACCTCTGCCTCTCGGGTTCAAGCGATTCTCTGCCTCAGCCTGGGACTACAGGCGCCCGCCACCATGCCCAGCGAATTTTTTGGGCCAATCAAACCCACTCCTGGGGGTGGCATCAATCACATTCAATCACCAGGGCTGACATGGGAAGGCTGGAGAGAGAAGGGGAAATGGATGCTGGAAAGCAACCAACCAATGTATACTACCTCCTTCTCTTCCTTCCTCTCTTTCTTTATCATCTTCTCTACCTCTCCCCTCTGTGACAAGTTCTGTGTGAGGAGCAGAGGCTATAAACATGAGAATATATTTCCTGCCCCTGAGGCCCTCCTGGGCCAGTCAAGGGGTGACATGTAAGAACAGTAATTATAGCAATGGTTAAAAGCTAATAATTCAGAAATGGGAACACAGCAGAGAGGTGCACAGTATTATTGGCCTGGGGAGGACAAAGAAGGCTTTCCAAAACTGTTAGAACTTGAGCTGATTTTGAGATTGCCTAAGAGGTCACCAAATAGTCAAGAACAGACACAGCATTCCTTTCAGAAGGAACAGAAAATCCCAATGCAAGCAGATGTGAAAGATGGAGGTGAACTCCAAGTGGTTCTGTATGGCTGTAAGAGACTCTGTGATAGGGCCTGGCGAGACAGGATGGAACTAAGACAGACTGGGTGTTTGTCAGACACGCTACCGGGCATGGTAAACGCACCACCCTGTTTAGTTCTTACAATGACCCGATGTGTTCTGTGATGGATAAACCACTGTTAATTCCCACAATGACCCAATGTGTTCTGTGACGGATAAACCACTGTTAACTCCTACAATGACCTGATGTGTTCTGTCGTGGATAAGCCACTTCACAGCTGTTACTCCTCCTTAGTCCACTTGGCATCATTCTCCACTCTCCATCCCCCCACCGTCTCTAAGTATAGAAAAGATAAAAGTGGCAGAAACAGATTTTTTTAGGGGAAAAGCAATGAAAACAGAAGAAATACAATCCCTGGACAGGCGGTTCTCTGTGAGAAGATGTGATTTCTCAGGCACTTGTCATGTGGGAGTGGCTGTGGCAAGGATAAAGGGGATGGATGTGAGTATAACCTGCTGGAACAGGGAAAGCTGGTGAGAAGATTCCGTTAGGGCAGAAGGGTAAGAGGCTCCCAAAAATGGAGCGCTAGAGCAGAGGACAGGGCAAGAGATTTAGTGCATTTCTGTGAATTGAATTTTTGGACCCTGTATTCATTATCTATATGTACCTAAGTATTACAAAACTTGGCCTAAAATAATATAAATATTTATCTCACACACAGTTTCAGTGGGTCAGGGCTTTGGTAGTAGCTTGGCTGGGAAGTTCTGGCTCAGAGTCCATCACGCAGGGAGGTGTTGGCCAGGCTTGACTAGGCTGAGAAGAGCCACTTTCATGATGATTTCACATGGCTGTGGGCAAGAGGCCTCATGGATCTCTCCACTGGGCGTCCTCATGGCATGGTAACTGGCACCCCCCCAGATAGAGTAACCCGGGAAATAGCAAGATGGATGTGGCAATGTCAGAAGTCATACACAGTCATTTCAGCAATCTCTGAATTCAGTCCTCTCTGGTGTTGGCAGAAGGGACCTATACAAGGGCATGAATGCCAGGAAGTGAGACTCACCTGGGACATTGGAGGCCAGCCGTCACAGAGATCCTTAAATGTTTGAGGAAGACCTGAAGAAAGAATTAAAACTTTTCACTCTAGGCCACATTCATTAAATGCTCTGCTGCTCAAAAACTGAACAATTTTGACTTCTGTCTTTATGTGCTCATTTTGGTACCTTTAAACCCTATTTTGCAGGTGGAAAATATTACTCAATGTCACGGAGTATGACATGACATGAGTATGATCTTGGTCCACCCAAATCCGAAACCCACGTAGCCTCCACAGGGTGAGACTAAAGATAGTAAAACATGTTAAGAGGCTCTGCAGTGACAGTCCATAGTTAACCAGTAAGTGGATTGCAGAACCAGGATGTGATCCCAGTTATTTCTTGCCCTCTAGTCCAAACTCAGTCTATTGTTCTGGACGATAGAGTTTCTAAATTTCTCTTTCTTTCACTGTATTCATTTATTCAATGAATATTTTAGAAGCATAAAAACAACTTCTTCAAGGGAAAAGATTCTTTCGTATTAATGTTGCTATTCCAACATCAAAAACAATGTCTTGAACATAGTAGGTAATCCATATATCTTAATTTTTGATTGCTTTAATTTTATTATTAATGATTCATTACCTTGGACAATGTATCAGTCAGGGTTGTCAGGCAAATAGAAGTTACTGTAGGCATTTCAGGTTGGAGGTGAATTTAGTATGAGGAGATAGCGGCTTACACAAACCTTGGAAGGGCTGGGGAGCAATGATTGGGAAGACTGCTGCTCACTACCAAGGAATCTGATTACCAGTAATCCTGGCAAAGCCACCACCAGGATCTAGGCTACCTGCAGCACCTAGGGATGATCCTCAGGATGGTACCTAGAAACCCCACAGCTGCCTCCAGAAAACAAATGTCTTCCTCTTATTCATCTTCCAAATTTCATGTGAATATCTCTCACTGGAAGAGGCCCTGCTGGCAGGGAACTCTGGGAAATGTAATTTCTAGATTTTCAGTGTTTGTTGTACAAAAGACAGTGATGGGGAGCATACTGACCGTCAAAAGACATTATCTGGTATAGGTGATCGATGCTTTCAGATTCTTATAGCTAATCTTAAAGGGAACTTGCATTTGCTTATTATGATATGATATTCTTTGGAGGGCTAACAATTCACATCACAGATAGCTAAGATCTTCGAAAGAATTATTAGTCTTGTCTTTAATAACAGTAACTGTTAACAGTAACTATTATTCGTAGTGACAACAGCAGCATAAGTCAATCAGTATGACCATGAGTTTTAGAATTCTAAAAACCTAGGTGTGAATGTCTGATCTGTGACTTTGGGGAAGTTATTTAGCCTCCTGACCAGGATGAAGATTTCTCCTCAGGATGGAGGTAATAGAATCTTCCTCATAGGCTTGTGGTGAGGATTAAATTAAGTAAAACCTATAAAATACCCAGAAAATACTTAAGAAGTGGGGACTCTTTTTATTCAATACCAATCACAAAATACTTCAACATACGTGGTGACATGTGACTAGCCCAATTGGGAGGGGAAACATGAGGAGGAAGAGAAGAGTAAGATACATGAATTCAAGGAAGGGTCTAGAAGGTTAGAGGGAAAGGCCGAGATGCAGGATCCCAGGTGAAGGGCTACAGTGGGGGTGGCCTGGCAGGCCCCAGGAGAATACTAGGCTTGGACTTGGAATAACCATCATCTTGTCAACAGCCTCCCTCCTGATGTCTTTGTTTAAATTGCAGGACCAGAAATAGAAACAAGTGCAGAGTCTATAAAGGCTCTGAATGCTAACATCTGAATGATGACCAAAGATTGAGATACTTTTTTTGTTGTTGTTAAATATTAAAACAATAATGTAAACACTGAGGCTTTTCTCAGGCCGCAGCTCCAGCCCCGGAGGCTTCTGTGGCTCTATTTATAACTAACAGATGAAGAGCAGAGACTGTGGGCTTTGCTAGGCCCATTAACTTGGTTTAATTATTGGGAAATGTTTTTTTGCCAGTGATTAATCACAGATGAAATATTTCAACTGACCTCATGATTTTTTTCCCTTACTGTTTCCGGAGCAAACATACACACTTTTCTGTTCCTGTCTTTTACTTTGGGAACAGACACTCCATCATGCACATCTCGGGCGGTCTTGGAGAAGCACCATGCTGCCCCAAGGAGAGCAGGAATTCAGGGCCACACTTCTGAGAGGGCTACATCGTGGTCTTCAGCACCCCCAAAGCCACCCATTTGGGTGTCCTTAGTTTTTGATATGGGAACTCGGTATTTTCTCAGTCAAGTCAAAGCATTTGTAGAAATAAGTTTTGCAATTTTTATTAATTTGTAACACCTTCTAACTTAAAGTAATGTGTTACACACATTTGGATTTAAGCCAATTTCCTTTTCAACTAGGCTGCAACCCCTGATCCCGAATAGAAATTGAGGAGCTGGTGCTTTTCATCACAGCTCTGCCTCTTGTTAACTGTATAGTTATCTATGTCACTTCTGTAGGCTTCAGTTTCTTCTTCTGTGAACATGGAATAACCACCCCTATTTCTCGCAGTTGTTATGGATATTAAATAGGTAACATATAAAGCACACAGCATGTTATTTGACAAATAGAAAATGCTTAGTAAATAATTATCATCATAGCTAACCAGCATTAGTCCCAACATCATACAATTAGTAAAAGGCAGAATCAAAATTTGATCGTATACATCAACCTAAGACATTTCTGCACAGCAAAGGAAACAATCAACAAAACATAAAGGCAAACCATGGAATGGGAGAAAATGTTTGCAAACCATAAATCCAATTAGGGGTTAATGTCCAAAATATATTAGGTACTCAAATAACTCAATAGCAAAAAAAAAAAAAAAGTTTTTAATGGGAGAAGAACCATAACAAACAGACATTTTTCCAAAAAAGATATACAAATGACCTACAGATATATGAAAAAGCATTCAACATAATTAATCATCAGGGAAATGCAAATCAACACCACAATGAGATACCATCTTGCACCTGTTAGGATGACTGTTATCAAAAGTCAAAGGGTTGACAAGGATGTAGAGAAAAAGGAAACATCTATACACTGTTGATGAGAATGTTGATTGGTATAGCCATTATGGAAAACAGTACAGAGGTTCCGCAAAAAGTAAAAAGTAGAACTACCATGAGATTGATCCGGCAATCTCATTCCTGTGTATATATCCAAAGAAAATAAGATCACTACCCCAAAGAGATATTTGCACTCCCATGTTTATTGCAGTATTATTTACAATAGCCAAGATATGAAGACAACCTAAGTGTTCATTGGTGAATGATTAAAGAAAATGTGATATAGATCACGGAATATTTTTCAATCTTAAAAATGTCGCCACTTGCGACAACATGGATAAACCTGGAGAACATTATGCCAAGTGAAATAAGCCAGACGCAGAAAGACAAACACTTTATAATCTCACAAATGTAGAATCTAAAAATGTTGAACTCATAGAAGCAGAGAGTAGAAAGGTGGTTACTAGGAGTCAGGGGGTGGGGAAAATAGGGAGATGTTGGTCAAAGTGTAAAAACTTTCAGTCGTAACATGAATAAGTTCTGGAGACCTACTGTCCAGTATGATGATTAAGGTTAATAATAACATATCATATACGCAAAATTTGCTAAGGGAATAGATCTTAAGAATTCTCACCATGCACACACAGAAATGGTAACTCTGTAAGGTGATAGATATGTTAATTAGCCTGATTGTGGCAATGATTTTACAATGTATACATGTATCAAAACATCACATTGTGTACCTTAAATATATACAATTTTTTTTCTTTTTGAGACAGAGTCCTGCTCTGTTGCCCAGGCTGGAGTGCAGTGGCACGATCTTGCCTCACAGCAACCTCCGCCTCCTGGGTTCAAGCTAGTTTCATACCTCAGCTTCCCAAGTAGCTGGGATCACAGGCATGAGCCACCATGCCCAAGCTACAATTTTTATTTGTCAATTGTACCTCAATAAATCTGGAAAAACAATACAAATGATATGCACACATACATGCATAATATGCAGCTGGGGAAAGAGATGCATATGGGGAAGTAGATACCACTCTGTTAAAAATAGTTATTGCTTGATGGTGGGATAATAATAATTTTGTTTGATGGATTTTCAAATATTCTATAATGTAAATAAAATAGTTATAAATAAGAAAGAAGCAAAAAAAAAAAGACTTGACCCCAGAAAAGACTAAAAAACCCTCTGCCCTTTCTACATATAATTCTGCCTTCCAGCTGGGTGAAAGATTCAAGACTTGTTTCTTTGCTTTACATACTTGCCAGCCAGAAAAAGAACAAAGATTTAGTTATTTTCCTCCAACAGGTGAGGTGGGGGAATAAACCAGACCCCAAAGAGCAATGAAAGGAAGCAAGTGATAAGAGGCCTAATAAGAGGAAAAGGAAGTACCAGGGTAACACAGAGATGAGGGGAGGCTTAAATTAGGTTTAACTTGAGATTTGATAAGCAGACAGGAGGGAGCAGGCGGCTTCTTTTTTGTACTTATTCCCTTAATTGACGGACATCCTGGAGCCGAATCTTTCTCTTGAACTAGGGGTGCAGACTTAGGTTGAAGTCCTGGCTTCGCACTTACCGGGTATGTGAACTTGGGGCCTCACTTCACCTCAGTCTGGGTCTCGGTATCCAGTTTAATAAGAAGAGGGAGTTAGACTCCTTAAGCGGCTCTCAACTTCAGCTTGTCCTGGAAGAATGTAGTGCTATTTTCATGGTCCCACGATATTTTGTAGGGTTATCTTGTTTTACTTTGGGTTTGTTGATTTTGAGTAAGAGAAACCCAATCAAAATCAGTTTAGAGGCCAGGTGTGGTGGCTCATGCCTACAATCCCTGCACTTAGGACAGCCGAGGTGGGAGGATCACTTGAGCCCAGGAGTTTGAGATCAGCCCTGGCAACACAGCAAGACCCTGTCTCTCCAAAAAAAAAAAAAAAAAAAAAAAAAATTAGCCAGGCAGACATGGTTGCATATGTCTGTTGTCTCAGCTACTCTGGAGGCTGAGGTGGGAGAATCACTTGAGCCTAGGAGGTCAAGGCTGCAGTAAGCAGTGATCATGTCTCTGCATTCCAGTTTGGGTGACAGAGCGAGACTGTCTTAAAAAAAAAGTTTAGAGAGGTGAGGGGAAGTATATATTACGCGACTCTAGGAATATATACCTCACTTTTACCCAAGAACAGAAAAGCATTCTGGCTTCATAACTGGAAAAGCCCAGGGAGAATTATCTCTCTCTGTCTCTCTCTCTCTTTGTGTCTCTCTCTGTTTGGCTCTATCGTTGATTTTTCTTGCTACATGTCTGCTTGCCTCTCACTTCTCTTTGCAAACAAGATCTCTCTACTTGCTCTTTAATATACAAAGCCCCAAAACATGCAGCCCACCCACCAAAAAACAACCCTGCCTTGGTTCCCATAACTTCACAGGTGCATCTCCCACCGCTCACTAACTCAATTTGTGCCCCAATTCCACAGTCTTGGGAGGGAAATATGATTGGCCCACCTGTGGCCAGGGGAAGCTGCTTGGTCTGACCATCTGTGAGTAATGATCCCACAGTGGAGGCCAGTCCCTGTCCTTTGGCAGAGTGCAGTAGGGGTAGAATGGGAAAACCATTTTGGTACTCATCCTTTCCTGACATTGGATCAACTTCAGTTCCATTGCTCCCACACCAGACTGTGAGTTCCTCCTTCATCTTCGCATCTCCTGTGCCCAACAGAGGGTCTCAGAAATCACAGTACTTGTGGAACTGAAAGGATACAAAATAAAAACAACATTGAATGTCCACATAGCTCTTTACAGTTTACATTGCAGTTTTGATGTGCGTGATCTCATTGGACTCTCATAGAACTGCGAGAAGTAGGTATTATTACCTCGGTTTACATCTGAGGAAAATAAAGCTAGCTCAAAGTCACATTACCATTAAGTGGTGGAATCAGGACTCAACTCTCAATCTCATGGCTTGAAATCCCAGCATCCAACTAGATGGTACCAAGGAGTCTCTGGTCCTAACATCAACCAATGCAAAGACATTTATATCATTGCATTTGAAAAACAAAAAACAAAAAACTCCACATTCCCATCTGTCTTGGTAATTATTTCCATCTCCCAATGTTAGCTTTGTTTCATTATATGGCCAATAAGATGTTGTACTTCTAAAAAGCATACCACATCAGATCTCCTTTTATCCTCGAAGATATATTTCACTTGAAAGTGGGGAGAATGGAGAGGAATTAAGACCCTCACAATAAAAAAGAGGAAGGCTCATGAAGTGTGGTCTGGCTAGTCTTTAATGAGAAGCAGCAGACTCCACTATTGAGGCCATCTGGGGTGGGGGCTGGGAATCTGACTGAGGTTTCCAGTATAACTGTAGTCACAGGCAGCCCCAGGCACCTGCATGAGTAGCCCTCTACTATTGAAATGTCAGGAATGCCTTTTATTTCATTTACTGGTATAGGCCATGTCCTTGACTGACTTGGTAGTGTTTGAGTAAATCCTGACCAAGGCTTTCAGCTTTCATCCCTGGGGCACTGCTGCCTGGAGAATCGCATTCTTTCAGAGTTACTGCCTTTTAAGAGCAATAATACACATATTATTATTTATTGATTACCCTGCAATGTGTCAGGCAGGTAGTAAACAATTTATATAATAATATTCATTTAATTTTCCTCACAACCCCATGAGATAGAGTAACAGTCCCCATTTTATAGTCCCCATTTAGGGTCACTGAGATCTACAAAAATAGAGCAAGATCCCACAGATAATAAATAGCAGAACTGTCATATAATCAGTTAACCCAGATTTGGTTGGCCCCGAAGTGAATGCTCTTAACCATTAGGTTCAGGGTCTCCTAAGCCTGGAGTGGACATATGGAGCAAAAGCTAGCTATGAACCCAGTTTTACATATTCCAAAACCTGTGCTTCAAAGAGAACACTCTGCTTTCATATGCTTTATAAATTTAGGTTCTACATAACATTTTTTTTTAAAGCTTCAAAGCAAAAACTATAATAATTGTTGTATTAAGCTGTTCTAGCATTGCTATAAAGAAGTACCCGAGGCTGGGTAATTTATAAAGAAAAGAGGTTTAACTGGCTTATGGCTCTCAGGCTGTACAGGAAGCATGGCACAGGCATCTGCTTCTGGTGGGGCCCTCAGAAGCTTACAATCATGGCAGAAGGCAAAGCGGGTGCAGACGTGTCACATGGAGAGAATGGGAGTGAGAGAGAGGGGGAGGTGCCATACACTTTTAAACAACCAGAGCTCAGGTGAACTCAGAGTGAGAACCCACTCATCACCCAGGGGATGGCACCAAGCCATTCGTGAGGAATCTGCCCCCATAATCTGAGCACTTCCCACCAGACCCCACCTTCAACACTGGGGATTACAATTCAATGTGAGATTTGGAGGGGACAAATACCCAAACCATATCGATTGTGATAATGACTTTGAAATGCACTCCACTCCATTGTCATTCAGAATTTCTCCCAGTTGTTTCTCAGTACCACATCCACCTATTTCCCCTTCTTCCCAGGCATCCGGCTAGACCACCTGTCCCCACCCTCCGTGTGCTTATGAGTGGCCATGTAACTGAGTGCTGGCAGGTGGCCTCTCCCAATTGTTCTCTCTGAGGCAGAGAGAATGATGTGTGCCACATCAGTTCCAGTCCTTCGCTTTCTCTCTTCCCTGTCTGCTGGCTGGATATCTGCCCCAAGGGGGACCTCAGAAGCCACATGTTGACAATGGCAGAGCCTCCATCAGTCTCCGTCCCTGAAAGATCCCGTGAGGCAGAACGCCCATCCTCATGCCCTTTACCAATTAAACTTTGCTTGAATCAATGAAATTTCCTAGTTAATTCACAGCATATTCTCCCCCTCCTGCTGGAACTTGTTTATAAATAAAAGGCCCGTGTTTGAACCAGGCCTTGCTTCACAACGAGGCTCACACCATAATATTCTGAAACCTGGTCCAAGACCTCATTTACCTGTATGTAGTGATTAGGAACCTTTGGCTGCCACCATCCCAACTCTGTTATCACCCTAATCATTTGTTTTCTACTTACAGCCAAATTGATAACTGCGAAGCATTCTCTCCACTCTTGCTTAGAAGAGAGCTTAAATTGATTTAGCCATTTTCTCCCTGCCTTTTGGCCACATGTTCTCCCTCTTTTGTTTATGTCTGACTTTTCCATCATCAGAGCTCTAGAGTAAGACTGTGGCAGAGAGGACCCCATTATTTTAAAGATTTCCCAGAGAACTTTAAGATTCACTAGTCCACATCTCTGATTTTACTGTTGACAAAAGAGAGGCCCAGGAAGATAGTCACTTGCTATGGACATACAATAGTTAGTGACAGAAGTGGTGCTAGAACCCAGGGCCAGGGTTAGGGTAGGGTGAGCAAGGCAACCAAGATGCACCGTTCAGGGAAGCACTCACTCTCAGCTGCTAACCCTGGGTTCATGACCGAGAGCCCTCTGTGACGTTCTTTTCTATAAGAAATAGCCACGTCTACAGCTGAGCAGTGTCCTCAAACTGCTTCTCATTCCTAAAAACTCAGGAGCAAAGAAACTTCCCTTTATTTTGAATTGTCCACTGTCTGTTTTAGTTCATGCTAATATAACTCCCTTGGAAACTTTGTACAAGAGTATAGCACACTCCATTAGACAAAAACTACACTCAACCTTCTTTGCAAGGCAGACCTTTCTTTCTTGGCTTACTCATAGGTATTTTGAGATTAGGCTTCTGTGACACTGTATCCTGAAAACCTGAATAGAACAAACCCTGGTGTGGCTGAATAAGAGAGAACTTCTGCCTCTCTTTAAGGTGGAACATCCGTCTTTTCCTGCCGTTGAATTGAAACTTATGCTACCAGCGTTTCTCGTTCTCAGGCCTTCAGATTTGGAGTGGAACTTACAACATTGGCTCTCTTGGTTCTCAGGTTTTGGGACTCAGATTGTAACTACACCATGAGCTCTCCTGGGTCTCCAGCTTGCCAGCTGCAGCTCTTGGGACTTCTCAGCCTCCATATTTATGTGAGCCAATTAATAAAGTTATTTCCATATATACACATGTATTTTCACGTTATACGTTATATGTTTTATAGTATATAAAACATATGGACCTGGTTGGTCCATGCACATTTATACATGTTTGGGTATGCATATGCATATTCCTATATATTCCTTTTTTTTTTTTTTTTTTTTGAGACGGAGTCTCACTCTGTCGCCCAGGCTGGAGCGCAGTGGCGCGATCTCAGCTCACGGCAAGCTCCGCCTCCGGGGTTTACGCCATTCTCCTGCCTCAGCCTCCTGAGTAGCTGGGACTACAGGCGCCCGCCACCTCACCTGGCTAGTTTTTTGTATTTTTTAGTAGAGACGGGGTTTCACCGTGTTAGTCAGGATGGTCTCCATCTCCTGACCTCGTGATCCGCCCGCCTCGGCCTCCCAAAGTGCTGGGATTACAGGCTTGAGCCACCACACCCCGCTCCTATATATTCTTTTGGTTCTGTTCCCTGGAGAACACTGACTAATACTTCCAGTATTGCTGGAGCTGTGGGATGGTTACAGGGAATCATCATAATGCTTAACATTGATCAAGTGATTACACCCCAGGCACTGTTTTAAGGGCCTTACTGCTATTAACTTATTTAATTACCATAACAATTCTACAGTGTAGGCATTTTTATTGTAACCAGTTAAAAAAGATGAATTGGAGATACAGAAGCAGGTAAGTAACTTGCCCAAGGCCACACAGCCACCAATGAAAGGTCTGAGTTTGCACCCAGGTAGTCTGACTGTAGAACTTGTGATGTAACCACTATGCTTTACTGACTTTCTCAAAAGGAAAGGAGGTGGTGGGGGAATGAGCAAGACAGGGAAGAGCTAACGGATGATACAAGGGAGGTCTTCAGCGCCCAGATCATAACGAATTTCATGTGTCTGCAAAGTTCACGTAACCCCTTTAAGTGTTTCTTTCCAACAGAGACTCTCAGGATCTATGGATGTGCACATTTACCCCTCTCCCCTGGCCCAGTTTGTTGAACTGGATCCAACTTGGGCCAATAGTCATCTTTCAGGAATTTTGAATTAGTACTGAGAAGTTCTGGATTGGTCTGGATGGGACTGTCACAACCAAAGGGAGTACATTCAGGAATGGTGGGAGCCACATTCCACCCACCTGTGGCCTTGAGACACCTGGTCTTGACAGAAAAAGAACTATAAGTGCAGGAGAGAGCAGGGAAGATTGACGATGAGGCTCCTTCTGTTCTAGGTCCCAGCAGATCCCTGCATTCCAGCCTTCAGGTCTGTGAGGGCCTCCCAATTCCCCCATTTCCTTCTTATATTAGGGCCCATTGATATGTGGTACTTGCTCCAAACTCCTAGGGATTTTGTCCACCCAGAGCATGAGCTTAAACTGTATTTGAAGGTGACAGGGGCTCTCAGAACGATTTAAAAGCAGGTAAGAGAAAGAGGGGACAAAACTGTCTTGTCTGTACGAAAGGGCGGAGATTACAGGGAGGCAACCTGGGCTCAGAAAAAACAAGAACTTCCTAAATTAATGCTGTCTAAAATCAGAACAACTTGATTCCTGAATTGTAAGATTCCCTGGCACTTGCTTGGTGCAAGCCCAGAATAATCAACCACATGACAGAGGAAATTCAAGCTTCAGGAGGAGCAGGAGTGACCAGGGATGACTTCTGGTGTGGCTTCTACCCTGAGGTTTTGTGATCCTGTGACTCTGGATTGGGGCCTGGACAGTTTTCAGCCAGCTCTTTGTTTCTGGTGAGGAAGGCATGCGTGGTTTAGAACACACAGTTGTACCAGCTACCTATGCATGAGAGTGGCTGTGAGAAGACGCTGGCTGCGTGGGCCCTGCACTGTCAGTGTGGAGGCAGGAACCAGGGCCGTTCCTGTTTCAATAAACAGTGTTTATTCCTCCCACCTGCCATGTTGAGCTGGCCAGTTCCTTGGGCATGTTAATGAGCTTCTCTCTGGTGACAGTCAGAGACACAGCATAGGACACTGCTCCTCTGGCCCTGAAGGGCAATTAAGTCCCAGTAGCGTCTGAGAGCCTGATCGCTGGCTTCTGGGACTCCACACACCCTTGCATACATATTCTCCTTCTCTCCATCCCCTCAAATATCATAGCTGTCTCAGGTTCTAAAAGCAATAATGACTTCTTAGTAAAGACATTCTAAAAAGCCTAAAGAAAATAGAAATGATTCAAACTCCTACCTCTCAGAACTAGCTACTACTCACTTTTTTGGTGAACCCAAAGCCCCTCTCTCACACACATCTCTCATTTAATGATCTCATCCTTGGAGCTGTTGTGTAACCTGCTTTTTCACTTAATCACCTCTCCCAGACATGTTTTTATATGTCGATAAACACAGACAGCCCTGACATTCACTTCCCCCTCTTCTCACTTCCTGATGATTTTCCTGCTTCATGTGGATTGCCTGTCTAGCCCAGCCAGTCAGGAGGGCTTCCTTCCCTGAGACATCAATAATTGAACAAAAGCCTCCACAAACTTGGGGTCGGGCACCAAGGTGGCTGCCCACTGCCCAGAGGCTGCTCAGCCCTTCTCTGCCACAACCTTCCTGCTGAGGCTTTGCAGAAACCGGCTGCTGGAAAATCACACTGAAAGAAAGTGACAACGGAAATTTCTTTTGGCTCCTTGGCTGCCTTGTCTTGTTCCTTCTTTATGGAATTCTTGGTTTGTCTCTAATTATCTAGCACCCAGAGCTTCAGAGCAAAGCGATGCTTCCAACCACTTGTCAAGGGAATTTAGACACTATAGAAAATGGATGAATGTGGCTTCGCAGATGAGAGCTGTGGCTCCTCATCGTGAGGAGGGGTGCCTGATTCACAGGGGATATGCCTGATGGGGGTGCTGCTGTTGGCATCCCCACTGGAATGTTTGTCCTAATGGGGGCCTAACTTCCTCCTCGGTGGCTTGTCCCAAAACAGCAATCAGTGTTTCCAAACCTATGCTTCCTCTTTGGATTTTTGTTTTTCCTCTAGTTGGAGGGAATAAAAATAGCACATGATTTCTCAACCTTGACACTATTGACATTTGCACTGCGTAATTCTTCGTTGTGAGGGGCTTTTGTGCATTGCTGGACACTTAGAAGCATCCTGGTGTCTATCCACTAGATGCCAATAGTATGCCCCTCAGTGTGACAACCAAAAATATCTCCAGACATTTGCCAAATGTCCCTGGCAAGCAATGTCACCCCCGATTGAGAACCACTGGGGTAGAGGTTAACAGGGTGAGCATTGCAGCCAGACCAGTCTGAGTTCAAGTACTGGCACTGACCCTGGTTTACCTATGTGACCTTAGCAAAGTTATTTGAACATTCTTGGTCCTTAACTTCCCCATCTTTACAATGTGGAAAGTAATTATTTCTATCACGAGGGGTTGATAAGAGGATTAAATATTATGAGGGAAGTACATTGGTTAACAAGAGACTCAGGCTGGGCACAGTGGCTCACGCCTATAATCCCAGCGCTTTGGGAGGCCGAGGCAGGGGGATCATGAGGTCAGGAGTTCAAGACCAGCCTGGCCAAGATGTTGAAACCCCATCTCCACTAAAAATACAAAAAATTTAGCTGGGCATGGTGGCAGGCGCCTGTAATCCCATCTACTCCGGAAGCTGAGGCAGATAATTGCTTGAACCTGGGAGGCGGAGGTTGCAGTGAGCTGAGATCACGCCACTACACTCCAGCCTGGGTGACAGAGCGAGATTCCGTCTCAAAAAAAAAAAAAAAAAAAGGAAAAAAACGAGAGGCTTAAGGAATTATCTTATTTTGTTTTCACAGTAATTGTTTGAGGTGGTTAATAACTATATCCCCATTCTTCGGAAGAGAAAATTGAAATGTAGGGACATTGGATGACTTCCATAATTAGTAAGTGGCCTATGATGTTAATTCCTAGAGCAAAGGAACTTCCCGATCACACCTGGAATAGGTTACTGATATGCTGAGATACCAGTTTTCTAAACTTAGGGGTAGCTGGCAGAGCCTGGTGTGCCAGACCCATGGACTAGTTATCTTAGTTTACCCAGGGTACTTCATAGATGTCGTCATTTTCTCTGAGTGCCAGATTGTACATGAAAGCCTTTTGTACTCCAAGGCATTGTACAAATGCAAGCTGTTATTATGGTACAGACCTGTCCCTCTGAGAATGTAAATACACAAGGACAGGTATCTTTACTCTCTAGAAATTGGACCTTATTGACCTTGAAAATCCTTTTTATTGCTTAGGATTTTATGGATTCAACATCTTACAAGTGAAGATGCTGAGAACCATTGTTGATGATGGGAAAAGGAAAGAAAGGCTGAGAGTAGCCAGAGCTGAAGAGTTGGGAAGGGGCTAAGACCCCAAGACAACCAACAGGACCGAGTGGTTCGACAGATGTTCTGATGGGAGGCTGCTTCCTTTCTGAGGATGGGTCTCTCTTCTGCTCCATCCCAAACTTCCAGAATCAAGACTCAGTTTTGGCCGGGTGTGGTGGCTCATGCCTGTTATCCCAGCACTTTGGGAGCCCGAGGCGGGCAGATCACCTGAGGTCAGGAGTTCAAGACCAGCCTGACCAACATGGTGAAAATCCATCTCTACAAAAAAATACAAAAATTAGCTGTGTGTGGTGGCACATACCTGTAGTCCCAGCTACTTGGGAGACTGAGGCAGGAGAATCGCTAGAACCCAGGAGGCGGAGGTTCCAGTGGACCGAAATCAGGCCACTGCACTCCAGCCTGGGTGACAGAACAGGACTCTGTTTCAAAAAAACAAAAAAGACTCAATTGTGGGTAAATAGAGAAATGAATAGATAAGTGGTAAACATAGCAAAATGTTAATAATGGTATCTAAGTTGTGGTGTATGGGTGTTCATTGTAACATTATTTCACTTTACTGTATGTTTGAATTTTTTATACTACTAATAAAAATATTTAATCTCTGGTAGAATGAAATATAAAGTAAACAAGATAAAGTATCCAGAGGCCAGAGACCCTGTCTGAGGGTACGTACAGGCATCAAGACTTCCTCTTCTTACTCTAACCAGTGAACTCCTGGGCAAGTGCTGCTGGGCTGTGGCTGACGCCACTTTGGTGCCATGTCTGTGGTCATGGTGTATAGGGGTGGCATGGCAAGGGGCAGAGGGGAGGACAAAGCGAAGACTCATTGGGTCGTGCTCCAAAATGCTACAATTTTTTTTTCTTTTTTCTTTTCCTTTTTTTTTTTTGAGATGGAGTCTCGCTCTGTCATCCAGGCTGGAATGCAGTGGCGTGATCTTGGCTCACTGCAACCTCCACCTCCCAGGTTCAAGGAATTCTCCTGCCTCAGCCTCCTGAGTAGCTGGGATTAGGTGCCTACCACCATGTCCGGCTAATTTTATTTTTGTATTTTTAGTAGAGACGGGGTTTCACCATGTTGGCCAGGCTGGTCTCAAACTCCTGACCTCAGGTGATCTGCCTGCTTCGGCCTCCCAAAGTGCTAGGATCACAGGCGTGAGTCACTGCCCCGGCTGACTACAGTTTGATTCCCGTGCTGTCTCATGTCTCCTCGCCCCTGTCTGCCTTCCCTAAGTGTGGAAGCCCCATGGAAGAGCTGGCCCGCCCTGGACATGGGCCCTTTCTCAGGGACTGTCTCGCGGACACCCATTTCAGCTCTAACCTCACTGGGCTCCGGTCCTCAGAAGCCCTATCCTGGCCTCTGATGCTGACAGTGACTTCTCAGAATAGCCCTGCTTTACTAGTCTATTACAGCTTCCGCTGGATTTACTGATACTCCTCCTTCAGATGTATTTACAAAATTCTACTAGAAATCTCGCAGTTAACGTTTCTTTCCTTTTCAATTTTAAGCCTGAATATATGTTGAAAAGTTTTTAGGCCGGGCGCGGTGGCTCAAGCCTGTAATCCCAGCACTTTGGGAGGCTGAGACGGGCGGATCACGAGGTCAGGAGATGGAGACCATCCTGGCTAACACGGTGAAACCCCGTCTCTATTAAAAAATACAAAACACTAGCCGGGCGAGGTGGCAGGCGCCTGTAGTCCCAGCTACTCGGGAGGCTGAGGCAGGAGAATGGCTTGAACCCGGGAGGCGGAGCTTGCAGTGAGCCGAGATCGCACCACTGCACTCCAGCCTGGGCGACAGAGCGAGACTCCGTCTCAAAAAAAAAAAAAGTTTTTAAAGTTTTTTGTAAAACACAAAACATTTCCCACAACCCCTTCATCCTAACCCTCTGTTTTTCTGTTTTTACTGGTTGAGGTCACTGTCTTTGGACAGGCACAGGTTGGAATCCCAGCTCTGACACTTGCTAACTATGTGAGTGTGGAAAATCACAATCTCTCTGTGCCTCATTTTCCTTATCTATAAGGTGACAATTCTTGCTTAATGTTGTTTTGAAAATGAGAACATAATATAGCTCTTCGTGATGTCTAGCACAAAGTACATTCTCAATTAATGGAAGCTATTAATATTATTATCATCACTATTATATTTCCCTATTATCCTTCAGCCCTTGTTTATAGACATCCAAATTTCTAAATAGCCGAAAGAATGGTTTACTTACATATAGAATTCTTAAAAAAAAATTTTTTTTAGACGAAGTCTCACTCTGTCACTCAGGCTAGAGTGCAGTGGCGCGATCTTGGCTTAGTGAAGCTTCCACCTCCCAGGCTCAAGCAATTCTCCTGCCTCAGCCTCCTGAGTAGCTGGAATTATAGGTGCATACTACCACACTGGCTAATTTTTGTATTTTTAGTAGAGACGAGGTTTTGCCATGTTGGCCAGACTGGTCTCAAACTCCTGACCTCGAGTGATCTGTCCACCTCAGCCTCCCAAAGTGCTGGGATTATAGGCCTGAGCCACCATGCCTGGCCCATATAGAATTTTTGACACTGGGAGGCACTGGCTGTCTGGCTGCTAAGTGCTAGCATTATCAATCTCTCAGAAATTTATTTATATTTGTCAAGCTCATAGAAGGCTGAAATATAAACCCAAATGTCAATTTGTTGATTTACTGAAATATAGCTGTCTCCGTTGTACAATAAAAAGAGAGAGAGAAAAAGATAGAGAAAGGAATATAGATCGAAGGGTCTAAGGTCTAAGGTCTCTTAGCCATTTTCTAACAAAGAGAAGGGCTTTCCTGATTTATATAGTGATGGGTTGGTTTAACATAAGAATGGATGGTTGATTTGCAGTTTCAGAGAACAATTTTTTTCCCTACAACAATCATTCTAGGAGATTAATGAACAATAAGATGCTTATCAGCTTTTGTGGTCATTCCATATTTTATAGTTGGAAGTTATTTTCCTGTTAGATTAAACAGGAAGTCTGAAATGAAGAGTTTTAGAAGAATTTTTTGAAATCTTGAATATCATTAGAACCTTCTGTTTTTTTGAAAAAAAAAAAAAACAAACATGGTCTCACCCTGTTGCCCAGGCTGGAGTGCAGTGGTGTGATCGTGGCTCACTGCAGCCTCAACCTCTTGAGCTCAGGGGATCCTCTTGCCTCAGCCTCCAGAGTGGCAGGGCCACAGTTGTGTACTACCACACTCAGCTCATTTTTAAAATTTTTGTAGAGATGGGGTCTCACCATGTTGCCTAGGCTGGTCTCCAACTACTGGGCTCAAGCAGTCTTCCCACCTTGGCCTCCCAAAGTGCTTAGATTACAGGCATGAGCCACTGCAACCGGCCCTAGAAGCTTCTTGATACTTCTTGATAATGTAATATTTTAAAAAGTCATATTTATTTAAATGTATAATTCTAAATCTATCATTGCTATGTGGGTAGTATAGGCACATGATTAAAAAAATCAAAAGTATAAATGTCAGAGCAATGATAGGTCTCCTTTCTACCTGTGTAGAAGTCACCCACTCTCCCTTCTTACAAGAAATCACTCATGTTAATTTTTGTTACCCGTTCTTTCAGAGACATATCATGCACACACAAGTAAACAGGCTGTATTAGCGTTAAATACATTCTCTTGCCCACCTGTCTAGACTCTGGGTCCTTGTGCTTCTGAGGACACCAAAATGTAAATGTCTTCCAGCTGCCTTTCCTTATCTCACTGAGGAGGGGACTGACTAGCCCAGTACCTGTGTCAATACGATGATTTCCTCTCAAGCCTTCTGATTAAATGCCATTATGCCTTATGGCCTATATTTTCATTTAATTTTAGTGAAGGCTGAAAGAAATATTTTAAGCTTATAATTTCTGTTTCCATACACTGATATCAGACACAACAACATGCGACTTTGATTTGGAAGTGAGCAAAGAAAGGAATCAGCTTTCATTTTATTGGTGCTAAGTCAAGTTCCTCATACAGAAGGTGTATTGATTAAAATATGCTGATTTTGCCGGGCACGGTGGCTCATGCCTGTAATCCTAGCACTTTGGGAGGCTGAGGTGGGTAGATCACCTGAGGTCAGGAGTTCGAGACCAGCCTGGCCAACATGGTGAAACCCCTTCTCTACTAGAAATACAGAAAAATTAGCCAGCCTTGGTGGCAGATGCCTGTAATCCCAGCCACTCAGGAGGCTGAAGCAGGATAATTGCTTGAACCCTGGGAGCAGAGGTTGCAGTGAGCCAAGATCACACCACTGCACCCCATCCTGGGCGACAGAATGAGACTCTGTCTCGAAAAAAAAAAAATGCTGATTTTATAGTCTGTTTCTTAGAGAAAAACAGTCAGATGAGACCCCTATTTGCAAGGAGCTTCCAGATCACTTAATGGAAGTCAACTTGCAGACAAGATAAACACAATCAAATAATTTTATTGGTGCTATGGTAGAAATGTATATGAAATAATATCGGGGGGCATAAAGTAGGAATAGGAAACAACTTAATCACTCAGTATTCCGGAAGTTTTGCTACCTTTTCTTCCTTCCTTCCTTTCTTTCTTCTTCTTTCTTTCTTTCTCTCTCTCTCTCTGTCTTTCTTTCTTTCTTTCTTTCTTTCTCTCTCTCTGTCTTTCTTTCTTTCTTTCTTTCTCTTTCTCTTTCTTTCTTTCTTTTTCTTTCCTTCCTTCTTTCTTTTTCTTTTCTTTCTTCTTTCTCTTTCTTCTCACTGTCTCTCTCTTTCCTTTCTCTTTTTCTTTCTCTCTGTCTCTCCCCTTCCCTCCCTTCTTCCCTTCCTCTCTTCTCTTATCCTCTCCTCTCCTTTCCTTTCCTCTTCTCTTCTTTTTTCTTTTCTTGACAAATCTCACTTTGTCACCCAGGCCTGAGTTCAGTGGCACGATCTTAGCTCACTGCAATCTCTACGTCCCAGGTTCAAGTGAGCCTCCTGCCTCAGCCTCTTAAGTAGCTGGCATTACAGGTGCCCACCACCATATCCGGGTAATTTTTGTATTTTTAGTAAAGATGAGGTTTCACCATGTTGGCCAGACTGGTCTTGAACTCCTCACCTCAAGTGTGATCCACCCGCCTCGGCCTCCCAAGGTGCTGGGACTGCAGGTGTGAGCCACCACACCCGGCTGCTACCTACTATTTCTTCTAGTCCTCAGCTTCTGACAAGAAAATGTTGACTAGAGGTAGGAATACAAGATATCCTTGTCTCATTTCTAATCTCAGAGTAAAAGTTTTAAATACTGTAGAGGATGAGGTTTTTGTTTTCATTTTTGTTTTATAAATACCATATCAAACTAAGGAAATCCCCTTCTATTTCTTAATATATTTAATCTTGAATGAGTGTTGAATTTTGTCAAATGCTTTTTCTGTATTTATAGGTATGATATGACTTTTTTCCTTTATTCTATTAATGTAATTAATTACATTGATTTTCAATATTAAACCACCTTCACAATCCTGGAATAAATCTGATTTGATAATTACAACTTTTAATATGCTGCTGGATTTGATCCGCTAACATTTTAAGATTTTTTATATTTATGTTCAGGAGAGAGACTGGCCTGAATTTTCTGGTCTTAAAAGTAATGTTCTTGTAGTTTTTTATCTCAAGGCTAAGTTGGCATCATAAGATGACTTGGAAAGTATTCCACTTTATTATTATTATATAGGAAACTTGGTGCAAAATGATATAATTTCTTCCTTTAATAATTGAATAATTTACCAGTGAAGCCAGCTGGTCCTGGATATTTAATTGTGAGAATGTTTCTAAGTAAAAAATTAATTTCTTTATTAGGAATAGAACTATTCAGATTTTTTATTTCCTCTTGTGTCAATTTGCTAGGCTGTGTTTTTCAAAGATGTTGGCCATTTTATTTAAAATTTCAAATTTGATGGTATCAGGTACTTATCATATTATCTTTATAATGTCTACCGAATCTGTAATGATCCCCTTTTCATTTCAGATTTGGTAATTTGTCTTTTCTTGATTACATTGCTAAAGGTTTTCAAAGAATATTTGGTTTTCTTGATTTTCTCTATTTTGTGTTTGTTTTCTATTTAATCCATTCTCTGATTATTATTGTTGTCTTCTATTTTCTTTAGGTTTACTTTGTTGTGTTTTTATATTCTTTTTTAATTGTTATTATACTTTAAGTTCTAGGGTACAATGTGCACAAAGTGCAGGTTTGTTACATAGGTGTACATGTGCCATGTTGGTTTGCTGCACCCATCACCTCATCATTTACATTAGGTATTTCTCCTAACACTATCCCTCCCCTAGCCCCTTTATATTCTTAAAGTTAAAAATTAGATTATTGATTGTTTTCACCCTTTATTTCTAGTATATGCATTTCAGGCTCTAATAATACCTCAACAATAGCTGCAACCTGGGTACAGAAATTGTCTCAACCTGGGTACAGAAATTATCTCAACCTGGGTACAGAAATTAGCCAGGCATGGTGGCACACTCCTGTAATCCCAGCTACTCAAGAGGCTGAGGTGGGAGGGTCACTTGAGCCCAGGAGGCAGAGGTTGCAATGAGCTAAGATTGCACCACTGCACCCCAGCCTGGGCGACAGAGTGAGACACTGTCTCAGAAAAAAGTTGCAATTCAGTTTCTTCCTGGCTCAATCTTGGGAGGTTGTATGTTT
The DNA here is from genome assembly GCF_049350105.2 of Macaca mulatta. NCBI lineage: Eukaryota > Metazoa > Chordata > Mammalia > Primates > Cercopithecidae > Macaca > Macaca mulatta. The sequence continues at coordinate 176,335,125 of NC_133406.1, forward strand.
CCTGAAACCTATCCATGTCCTACTTTGTGTACATAGAGATGTTCATAGTAGTCTCTGAGGATCATTTGCGTATCTGTGGTATTAGTTGTAATGTTACCTTTGTCATTTCTGATTGTGCTTATTTGGATCTTCCCTATTGTTTTCTTGATTAATTTAGCTGCCAGTCTTTCAATCTTGTTTGTGCTTTCAAATAACCAAATTTCTTTTTCAAAGATTCTATTTTTTTTGTTTTTTGTTTTTTTTTTTGTCTCAATTTCATTCCATATTGCTCTGGTCTTAGTTCTTTTCTTCTGCTAGGTTTGCATTTAGTTTGTTCTTGTTTTTCTAGTTCTTTTAGGTGCAACATTAGATTGTTAATTTTTTATCTTTATTTTTTATGTAGGCATCTAGCACCAAAAACTTTCCTCTTAACCTTGCTGTTGTTATATCCCAAAGTTTTTGGTATGTTGTGTCTTTTTTTTTCATTTGTTTCAAAGAATCGTTTGATTTCTGCCTTAATTTGTTTCCCCAAAAATCATTCGAGAGCAAGTTGTTTAGTTTCCGTGTATTTGTGTGGTTTGGAGACTTCCTCTTGGCATTAATTTCTAATTTTATTCCACTGCAGTCCGAGAAGATGTTTGAGATGATTTCAATCTTATTGAATTTATTGGGATTTGCTTTATGACCAAACACGTGGTCAATCTTAGAGAATGTTCTACGTGCAGATGAGAAGAATTTATCTTCTTTGATTGTTGGGTGGACAGTTCTATAGATGTCTATTTATTAGGTCTATTTGGTAAAGTGCATTCATATTTCCTTTGTTTAAAGGGGGCTTTGGTGAGCTGCACTCCTTCCTCCCTTAGGGACAGCCCATACCAAAGGTTAGATCTCACAACTCCCCAGCGCCCCACCATGCTTGCCAAAGTCAGAGCAGGTTGTGGGGTATGTTTGTGGAGAATCTGGTGGTGTGGTGGCTTAAGGGTGTAAAATCCCCAGGTGGGGCAGTGACACCACCAGTATAGCACCCACCATCTCAGTTTGGGTCTGAGGGGAGTGTGAACCCACCAGAGTGAGCTGGACACCTGGTCCTGTCCTTGGGAAATCCTCAAATTGCCACTGACAGTGTTGCCCTGGGTCATGAGGGCAGAGGAGCTCCCCAACAGTTTAGCAGTCAGCAGAATGTCAGAGGAGTGAGGGGAACAGAGAAGCACTCCCACCTACCCTTTCCATATGGCATTGAGCTCCTCAGGTGTCAATTCCCATAGACATGTGAACCCAACTTTTACTTCTTCAGTCTCATGACATTGCTGGAAGCTTTGTTGTGTTATCTTTCTATTATTAGCTGTCTTCCACCCATCTTCTTAGCCTCTCATCTCACTCTTTAATATTTATCAAATAGGAGAAAATCCTGATCCAATTGTCAGGTTCAAGTCAGTAATATTTCCTTCTTTCTAGGATCTTGATCCTTCATATCCTGGATGCCTCTTCAACTCTTATGACTTCATGAATATTTTTAAATATAGCTTTTTTCCTTATCTGATTGTGTTGCTGCAAGTTACTCCATTATAACCACAGTTAATTTAATTTTAAATGTAGAAAGATTCTACATACATGACTCATATATTCCCTCATAAAGCAATCTATTAGTTCTGTCTTACAATAAAACCTCAAATATATATATAGAAATCTTAGATTCTCAGGTTACCAGAATGAACTTGGATATAACCAAAGAGGTTCAAATAACTAGACACTATAAATGTTCCCTAAGATGGGAAGTCTTAATAATACACTTCCAAAAATGGCTCTGATGGTTTTAGGGCAAAATCTTTTTAAAAAATCCATAAGGGGTAAAATTTTACCATGAAAATTAATCTCACTTTACAGAGCAGTAAGTGAAAGAAAGAGGATTAGCCCAGTGCCTGACATATGTGTGCCTAAAAATGTTTATAAAATAAATAAAAGAAAATGGGTTGGAGCTGACAAGCTTGTAAAGGGGATTCTGATACTGAAAAAACATAATGCTTGAGTTCTGTCAAAATAAAAAAAGAAACTGATAAGGACTGTGAAGATGATGATTCCTTTGAGTGAAAGAACAAGCTACTTTTATGTTTCATTCAATGAATAATTTTACAGAAAGATGGTCATGTTACTCCACACAAAAGGTCCTGCAACTGAAATTTCTCTCTACTTTTATAAGGAAAAAAATGGCAAGATAGCAACCAGATGGTAAGAAAAACAGGTTTAACAAACTTCAGATTAGCACTTAAATAACTCAGAATATAGATTCAACTACTTTGACAGACCTAAAATAACATGCTTTCAATTATATAGATCAGGAGTCTGCAAACCATGGTTTTGGGAACAAATCTGGACCACTACCTGTTTTTGTAAATAAATTTTTATTGGAAGGCCGGGCGCGGTGGCTCAAGCCTGTAATCCCAGCACTTTGGGAGGCCGAGACGGGTGGATCACGAGGTCAGGAGATCGAGACCATCCTGGCTAACACGGTGAAACCCCATCTCTACTAAAAAATACAAAAAAAAACTAGCCGGGCGAGGTGGCGGGCGCCTGTAGTCCCAGCTACTCGGGAGGCTGAGGCAGGAGAATGGCGTAAACCCGGGAGGTGGAGCTTGCAGTGAGCTGAGATCCGGCCACTGCACCCCAGCCTGGGCGACAGAGCAAGACTCCGTCTCAAAAAATAAATAAATAAATAAATAAATAAATAAATAAATAAATAAATTTTTATTGGAATATAGCCACACCCATTCTTTTATGAATTGTCTGTAGCTGTTGTAGAGTTAGTAGCTGTGATAGAGATTGTATGGGCTGCAAAGCCTAAAATATTTACCATCTGATCTTTTACAGAAAAAAGTTGCCAACCCCTGGTATAGCCATTTCTCTTGTGTAAACATGAGCAGTTGTAGGGGCTCTGCTTTGTGAAGTCCTCAGGGCCCTAGGATCTTTCTATCTTGTCATTTAACCTTCTGTAAGATGTTGCTTTTGTCTTCATAGTCCAGGCTCACCATGAGGTCTGCATGAAGTTCCAGTCAATCTACATCTACAGTATAATAAGCAAAATTGTCTTCTAGTTAAAAAAAAAAAAAAAAGCTAAACTAAGTTCAATATATCCTGTTTATTATGGTAGAAAAGCAACATATTTTAAAAATATTTCCATTTTTAATTCTCTGTGCCTAAAGGGGAAACTTGATCTTATACACCTCTCCTTCCAAGCATCATGGGTGAAGGAAGTGTTGCAGTATAAAAGCTATATGGGAAAGTGGAGAAAGGACGTTCTTTGGAATCAGACAGAGATCAAGCTGAATTTCTCAACTTTGTCCCTAATGAAGTCAATTTTTTTTCTTTTCTTTTTTTTTTGAGATGGAGTTTCACTTTTGTTGCCCAGGCTGGAGTGCAATGGCGTGATGTTGGCTCACTGCAACCTCCGTCAAGTGATTCTCCAGCTTCAGCCTCCCGAGTTGGATTGCAAGCGTGTACTACCATGCCCAGCTAATTTTGTATTTTTAGTAGAGATGAGGTTTCACCATGTTGGTCAGTCTGGTCTCGAACTCCTGACCTCAGCTGATCCACCCACCTCGGCCTCCCAAAGTGCTGGGATTACAGGCATGAGCCACCATACCTGGCCAAAGGCCAATTTTTAACCCCTCTGTGCTTCAGTTTCTTTGTCTCTAAAAATAGGTTGCTGAGTGAGATAGTTTGGATATTTGCCGCATCTACATTTCATGTTGAAATCCCATCTACCGTATTGGAGGTGGGGCCTGTTTGGAGGTGATTAGGTAATGGAGGTAGACTTCTTATGAATGGTTTAGCACCACCCACTTGGTGCTGTGACTTCTCACAAGATCTGGCTGTTGGAAAGTGCGGCACCTTGCCTTCTCTCTCTCGTACCTGCTTTCACCATGTGATGTGCCTGCTCCCCCTCTGCTTTCCGCCTCTGCCATGATTGTAAGTTTCCTGAGGCCTCCCCAGAAGCTGAGCAGATGCCAGCAACATGCTTCCTGTACAGCCTGCAGAACCATGAGCCAATTAAACCCATACCCAGTCTCAGATATTTCTTTAGAGCAATGCAAGAACAGACTAATACACTGAGTAAGTAGTTTTGAAGAGTAAATCAGATGTATATGCTGTGCTGGTAGGTTCTCTATAGCTGTTGGCTTCTTTTCTTTTCATGAGATTTTTACTTGTGCCAATACGAACTTGATCCTTGGAAATGTTAAGCAGACTGAAACCTCACTGGTTCCCATCCATAGAAACATACCAGGCCCTGCACATATTTTTATATTTATTATAACAACTTTGTGTAAATCTCATTTATGTATAAATAATTTGTGAAGAGCCTAACTGGGAAGTACATCTTTCTGCAGACACTAACACTCAGGAAGCCTATGACCATTCTTGGGTAGTGGGGCATTTGTATTGAAGAGCATTGTTGTATACTCTACTTGAAAAGCCTACAATTAATGTCTTACATTACAGTATATAATGTAGTGTGACTGGCTTCTTTTGTGTTAACAAGAAGTTACTCAGTAATTCATTTCCTAGTCCTCTTACTGAAAATCATGATAAACTAATGTGGTTTTAATAAAGCTCTAATATGCTTTTCCAAGGGAATTCTGGGTGCTTTAACAATTATCATACCATGACTTTAAGGCACTATTGCCTCAAGAATGAGTATAGCTTGATACCAACAGAGATGGTATGTTCAGGGACAGGAATGAGAAGTCTCAAACACGTTATACATAGTTGCTGTGGAATATAGAGATTTAATTGATCAATGCTTAGAACAAAGACAAATCTGAGATTCTGGCATGTGAGATGAAACAACGGTTCCCCCTCCCTGAAAACTACTGTTCATTAAGGAAGAAATAAAGAAAAATATTAATGCTTTCAGCACTATTTGCTTTCAATGTAGTAACTAACTTATTTCAGGTGCTTAACAATATTCCTCTGCTCTTTGGGGTCCTTTGTTCATCTTAATGGGACTAATTTTGTTTTGATGTTAATTGTCCTTAAATATTTTGTTTAATTGTGCAAAATGTCTCTAGGTTTTTTGAAAAAGGGAGAGAATTAATTCTAAGCAGAAAGCCAAACAAACAAATTCATATGACTCATTTTCCCTGAAAACATCTGAGTATTGTTCTGTATATGACTAACTAGACTTACCCTTCAATGAGCTAAGTATTTTTCTTATATACACATTATAAAATTTAGCAACAAGGAGGATAAGTGACCACCAACATTTATTTAATTCGATAAACATTATTTAAGCACCTATTCAGTGAAGACAGAACAAGATGCAGCACATGAGGATACAAAGATAGATAAATGGTTCTGTGATCTCATAATATGATAGAGACAAATGCATACAAAAATGGTATTGATATATGGGCACCTGTGAAAATATAATAACTTTCATTTCAATTATGCTTTTATGGTTCATGATATGGTTTGGCTCTGTGTCCCTACCCAAATCTCATCTTGAATTGTAATCCTCATGTGTTAAGGAGAAACCTGGTGGGAGGTAATTAGATCATGGGGCGATTTCCCCCATACTGTTGTTCTCATGAAATCTGATGCTTTAAAAGTGTTTGGCAGTTCCCCTGCTCACCCTCACCCCCTCTGCCACCAACTCACTGCCACCGTGTAAGATGTGCCTTGCTTCCCCTTCGCCTTTTGCCATGATTGTAAGTTTCCTGAGGCCTCCATAGCCATGCAGAGCTGTGAGTCGATTAAACCTCTTTTCTTCATAAATTCCCAAGTCTCAGGTACTATCTTTATAGCAGTGTGAGAGCGAACTAATACAGTCTACAGAGGACTTTTATGTTCCATTCTTATTCATTTAGATCCCACAAAAATCCACGAAGTATATGAAGATTGTTATCTCAGTTTTACAGAAGAGAACATTGTGGTTCAGAGTTGTTGACTACCCTAAGATTATATAACAAATAAGGAGAGTCAGGTTCCAAGTCTTTCACTCAATTCTCTATATTATTCTGCTTTTTGTATATAACATGAAAGGACAGGGCATTAGTGAGTTCTCTTTAAGTAATGCTATGGACTGAATTTTTGTTTCTCCAAAATTCTTGTGTTGAAGCCCTAATTTCCAATGTGATGGTATTTCAAAGTGGGACCTTTGGGACCCATTGGGAACCTTTGGGAGATAATTAAGTTTATCTCCATGAGGGTAGAGCCCCATGATAAGATTTGTGCCCTAATAAAAGAAGAAGAGACCAGAGCCCTTTCTCTCCACCATGTGAGGATACAGCAAGAAGGTGGCCATCTACGAACTAGGAAGAGGGTCCTCAGCAGGTGCCTAATCTGTCAGCACTTTGATCTTAGATTTCCCAGCATCGAGGACTATGAGAATAAATGCCAGTTATTGGAGCCATGCAGTCTATGGTATTTTGTTACAGCAGCCCAAACTCACTAAAGCAAACGTTAAGTCCAAGAACATATGCATTTGTCCTGTCAGGGAAGGCTGACCTGCTTATGTCACATCCAAATCATTTTATTGGCTTCTCAAGCCCTCGATGAAGTCCAAATTCCTGGACCTATTAGATGAGGCCCTCCATCACTGGTGGTTTTTGCTGGAAACTTTGGCTTTATGTCTGCCATTCTCATCCTTGAGCTCCCGCAGTACATTGGCACTTGCAGTTCCTCATGCACTTCACATAGTTTCTTGCCTTTGCCCAAGTTGTCTTCTCTGCCTGGAATGTACTTTTGTCCCATCTAACCGGACAACCTCCTGTCATCTTTAAGACTCGGCTATTCTACTTCCTATTGGAGTTTTTCAGACTCTACCAGAATCAGTTAGGTTTTCATCCTGCATGTTTCCATAATATGCTAATTGTATTTTCCTCATTTTAGTATACTCATGTTTATGAGCCTCTTTCTTTTATTAAACTATAAGTCAAATGAGGGCAGGAACTAGGTTTTATTTTTCTCTGGTACCTCTTACATAGAAAGTGCTGAGGGCTGTACAAATGACCAGGTTCATTAAAAACATAATCACCCCTGAAGTGAGGCTCAGGACAATATATAACAGACAATTACAGGTCTTTTATATTTTAAGGGTTGCAATTGGTAGATAAGAGAAGTGCTCACTGGTTACATCAGTCTGTCTGCCATCCCCCTTAGTCTAGACTGGAGGATGTAGTAAAGACAGAATACAGTAAAATCTTCCTGGTAAAGAAGAGGCAACTAAATAGAGGTAGCCTGAAATGTTGAAATAAGCAAATTATACGTTTATTAAAAGAGAATAGTAATATTATAAAAAGTTTAAATCAAAGATGCTTTATTCCTAGAATCAGATAATTAGAGGTAGATGAAACACAAACAATTGTCTAGGTCAGTCCTAAGGTGTAATTATTACATACACACTCATACATGATGCTGAATTTCACTACTAATGCAAACAATGTGAAAAAGAGTAACACAGGAATCCTATTACTATATTTCTCTATTCCAGCAGTTACCCTTCCTTTCTCCTAGATGGTCAATTAGTACCTTTTCCTTTTATTTTTTCCTACTTCATTGAGAAAAGGGGTGTTGTACTGATAGTAGCACCTAGAATCCCTGTTCAGGAATGGGGGTCCGTTGTGCCACCTGAGTCACTAGGCAACCCAAAGAGAACCTCTGAGGCCATCTGGCTCACCATATTTTTCATCTTCTCCCAAACTTACCATGACCCAAGCTAAACTTGATTTCTCCCCAATTCTCAACCTGTTCCTCCAGCAATCCCTATCTCAGTAAACAACAATTCTTTTTAATTGTTCAGGACAAAAACCTTGTGGTCATTCTTGACTTGCTTATTTTTCTCATATCCCACATCCAAACCATTAGAAATCTTGTAAACTCTGCATATCTGACCACTGTCCTCATCTTCACTGCTACTACCCTGGTTGAAGCCATTACCATCCTTCCCTTAGATTTTTACACTAGTCTCCTAACTCATCTCACAGCTTTGCCTCTACAGCCTGTTCACTACCCAGCAGCTGGAGGGATCCTTTAAACTATGTCAGATCATGTCCTACCTCAGCTCAAAACATTCCAAAGGTTTTCATTTCACTTGGTTAAAATTTTAAAAATGTACAGGGTTTTTACATGACCTCCTGCCACTGACCTCACTGTGTTCATTCTGCCTCAGCCATGTGGGCCTTTTCCTTGTTCTATTATAAAACACATGGATAGACTCCTGCCCCATGGTTTTCCTTCCTGCTCTTCTCTAGGCCAGGAAGGATCTTCCCATAGACATATGCTTGGACCATTCTTTTTCTTTGGGTTTCTGTTCAAGCACCTAAGATGAGTGTCCTGTGCATAGCCTACTAAGTTCCAGCCTTCTTTCCCTACATTTCCTATAACTTTATTTTGTATAGTTAAAATAAGGGATAATCAAAGTATGATTTCACAAATCACATAGAGTATTGCCATACAAAGATGTTTTGTTTCTTTTTGTATCGCCTAAAGAAGGGAAGAATAATAAGAACAAATCTAGAGGGAATACACTTGATAGATGACGTACATTAACCACATAGTGAGTTCCAATTTTGTTAGAATCCAGTTATTAGTCTAGTTGCTCAATTAGGATAGAAGCAGGCCTCTGTGGAAAGTAAAGTCTGAGTGAAATTTGAGGCATACTGTCATAAGAGAGGTTCTCAGGAGACATGACTTGAACAACACAGGAGAGATCCATGAAGGCACCTAAGATCTTGCAATGCTAGAGGGCAGTGCTAGTGTTAACTGAGGAGGCTTTAAAGCTCAAAGGCTAACTAAGCATGGCCTTGTTATAGCCTGAGCCGGCAATCTTGAAGAAGCAACTGACGAGAGTGTGTACTGCCAAAGGCTGAGCATTCAATGTCTGCCAAGCTCTTGAGTTTATATGTATTTTGGAGTCAGTAACTCATGCATGTGGTCTGATAAGTTGTGACATAACATTCTCAAGGGGAAGGAGAGTACACTTCAAGTTCTTATCACAGCAAAAGTTGTCACTCATGTAGCGAACTATGTAAGTGTTTGGAACAATTTCAGAGCTTATCTAGTTGTATTTTTCTTTACAACTCTTATTACCACCTGATCTATTATATACACAGTACATAATAGATTTGTTATTACATTTATCACCTCTTTTACCACTAAAGCAAAATTAATATCGGTGTGGACAGAAACTTAGTATTTTACCCTGAAGTATCTGGAGGAACTAAAATGTACCTGGCACATGATAGGCACTCAGTACATATGTATGAATGAATAAATGAACAAATTACTTATCATACTGAAAAACTTGAAAAGATTAATAATACTTCATAATGGTGAGGATATGGAGAACTAGCATTATACTCAGTTGGAGGATGAATTATTTTAGATAGCTAATTGACACTTGGAAATATCCATCAAAATAAAACACAAACATTCCCTTTGCTCCAGCAACTCAATTTCTAGGAGTTTCCATCATAACAATACTAGTTCACAAAGAAATATGGCCAACAACAGTAACAGAGGTATTTTTTTTTCAAGAATAAAATAAATAACAATAACTTTAATGCCTATCAATAGGGAATTAGTTAAATAGATTTTGTTGTATTGGAAAACAACTTTGAAAGTAAACAAGGCAGATCTCTATGTTAATGCTGCCTCGGATCTGGTGTTGAGGAAAAAAATAGCAGGTTGTAGAAGCGTATGAATAGAATGGTCCTTCTTATTTTTTTCAAAGAGAACATTACATAGATTTATGTGTACACATGCTTACACACATTAGATGGTACCTGGTAGGATGTCATCAGTTTGGAACGGTGATTATCTCTGGGGGACGTGGGAAAGGATTTTGCTTTCTGATTTGAGCACTTCTTAGCTATTTGAGTTTTTTCATCATTATTTTAAATGATGGAAATTAAACATTTTTACTTTATTTTAAAATTATTTTTCAATGTCAAGTTTCTCAGAAAGCCTAAAAGAGCAATAAAGATCGATATGAGGACTTGGTTTGAATATTGGCTCTAACTTACTAGCTATGTGACCTTTAGCTATCAATTTAATCTCTCTAGAAATCACATCCATTACTTGACAAGGAGGCAGGCAGCATATGACTCCCACCTGGCTGTACAATGGGGAACCTTTTTGGACACTGAACCACACTAAGGGATAGTAGATAACTGAATAGATGAGATTTTGGAGAGGAGGTTAGCATAATGCTGTTTCATGTCATTTAATATTGACATTAATAGGCTCCATAAAGCTTCTTCCCTTTTTACCCAGGATGTGAACCAGACATCTTTAAGATTGCAGCAGTTAATTTTATCCATTCAAGCTTCCCAATCAATGCTTTTACTTGGAAAATATTTATGCTTAGGATGCTGAAAAGCTTTCTCCACAGTCAGGTCCCTAAGGCATTCTAACATCACTTTTTAGAGTTAAGTGCTGAGACCTTGGGCCCTTGATGTGAGAAACAATAAATAATAAAGACTACAGCACTTGGCAAATATAAAGCTCTAGGCAAAGTTGTAGAAAGAATACTCAAGCATGCAGAATAAACAAGATAATATATACAATATAACTCTCTCAGTTTTCGATCCTAAAAATTAGAAGTAAAAACAGCAGCTGTAATTTTGAGTGTTGGACAATCACCTGGCAAGCATTTTATATACCAATTGTCATTGTTTATTAGGGCATGTTTCCTTTGCTTTTCAGTCTCTGTCTCTCTGTTTCCATTTGCACTCACCAACCTCACCCTGTTTACTCTCAGAATCAACTGCTGAGCTCTCCCTTTCAAGGTCCTCGCTGGTATCCATTTTCCATGTATCCCCAGAAGATTCGACTTTCCACATCACTAATTTCAACATGTCCGTCTTCTGCTTAAGTGTTTCCTAATAGATGCAGAATAAAGTTTAACTTTTTAAAATTGGTACTCAAGGCTTCTTCTGTAATCTGTTTCCCTCATTTTGTCATAAGAGAAAGAGTAGAGTTCGTGGTGTTAACAGACCTGGGTTCAAGTTTAAACTATGATTAGCTTGTTTGGATTTCTTGAAGTCTTTTAGCTTCAATTGTCTCATTTGTATAATGAGATTAATAGCAATGCCTATCTTTCAATGTTATTGTGAATGAATCCATGCTTGTGAAAGCTCTCTAGATAGTAGGCACTGTAAAATACAATAAAAGTACTAACATTTATTGAGTACTTGTATGAATCCAAACCTCACAGCAACCTAGAAGACTTATTACCATTTCCATTTTATAAAAAACTGAGGTACACTTGGGTTTAATAAGGCATCCTGGTTACACAGTCATGCAGTGGCACAGCTAGATGTCAAACCCAGGCAGTGTGGCCCAGAGCCCATGCTCTCACCACTCTGTGGCACTGTCACTGGACGTGATGACTGCACCTTCCTAAAAAAGAGGCATTCATTCAGTCTCCCATGCCAGTTCTCTGTTCTCAATCTTTTGCAGCATACACACTCATTAGATGGATCTATTAATAATTCCTCTGTTTTCCAGCATTCAACAGGATAGACAGTGCTCAATGATCATTTCTTGAATAAGTGAGTATTATCTAATTTCGTATTCTTCAAACTTACCCATTTATAAGAATCACCCTGGACACTTGTTAAAAATACACATTTCTTGCACATTAAAACCACAATGAGGTATCACTCCTCTCACCTCTTAGAATGGCTATGATTAAGAAGACTGAAGATAACAAATGTTGGCAAGGATGTGGAGAAAAGAAAACCCTTGTACACTGTTGGAGGGAACAGAAGTTAGTACAGCAATTAGGGAAAACAGTATGGAGTTTCTTCAAAACACTAAAAACAGAACCACCATGTAATCCAGGAATTCCACTTCTGGGTATATATTTAAAGAATATGAAATCAGTTTGTTGAAGAGATCTGCACTCCCGTGTTCATTACAGCACTAGTCACAATAGCCACGATTTAAAATCAACCTAAGTGTTTATCAGGGATGAATGAATGAAGAAAATGTGGGATACATACACAATGGAATACAATTCAGCCTTAAAAAGAAAGAAATCTTGTCATTTAAAACAACATAAGTGAACATAAAGAACATAAATGAAGGCTGGGCACGGTGGCTCATGCCTGTAATCCCAGCACTTTGGGACACCAAGGCGGGTGGATCACCTGAGGTCAGGGGTTCGAGACCAGCCTGGCCAACATGGTGAAACCCCTCTCTACTAAAATACAAAGATTAGCCAGGGGTGGTGGCACATGCCTGTAATTCCAGATACTTGGGAGGCTGAGGCAGGAGAATCACTTGAACCTGGGAGGCAGAGGTTGCAGCGAGCAGAAATCGTGCCACTGCACACCAGTCTGGGCAACAAGAGTGAAACTCGGTCTCAAAAAAAAAAAAAAAGTGAAATAAGTCAGGCACAGAAAGTCAAATGCTGCATGATCTCATTTTCATGGGAATCTAAAAATGCTGAACTCAGAAGCTGAGAGCAGAATGGCAGTCACCACATGCTAGGGGGTGGGGGCACCTGAGGGGATGTGGATCAAAAGGTACAGAACTTCAGGTAGAGAGGAGGACTAAGTTCAAGAAAGATCGTACATCATGGTGACTATAGTTACTGACATATTTTGTCTACTTGAAAATTGTCAAGTGGTTAGATTTTACGTGTTCTCACCACACACAAAAAATGATAAATATGTGAGGAAATACATATGTTAATTAGCTTGATTTAGCCATTCCACAGTGTATACGTATACCAAAATGCCATTCTGTATGCAATAAATATATATAATTTTATTTGTCATTTTTAGAAAAATAAAAATATGCATTTCTGTGCTCTGAGACCAGCTGAATCGGTAACTCTGGAGGTGGGTGGAACTACATAGATCTAGAGTTTTATAAGGTCCTCAGGTGATTCTTTTAATCAGGTAAGGCTGGCAAGTACCAGTCTAATTCAACACATCTGAATCTCCCGGGAAGCTTTTCAAATCAGGCAAACCCATTTTTATCTCCACCTCCCTTCAGAGATCCTGATTAAGTCTAGGATATATATTGAAAAAGCTTCTTGGGTGATTCTTATGCTTCCCTTTCCCATCCCTGCCTCAGTTAAAAACTCACTTCTACTTGTTTCATGTATAATGTATACACTGTGGTCCACAACTTCACACTTCACCCCAAACGAGACTGAAATATGGATGCTTTGGGAGGCCAGAGCAGGCAGATCACAAGGTCAGGAGATTGAGACCATCCTGACTAACATGGCAAAACCCTGTCTCTACTAAAAAATACAAAAAATTAGCCGGGCGTGGTGGTGGACGCCTGTAGTCCCAGACACTCGGGAGGCTGAGGCAGGAGAATGGTGTGAACCTGGGAGGCGGAGCTTGCAGCTAGCCGAGATGGCTCCACTGCACTCCAGCCTGGGCCACAGAGCGAGACTCTATCTCAAAAAAAAAAAAAAAAAAAAAGAAAAAAAAAAAGAAAAGAAAAGAAAGAAAAGAAAAGAAAGAAAACAAAATATGGACGGTAAGTACTGTGTCTTATAATTCTGAATCCAACACATGCCAAGGACATAATGGCATAATGGTCGTTCAGTTGAATTAAAATTTCTGTTTTATTCCCTTATCCATCCCTGGGTTCAAGTTTAAACTATGATTAGCTCATTTAGATATCTTATTTACTCATTTTATAACTTAGTTACTCATTTTCTGCCTAACTACCCTTCGACCTGGCCATGCGTCCAATCTTTTGGTTTAATTCACTTGTGTCTTTTGCCCGCTTAGCTATCTCTCTACCCTGGAATCTATAGTCAGTGCCTTCAAAACCCACCCTCATTGGAATCCTACATTATTTCAATTTGCACACCCTAATAATTCAGGCCATTCATTGACTCTCAATGCCAATAAGCCTCTACGCTTGTCTTTCTTTTTAAAAAATTTAATTTATTTGTTTTAATAAAAGTAGAGATGGAGTCTTGCTGTGTCACCCAGGCTGGCCTTGAATTCCTAGGCTTAAGTAATCTTCCCACCTTGGCCTTCTAAAGTGCTGGGATTACAGGCATGAGCTACTGCACCTGGTCACTGCCCTTCTTAATGATACATACCCAACAAGGTCTATTCGGCTATCAATGAATCATGGATCACCCTATGATATGACCAAACACACGGAGTGCTCATGCAGCAAACATCTCCCCAACAGACCTGCCCAGGTGCCTAGAATTTCTGATACGATGGCTGTACATCTTCTCTCCAGAACAATGCGAACTTGACATGGGAGCATATTAACATCCTCATGAACACACTGGTTTATCCAGGTAGCTGAGAAGAAGGCCATAAGTGTAAAACATGGCTCTAGTCAGGTGGCCTGTCTGGCACATAGGCAGAGACTCTAATAGGCACTCTGAGATACAAGCATTCATGACCCAAGAAGGACATAGAAAAGGGCAGAGATATTTGGTCAAGTTGAGAAAGGAAGACCCAAAACATAGCTTGCCATGTAACACTTTCTGAGAATTAGAAGTCTAACACTTTCTAATCATTTGATTTATATAATTTCTAACTTCACAAACTCTCTTAATCTAATGATTTTAAGATGCCGACTCTTACTGCTACTCATTTAGTTTTTTTCATCCTCTCATTCACTCTCTCAGACCCACTCTTATTTCTTTTCCTTGTCTCTAGAATCTTTTAAACATGCTCTTTCCCCTCAGGATATTCCTGATTTCTACTTCTCCAACTCTGCTTGAATGTGAGATGTGTGGGTAAAGAAAAAAAAAAAAAAAAGACAGGGGAAAAAGACTTCAAGTTGGAATTCATTATTTGTCTGCTCTACTGTTGTGTGTGTGTGGTGTGTGTGTGCACGCACGCGCGTGTGTGTGCATGTGTGAGAAACATTGAGAGAGACAGAGAGAAAAAGGAAACAGAGAGACAGAAAGGTTAATTGATTCTGTATTTTCCTTAAAGAGAATGAGGAGTTCACTGTGTTACGTAATTATATAATATGATTGGATTTATTTCTTTTCTTTCACTTTTTTCTTTTCTTTTTGCCCCTCCCTTTTCCTTAAGTTGCTTTGAATTACAATAAAGGCTAAACAATCTGCCTTTGTATGCAATTTGTGCACAAGCTGCCAAGCTGGCTGCCAGGTTTAGTCCTGATGTGATCAAAAATGGTTGGGTTACAAAGCCACTGAAAAAACCGGTTTTCCACAGGAAATAGAATTTATTAAAATTAGGCCTCCTCAAATGCCCTGGCTGTTAGACTGGCAGCCTGCCAGGTCAGCTGGGCTGGAAGAGAAGGAGATGAGCAGATGTGATCCTGCAGCCCCTACCCAAGCCAGGCGGGGGGCGGGGAGCACTGCAGGATCCTAGAGAAGTAACTATCATACAAACAAAAGAATCTCCATCAAGAACATCAGAATTGTGGTTTCCCACTCCCTGACATTTTTAGGTTTTCTGGGGTGTGCCATTTGGATTCTGGCCATTCATGGGCTCCCAAACTATATTTCAAAATCTCTGATTTTTCCCAGCAGAATAAAATGTTAATACCCTTACAGAGTCTTGGGTTCTAATGTCAGCAAAGAGCCTTAACCTCTTTGAGCCTCAGTTACCTCATCTCTACAAGGGGAATAATACCCACCCCATGAATTATGAACTTAAATGAAATAACAACTGAGAACTGATAAGAATTGCCATTGTTATCTCCTTCCACCACAGGATGGGCTAAGCCAGGCAACTGCTGCCTCTCATTAACCACTGGTTTGGATGCTGCTTTGGTTCAGAGCACAAGGCCTAAAGAGGCACTGCCCTGGCTCTCCTGGGTTTCTTCTGACTCTGTGATAATAGCTAACACGTACTCAGGGCTTACTTGAATTTGGACCAACAATTGCTCTAGGTGCTTTAGAACTATTAAGTCATTTAATCCTCACATAAAACTTCTTAGTGGTTACTACTCTTATCAGATTAGGAACCAGGCCACAGAGAGGTGCTGCTCACCCATGGCCAATGTTTGGTGGTGCTCAGAGGGGAGTCCAGGCAGTGTGGCTCCAGAGCTGCACATGAATGCAGTGCTGTAGAACCCAAACTCTTTCTTGTTGAAAGAAGGAAGTTTTTTTTCTTTTCTTTTTTTTTTTTTTTTGAGACGGAGTCTTGCTCTGTCGCCCAGGCTGGAGTGCAGTGGCCGGATCTCAGCTCACTGCAAGCTCTGACTCCCGGGTTTACGCCATTCTCCTGCCTCAGCCTCCCGAGTAGCTGGGACTACAGGCGCCCGCCACCTCGCCCGGCTAGTTTTTTGTATTTTTTAGTAGAGACGGGGTTTCACCATATTAGCCAGGATGGTCTCGATCTACTGACCTCGTGATCCACCCGTCTCGGCCTCCCAAAGTGCTGGGATTACAGGCTTGAGCCACCTTGCCTGGCCAAGAAGGAAGTTTTTAATGTGTACTTTTCAGAGCATCAGCATCTAATGCAGTGCTGGGAATTTGGGAAACAGATAAAAGACAGATACTGCAGGAGTAATAAGGGACTGGGGAGGAGAAGCAGCTCAGATTGTTCTGGGGTGGGGAGCAAGCATATCTTGCGATCAGACTGTCATTGGGATGAAGTGCCTTGGCAAAAACCTTGGGGTCAGAGCCCACTACATTTCCCCAGGCCTGGCCTCTTCCCCACTTCCCAAGCTTCCCGCCTAGCTCCACCCCTCTTAAGTTTTCTGAGCAGCCTCTGTGCCTAATCCTCTTGCCTCTTCTTTCCACCATCTTCAGACACAATAATTCTAGCTGGCATTCACTGAACCTGACACTGTGTGAAGCACTTTATATGCATTTTATTATTTAACTCCAATAATGACTCTGTGAAATAAGTACTATTATTTTCTCCATTTCACAATGAGGGAGGTAAGGCTCAGAGAGAACCCTTTGTCCAGAGCCACATCACATAGCCTGGTGCACAGGTCTGAACTGAGTCTGGCTGAATCCAGAACCCAGCTTTTTCCATTTACGATCAGATTAAGATAGATATTAAGTCTGACCCTGGAAGGAAAAAATAGCCTGTCTGTGGGGATCTCAGCTTATCAGCAATATCTTACCCCATTCAAAATTTCTTAATCCTTTATTTTAGTAAATGGCTCCATCATCCCTCTTGTCAACCAGAATCCCTGACCCCTCTCTCCTGGAGTCCAATTCATTACCAAATCTTGTTAATTTCACCTTTACACAACCTGAAATCCATCTGCTTTTTGTCTTCTCTCTGCTCTGCCCTTGGCAGTTCTCCATCACTTCTCACCTGGGTTCCTGTCTCAAGCTTGGTCTGGCTGCTGCCTCTTTCTCTTACCTCATTTCTCTCATCTCTTGCCTATCAATTCTGCAACACAGTTATAGCCAACTATTTTCAGGTCTTCTCAGGTGTTGTATCCCCTCACCTATGTCTGGTAGGTTGCAAGGCAAGCTGTTCCCTTGGCCCTTGCACTCTTCCCCAATTCTCTTTATTGCCTGGTTAGCTCCACTTATTCTTCAGAACTCAGATTAGGTGGTGCTTCATGCAGGAAGCTTTTCCTGAGCTCTTAAATCTAGATTAAGTGTCGTCCTGCCCCCACGACTCCCAACCCAGCTTGAACTTCGCCCATCATATCACTTCTCTTTATTTCAACTGAATAAATATATGTTGAATATGTACATAAACGAGTGAATAAAAAAAAGAATGAGCCAATGGTCCCATGTCCCCTCCAAAGTCACTGCCATTGGTCAGGAGTGAGAAAGTAAAACCTAGACTTGAAGTTCCTGAAGAATAGAAATGGAGTGTCCGCTCTTCTGTTCGTTCTCTGCTATGACTGCCTATTCTCCAATTTACAAACACATTGATTCAAACACCAAAAATGTATGAGGCCAATCCCTTATCCTACATCAATCTCACCTCACTGCCAACCACAGCTGGGAATGGTGATCACTGCATCAGATGAGTAATATTTACTCTGCTATACTTCCTCTTATTAAATCATAACACCAGAAGAAAAGATTAAGTAAGCAACAAAAAAGAACAAAGGTACTTGTGTATACCAATGAGAACACATAGAATGATTCTACCTCCACCACCAAAGCACCATTGTCATTGCCTCTCTTGTCTGCTGTCCATGTAGCTGCATTACAAAGGGACTTTAAAGCAGCATTTAAATAATTATTGAGTACCTAATACATGTCAGACACTGTTGAAGGCATAAGGGCTGCAGCAGTGAGGAAAACAGAATTCCAGTCTGTGTGGAACATAAATTCTAGAGCCAGGAGAAAAGAAGGCAGATCTCCAAATATGGTTATAATGATCAATTTTTTAAAAATGATCTATACACATTAAAAATTAGAAGTGTCTTACTTTTTACCAAATAGACAAAGAACCTGTCCTGGCATAAAATTTGGGAGCAAGTTACTTCTAGTTATCCAGGACAGGCCTACCCTTTCACAATTCACATTGCATAGTAATGATCTATTATTGAAGTATCTCCTGGACCATCCCTATTGCGTAGTACAGGCCTGGCACATAAATGAACAACTGGAGACTTTTTTTCACTCTAGTAGTAGAGAGAGGTTTATATTGATTTATCTATGCTTTCTGTACTAGGTTGCAAAAGTGAACAAAATTCTTCACTCCTCCTTGCATTTATGTCCTTGGTAATACGGCTTTGTGGTCCTTCCTATAAAGAGTCTTCCTATAAAGACTCAATTCACCCTCCCCTCAAGTCTAGTCTGGACCTGTTTTGGCCAATAATTTAGCAGAAGTAATGATGTGCCAGTTCTGAACCCAGGCCTCAAGAGACCTTGAACATTTCCTCTCTCCCTCTGGATACCAGTCCAGTTGCCCCATGACCAAGCCTGTGCTAGTCTTTTGAAGGATGAAAGACCAAGACGAACAAAGACAAGCTGTCCCAGTTGAGTCCCCCTAAACCAGACAGACTTCAGCTAAGCTGGATGCTGACTGCAGATACATGGACAAGCCCCAGTGCTACAATCTGAGAAGCTGACTCTGACCCAAATTGCTGATATGAAGGATTGTAAGTTAAATAAATGACTGTTGTTTGAGTCACAAAATTTGAGGGTGGTTTGTTACACAGCAAAAGTTAGCTTTTGTGATCAACAAATCCACTGCCATGCCCTTGTAGATGTTAGGATGGATTAATGAGGATTTGTGTGTATCTAAAACCAGAGAACCCTTGTTCACAGAAAGATTGTACTTACAACTTAACTTTAGAACAAACTGAATGTGGGGAAAATTCAGATTTGGGGAAAATCGTGAGCTGGTTTTTTAAAGCATAGAAATTAATGTTTTTCTTTAAATTCGAATGATCTCTTTTTAAACTGAAAGACAAATTGAGTTTGGAAGATTCCATCTACTTGGATCTAAGTTTCCCAAGCTTTGTAATAAAATTCAGACTATAAAAAAGTCCAAATATTTTATTCATAATTAATTGTGTATTTATTTATTTATTTGCCAGAATGAGACAGGATATCATTTAGACGCTCAAACCAAACAATACAGCATGCTCCTGGGGTTCACGTCCATTTAAGCTTCCTTGAAAGTCTGAGAACGTTCTTTAGATTTCCCTTGATATGGCTCTCTTCTCGCTTTTGGTCAAATTAATAAAATTAACATATTCAACCCCAAGTTAAAGAAAAAAAGAATTATTGAACTTTTCTGATTCTTTGTGAGAAGTAAATGTTTTATGTGGGACAGTGGCACAGGACTTAAAATTTTATCAATAAGGCTATCAACTGGGGGTCCCCAGGTCTAGAGGAACTGGATACTTAAGTCTCGGAATGTTCTGATTGATAGAGTGTAATCAACTGTGCAACTCAGAGCTTTTCTAACACGGCAAAGTCTTGAATGTTGAATCTTATTCCCCACCAAACCTCCAGGTCCAGAACACTATAGTTTACTGCCCTTAGATATTAACCAAATTGCTCTTGATCACAGAGCACCTGTTCTCCCAGGCCCTATCTAGGTCTCTTGGATTCTAGACCTGCATGTTACATTGAAGGCTGACATTAGGCCATCTCTTTCTGCGACCACCTGGACTGACCAGCCGGACTGCTGCTACCTGTGTTCCACTGTGCTATGACCTAGGAACATCCTAATTTATGAGGTGTTAATGGACTGTTTATACCACTGAAGCCTACAAATTCTGAAATGCAGTGTGGGCCTAATCATCCCACAGTTCATTTATGCTAATCTATTTTAAGACTGGAAGAAAATACTTAAAGGAAAACTCAGGATTAGGTCCCCTTTTATGTCGATTGATTTCACAGAAAATCGTAGAAACCCCTGTCCTAGCCCACCCAGGATATTTGGTCACCTAACCAAGATGTAAATGCCTAGAATTCTCTGTCTCCAGTCCTCTTCAAAGTGAGTCAGACATTTCTGCAAGTGCAAAAACACAATAATGTAAAATATTTTTAAAATATATAAAATTATCCTTTCTCTCATTTATCAATTATTAATGCATATTAAAATGTGGTAAAGGCTATTGTAAACTACCCATTGAATCATCAATGAATGACTACCTGAGTATGGATAAACTATATTATTAACAGAACTGACTTTTTAAAATTTTGCTACCAGTTTGGTTTCTAGCATTGAGGACACTGAGTCACCCTTTGCTCTAGAACAGAAGTAGCAGCCAGCATCGCTTCCCTTCCCTCTTCTCCCCTTCTTCCTATCTTGAATAAACAGATGAATTCTGGAACCCTATCGCCTTTTTTTTTTTTTAAGACAGTCTTACTCTGTTGCCTGGAGTGCAGTGGTGTATGACCATAACTTACTGCAACCTAGAGCTCTTCGGCTCAAGCTATCCTCCTGCCTCACCTTCCTGAGGTGAGGCTAACTGTAAAAAATGTTTTTAGTAGAAACAGGAGCTCACTGTATTGCCTAGGTTGTTCTCAAACTCTGGCTCAAGCAATCCTTCTGCCTTGGTTTTCCAAAGTGCTGGGATTACAGGCATGAGCCACCATGCCCAGCCTTCTAGCAGCCATCTTGTAATCAAGAAGCAAGAGGCATGGAGACAAAAGCCATTATCCTAAAAATGGTAGCGTGGAAAGAGAAAAAGCTTGGTCTTTGATGGCTTCATTGCACAACTAGCTGAACCAATGCCAGCAACTGCCCACCTAAGGGCTCCTTATTTTGTGAAAAAAAAATGAGTCCCCACCTCTTTAATCCAAATGTTATGTGCCACGGAACATAGGAAAAAGTTGACTCATATGACACAATATGGGAACTCAGAGTTATTTAAACAATTTTGAACACTAAAGTAATATCTTATTTGTAGCCTTCACTGGTGACTTTGAGGTTTATGTTGGACCTACTCTAAGTTAATTATTATACATACACTTAATGAGAACAATATCTTAGTTACGAAGTTTTATTTAAAAATGGATGGCAACTTGTGAACACATCTAGTATATATAATTTTCTCCTCTACAGAAAACATTTTTTTTCTATCAGTGAAGCATTGTTAACATGAGCTAGTTGTTAAGACATGCAAAAAGCCTCAGGAGATCAGGATGGATGCTGTAATTGTATTTGTTGAAACAGAATTCAACTTGTAAATATAATTACCCTTGGCTCTTCAAGTGATCGCTTTTCATTTGGATTCCAGTCTGGTCCCTAGAACTTGAAAGTGAGATGAAGAGTCGGGGAGAGGGTTTGAACATTGAGAGGCCATAACAAAGAATGAAAAGGTCTGGGGTTGGTTAGTACAGATCGCAGAAGGGTATAGAACATTTAAAATTAGCCTTCAGATCTATTAAGGGATATTGCTCAGAAAATGAGAGCCAGCTGCGCTCCATCTTTTATGATGAAAACCCCAAATCAAGTGGGCTTATACTTTTGCATCTGGGAATCAGATTAGCCAAAGAGAACTCTCTCCTGGGAGGTGGTTAAATACTGGAGTTGAATATTTAGATAAGGTTTGAGATCTCACTCTCTGGATAGATTGGCTTAAATTTAACTCTGGGTCTCTGTATATTCTTGGTTAAGCTTCCACATAACAGAGATGCACAGGATCCCCCCGTCATCTCCCAGCCGACACCATCGCTCCATTTCCTCGTTAGGGGCATCCATGGGGTGTAAAGGAGCAGCAGGGAAGCAAAGGAGACCTAGGTGGCGGGCAGGCCCTGGAGCCTTCTAACTGTCTGTCAGGCCCTAGGGAAGTTCCTCCCTCCCTCAGGTAGGAGGAGGAGCAGCTCTCAGTGGATGCACTGATGTCTGGAAGTCATTAAACAAAAACCAGGCTCATTCTCATGTACAAGAGGGTGGTTTCTGTGTGGTCCTGCCTGAAGCCAGTGGTGAAGACTGACTGATTTCTCCAAGTTGGCTCTATGATTTTATCAACGTGGATAATTTGTAAGCTCTGGGCTATTTTTCTTTTAGTAAACCTTTCCTAGTACTGAGTAAACATCTTTCTTGAGAGGAAAAACAAAGTATTCCGCTCTTATAAAGTGGTCGTATGCCATACGAGCCTTTAAAAGCATAAGGAGGCTTGATGCCTGGCTTCCAGTGAAGGTCTCTGAAGTGCAAGAAATAGCTAACTGGCGCCATCTGGAGGGGAAGTGGAGTCTAAACAACAACGCAAGTTTAAAAAATGTTGTTTGACAATGACGTATATGCAAAATTTTAGAATATTTATTTTACTTATTTTTATTTTTATTTTATAATTTTAAGATGGAGTCCTGCTCTGTCGCCCAGTCTGGAGTGCAGTGACGGGGTCTCTACTCACTGCAACCTCCGCCTCCCGGGTTCAAGCGATTCTCATGCCCCAGGCCTGCGTAGCACCTGGGACTACAGGAATGCGCCACCACGCCCGGCTAATCTAGAACGTTTTTAAAAATGAAATTTCCTGCTTCTCTCTTCTCCTCTCTTTTCAGAATCCATTCAGACTGATCACAAAGGGGCTGGGGCCTCACGTTCCTATAGAACCTTAACTTCAGATCTGACATCATATCCAACGGAGGGTATGAGTCAGTTGTGGAGCTTTACTATACATGACACACTCCGTTATCAAATGGCACGATTTGGCATGCCATGTTAATCACATTTGAAATTAATCTCAGAATTACATTGTGTCTCCAAGTGTCATCCATTGATCATCTTCATCAGAATCAGCTGGGGTAATTTTTGTTGTTGTTGTTGTTGTTGTTGTTGTTGTTGTTGTTGTTGAGACGGAGTCTCGCTCTGTCGCCCAGGCTGGAGTGCAGTGGCCAGATCTCGGCTCACTGCAAGCTCCGCCCGGGTTCACGCCATTCTCCTGCCTCAGCCTCCCGAGTAGCAGGGACTACAGGCGCCCGCCACCACTCCTGGCTAATTTTTTGTATTTTTAGTAGAAACAGGGTTTCACCATGTTAGCCAGGATGGTCTCCAACTCCTGACCTCGTGATCCTCCCGCCTCCGTCTCCCAAAGTGCTGGGATTACAGGCGTGAGCCACCGCGCCTGGCCAGCTGGGGTAATTTTTAAAACTGCAGGTTTATAGACTTCAGTTCAGGCCCTCTGAATCTGAATTTCTTTCATAGTGCATGGGATCAATTAACTAAATAGAAGTAAAATTTGTTTTTTATTTTATCAAACACATAAATAGTGCTTACTATAGGTCAGGCGCTATTCTTAGCACTTTACAAATATTGATATATTGATGCATTTATTTGGTTTTCTCAACAACCTAGGTGTGTTTATTTTGTTTTGTTTTTTGAAACAAAGTCTTGCTCTGTTGCCCAGGGTGGAGTGCAGTGACATGATCACAGATCACTGCAGCCTCAATCTCCCAGGCTCAAGCAATCCGCCCACCACAGCCTCCTGAGTAGCTAGGACTATGAGCATGTGCCACCACATTTGGCTAATCAAAAAAAATTTTTGTAGAGACAGGGATCTCACTATGTTGCCCAGGTTGGTCTTGAGCTCCTGGGTTCAAGAGATCTTTCCAACTCATTCTGCCAAAGCGTTGGGATTACAGGCATGAGCCACCATGCCTGGCTATTATCTATTCTTGACTTGATGAGGAAAGCCAAGGTGAAGGAAGGTGAAGTAACTTGCCCAAAGTCACACAGCTAGTCAGCAGGGGGCAGATCCAGGCAGTCTGGCTGTAGAATCTGGGCTCCTAAACACCCTCCCATGCCGCCTCTCCTATGTTAAAGAGTTGGAAATATTCTTAATTGGAATTAAAAAGAAACTTCTATTTTGGTCTTCATTTATTATTTTTTTTTCTGTTTGAACCTAAAAATGGAAAATATAACTACAGCCTGGTAATGAAAAATTTCTATGACATTTTGTTGAATTTTACCAAAAATATAAGGGTGAAATTATACCAGTTCTACAAAAACTCTTTCACAAAACTAAAGAGGACAGAATTTTTCCCAATTCTTTCTATGAGGCTCACATTACTCTGATACCAAACCTAGACAAAGACACTTCAAGAAAAAACTACAGCCAATTTCTCTCAAGAACAGAGATGTAAACATTCTAAAAGAAATAAATCAATGTAAGTTACCATATTAATAAATTAAAAAAGAAAACATGTTTATCTTAATAGATGTAGAAAAAGTATTAAACAGAATCTAACTTCTATTTCTGATAAAAACTCATAGCAGATTAGAAGTTGCAGGAAACCTCCTCAATTGGATAAAGGACTTCTTTGAAAAATCTACAGCTAACATTGTACTTAACGATAAAAGACCACAAGCTTTCCTCCTCAGTTCAAGAACAAGACAAGGGCATTAATTTACACTGATTCTTTTCAATATCATATTAGGGATTCTAACCAGTTCAGTAAGTCAACAAAAAGAAATAAGTGCATCTAGATTGAAAAGGAAGAAGCAAAACTGTCTTTAAATCTACAACATAGATACTAGAACTAACGAGACTGGCAATATTGCAAGATACAAGATCAATAAGCAGAAATCAATTGTATATCTATATATTAGCAAATAATAATTTGACATTTAAGAGTAACACTATCTAGAACAGTACCAAAAAATACTTACAGAAAAATCTGACAAATGGTACGCAACATGTGGACAACTGAACATTAGAAAGCATTGCTAAAAGATATTATAGAAGACCCAAATAAATGAAGACTTCATGAGTGGGAAGACTCAACATAGTGAGTCTATAAAATGTCACTCCTCCCCAGATTGAGCCATAGATTCAATGCAATCCCAATCAAAATCTCCACGTGATTTTTTGTAGGCACTGAAGGACTGATTCTAAAATTTATATCATAATGTAAAAGATGTAGAATAGCTAAAACTATTTTTAAAAAGAAGAACAAAGCTAGAGGGTTAGCATTACCTTATTTTAAGATACATAATAAAGCTACAGTAATCAAGACAATGCAGTACTGGCATAAAGACAGACAAACATATCAGTAGAACAGTGTAGATAGTCCAGAAATAGACACACACATATATGAATAATTGATTTTCAATAAAGGTATTAAGACAATTCAGTGGAGAAAGGATAGTCTTTTAAGCAAGTGGTGTTGGGACAATTAAATATGCAAAAAAAGAGGAGAGGGAAGGAAGTAAAAAAAAAAAAGCTGGAGAGGGAGGGCAAAAAATCTACATGAACACCAATCCTGGCACCCATATAAAAATGTATATGGGTGGTTCTTTGCACCCATATAAAAATTAATTCTTAATGGATCACAGACCTAAATGTAAAACCTAAAATTAAAAAATGTCTACAATAAAAATCTTTGTAACTTTGGATTAGGCAATGATTTATGAGATATAACATCAAAAGAACAATCTATAAAAGAAACAATTTGATAAGTTGGACTTTATCAAAATTCAAAACTTCTGCTCTTTGAAAAACACTATTAAGGTAATCAGGCTAGGCATGGTGGCTCATGCCTGTAGTCCTAGCACTTTGGGAGGCTTAAGAGGGCAGATCACTTGAGGTCAGGAGTTCGAAACCAGCCTGGCCAACATGGTGAAACCCTGTCTCTACTAAAAAAAGATAAAAATTAGCTAAGTGTGGTGGTGCACACCTGTAATCCCAGCTACTCAGGAGGCTGAGGCAGGAGAATTGCTTGAACCTGGGAGGTGGAGGTTGCAGTGAGCTGAGATTGCACCACTGCATTCCACCCTGGACAACAGAGTGAGACTCTGTCTCAAAAATAAAGTAATGAAAAGGCAAAAACAGACTTATCACTAATTTCCAAATTATGTATCTGTAAGTCATTTATCTGATAAAGAACTTATATCCAGGATATAGAAGAACTCTCAAAACTTAATAATAGGAAAACAAACATCCCAGTAAAAAAAATAGGCAAAAGATTTGGACAAAACATTTCGTTAAAGAAGATACAAGGACTGCAAATAAGCACATGAGAAAATGCTCATCATCATAGTCTTTGGGGAAATATAAATTAAAATGAGATTCTTCTACGTATCTTAGAATGGCTAACATTTAAAAGATTGACTAAGCCAGGCGCAGTGGCTCACACGTGTAATCCTAGCACTTCGGGAGGCTGAGGCAGGAGGATTGCTTGAGCCTAAAAGTTCGAGACCAGTCTGGGCAACATAGTGAGAGCCCGTATCTACAAAAAAATAAAAATAAATAAATATATATTTTTTTTAATTAGCCAGGAACAGCAGTGGGTGCCTGTTGTCCTAGCTACTTGGGAAGCGGAGGTGGGATGATCATTTGAACCCGGAAGGTTGAGGCTATAGTGAGCTATGATTGCACCACTGCACTCCAGCCTGGTGACAGAGCGAGACCCTGTCTAAAAAACAAAAACAAAAAACAAAAAAACAAAAAAACTTCTTCCCTTTTTCTTTCCTCCCTTCTTCCTTCCTTTCCTCTTTTAAATAGGGACAGGGGTTTCACTATGTTGATCAGGGCTAGTCTTGAACTCCTGAACTCAAGCAATCCTCATGCCTCGGACTCCCAAAGTGTGGGGATTACAGGTGTGAGCTACCATATCCAGCCCTGACAATTTCTTAAAAACTTAAACATATACCTACCATATGATCCAGCCATTTCAGTTCTATTTACCCAAGAGAAAATAAAACATAAATCCATATAAAGACTTAAACACATTGTTCGTATAAGCTGTATTAATTTTCTATCACTACACAACAAATTACCCCAAAGTTAGCAGGTTAAAACAGCTTACATGGTTGTTGACAGAATTCAATTTCTTGAGTTTGTAGGACCAAGGTCCCTATTTTCTGGTTGACTGTCAGCCAATGACTCCTCTCACCTCCTGCAGTTGCCAGCAATTCCTGTTAGGTGGCCTTCCCACATGACAGCTTACTTCTTCAAAGCTAGCAGGAGAATCCCTCTCTAGTTTGCTTAAGATGGAGTCTTAATACGACATAATGTAATGACAGCAGCGTCATCACATCACTTTGCTATATTCTATTGACTAGAAGACACAGGTTCTATTTACACTCAAGGATTGTGTAAGGGTTTGACTCGTTGTCGGTCATCTTAGGATGGATTTGCCACAGCAACTTTTATATTTGTAATAGTCTCACACTGAAAACAACACAAATGTCCACCAACAGGTGAATGTATAAACAAATTGTGGTATATCCATACAGTAGAACACTACTCAGCAATAAAAATGAATATGGATATACAAAAGACAAAGAAATCTCAACATAATTGTGCTGAGTGAAATCAGCCACACAGCTTGCTTTCTTGTTTTCCTGCTTTTCTTTCTCTCTTTCTCTTTCTTTCTTTCTCCTTCCTTCCTTCCTTCCTTCTTTCTCTCTCTCTTTCTTTCTCCTTCCTTCCTTCCTTCTTTCCTTCTTTCTTTCTTTCTCTCTTTCTTTCTTTCTTTCTTTCTTTCTTTCTTTCTTTCTTTCTTTCTTTCTTTCTTTCTTTCTTTCTTTCTTTTCTTTCTTTCTTTCTTTCTTTTTTGAGATGGAATCTCACTCTGTCACCCAGGCTGGACTGCAATGGCACAGTCTTGGCTCACTGCAACTTTTGCCTCCCGGATTCAAGCGATTCTCCTGCCTCAGCCTCCTGAATAGCTGGGATTACAGACAATCGCCACCACGCCCAGCTAATTTTTGTATTTTTAGTAGAGACGGGGTTTCACTATGTTAGCCAGGCTGGTCTCGAACTCCTGACTTCGTAATCTGCCCGTCTTGGCCTCCCAAAGTGCTGGGATTACAGGCGCAAGCCACTGCGCCCAGCCTGCATAATTTCATTTATATAAAACTAGAAATTGCACACTAATCTGCAGTGACAGAAAGCAGATCAGTGATACTGACTGATCTTATGAAAAGTAACGGCAGGAAATAGGAGCAGAAGAGACATATTACCATGAAGCAGGGGGAAACTTTTGGGGTGACAGATATGTTCCCAATGTTGATAGTAGTAGGATTACATGAAGGCATCATATATAAAAACTTACACTGTACACTTTAAATTGCTCAACTTCTTCTATGTCAATCATACCTCAATAAAGCTGTTTTTAAAAACCTAGTGCCTTCTTCCAGAATCAACTCTCTCAAGGTATTCCTGCTTGTTATTAAAAGTTCCTTTTTTGTTACTTTTGAATTCACTCATTTGCTAAAATTTCCAAGTTTATTTTTTAACAGTAAACTCTAACACAGCGAAACAGGAGCTTTTGTTTGAGACATCGTGGCAGCTGTTGGAATGTAGTCTATATTATTGAGTATCGTTAGGATGGAGTCTGGTTGGTTGGCTTCTTCTTTGAAGGTTTAATGGGAGAGGCAAATGTGCAAACAGACAATTTCAATAAAATTGAGCAGACACATACACATACTATATGGTGCCCACAGAGTGAGAGCCAGAGAGCCAGAGAGAGACCCAGCCTGGAGAAGGGTATGTGGAGTGCAGAGAAAACTCTGGAGGTGATGCCTGAGCAGAGTTTTAGGGGCTGAATAGGTGTTAGCCAACTGAAGAGGGGAAAAGGAATTCTCGGTAGAGGAAATGGCATAAGCAAAGGCAGGGAAGCAGGAAAATGCTGTTATGTGTGGGGAAGTACAAGGAGTTCAGTAATATTAGACACAATGTTGTAGTCTGAATGTTTGTTTCCCCTCCCCAAATTCACATATTGACACCCTAACCCCCAAGGGAATGGTATTTGGAGGTATGGCCTTTGGGAAATTATTTTGTCACGAGAGTGAAGCCCTCATAAATGGAATCTGTGCTCTTATAAAAGAGGTCTAAGAGAGACTCAGAATGTTGTGGTTCTGGTCACAGGGGGATAGCAAAAGTGTAGGTACTACAATCAGTTGGGGCCCTACTGTCTGAACTACCAGAGGGAGACTTGGAAATATTTAGCCAGCCAGGAGAGTGCAAAGAGACCAGATACATGTAGTAGAGCTTTCTTTTTTTCATGGGAACTAAAATCAGTTTCCCTAAAAATGAGGGAGAGACCTATTTGATAACTACATCCAAGGTCAGACATATAGATCGGTATGGCATTTTTGAGAAGACATATGTGTGTAGGTATGTAGGCCTCAAAATAGGTCTCTCTGAAGCCACGGCAATAAACACTTCAAAATAAGAAGATGATCAATAATATCAAACATGAGTTTTGGCAGTAAGAAAATCACGGTGATCCCAGCAAATTTTAGTGAAGTAGAATGAATGGAAGATAGATTTCATTGTGCAGTGGATGCAAATGTGAAATGAATGAAAGAAATAAAGAGAGAATGATAGACCACCATCAATAAATCTGATTGAGAAAAATGAGTGAATAATGGTGAGGTAAGCAGAGATAGGGGTCAAAGGCAGAGACATATTTTAGAATAGGAGAGACCCAAGCATACGTATAGGTTGAGACAACATGGCAAAAAGAGACAGAGAAAATAAAGTTATAAGAATACAAGGAGATAGAAGGTCTAGTTTATATAAAACTAGAAATTGCACACTAATCTGCAGTGACAGAAAGCAGATCAGTGATACTGACTGATCTTATGAAAAGTAAGGGCAGGAAATAGGAGCAGGAGAGACGTATTACCATGAAGCAGGGGAAACTTTTGGGGTGACAGATATGTTCCCATGTACTCTGGGATAAAACAGAAGAGAAACATTAGTAAATAGTGACATCTCATTCCTTGAATATGGAGGAAACAAGACAAGAAAGCAGGCAGATGTAGGTCCATGTATAGATCCTGCTATTTGAGGTCATGTCCAGCCTCTGAAGCTCTTAATTGCTCCCCTCCTATCCCAGCCTCTTTCTGACCCATTCTCTGCCTGCAAAAACTTGTGTCCAGTAGCCTAAAAACTGTGGGAGTGTCACACCATTGATTGGCATATGGCAATGAACATCCCTAACTTCGGTAACTTAGTTCTAAAGAAAGTCAAAGCAACATCTTTACTGATTTGTACTTATATTTCTAATTTGTACTTGCTTGTACTTGCAGTGAGCGGGTGAGAACAGCCTGAAAAAAATGAAATCCAAGTTCTGAGAGTCTTCCAAAATTGCTCCACAACACTGGGCTATGGTGGAGGCTGTTCAGTTTTTTAACCTGATAATGTTCTGCTTAATCTTCTAAAGTATTTGTATTGAGAGTGTTGATCCAGGAGATTAGATCTTCCACTTCCTCTTCCCAGGGCTCATCTGTGTTATTTTCATATAATGAAGTGTCACTCTTCCACCCCTCCTCTTCTGTTTCGTAAATGTTTGTGATGCTATTTATTGCAGTTGGTGACTCAAGAAAAATTTCATCTGTGGTGGGAACTATAAAAAACAGAAATTTAATAGACATACAGGAAAAACAATGAAAAGAGTGTTCCTGCATTTGTAGGATAATGCCAAAGACCATCTGAATGAATGCGAGCAACCTTTTTTACACTTTCTAAACTTCATGTTTTATAAGTAACTTTATTTGTCATAAATCATTCTTCCATCTTGCTCAATCTTTTGATGCTTTGTTAGTTCATTCATTTAACATATATATTTACTGGGTCCCTGCTAACGGCCGGTTGATGTGCAAGGGAAAAGCTGCTTTGGGAGCACAGGGAGGGAATCACTATGTCTAAGTGAAAACAGACTCGGGCTTTGAAACAGGAGGAGCAGTTTGTTAGACAGAGAAGGGAGGTCAGAACATGTTAGAAGAAACAGCATGCATCATATAAGCACAAAGGTATGAGAGGACTTGACAGGGTTAGGTGTGATCAGAGTGGATTCTCCCGCACTTCCACTGTGCCAGGTGCGGTGCTCAGCAGTCGACAGCTATAATATTATTTAACTCAGACACAACCCTTGTGATGGGCAGGTATTAGTATTCTTATTTTACAGATGAGGAAACTAAGGCTGAATGACCTATAGTAACTTAACCAAAGATATCCAGCTAATAACAAGACTCGTCCCAGATCTGTCTATCCAAAACCACAATGTTATAGTATACAGAAAGTTTCGTGGAGCTGGAAGGGAGGCTGAAGCCAGATCAGGAAAGCCTCACATGTCATGCAAAGGACTTTCATCTTTATCTTACAGGCCTTGCAAACAGGGAAATAAACTGATTATACTTTTCAAAAGAAGAATATAGATATAATGTCTATATTTCTAGATCTATATTTCCACACAGCATGGGGACCTCGCTTTCTGGGGATGAACTCTAGCTGGTGCTATTTATGTTCTGTTAACTCTAAAACCTCACTGCATTCTCTCCCCTTTTTCCTAGCTGTCACCAGATTCACTGCCGATTATGGATTCCAGGACAAATTTTGTTTGCCTTATATGTTTATTTCCCTCACTTACATATGAAATAAACCCTATAATACTTGTTGTCTTCTAATGTTATAGACATAGGCTACAAGTGACTTGTTTTCCTTCTCTCTTTGGTTTATAGAAAGATACACAGAGAGGCCAGGCATGGTGGCTTCCACCTGTAATCCCAGCATTTTGGGAAGCCAAGGCAGGTGGATCACTTGAGGTCAGGGGTTCGAGACCAGCCTGGCCAACATGGTGAAACCCTGTCTCTACTAAAATACGAAAATTAGCCGGGTGTGGTGGCAGGAGCCTGTAATCTCAGCTGTTCTGGAGGCTGAGGCAGGAGAATCGTTTGAACTCAGAAGGCAGAGGTTGCAGTGAGCTGAGATTGACCCACTGCACTCCAGCCTGGGTGACAGAGTGAGACTCCATCTCAAAACAAAACAAAGAGAGAAAGATACATAGAGAGATTTGAGTTTACACAGTCACCATTATCCTATGGGTATCCTGAGGCCCCCAGTGATTTTTAATTTTCATACTTTCGATGCTAATATTTAGTTGTAACTAATTTAAAACTAAATTCTGTCTGTGCCTTGAGAAAAGCATCTCCTTTATTTTCCATGAACATATTATTGATGGACTAACTCCAGTTCTTTCTAACCATGTTTGGGCCTTTCTGATTCCACATGCTTTTGATTACAAGAAATATAGAGCCAAGTCAACCCAGTTTAAACAATAGGAGAATGTTTTATCTCACATAAGATAAAAGCCAGAGTGGAGGGCAGGATTGAATATTGCGGTGACTCCACAATGTCACGAAGGACACAATTCTTTTCACTGCTTGCTTTGCTAACTGAGGTGTTGTCTTCATCTTCACAGTGCACAGCAAGAGAGCTACAGCCATTCTAGTAACCACACCGGGCACAGCAACATCCAGAGGAAAAAGCGGACTTCTCACCAAGAGCTCATTTTTAAGAGTGGATGGGAAAACCATCCCCTGAAGCACCCAGCATATTTCCCCTCAAGCAGGATCCTGTCACATGCCCTTTCTTTTATTTTAATTTAATTTTATTCTTTTTGAGGCAGGGTTTCACTCCTGTTGCCCAGGCTGGAGTGCAGTGGCGGGCTCTTAGCTCACTGCAACCTCCGCCTCCTGGGATCAAGTGATTCTCCCACCTCAGCCTCCCAAGTAACTGGGACTACAGGAGTTCACCACTACACCCAGCTATTTTTTAAACATTAATTAATTAATTATTATTATTATTTTTAGTAGGGATGGGGTTTTATCATGTTGGCTAGGCTGGTCTCTAACTCCTGATCTCAGGTGATCTGCCCACCTTGGCCTCCCAAAGTGTTGGGATTACAGGTGTGAGCTACTGCACCCCACCCCATCTCTAAACTAGTTACTGGTAAGGGAAATGAGATCACCATGATTGGCTGACATGAGTTGCTGGCGTGGAATGAAAGTTGGGAATCAACCACCTTGACTATTTGCCCTCTTAGTTCCTGCCCTGTTAAAATCTCCCAGGAAGCATAAAAAGAAACCTGGCTAGATCAGCAGAGTATAATGCGAAATAAATATAGAAATGTTTCTTTAGAACATAAAAAAAAGATTATTTTGAATTTCTTCTCCAGGAAATCTTAAGCTTTATAAATCCCTCTGAGACACCTTGGATTTGGTGGTTGGAATCAGTAATAAAGGAGGGGATTTTGTTACTATGTTAACAAAATAAGTTATGGAAGCACAAATTCTAACTGCCTTATATTTTCCATGCCTTTCTTGGGTTGGATCACGGAAACTCTGCCTCTGATAATTTATTTTTTAATCTGAAAATAGGTTAGCTAGTAAAGATAGTAAAACCTGTGCTGACTGATGGGCTCTGATGATTAACAAATGGTTTATCTCTATTCAGTCCTGTTTTCAGTCTGGATTCAGTTAGGAAAACAGAGCCACTACAAGTAACACAAGAGTGAGAATCTAACACAGGAATTTGGGATTATCCAGGTGTGGGAGGACCCAGGGGAGTGAAGATCTGGAAGCTACAGCTGGAGAATTGAAAAAACAGTCATGATCCTGATGCACTGACATGAGTGGGAAACCAGAAGCTCATGGAGTACAAGAAGCTGCACACATTTAGCCACCCAAATTGCGACAAAAACGAGGAGTTCATGGGGATGTCTGTGCAGCCACCGTGTCTGTGAAGTGAGGCTGTGGAGAGACGTGTGAAAATGCCGTATCTGAGGAACCCACCATGCCTGATATGAACAACTTCCCAAGCATAATGGCCTTGACTTCCCTCCCACCTGCCAAATCTCTGGTGAGTTTCTCCCATTGGCAAACTATGACATGCCATCCTTTTTTGCAAAAGAGGGGCACACGGTTCTTTCCTTTTCTGAGTCACACTTCCCTTCGATATGGTATATAAGTTCACTCTTGCTACATAATAACTCTCTTGCTACATAATAAACAACCACAAAATCTTAGTGACATACAGCAATAAGTATTAGTTTCGGTCACATATCAGCAGGTCAATAGGTGGTTGGCTTCTTTGGCTGGGGAATGGCTGGGAAATGTGGCTGGGCAAGCTTAGATCTATGCCTTGAATCTTTCTCTGTGATCAGAGGGCCAGTCCAGGCACGCTCTTGTGATGATGGCAGAAGAGAAAAAGAGCAAGCCAAATCATGCAAACCCTTTCCAAACCCTGGGGGCACACTGCACCCACTAATATTCCATTGATGAAAACATGTCACAGGGAAAAGCTCAAAGTCAAGGTGCAAGGAAATATATCTTGTTCATGTAGGTGGAGCAGGAATGAATATTTCTGAACAATAATCAAATTTACCACAACCTCTCAGGTATAGCCTCTTCCGGAGTAGACAGAAAGAAGAGTCTATTCCATGTTCAAAGAGAACAAGGCTCAGCACTGAAGAGCTAACCAGTTTCTGGACATTAAACTTAAAATGTTGCCTCTTCCAGCTTGCCTTTCTTTTTCCCACTCATCATGGGTTTTCACCCTTTT
Source organism: Macaca mulatta (assembly GCF_049350105.2). Classification (NCBI taxonomy): domain Eukaryota; kingdom Metazoa; phylum Chordata; class Mammalia; order Primates; family Cercopithecidae; genus Macaca; species Macaca mulatta. Next base: position 176,369,766 of record NC_133406.1, read on the forward strand.
TTCCCATAATCACAAGGCAGACAAAAACATGACAATTTTACTTCATCCTACTATTTACTTACTCATTTTTTTAATGAGCATTGATAGCTACTGTATGCCAACCACTGTGCTGTGGAAGACTGAGGTGAGCAGTCCCTTCCCTTAAGAAGCTCACTCTTTTTCAAAGGAGACAGGCAGTAAAAAGAATAATAACACAGCATGCGTGCTGGACAGACTCCAAGGTGGCCCCCAGAATCCCTGCATCCTGGTATTTACACCTTAGTGTAAACTCCTCTTTTCTGAGTGAGGATAGGACCCATGACTTCTAACCAATAAAATATGATGCAAGTGATAAGGTCTCATTTGCATGATGATGTTACATCACATACAACTCCATCTTGCTATCAGACTTGCTCTAAAGACTCTTGCTGGATAAAGTAGGAGGCCATGCTGGGAGGAACCGTGTGCAGCCCTCGGCAGGTGAGGGAGGCTTCCAGCATATACCCAGCCAGAAGCCAGGGCCCTCATTCCTAAAGACAGAAGAAAACAAATTCTGTCGACAACCTCACTGGACTGGGAAGCAGATTACTCTCCCATTCAAACCACTGGGATGAGAATGCAGCCCAGCCGATGCCTTGATTGCAGCTTTCTGAGACTCTAAGCAGAGGATCCAGCTAAGCTGTGCCTGTACTCCAGGCCCACAGAAACAGTAAAATAATAAATGTGTGTTGTTTTAAACCATTCAATGTGTGCTAATTTGTGACACAGCAATAGAAAACAAATAGAGCATGATACAGCTATGGTAGAAATGCTATGATAACCCACAGAGAAAGTTTCCTAGAGAAGGTAATACTTGAACTGAATCTCAAAGGATGCTAGGCATTAGAAAGTAAAGAAGGGGAGAGAAGAGCATTTAGAGTAGGGGTATGAGAAAACGCAGTGTGCTGCTCAAGCTTTTTAATGAAATGAGATAGGGAACAAACGATCATGACCCACTAGCTTAGTATAACATTTAGGGTGTGAAGGGGAGTGGTAGGGAATGTCACTGCAAAGACACAGACAAGTATTAGAGCATTAAGGATTTTCTGTGTCAAAGAGTCTAAATTTTATCCTGAAGGAAAATGGGACACAATTAAAGTATTTTAGACCTGGTAAAAACATAAGCAGAGCTGAGCTATAGAGACATAGCTTTGTCACCAGTCTGACAAAGCACAGACAGAAATTACTGTAATCACAACAACTTAACCAAGTGATCTCTTCCACTGGTGAAGATGGTGGGGATGTTGAAAGACACAGATTGCAGAGAGGAGTAGGGAAATCATGGAGAAAGCAAAGAGTAAGGCTGGAGAAGGCAACATTTCCTACCTCGCAGGTACCCTGAAATCTGGAAGAAGGCAGAGTTGAATGCAGAAGGCTGAGGCTGCTAATATAGAGGAGGAAATCTGCGTGGCACACCAAACAGGAGGGAGAAAGGTCGATATTGAGCAGGGAAAAGAAACTTGGAGATATGGGGGCAGGGCCCTTGGAGAATCACTGAATGAAGGTGATTGCCTGTGCCTGGCATGTATATGCTGTTACGTTTAGTGGCCAGATGACAGGAAAAAATAGTAACTATTGCTTTTTGTACTTTTCAGTTCACAAAGAAATTGTATATACATGGAGTCATTTAGTCATAAGAATCCTGTGAGTTAGGGCAGAATTTTAGCAACTAGCAGTTGTTGAACATCTTCCACGTACATAGAAGTAGCTGAAGATGAAAAAAACTAAATTCAGAGGTTGAGTGACCTTTCCATAATAGCAAAGAACTGAGATCTGAACCTAAGTTCTCTAACCCCAAATGTCATGCTTTCCCCTCTATACCAGCTGACTTTCATGGTAAGTTACCAGCTCACCCCGCTGAAGATTCACTCTCAACCTATCCCAACAAGTAAATGGTAATTTTTAAAAGAGCACAAAAAACAACTCAGCACTGTTTCTTTCTTTTCAGCCATATTGCATATATCTTTGAATATACAATGAGTTTTAGGGATCAGTTTATTAGTGCTCTGTGTGTTTTGGCTGCTTTTTCATATTTTGAAACTTAACCTTAAAATTTCAAATTGTATATTAACCTATTAAAGGGTAGTAAGCTTGGAAATATAAGTAACTCAATTTTGTCAAAGGTCCAATTCCTATGTGAGTAATTTACCAAATTAATTTGGAAAGTCAGAAAAAATTAAAGCAACCTTAAAAGGAGAACACAAGGATTAGCTCTCATATATTCCAACTTATTTAAAGGGAAAAAAGTTTAAAGTTATGCATATTATGCATAACATGTTAGTTACAAAAGCAAAACAAATAGAGTGAATCGATTTACTTTGAGTTGGGCAGGGCTTAATTCCTTCCATTGAGTGTCTGACTTCATCAGGCATTCTATTTTTTCTAGCAAGCCAACACTTGATAACAGAATACCTAGAAAGAGAAAAAGAAAAATTAAATTCCCAAATGAATTTCGGTAAGAGTATATTTACTTCCGAGAAAAATACATGAAACAAATGAAATGAAACATAAAAGTAGAACAATAGGCTTTGAATATGGAACCATTCTGAGTGTTGACTAATTTAATGGTAAAGTAAAATTATTTCAGTATGTGCTTTCCAACAGAATAGAAGTTGGAAAAGCAAATGAATATGACATAAGTTTACTATTGTAAAAGTAGTAAAAACATCATGTGGTATAGCAAGGTATATTAGTTTCCTTGGGCCACCTTAACAAATGACCATAAACTTGGTGACTTAAAATAACAGAAATGTATTCTCTCATAGTTCTGGAGGCTAGATGTTGGGGATCAAGGTGGCAGCAGGGCCTCCCTCCCTTGGAAAGCCCTAGGGAAGAATCTTCTATTGCCTCTTCCGAGCCTCTGCTGGCTGTCAGCAATCCTTTACGTCACATGGCTTATCGCTGCATCACTCCAGTCTCTGCCTCCAATGTCACATGACCTTTTCCAGATGTGTCTCTGTCATTCTGCTCCTCTTATAAGGACAACAGTCACTGGACTCAGGGTCCACCTGAATCTAGTATAACCTCATCTTAACTAATGACTATTTATATCTGCAAAGACCCTGTTTTGAAATAAGGTCATATGCTGAGGTTCTGGGGGGACAGGTGTTTGTTTTGTGGGGACATGATTCAACCCACTACACAAGGGAGAAATTCTATCAGAAAAATTAATGACTTATCCTGGATAAAACAACAGGCTTATGGGAGACATCAATGAGCGGAAGTCAAGCTCTTAGAGCATTTCCTTGGAGAAGGAGTTTACATATGGAAATGAAAAGTTTTACAAAATTTTTTTGGGGGACGACTACTTTTGGTAACAAAGTTTTCTTGATGAAAAGTAGGTGGCAGAGAAATGTTTTTGTCAAAAACAAGAAATGGGGAAAGGATTCCCTATTTAGTAAATGGTGCTGGGAAAACTGGCTAGCCATATGTAGAAAGCTGAAACTGGATCCCTTCCTTACACCTTATACAAAAATTAATTTGAGATGGATTAAAGACTTAAATGTTAGACCTAAAACCATAAAAGCCCTAGAAGAAAACCTACACAATACCATTCAGGACATAGGCATGTGCAAGGACTTCATGACTAAAACACCAAAAGCAATGGCAACAAAAGCCAAAACTGACAAATGGGATCTAGTTAAACTAAAGAGCTTCTGCACAGCAAAAGAAACTGCCATCAGAGTGAACAGGGAACCTACAGAATAGGCGAAAAATTTTGCAATCTACCCTAATCTGTTAGACAAAGGACTAATATCCAGAATTTACAAAGAACTTAAACAAATTTACAAGAAAAAAACAACCCCATCAAAAAGTGAGCAAAGGATATGAACAGACACTTCTCAAAAGAAGACATTTATGCAGCCAACAGACACATGAAAAAATGCTCACCATCACTGGTCATCATCAGAGAAATGCAAATCAAAACCACAATGAGATACCATCTCACACCAGTTAGAATGGCGATCATTAAAAAGTGAGGAAACAACAGGTGCTGGAGAGGATGTGGGGAAATAGAAACACTTTTACACTGTTGGTGGGACTGTAAACTAGTTCAACCATTGTGGAAGACAGTGTGGCAATTCCTCAAGGATCTAGAACTAGAAATACCATTTGACCCAGCCATCCCATTACTGGGTATATACCCAAAGGATTATAAATCATGCTACTATAAAGACACAGGCACACGTACGTTTATTGTGGCACTATTTGCAATAGCAAAGACTTGGAACCAACTTAAATGTCCATCTATTATAGACTGGATTAAGAAAATGTGGCACATATATACCATGGAACACTATGCAACCATAAAAAAGGATGAGTTCATGTCCTTTGCAGTGACATGGATGAAGCTGGAAACCATCATTCTGAGCAAACTATCACAAGAACAGAAAACCAAACACCGCATGTTCTCACTCATAGGTGGGAATTGAACAATGAGAACACTTGGACACAGGGTAGGGAACATCACACACAGTGGCCTGTCATGGGGTAGGGGGCAGGGGGAGGGATAGCATTAAGAGAAATACCTAATGTAAATGACTAGTTAATGGGTGCAGCAAACCAACATGGTACATGTATACCTATGTAACAAACCTGCATGCTGTGCACAAGTACACTAGAACTTAAAAGTATATAAAAAAAAGAAATGTTTTTGTCACACAAGTGTACCTCACTTATACAGTACTACCCAAAAGTTCATTCATTTAATAAATATTCATTGAACACCAACCTTGTGCTAGACACTATTTTAGGAGCTAATAATATAGGAAGAACAAGACAGACAAGGTCTCTGACTTCATGGAAGAGACAAAAATGAACAAATATAAAAATCAAGATAAATCAGTAGTGATACATGCTATAATGAAAACAAAGCCTCCAATAAAATATTGTGGGAAAGTAGTGACAGCAGACATCCTTGCCTTGTTCCTGACATTTGGGGCAAACATTCAGTTTTTTTAGCATTATATATGATTCTGGCTATAGTTTTTTCATAAATATGCTTTATCAGGTTGAGGAAGTTCTTTCCTATTCTTAATTTACTGAGAGGTTTTTTTTTTTCAGTGTATGAAAATCTCCTTGATCTTTTATTTAACTCTCTCCCATCTTTGAGAGATTTTAATTTTAATTTTACATGAAAAGTTTGTTTGGGTGAAATTCACATAACAAACAATTAACCTTTTTTATCTTCAACTTTTATTTTAAGTTCAGGGGTACATGTACAGGAAGTGCAGGTTTGTTACACAGGTAAACGTGTGCCATAGTGATTTGCTGCACAGGTCATCCCATCATCTAGGTACTAAGCCCAGCATCCATTACCTATTCTTCATGATGCTCTCCCTCCCCCAACACACCCCCATCACCAACAGGCCTCAGTGTGTGTTGTTCCCTGTCATGTGTCCATGAGTTCTCATCATTCAGCTCCCACTTCTAAGTGAGAATACAAGGTGTTTGGTTTTCTGTTCCTGTGTTAGTTTGCTGAGGATAATGGCTTCCAACTCCATCCATGACCCTGCAAAGGATATGATCTCGTTCCTTTTTATGGCCGCATAGTATTCCATGTGTATATGTACCACATTTTCTTTATCCAGTTTATCATTGAAGGGCATTTGGGTTGATTCCATGTCTTTGGTATTGTGAATGGTGCTGCAATGAACATAGGCATGCATGTGTCCTTATAACACAATGATTTATATTCCTTTGGGTATATACTCAGGATTTGAATTGCTGAGTCAAATAGTATTTCTGCCTCTAGGTCTTTGAGGAATCACCCACACTGTCTTCCACAATGGTTGAACTAATTTACAAACCTACCAACAGTGTAAAAGCGTTCCTTTTTCTCTGCAACCTCACCAGCATCTGTTGTTTTTTGACTTTTTAATAATAGCCATTCTGACTGGCATGAGATGGTATCTCATTGTGGTTTTGATTTACATTTCTCTAATGATCAGACAAGTTTAGCTTTTTTTCATATGTTTGTTGGCCGCATGTATGTCTTCTTTTGAGAAGCTTCTGTTCATGTCCTTTGCACATTTTTTAATGTTTTTTTTTTCTTGTAAATTTGTTTAAGTTCCTTGTAGATGCTGGATAGATGTCAGATGGATAGATGGCAAAAATTTTCTCCCTTTCTTTAGGTTGTCTGTTCACTCTGATGATAGTTTCTTTCACTGTGCAGAAGCTCTTTAATTAGATCCCATTTGCCAATTTTTGCTTTTGTTGCAATCACTTTTGGCATTTTCATCATGAAATCTTTGCCCGTGCCTATGTCCTGAAGGCTATTGCCTAGATTTTCATCTAGCGTTTTTATAGTGTTGAGTTTTACATTTAAGTCTCTAATCCATCTTGAGTTAATTTTTGTGTAAGGTGGAAGGAAGGGATCCACTTTCAATTATCTGCATATGGCTAGCCAGTTTTCCCAGCACCATTTATTAAATAGGGAATCCTTTCCCCATTGCTTGTTTTTGTCAGGTTTGTTGAAGATCAGACAGTTGTAGGTGTGCAGTCTTATTTCTGAGTTCTCTATTCTGTTCCATTGGTCTATGTCTCCATTCTTGTACTAGTATCATGCTGTTTTGGTTACAGTAGCTTTACAGTGTAGTTTGAAGTTGGGTAGCATGATGCCTCCAGCTTTGTTCTATTTGCTTGGGATTGTCTTGGCTATTTGGGCTCTTTTTTGGTCCATACAAATTTTAAAATAGTTTATTCTAATTCTGTGAAGAATGTCGATGGTAATTTAAAGGGAATAGCATTGAATCTATAAATCACTTTGGGCAGTATGGCCATCTTCACAATATTGATTCTGTCTATCCGTGAGCATGAATGTTTTTCCATTTGTTTGTGTCCTCTGATTTTTTTGAGCAGCGGTTTGTGGTTCTCTGTGAAGAGGTCCTTCACTTCCCTTGTTAGCTGTATTCCTCGGTATTTTTTTTTTTTTTTGTAGCAATTGTGAATAGGAGTTCATTCATGATTTGGCTCTCTGCTTGCCTGTTGATTGGTGTATAGGAATGATAGCAATTTTTGCACATTGATTCATTGATTTTGAATCCTGAGACTTTACTGAAGTTGCTTATCAGTTTAAGAAGCTTGTAATCCCAGCACTTTGGGAGGCCGAGACGGGTGGATCACGAGGTCAGGAGATCGAGGCCATCCTGGCTAACACGGTGAAACCCCGTCTCTACTAAAAAATACAAAAAACTAGCCGGGCGAGGTGGCGGGCGCCTGTAGTCCCAGCTACTCAGGAGGCTGAGGCAGGAGAATGGCGTAAACCCCGGAGGCGGAGCTTGCAGTGAGCTGAGATCCGGCCACTGCACTCCAGCCCGGGCGACACAGCGAGACTCCGTCTCAAAAAAAAAAAAAAAAAAAGAAGCTTTTGGGCTGAGAGGATGGGGTTTTCTAGACATAGGATCATGTCATCAGCAAACAAAGATAATTTGGAGATAACTTCCTCTCTTCCTATTTGAATACCCTTTATTTCTTTCTCTTGCCTAATTGCCCTGGCCAGAACTTCCAATACTATGTTGAATAGGAGAGGTGAGAAAAGGCATCCTTGTCTCGTGCCAGTTTTCAAGGGGAATGCTTCCAGCTTTTGCCTATTCAGTAGTTCTGTTTAGGTGATGAACCACATTTACTGATTTGTGTATGCTGAGCCAACCTTGCATCCTAAGGATGAAGCCAACTTGATCATGGTGGATAAGTTTTTTGATGTGCTGCTAGATTCAGTTGGCCAGTATTTTATTGAGGATTTTTACATCAATGTTCATTAGGGATATTGGCCTGAAGTTTTATTGTTTCTTGTCGTATCTCTGCCAGGTTTTGGTATCAGGATGATGCTGGCCTCATAAAATGAGTTAAGGAGGAGTCTCTTCAAATTTTTTTGGAATAGTTTCAGTAGAAATGGTACCAGCTCTTCTCTGTACCTCTTGTAGAATTCAGCTGTGAATCTGTCTGGTTCTGAGCTTTTTTTTTTTTTTTTTTTTTTGTTCTACTAATGATAGAACTCATTGGCCAATTCAGGGATTCGATTTCTTCCCAGTTCAGTCTTGAGAGGGTGTGTGTGTCCAGAAATTTATCAATTTCTTCTAGATTTTCCAGTTTATGTGCATAGAGGTGTTTATAGTATTATCTGGTGGTTGTTTGTATTTCTGTGGGATCAGTGGTGATATCTCCCTTATCATTTCTGACTGTGTTTATTTGATTCTTCTCTTTTCTTCTTTGTCTAGCTAGTGGTCTATTTTATTAATTTTTTTTCAAAAACACAGCTTCTGAATTGGTCGATTTTTTTAAGGGTTTTTTGTGTCTCTATCTCATTCAGTTCCACTCTGACCTTGGTTATTTCTTGTCTTCTACTAGCTTTGGGGTTTGTTTGCTCTTGGTTCTCTAGTTCTTTTAGTTAGGATGTTAGAATGTTAACTTGAGATCTTTCTAGCTTTTTCCTGCAGGCATTTAGTGCTATAAATTTCCCTCTCAACACCACTTTAGTTGTATCCCAGAGACTCTGGTACATCATCTCTTGGTTCTCATTTGCTTCAAAGAACTTCTTGATTTCTGCCTTAATTTCATTATCTACTCAGGAGTCATTCAGGAGTAAGTTGTTCAATTTCCATTTAGTTGTGTGGTTTTGAGTAAATTTCTTAATTTTGAGTTCTAATTTGATTGTGCTGTGGTTTGAGAGTCTGTTATGACTTCAGTTCTTTTGCATTTCTGAGCAGTGTTTTACTTCTGATTATGTGATGGATTTTTGAGCAAGTGCTGTGTGGCCATGAGAAGAATGTATATTTTGTTGTTTTGGGGTGGAGAGTTGTGTAGACATCTATCAGGCCCACCTGACCCAGAGCTGAATTCAGGTTCTGAGTATCTTTGTTATTTCTCTTTCTTGATGATCTGTCTAATATTGTCAGTGGGGTGTTAAAGTCCCCCACTATTACTGTGTGGGAGTCTAAATCTTTTTCTAGGCCTCTAAGAACTTGCTTTATGAATCTGGGTGCTCCTGTATTGGGTGCATATATATTTAGGATAGTTAGCTCTTGTTGTTGAATTGAACCCTTTACCATTGTGTAATGCCCCTCTTTGTGTTTTTTGATCTTTGTTGGTTTAAAGTCTGTTTTCAGAAACTAGGATTGCAACCCCTGCTTTTTTCTGTTTTCCATTTGCTTGGTAAATTTTCTTCCATCCCTTTATTTTGAGCCTATGTGGATCTTTGCGTTAAGATGGGTCTCTTGTAGACAGAACTGATGGGTCTTGGTTCTTTATTCAGCTTGCCACTCTATGTCTTCTATTTGGGGCATTTAGCACATTTGCATTTAAGATTACCATTATTATATGTGATTTTGATCCTGCCATCATGATGCTAGCTGGTTATTTTGCAGACTTGTTTGTGATATTGCTTCATAGTGTCACTGGTCTGTACACTTCATTATGTTTTTGTAGTGGCTAGTAATGATTTTTCCTTTCCATATTTAGTGCTTCCTTCAGGAGCTCTTGCAAGGCAGGTCTGGTGGTGATGAATTCCCTCAGCATTTGCTTGTCTGAAAAGGATCTTGTTTCTCCTTCTGTTATGAAGATAAGTTTAGGCAGATATGAAATTCTGGGTTGGAAATTATTTTCTTTAAGAATGTTGAATATTGGTCCCCAATCTTTTCCAGCTTGTAGGGTTTCTGCTGAGAGGTCCACTGTTAGTCTGCTGGGCTTCCCTACAGGTGCCTTGGACTTTCTCTCTGTCTTCTCTTAACATTTTTTCCTTCATTTCAACCTTGGAGAATCTGATGATTATGTGTCTTGGGGTTGATCTTCTTGTGGAGTATCTTACTGGGTTCTCTGGATTTCCTGAATTTGAATATTTGCCTGTCTTGCTAGGTTGGGGAAGTTCTCCTGGATGATATCCTGAAGTATGTTTTCCAACTTGGTTCCATTCTCCCCATCTCTTTCAGTAACCCCAATCAGTGGTAAGTTTGGTCTTCTTACATAATTCCATATATCTAGGAGGTTTTGTTCATTCCTTTTCATTCTTTCTTCTCTATTGTCTGCCTATCTTATTTCAGAAAGATAGTCTTCAAGCTCTGAAATTCTATCCTCTACTTGATCTATTCTGCTATTGATACTTGTGATTGCATTGTGAAGTTCTCATGTTGTGTTTTTCAGCTATATCAGGTTGGTTATGTTCCTCTCTAAACTGGGTATTCTGATTATAAGCTCCTGTATTGTTTTATCATGATTCTCAGCTTCTTTGCATTGATTTACAACCTGTTCCTTTAGCTCAGTGAAGTTTGTTATTACCCACCTTCTGAAGCTTACTTCTGTCAATTCAACTATCTCAGCCTCAGCCCAGTTCTGTACCCTTGCTGGAGGTGTTGCAGTCATGTGGAGGAGAAAAGGCACTCTGGCTTTTTGAGTTTTCAGCATTTTTGCGTTGACTTTTTCTCATCTTTATGGGCTTATCTACTTTCAATCTTTGAGGTTACTTACCTTTGAATGAGGTTTTTGTTGGGTCTTGTTGTTTTCTATTTGTTTGTTTTTCTTTTAACAGGTAGGCCACTGACTGTTAGCAAATGTAGGGCTGCTATGGTTTGCTGGAGGTCCACTCCAGAGCCTAGTTGCCTCCACTTTTCCTGTACTTGGAAGTATCACCAGTGCAGGCTGCAAAACAGCAAAAATGGCAGCCTGCTCCTTTCTCCAGAAGCTCCATCCTGGAGGGGTACTGACCAATTGCAGGCCCAAGCACTCCTGTAGGAGGTGTCTGGAGACCCCTGTTGGAAGGTCTTACCCAGTCAGGAGGAACAGGTCAGGGACCCACTTACAGAAGCCATCTGGCTGCTTTTTGGTAGAGAAGGTGTGCTGTGCTGGGGGGGCCCTTCCTCATCCAGACCACCTGGCCTCTCCAGAGCCAGCAGGCTGGAACAGCTGAGTCAACTGAGCCACAGAGATGGTGGCCACTCCTCCCCCCAGGAGCTCCATCCCAGGGTGAGATTAGAGTTCTGTCCATATGAGCCTGGCTAGAGTGACTGAAAGTCCCCTACAGGAGGTAGTGGAAAGGAATGGACTGGAATCCTGCTTAAAGAAGAGGTCTGGACACAGTCTGGCAAAGCAGGTGTGTTGTGTTGGTGGGGAGACCCCTTCTCGTCTGGAATGCCTGGACTCTCCAGAGCTGGCAGACTGGAACGCTGAGTCAACAGAACTGCAGAAATAGTGACTGTATTTTCCCCAGGAACTCCCTCCTGTCTTAAGCAGACTCAGCCTATTGCTGCTGGTTGGCTGGAGCTCCAAGCTAGTGGGTCCCAACTTGTGAGGTGCTGTGAAAGTGGGACCCCCAGGACGGTGCTGCTTGGCTCCCTGGATTCAACCCCCTCCCTAGGGGAATGTATGGATGGATCTGGTGCCTCACTGGGGGATTCTAGGACCAGATTATGTAAAACACCTGGGTCTCTGTGTGTGTGCACGGCTGTTCTGCTGAGATTACATACAGCTCTGTATATTGGACCCAAGGCCCTGGTAGCAGGAGCTCAGGAGGGGATCTCCTGATCTGCGAGTTGCAAAGATCCATGGGAGAAGCATGGTTTCCTGGGTGGGGTCACACATTCACTCACTGCCTGCCTTATCTTGGGGTGGGGATTTTGTTGGCTTCACGCTGCTCCCGGGTGGGCTCTTGCCTCACCGTGCTTTTCTTTGCTCTCCATAGGTTGCACTGATTGCCTAGTCAGTCCCAATGTGAGAACCTCGATACTTCACTTGAAGGTACCAAATTCACTCCCTGCTCTGAGTTTTTTTCTTTTTTAGATTGGGAATGGATACTGAATTTCTTTTCATCTATTGAGAGGATCATATGGTTCTTCTTTCTTATACTAATTTACATTGTTTGCATTTTTCAAGTGTTAAACCAAGGTTACATTTCTAGTATAAACTCCATATAGTCATGATGAATTACCATAGTTATTTATAATTATTTATCATAATTAATCATGATCAACTATAGTTTATATCAGGAATGTAATCTTGATTTAACATTCAAAAAACTAACAAATTTTAAGACAATATTATATATGTTACATATATATTTAGATTAAATATACTAAAATTTTTGCATATATGTCTGTGAGGCGTATTGATCTGTAGTTTTCATGTAATGTCTTTGGTTTTGTTATTGAGGTAATGCTGACTCTGTAACATGTGCTGGGAAATGTTTCCTTCTATTTTCTGAGTTTGCGTATATTAATGTTTTCCTTAAATGTCTGGGAAAATTCTCCAGTGAAGCCATCTGGGTTTAAAATTGTCTTTGTGTGAAGGCTTTTAATGATAAATTCCTTTATTAGATATAGGATTACTCAGGTTCTTTTTAAGTGAGCCTTGGTAGCTGTTGCCTTTCAAGAAATGTGTTCATTTCAACTATGTGGTTGGATTTATTAGTCAAAAAAAGTTTTTATTTTACCTTCATTTTAGAGAGATCTTTTCACTGGTTATAAAATTATATGTTTAATAATTTCTTTCAAGCACTTTGAAGTTGTCATTTATTATATTTTGACTTGCAAGGCTTCTGACATGAAGTTTTTGCTTATTCTTATCTTTGCTCCTTTATGTGTAACATGTGGGGTTTCTTTTTATCCTTTGTTACTTTTAAGATTTTTCTCTTCATTTCTCAGTTTCAACAATTCGATTATGATGTGCTTTGGTATGGCTTCTTTATATTTCTGTTTCTTGGGATTCATTGAACTTCTTGGTCTGTAAATTTGCAGGCTTCTTCATATTTGGAAAATTTTCAGTTATAATTATTTCTTCAAATAATTATCTTCAAATATCTCTCCCCTCCTCTGGAACCCCATTTATATGTATCTTATACCACTTGATATTGTCCCACAGCTCACTGAGGCTCTTTTGTTTCTTTTCAGTCTTTTTTTCTATCCTTTTAAAAAGAGATTATATTGCTACTCGTTCAAGTTCATGGGTCATTTCTTCTGCAGTGTCTAACTTGCTGTTCTTCCCCTTAAGTATATATATTTTTAAATATTTGATTTATTTTTATCTCTAGATATTCCACTGGTCTTTTGTATATCTTCCATTTCTTTCATCATATACATGTTTGTCTTTAGATACTCGAGTATATTTTATAAGATGTATAGTAGCTGCTTTAAAGTCTATATCTGTTAATTCTATCCTCTTTATCACTTATGGATCCATTTGTATTGATTTAATTTCTTTTGGTTATGGGTCATATTTTTCTGTTTATTTGTATGACTGGTGATTTTGTTTGTTTGTTTTTGAGACAGAGTCTCACTCTGTCACCTAGGCTAGAGTGCAGTGGCATGATCTTGGCTCACTGAAACCTCTGCCTCCTGGGTTCAAGCGATTCTCCTGCCTCAGCCTCCCGAGTAACTGGGATTACAGGTGCCCACCACCTTGCCTGGCTAATTTTTTGTATTTTTAGTAGAGATGGGGTTTCACCATGTTGGCCAAGCTGGTCTTGAACTCATGACCATCCGCCTGCCTCGGCCTCCCAAAGTGCTAGGATTATAGGCGTGAGCCACTGCACCCACCGACTGGTGATTTTTTAATGGGATGCTGGACATTGTAAATTTTAGGTTGTTAGGTGCTAAATTTTGTTATGTTTCTTTAAATCTGATTGTTCTTCATTCTAGCACACAGTTCAGTTTTTCTGTGAAAATCAGTTTGACGCTTAATATGGCCCTACTATAAAGCATAGCTCTTCTAAATTCTAGTCAATGTCTGTTAAATTATAATGTCTCTCCACTCTAGCTGGCAGGATTTCCAGCTCTTTGTGAGGCTTGTGCAAGCTTAAAAAAACCGTTAGGATTTTATTTTCCTCAGGGCAAATGTGACTTTAGAAAACAACAGAACTTGATTTATACCTTTTCTTCCCTGTTGACAAATCTTTGTCTTCAAAAAATATATAAACAGTATTTCCTTCTTTATTCAACCATTTGCTTTTATATAATTAAAACCACAAACTATAAAAACAAAAATTTTTAATATTACTAAAACATGCAAATCAAATGACTGTGAAGTAAAATGTCATAATATTAAGTAAAAAAGAAAAGTAAAATGAAAAACCCTAATGCTTGTTCATTTTTAAATTTGTCACATGGATTGGTGCACCATAAATTGCAACATATTCTTGAAAAGGAGCTTTACATGTATAAGAAGAAGAATGAAACTTAACTGTATCCTTCCATTAGTAATTTGACTTTTGGCAACATTTTATAAGGGAACTTTTTTGCTTCCTTCTCATTCCTGCCTTTTTCTGATAAAATGCAATCTCTTATGACTCTGGGGAATATAGCCCTTCCCGCCTCAACCCTGCTCAGACAGGGAACCTGAGCAGGACCTAAGCCAACCCATGTATCGGATTTCTCTGGTCACAGGGAGGGGGACTGAGGGGAGAGAAAGAGGGACAGGAGAGGGACGAAGGCCATAGAGGGAGAAAGAACCCCTTAAAATGTGGGAGCACAACACCAAAGAAAGAGTTCTCTTAAGAAAAAATCATATGTATTTGTGACTCATATTAAAACTGTCTTAGTTCATTTAGTGTTGCTACAAATACCTGAGAGTGGGTAATTTACAAGGAAAACAGGTTTATTTAGCTTACAATTCTGCTGACTGGAAGACTAGGCATCTGGTAAAAGCTGTTTCCACTCAAGGCAGAGATGAAGGGGAGCCCGTGTGTGCAGAGGTCACATGGCGAGAGAGGAGGCAAGAGAGGGAGGGGAAATGCCAAGTTGTTTTTTTTTTTTTTTTTTGTGAGACAGGTCTTGCTCTGCACCCAGGCTGGAGTGCAGTGACACAACGATGGCTCACTGCAGCCTGGACCTACTGGGCTCAAATGTTCCTCTCACCTCAGCCTCCCACTTAGCTAGGACCACAGGCATGTGCCACTATGCTTGGCTAATTTTTTTATTTTTTGAAGAGATAGGGGTCTCACTATATTGCTCAGGCCGGTCTCAAATACTGGCTTCAAGCATTGTTCCTGCCTTGGCCTCCCAAAGTGCTGGAATTACAGGCTTGAGCCTCCATTCCCAGCTGCCAAGCTCTTTTGAACAACTGGTACTCCCGGGAACTAACGGAGAACTTACTCCTCCGCCCTCCTTCCCTGCCCAAGGGAAGGCATTAGTCTCTTCATAAGGGATCTGCCCCCGTGACCCAACACCTCCTATTTTCCAACACTGGTGATCAAATATCAACATGAGATTTGGGGAACATCTAAACTAGCACCATATATGTTTGTGACTCATACTAAAATTCCTCTTTTTAAGGAGCGAGGAAGGGAGAAGCCCTAAGCCACGGTGTTTATAGTAGGGGTGGTTCCACTGGATTTTGTGCTACAACCAGAAATCGGTGGTAACATTTTGAGGCTACACTGGAGAGAGAAATTGATGGAATGAATTATATCCATAAGAGGGAACCAATAAAGAATATTGAATTCATAAAAATCAGCTGAAAGAACGGAGTGTGTTTATTCTAAAAAAGAGATGGAAGAGGAGGTAGGAGAAAGACACGATAACTATCTTCTGAGGCTTCCAGGGCATTTTCACAAAGCAGAAATGGCCTTATTTGTGTTGTTTCCAAGGAAAAGTGGCAATATTTTCTTTTCTGCCTTAATAGCCTCCTTTGAATCCTGCCTTCCACCAATCCCCAAAGCCATCTCCAGGTCCTCAGTGTCTGATATGGTGACTGGTATACTAATGCCAGCTTGATTTAAGGAAAAAAGCGTGGCTTGTGGTATATGGCAGGCCTGCCTTTGAATTTCAGCTTTGTTACTAAATATATAACCTTAGGGAATTTTCTTTAACCTTTTCTGCACACCTTCTTTATGAAATGGAGATAATTTCTCATTTCTGGAATGGTTGACTATCAAAAGGTGTTAGAAGCTAGAACTGAAGAGGATTAGAGCTATTTAATGCTTCTTGAATTACCAAGCTTCCTATCTTTAAAAACATCCAAGCAGAGACTAAATAGTTGCTTGGCAAAAGTCATTTTTTCCTAAAGGATTTTCCCCGCTTTGTTTATAATTTTTCCCACGTCTGTATTTAAAAATACAGGCAATGTCCATTCTAATGCTAATTCACTTGTTAACCACAAGATGGCAGTCAAGGTTTAATTTTGGGGAATAAAACAAGGAGCACTACTTAAAAATGCATTAAATATATAATTATGTAAACTTACAAAAACCATGTTTAAATTCAATAACCCAGAAAGGACAACACAAACATATATTAAAAGAATCTACTCAGCATGAATGTTTTCCATATAAAGGGGATCAAACATAGGTATACCAAAAGAAAGATTACTTATCTTTTGTGAATTAAAACATGCTCACAAAATCAGACACCAAAGAAATGTAGAAAAAATATGGAATAGCCCCTTAATTTAAAAGACAGGACAACTAAGTCCAGAGTATTATTTACAAATATAAGAAAGTTTTTTATTGGTATTTGATATTGCACAGATGTTCTTTTTTTACATATAAGAAAAAAAGAACTAACATTATTTCATAATAGAATTTAATATTGAGAAAAAACACGACTTTTTCACAAAAGGTAGACTTGATTGTACTTGCAATTGGGTACGCAATATTTTTACACTTACCTGAACAATTTAAACTTTTAATAAGTATATATTAGGAGGCAAGTAAGAAACAGTTTAAATTTGCAAATAAAATTTATGTTTATCAATAACCTGAGGAAAACTCGCTAATCTCTGTGCCTCCATTTCTCTCCTGGTAAACAGGGGATAATATCTGTCTCTACCTTTACAGAATGTCTGGGGCATCAGGGGTTGGGGGATGGTCTTAGGGGCGGTCATCCATTGAAAAGGAGGTTAGGAATCAGGTCTTGGGCTGTCAGCAAGGCAAGCAAAGTGGTCTGACTTGGAGTACAGGTTGATTTGTTGTGGCTTTGAAGGAGGCTGATGGGTATTATTGTGGGTTACACTTACACACGTGACTGTCAACTCCACAGGATGGCCAGCATGAATTACGAAATGAAGGGAGAATACCTGGCAAACAGGAAGTGCTCAGCCATATTAGTTCCGGTTCCTTCCATACCTCCTCGGTATAAACAAGAATCAATATTCTTTTCTAAAGCGACACCGAATGTAAACCACCACCAGAACTGATAAGTTTTATTTAAACAACTTGCTAGCTGCCAAAGCTTAGAATACTGATAAAGATTTTTCTGTTGTCACAGAAGCAATCATTAGCTAGAGTATGGCACAAACATAGTTTTATATGTGCATAACCAAGAACACTCAAAAGAACAGCTTCATTGCTTTCTGATTTTATATCTTTTACTATTTCTCTGGAGAACTTAAATACAAACTACTGATTAGATTACAGATTCATATCCTTTAGCGGAAATAAAGCATTTTCATAAATACAAAAGACCCTCAAGGCAATAGGAAAGAAAAAAGGCCTTAGAAAGGAACACCAAACCAAATAATTGATTAATGAATATTTATGAGCTGCTTATAATGACAGTTTCTATTAATAGTAACAAACACTTGCCAAATTAGAGATTTTGCATAAAACATTCATGACAGCCATTTACATTTGCAGTTTTCAATCGCTGTTTCCAATTACACCTTAGAACTCCCAAAATAGAACCCTAAATCTTTACATTATGATAAACCTTAAAAGTCTGCAACTAAATTTTGTTTTACTAAAATTAACTGCCTTCACATTTAATCCTAATACTAATTGAAAAAACAGGGTGAGGACGCATCTTTCGACTAACATTAATTGAGTGCCTACTATTTGCCAGGCACCATGCTAGGTACAGAGAATGCAAAGGGACACTAACATCCTTGCCCTGGTCCCTCTTCATGAACAGATGAATTTCCACATCACACATGCTGAAAGACGTGGGAACAGAGAATATGGAGAGAGAGGATGGGGTAACTGTGAATGCCTGAGCTTGTCAGTGACTGTCTCCACAGAAAGACATTTGGTTCAGCTCTTCACACCACCTTTGTGAAGTATTTCACCAGGCAGAAGAAATGATGGAGGTGGAGTAGAGAAGGAAAAAGAACCAGAGGCACATAGGAACTACAATAAACGTGGTTATGATAGGTGTTGTTTTCTAACCTGACAAAAGACAAATTTTACATGTTTCCAACAGATTGTTTTTATTCTCTGAAAAGTTGGGTGGCATGAACTTTCATCTCCTCTTCCTAGGAACTAAAATGTATCGAATGCCTATGTGTGATGCTATATTAATTTTTATTTTATATATATAACTTATATATTCTATATATTCTATATATTTATATATAATTTTTTATTTATATCTCTTGAATGAAATCACATATTTATATCTCTTGAATGAAATCTATATATAAAATAATAAGTGTCAAATGCAAAACAACTTTGCAAGGTAGGTAAGGTTATCTCCATTTAACAGATAAGAAAACAGATTGGGAAAGAATTTCTCCAAGATCTGTCTGACTCTGAAGCTCATGCTCTTCCCCTATCCTACTTCCAAAGAAAGATTTTTCATCTGAAAATTGAATGAGGGCCACAGTAAAGTTTTAAAAGCATGAATAATAACGAACTTTATGAGTGCTTACCGTGCACCAGATACTGTTTGATGCATTTTACATATATTAATTTATTTAATCCTCACACCTTCCCTGGGAGGTAGGTACACTTATTACTGCCACTTAACAGATAAATCTGGGGCACAAAAAAATCAGTGACCTTGCTCAAGGTCACAGAGCTGGTAATTGGCAGAGCCAAAATTCAAATCCAGACAGTCTGGCTCCAGTGCCCCTGCGCTTAAGAGCTCCACATTCCACCTTTTAACTAACCAAATCCTAGCTCTAGACCAGCAGCAAAGACCTCGCTGATCCGAGGCAGAAGGTACAAAGTGGTAAAGACGTGTTAGGTCCCCAAGTAATTGTGAGAAAAGAGAATTCAGTGCGGCTCAAGAACAGGGTATTGATTGATGAGGGTAGGGAAGGAAGTAGCAGGAGAGACAGGTTTCTCTTTTTCTTCAATGCTATGCAAAGAAAGGGTTCTCAATTTACATTTCCTGTTTTTGTGAAATAGGAAATTGCAGCATCAGAAAAGCATTTTCAAAGATTAAAAACTGAGAGATGCATAATATGGCATGCAGAGTATTACTCATGTGCATAGATCCCTAGACATTTTCTACTTGATTCTCTATGAATTGTCCTCTTTATCATATCCCATGTATTTTGACAAACACGACTTTTGATAATTTGAAAAGAAGTTTAATTTTGCCATTCTTTAGATTTTTTTAGATTTTACTATACCTCTAACATTTGCATAGTCAATATTTGTGCCACAATAAAATGCAGATACATGTAATATAAATTTAAAACTATTTAAATAGTGGGGTTTTTGACTAATCAACACCAGCGTTTTGAAGCAGCAAATACCATTTGATCTAAATATATTCTCATCAACCACCAGATGGCATAAGGTGTGAGGGTTTTATTTTGACAGGGTCACTATGCACATGATAATTTGACCTGTAACTTTGAAATAATGTATTTGGAAAAATGTTCCAGCACTCAAACAGCTCACAATTATTTTAGCCATATGTAGAAGTGGATGGATAAATTGAAAATGACATGATTCTACTTTTTCTAAATTTTGGGGTTCTGCGGGATGTTGGCATTACATAATGAATCGATGATCAAACAAATAAAACAGTTCTGTTAAAGGAAATAAAAAAGAAAGTCACGTCAAAGCAAAATTAACCTTATATTCTAAGTAGGTTTCTTCAACTCTAAAAGAAACTTAAAACATGCCTTCAAGAAAAAAAATGCTTATACTCCTTCAAATTTTGCTTGATAAAAACTTCCTACTCCCTGTAATTTACCCTGAAAGCAGAAAAGTATATCCAATGCAAAAGCTCTTCTCTACTTTAGCTTGAAAGTTGTTACAGAATCAACAGAAGAAAGAAAATACAACTGAAAAACTCAGCCTGAACTATATGATGTTAAAGGATAGGGAAGTATATTTTAATATACTCAGTGAAAGTAATATATCAATTCCTCAATTGCTTCACAAATTCAAAATACAGCACATTATCTTTATTCATCATGTATTTCCATCTAGAAAAGAGGGCACATGGTTAACAGTAAATTGAAGAGTTAAAAATTGAGATAAATGAGACAAATGCAAAGAATAGGATCTTTAATTCCCCTATCTTTATGGTAGCACACTCATTGAGTACCTTGGAATAAGCACACCAGAACAAATGACTAGCACAACACAGCCAATACCACAGAACTGAAATGGCATCTTTGCTCTAACATGATGAAGCAGAAAAACTGCCTTCAGGGGTCAAGAGACCAAAGATGAGATTAAGGTTCCTTCCTTAATGTAGTCTAAGACTCAATGACTTCTAAAGATATACTAATTTTTGTTTGTATTTTACTATATCCTTCCTCATTACATTTAATATATTTGGTTCTTGAATGAGAAATCTGTGGGAGAAGAAACAATGTTTGGAGCTACAAAAAGGATGAAAAAAAAAGGATGAAAAGCTAATTGATGATATATAGTTTACTGCTTTTTTTCTTTTTTAAAGAAAGCCATTTCTAAGTCACATGTTGATAAGGATGATGGAAACGAGAGTAAGAGAAATAATGGGGAGGACATTATGAGATTTCTCCACTGTGGATCATGTTCTATCTCCATCTTTGGCAGCAAATATGTAGCAGAGATATTGCCTACCTGGGTTCATGTGAAAGCAAGGAATGATCGTTTCTTTTGTTCTTGTTCTTATACTGATAAAAGGGTGTAAGTTGTTATTTCCAAGGGTTTCTTCTGTTATTTCCAAGTTGGATAGTAGAAAGTGCAATAATAGACAATTCAAGTTAATGTACACATTCAAGGCACTTAATGTTTCTTACTTTAAATTCCATTCTTTATGATGCTGTAGATCCATTTTCTTCCATTTGTAATACTGTCCAATGAAATTTGGATCTTTGAGCACTGAAATTAGAATATTAAAAAAGAAGCTATGCATACATTCTTTAATAATAGTTAAAAGTTAAAAATCATTCACTTCTCACTAAGTTGATATGTGGCAATAACATACACTATATAATTCAAGTCCTATTACAATGCTTAGAAACTTTCCAAATTACTTGCTTTTATTGGAACATCATAATATTAGATATTGTTTGAAACAGTAGATTGTGACTTGGAAGTTATTTTCATTATAATGAAAAACATTATATATCCTTTATCATGTTAAATAAAATTTATAGGAGACCATTGTTTTGGACTGAGCGCCTACCCTAGGCATTAACAGACCAAACCAAAATGGAGTCAGTCATGCTAAGTGGCATGCAATAAAATTGAAACTTTAAGGAAGCAGGACAATCTTAAACAGATCAGTTTTTTCAAAAGAAGAGATTCACAGCCACCAGTCAGAAGGGGCCCAGTCAACCTGAAGTGGCATGATAAGGAAGTCCCCTGTGCTTTAACCCTTACAAGGAAAGTAACTGAAGTACCTTATGTTAACCAGTCCATTTTTTGTATTATTCTGTTTTCTTATTCCTGCTCTAGCTACCTTATAAAAACTAACTGTTCTGCCATGCTCAGTAGACCACTTATCTATTTTTAAGATGACATGCTGCCTGATTCATGAATCACTAATGCAAGCCAATTAGATCTTTAAATTTGTTGAAACATAGCCTGGCCAACATGGTGAAACTCCATCTCCACTAAAATTACAAAAATTAGCTAGGCATGGTGGCACATGCCTGTAATCCCAGCTACTCAGGTGGCTGAGGCACAAGGGTTATCTGAACCCAGGAGTCAGAGGTTGCAGTGAGCTGAGATTGCGCCACTGCACTCCAGCCTGGGTGACAGAGTAAGACCCTGTCTCAAAAATAAATAAATAAAAATTTAAAAAGAGAAATTTTGTTTTTAGCAACAATAATGAAGAAAGTATTGAAATAACTCATATAAAACCCAGACATCATAGTTTAACAAAATTCTAATTCAGCACTTTTCAAGTAGAAAATTGAAATTTTGAAGTTGGAAATGACATTAAAGACCTTGCTTGATCCTCCACAAAGCAAGAATCTCCAATAGATGATCATCCAATTACTTGCCAACTACAGAAAATGCACCACTTTGTAGTTGGGAGACTGCCCATTCCATTGGCAGATAAGGGTTACATTGTCCTTCCTTAATCTGATTGCTGTGAGTTTCCACTGGCCTTAGTTCTAACCTTTGGAGCAATATTAAGTTCATCCCTTTCCCACGAGAGAGAGCCCTCTAACAGCTCATGGGGAAGCCTCAGTTCTTTCAACTTTTTCTTAGGATATGATTTTCTAGATACTTAACCATCCTTAATGTCCTGGTGATAAACTGTTTTGATGTTCCTATAAAAGTTTGTGTCCAGAACTGCATCAGGACCTTGAATTGGTTTGAAGCAAAGATGCAAATGGGCTTACTACCTCCCTTGCTCTGTGCACTATCAATTCAGCTCAGACCTGCATTAGTATTTTCTGGAACTCACATTACATCACCACTGGCTCTTAACTTTGTGGTTAATTACAAGCCTACACCTTCAATCAAATTCACGTAAGATTTATTAAAAATCTACTATGTTTAACAACAGGTGCTGGAGAGGATGTGGAGAAATAGGAACACTTTTACACTGTTGGTGGGACTGTAAACTAGTTCAACCACTGTGGAAAACACTGTGGCGATTCCTCAAGGATCCAGAACTAGAAATACCATTTGACCCAGCCATCCCATTGCTGGGTATACACCCAAAGGATTATAAATCCTGCTGCTACAAAGACACATGCACACATGTGTTTATTGCGGCACTATTCACAATAGCAAAGACTTGGAACCAACCCAAATGTCCATCAATGATAGATTGGATTAAGAAAATGTGGCACATATACAACACGGAATACTATGCAGCCATAAAAAAGGATGAGTTCATGTCCTTTGTAGGGACATGGATGAAGCTGGAAACAATCATTCTGAGCAAACTATCACAAGGACAGAAAACCAAACACCGCATGTTCTCACTCATAGGTTGGAATTGAACAATGAGAACACTTGGACACAGGGTGGGGAACATCACACATGGGGGCCTGTCGAGGGGTGGGGGGAGGGGGGAGGGGGGAGGGATAGCATTAGGAGATATACCTAATGTAAATGACGAGTTAATAGGTGTAGCACACCAACATGGCACATGTATACATATGTAACTAACCGGCACGTTGTGCACATGTACCCTAGAACTTAAAGTATAATAATTTATAAAAACATACTATGTTTAAGGCACTGGTAATTTTTACATGAAATATTATTAAGCCAGATCATATGCCCATACATACTTTATCTATTTTCCTATTTCTTATTATTGTTCTGGGCTTAGCTTATAGTCTTGAACTATTTAACCAGCTAGATGCTGTCCACCAGTCTTGCCCTTGTCTGGGGCTTTCTTCTTTTTCTTCTTCTTCTTTTTTTTTTTTTTTTTTTTTGAGATGGGGGTCTCACTTTGTCACCTAGGCTGGAGTGCAGTGGCATGATCATAGCTCACTGCCACCTCCAGTTCCTGAGTTCAAGGGATCTTCCCACTCAAGCCTCCCAAGTAGCTGGGACTATGGGCAAACAACACCATGCCTGGCTAATTTTAAATTTTTTTGTAGAGATAGGGTCTCGCCATTTTGCCCAGGCTGGTCTCAAACTCCTGGGCTCAAGAAATCCTCCTGCTTTGGCCTCCCAGAGTGTTGGGATTACAGACGTGAACCACTGTGCCCAGCCTGGGGTTTCTTCTTAATAATGATGAATTTACCCCTTTTAGCTTGATGACATTTGCCATTGATAGAAAAAAATTTTTTTAACTGAATAGTTTCCTTTTTTACATGATTTTCACCAGCAATGTTTTTGTCTGTTCCTTAATTTTCTTGCTTCAAACACATGTAAGCACATATATATACATACATATTCTTATAGACTTTATTAATACTTTTTATTGGTATTTGGATATATGCTCCTCCCTTCCACTAAAAAAGTAAATCTTAGCTCCCCAGAGTTCTTGTGAGGCCTTATTATGCCCTTTAGATTATTATAATAATTAACATTAGCAGATTTTTCTTTTCTTTCTTTCTTTTTTTTTTTTTTTTTTTTTTTTTTAGATAGTCTCACTCTGTCACCCAGGCTGGAGTGCAGTGGTGCAATCTTGGCTCACTGCAACCTCCACCTTCCAGGTTCAAGTGATTCTCATGCCTCAACCAGCGAGTAGCTGGAATTACAGGCATGCGCCATCATGCCAGGCTAATTTTTGTATTTTCAGTAGAGATGGGGTTTTGCCATGTGGGCCAGGCTGGTCTCGAACTCCTGGCCTCAATTGATCCACCTGCCTTGGCCTCCCAAAGTGCTGGGATTACAGGCGTGAGCCTGCTGTGTCCAGCCAGAATTTTTTTTATACGCTGGGCACACGTAAAATAGATATGGTTACTGTTAGAATACCCACTGTACAGATGGTCAAGCAGACATAGAGAGGTTGAGTAATGTCTTCTCATTGGGACTCTTCATTACTCTTAGCCAAAATTTAAAATTTAATCTCTCACAAATGCTATTTCCTTTTGAGGTTTCTATTTAAGGATAATTCACATCTTTTCTTAAACTTTTTGAGATTGCCTTTCCTCATTTTACATTTGAATATGTATGGCTGTCTCTTCCTTATACATTATGAAACCCCAAATGACACGGTCATCTTTCCTGAATAGTCCCATTAGTTTTATATCATGGACTCATTTTCTTCATTGCTTTCTCCATCATCCGAGAGATGAAAATGCCACAGTACTTTGTACAAACTTTTAACACTTCTCATATTTTATCCCTATGATTTTTTTTCACTCATCTTCTCTTATCACTTGTCCGTAAACTCCTTGAAGAGCTTACCACAATGTGTCTTCTTGTCTCCCACACACAGCCAATTCTCTAGATATAGAAGGTGCTCAACGAATGACACTGATTGGAGAGAAACAATGAAAGAATGGGACATGAGAGAGACAGAGGGAAGAAAGGAATCATGTAATTTTAGCAGAAGTTTTGCATGCTGAAATTCCTTCATCACGATGATATCTTGCATTCGTGGCAGTTTTGTAATCTGTGGTAGGAAAGCATCCTCTATTGCATCCACAATATAGTTCTTCCTTTTCTGTTGTGCCATCTGCAGATTCCAGGGCATTGCTTCTACTCTGCTTCTTTTTTCCTGTGATACACCTCTCATCCAACATCTGTAGAGGTTGCGCTGAATTTTTTTTTTCCACTGCTAGGATGGTCACATCCAAAAAAATTAATAGCACCAACTTGCCTCAGCATGTTCTATTTTCACACATGCTATCTCATGCTAACCACAGAGCAACGTACAGTAGGATGGAATATTTTTGTCAATCAATAGAAATGAAAACCAAAGTACAAAGGGTTAGGTGACTACCTTAAATTCACTTATCTTCATGTGGCAAAACTGATACAGGGCTAAGGAGTTTCTAACTTCTGACATCATGCTCTTCCCACTAGGACCTTCCCAGCCTTGGTTGCACATTGTAGTCACCTGGGGAGCTTTAAAAACTACTACTGCCTGGTCCTACTCCCAGAGATCCTGATGTAATTGGTCTTGGGTCAGCCCTCTATATTGAAAGTTTTACAGGCTCCTCAGGTGGTTCTAATGAGCAGTCAAGACTGAGAACCACTGCATTAGAGTCAGATGATACTGCTTCTTGCATCTAAATGTGTTTTGGAGACACTTGCCTTTACTGCTGGCTTAAAGACTCAAAGAATAAAAGTCTCCTAGGGTGAAGAAAACATCCCCATCATGCTTCAGGCTGTTTGGTCTGTCTTGATGACAGCAAACAAACATCAGGAAGCCTAGGCTCAGTACTACAAAGTACACTGGTCTGGAGGAATTCTTTTCCTCTAACATAAACATTTCCTTATGGGGATCATATTCTGTCATTAAGGCTCTGTTGCCCACAACCATATGTATTGGCTTGTTCTCTGCCAAACATTTTACTTGCCATTCTATAGCAATGGAGAGAGAACAGTGGATTCTTGGTACATTTTCCATACGATTGCCTATGCTTATGAACTAAAAATTATAATTATTTACAAATATGCTGCCTGTACTTCCAAGTTTGAATTTAAATCCCATACATACAGAGATAACAATTTGATGTCATATTATGGAGGCAGTAGAGTATCAGCGAAAGAGCAACAAACGTGCAGTGAGAGGATGTGATTCAAGTCTCTGGACCACAGCCTACCGAATTAATTGATAACACACTTATTGAGAACTTATTGTTCACTTATTGAGAACTCACTACAGTGCTTCAACCCTATAAAGCATGTGCTATGATTATTCTCATTTTATGGATGAGAAAACTGGGACACAGAGAGGTTAAGAAACTTAACCAAAGTCACACAGCTAGTAAATGGCAGAGCCAGGATGAAACTCTGGTCAATCTGACTCCAGGATGTATATTCTTTACCAACATATGATATTCCCCTCACATGTGTAACCTTAGGCAAATTACTTAGCTTTTTTGGTCTTAGTTTTCTCATCTTAAAACAAAGTGATAATAACAATAGTGCCTGGCACGTAGGGTTGACATACCACCGTGCACAACATATATTAGGTGTTTAATAATATTGGTTGAATAAATGAATAAAACAATGATAGATTGGAATGCCTAAAAGTATATATGAGCATACTTCATAAACTGCATTATACAAGAATAAACTTACTATTATGATGATGCCAATGACTATGTATAGATTTGTGGCACAAGATAGGGAAAAGAGTTAATGCCCCAAATCAAAATTTAACTACTTACCACTACTCATAAAAGATAAAGCTCTTAAAAATATGTACAAGAGTTTAATAATCTTTCCAATGCTAAGAATGTAACTGTAGAAAATGAAGTTATTAGAAGTTTCTCTTTTATTTCTGAGTTGTTGAAGAAGCATTCTATAATCTAAAAGCTTCATCTTTATTATTGCCCGGAAATTAGGCCATTAAAAAAGATAGTGTTGGATCTCATCCAGCTGAACTATCAAAAGATAAAATGGCCAGCAGCACATGTAAAAGTTTACATTTAATTTTTTAAAATTAAGTGCTGGTTATTATTCAAGGAAAGCTCTGGAAACATTCTTATAACAATTGCCTAGGGGAAGAAGAGGCAGGGTAATTGTGAAATCATTCACCAAGTGCTAGATTCAAAGTCTCAGAAATTCATTTGGGCTAGAGATAACGATGACTAGTTATTGCCTTTACAAACAGGGATGAATTACATACAAGGTTAGTGAAAGATGTAGAAACAACAAAATTAAACATTTGGGGGCCAAACTCTTTTTGAGGAAGAAACTGTGGTCAGTGGTGCCTTATTATTTCCTTCCATTTTAAAATTATTCTTTATTGCAAGACAGTTATTTCCAAATCTCTTTAAGTTTTGGCACATGCTTCTGTTTTTTTTTCCTCTAGCAGTTTGGAGTTTCCAAGTGGCCCTATATATTTACATGTTATTCTAGAAAGCACCATCCTGTAACAATCTGTTTTTTGGTGGAAGGAGTTTGATTCTGAGTGGTTCCCTAGAGTGTGCCAATTAATGTCTCTCAACGCAGTGTTTGTGTAATTAAGGGTTATTGCCCCTGCAGCCTGTATGAGCTGCTCGGTGCCTCATACATAGTAGGTACACATAGCAGATGTGTTTGCTGAATTGACTAGGCAGCATTCAACAACAAATCTTTGATCTGAATTAACCATTCAAATACTCTGGTATCAAAAATAATTAATATTTTATACTGAGAGAGCTGCTAAAGATTGTAGATCTCGATGTACCTTAAATTGTTTTGACCTGTGAGTTAGGATGGTAATATATAATCACAAAATAATTAATAGCCAACCTCCTGAAAGAACATGTGATTTCTTAAAAGTTATTGATTGAATTTACCTTTTAAGGATATTTATTAAGCTTAGTACTATTTTTTGCCCTCATTTGTACCTTAAAAGTTGACACTATTTTTCATGATAGGAAACTATCATAATGATGAGATGAAATATAATGAGACCTCAAATTAAGGCAGTGGTCATGGGGGTGTAGTAGAGTGGAAGCATTCATAATGTTGCAGGAGATAAAATCAATAAAGTTTAATGAGAGAGATAAAGAGATGTAGGAAACATCTAAGATTCTGGTTTCAGTAAGAAAATGTAAAAATGGTGATCTACCACTAACCAAGAGAGGGAATAAAAGAAGAAGGATAGATTCGGGGGCAAGATGATGAATTCACTTTGAGACATCTTGAATACGAGAAGCCTATAATACAAATAGGTGAGATGTCCCCTGCACAGTTATAAATATGCATGTAAAATTCAAAAGAGGGGTCTGGCTAGAGATGCAGCTTTAGGAATCACTGGCCTGTAGGCAAATGAAAACCATGGTAGTGGAAGAGGTCTTTCAGAAAGAGTAGGTAGAGAGGACTGAAGGAAGAAGATATTGCCAAGGGAAGAGGCAGCAGAGTGCTTAGGAAGAGAAATGAAAAGCCATGGATGTATGGTATCATGTAAATCAAGGAGAGCACAGTTAATGAGAGTGCAAGTAAGAAGAGGACTAAAACGTAATCACTGCATCTGGGAATTCAGAAGTCTCTGCTACTACAGGATGCACCATTTTAGAAGGATGGCTGAAGCAAAGTCATATTTCAGTAAGTGTATGCAGACTGGACAACCTACTTTCATCCAGATAATGAAATAGTACTCTAAAGATCCAATTAAATGGAGCCAGAAAGTTGTCCAGCTCTCTCATTCTGTCTTTCTAGTTCCTGATGTATGATGGTAACAGATGATTTTTCCTTTTCGATGGGTATAATTGAACAGCCCTATGTTCTTAGGTTTTCTTGCTGAATTTCTACCTAATATTTCCTGTGGCTTAGAGGAGAAATAAAAAGGTTCTTTCTGGTGTGAAAGCTTTTCTGTAGGGTAAAGGAAGTAAAGTGAACCTCATAAGATTGAGAACTTTTCTGTTATTCTTCCAATTGAATATCTTTCTTTCTGGCTTTTAATCAGACTTCAGTCCAGGGCTCTATACAAAAGAACTTTGTATTCTTCTTTGAGAGGCTGAGGCGGGAGGATTGCTTGAGGCCAAGAGTTCCAAACCAGCCTGGACAACATAGTGAGACCACTATCTCTAAAAAGTAAAAATAAAAAAATTAGCCATGCATGGTGGCTTTTGCCTATAATCCTAGCTACTTAGGAGGCTGAAGCAGGAAGATCACTTGAGTTCAGGAGTTTGAGGCTGTAGTTAGCTATTATCGTGCCACTGCACTCCAGCCCAGATGATGGAGTTAGACCCTGTCTCTAAGACAAAAAATTAAAATTAAATTATTTTTTAAAAAAGAACTAAAGTAATAGTTGTTGAATGAATAGTATATAGAGCCTACAGAGAAATTTATCACTCTTACATAGCAGATGTGTGTCAATTAGTCTTTGAAAGCAAGATAAATGTTAACAGATTAACATATACCAAAGGGACATAGGATAAGGATAGTTCACCTTACATGCAGTTCTGTAGTATTCTGTGGCTTTTGATGTAGCTATTCTGGACCATGCCTGGTAGTAATCACTAAATGAGGTTGTTTTAGTTGGTCTGAAAATACAAATAAAAATCAGACAATGGGCAGTTTGTAAATTTTAAAATTATTGTATTGCTATACCGACTGTTCACATAACATCTTGTCACAAGATATTAAACTGACTTGCAAATCGTAACATGTATTTTTAACAATTGTATCCAGTATATTAATTCCACCAATAATGAATACAAATAACGAAAAAGAAAATGTCCCAACCACTTTTCAATAATAAATGTAAATATGGACCCATGTGCATATTATAAAAAGAAAAATATGGGTTTAAGACATCTGCCTTTCATGACTAACATTAAAAAAGAACTTTAAGCAAAGCATTATACCTTTCAATTTCTCATTCTATAAGAAACAATAAACATTTTTCTTGAAATTCAATGCCAAATTCTAGTAAAAAAACCCTTATTTCTTATAATGAGGACAGAATACAAGTATTAGAATTGAGATTAGTTTAGTTTTTACAGAGAATCTGGCTATTTTCAAAGAGGAGAAAAACAGCTCTTTTCTAATACTCCTGGCTGCTACTTTCCCCTCCCTGTGCTAATATTACTATGTCCTAATGGAGAGCAAAGGTTGTTATAAGGTGTTAAATGAAAACTATAAAGCAGTCCCTTAAATAACTGCATTTCCAAGCATTTTTCCCACAAACTTTTAAAATGCAGAGATTCTCAACACTCTATAAACAAAACATTACTTAGCGTATTTTTTCAGACATGTGAAATCACTAATTAACTGGCTGTAACAGATGCTTAAACATCCAGTGCAATATGCCTTATGCCTGTTTTCCAATTTAAGTTCTTAGCTCTTTGGAAGAAGGAGCAAGTTTTCAGTCAGAACAAGTATATTAGCATTAGTTTTTATAGGTAAATCATAGGTACCTTAAATTAACTATTTGACTCAACTTTTAAATTAATGAGGCATTATCTAAATGTGTTAATTCACTAATTTATTTAAATAACAATTATGCACACCTAATTTTAAGACTAACATTTTTCGAATGTATTATTACTTTTACAATCACACTTAAGTAGAAATTTGAAACTTGAGGAAGATAAATTAATCATTACTATTATTGTTTCCGGAGCCGCATGCTGTGCTGTAGACGACTAAATGATATACTAAACTAACATGAATTTGCCAATGAAATGTCTCAGCATTTGGCAACAGAGGTAACAAAATGAAAGGCTGCATTATATCTCCTGCATGAAAAAGCTTGTGATCAATTTGCTGTCACAGATCATTTAGCAGACAACAATGACTCAAGAGGAAGGAAACTGTCAACACACTGTCTTGTGAAAAAAAATACACCATCTTCAGGCACAATCATCTCCATTGTTTTTTGTCTGTTTGACCACGGCCCATGACCTTTTCCCTTCCCAGGGTGTCCTGTTCAATTTCAAACTGTTAGCCTTCAGGGGCTTTCTGTTTTTTCCTCCATAATAATTAAAAATATTACCCTAAAAGGTATAACTTTAGTGCGGTTTGAATATACAAAGCAAAATGTCTTACACATTTGGGAGTATTTGAATTTTCAATTCTATAAAGGAAACAGCCCCTTAAAAAAAGAGAACAGTAACTACATTTTACTATTATTCAGATAAAGTAAGCTTACAGGGATACATGCAGCATAAAAATACATGTGTTTATAGTTTCAACCAGTGATGGGAATTTACTGAGTATTATCATTGACATTATGAATACAAAAAGGTAGAAGACATAAGTTTAAAATGAACATTAGAATTTGTTATCTTGTTGGAAAAAATAAGATATATACCTGGACTAGTGAATTAAACAACTTTATTAACACGATAAAGTGTCATATGGTTTAATGGAGACATTTGGAGAATACAAGAACAGATACTTCTCTCCTCTGGCAGTGGTAATAAGCAAAGAAGTCAGAGGAGGGAGATGTAATTTTTTTTAAGTCGTCAGGGAAACAGTCATTTGGGATACAGGTCTGGAAAAAAAAATAAGGGGGCACTGTAGGCCATGGGAAGAGTATTAGTAATTGTTCAGATGGGAGAGAGCATGGCGTGTGCGTATGTACATACAGAGGATGTTGGGGGAAGAAATTATAGTAAAAGGACAATTGACTAGAATGGAGACTTCAAATTCACAGGAGTTGGAATTGATAAAATAAGTGAAACTGAGCAGTGCAGGGTCCACAAATTTAGGCAGAGAACGGGTTAGAGTTGATTTAGTAATCTTGATCTTGATTTGTTGGGTAATAGACAGCCATCAGGAATTCTCAAATAAGGCAAGTAAATTATGAAATCTATGTTGGAGCAAGACTTTTCCTTGGAAGTAATACGCAGGGTGGAGTATAGAAGGAAGATTAAATGCCAGGGGACCAGATAGGAAGCAAACGCAGTAATTCAGGGATGAGCTACTGAGAGCTAATAGCAGAGTGGCAGCAAAGGTTATGAAAGGGAGGAGATGAGTTGAAGGCAATGCTAAAAAATTGACTGGACTGGTTGGTTGCCTGACAGTGTGTAAAAAGTGAAGGAATATTACAGTCAAATATTCTTCTAAAGCCCAGAAGTCTGATTAGTTTTGCTGTTAATAGAAAGCATCAAGAGAAACTGAAGTAAAAGATGAGTTTAATTTTAGCTCTAGATTTCAGGTGATGATAGTACAGACAAGTCAAAATGATCTTCAGGAGTGTGATTAAGAACCTGAGATTAGAAATAAGAGATTTGGGTCAAATCAACAAAATCACTGATAGAGGAAGCTACTAGAGAAATCCACCTGCAAAAAAGTTAGTGAGTATTTTGAAAAGAAAGAGCAGAAACCAACTTATAATTAAGAGGAGCCAGTGAAGGAAAGAGAAAGGTTCATTAGGGGAAGAAGAAAATCATGGCAGTACTATTTCATGGAAGCAACATCCCAGCCACAACCAAAGCCTAACAATTAAACGCCTAAATATCTGTGGTTGGAACCTTCCTGTCTATCATGACCTAGTTGTTTAGTATCATGGATAAGAGTGCAGGGTCTGGAATCAGCTGGCCTGGGTTAAAACCCTCTGGCGCTTCGACTTGTTAGGTGTGTGGGTCTGGAGCAAGTTACCTAAACTCTCAAGGTCTGTTTCCCCATCTATAAAATCAGGAGATAAAACATTCTCAAGTGCTTGTTGTGAGCATTCGATGAAATCATGCATGAAAAGAGCCAAGTTTAGCGCCTCTTCAGCACTTAAGTGTCAGCTGGTCTCCATTGCCTTGATAAGTACCTCATCATTTCTCTGTTAACTCTAAACGGCTTCCTTGTAGTTTTTCTACCCCTGACTCTCCCTATTCTAGGTTATCATACCTCTGCTTGAAAACCACATTTGGTACTGAGGTGAGAGGATTACCTGAGGTCAGGAGTTCGAGACCAGCCTGGCCAACATGGTGAAATCCCGTCTCTATTAAAAACACAAAAATTAGGCCGGGTGTGGTGGCTCACGCCTGTAGGCTGAGCACTTTGGGAAGCTGAGGTGGGCGGATCACGAGGTCAGGAGATCGCGACCATCCTGGCCAACATGGGGAAACCCCATCTCTTCTAAAAATACAAAAATAAGCTGAGCATGGTGGCATGTGCCTGTAATCCCAGGTACTTGGGAGGCTGAGGAAGGAGAATTGCTTGAACCAGGGAGTCAGAGTTTGGAGTGAGCCGAGATGGCGCCACTGCAATCCAGCCTGGAGATAGAGTGATATTCCGACTCAAACAGAAAGAGAGATAGAGAGAGAGAGAAAGAGAGAGAGAGAGAGAGAGAGAATAACTGGGCATGGTGGCACATGCCTGTAATCCCAGCTACTCAGGAGGCTGAGGCAGGAGAATTGCTTGAACCTGGGAGGTGGAGGTTGCCGTGAGCTGAGATTATGCCACTGCACTCCAGCCTGGGCGACAGAGCAAGACTCTGTCTTAAAAAAAGAGAGAGAGAAAAAGAAAACCATATTTGGTTATGTAATTCTATATGAAAACATCTAAATACTTTCAAATAGAACTTGAGGCTCTTCACCATCTGGCCATTTCCATCCTTTTCTTCTGTTATCCATCCCCACATCCAGAGGCTCCATCACACAGAATTTCCTACTAATCCAAGCATACCATGGTATTACACTCCTCTTTCCGTGAAAGCTGTTCTAGAGACTCGTCTCCTCTGTGCCTGTCAAACTCTTATTCATCAAAGTTTGGGTCCAGTAAAAATATTTTGCATCTGAAGGTTGTCATAGTGGACACTGTGGTTGCCTCCTCAACAGCTCTTGCATTCTTCCCCCATTATGTAGATACCATACACTCTGATGGGACTGACCCCACCTCTGGCTCCAAATTAGAGCCTGATGGGTTCAGGGCTGTCTGACCATGGTGCCTAATTCAGGAACAGGAACTTGGCCTAAAAAGATCCAATTAGAGCAAAGCTATAGTCGTTTTCTAGTACATCTTAATATCTAGGGGCATCAATGCCCTAACTTTGTTCTTCAAAATTGCCTTCTTTTTCTATGTCCTTTGCACTTTTAGATATATATTTAGAGCCCGCTTACAAATTTCCAGAAAAAAAAAAACTGCTGAGATTTTGATTGAGATTGAATTTAATCTACAGTTTAATTTGGGAAGAACTGACAATATAATAATATTGAGTTTTTCCCAAGCCACAAACATTGGATATTTCTACTTCTTTAGGTCTTTTAAATTTTCTCTCAGAAATATTTGTGGTTTTCAGTATAGATGTCTTGTACATGTTTCGTTACATTTTGATGCTGTTGTAAATGGTTTTTTTTTTTTTTTTTTTTTTTTTTGAGATGAAGTTTCGCTCTTGTTGCCCAGGCTAGAGTGCAATGGCACGATCTTGGCTCACTGCAGCAACCTCTGCCTCCCAGGTTCAAGCGATTCTCCTGCCTCAGTCTCCTGAGTAGCTGGGACCACAGGCATGCACCACCCATGCCTGGCTAATTTTATATTTTTAGTAGAGACAGGGTTTCTCCATGTTGGTCAGGCTGGTCTCGAACTCCTGACCTCAGAAGATCTGCCCACTTTGGCCTCCCAAAGTGGTGGGATTACAGGTATGAGCCACGGCGCCCGGCCGTAAGTGGTATTTTTTAAATTTCAGTTTCTATCTATTGATTATGAGTATATAGAAACATAGTTAATTTTTAATCTTAACTTTAATCTTATACCATGAGTCTTTGCTAAATTCACTAATGAATTTTCAAGTTTTTAAATATTCATTTGGATTTCACTATGCACATAAGCATGTTATCTATGAATAAAGATAATTTGCTTCATCCTTTTCAAACTTTAAAATTTTTATTTCTTTTCCTTGCTTCATTGCACTGGCTAGGACCTCCAGTACAATGTTGAATAGAAGTGGTGGTAGTAGACATACTTACCTTATTCCTAAACTGAGGAGAAAAGCATTCAACATTTCACATTTTAGGGGGTTGGCTGTTGGACTTTTGTAGATTCTTATTACTGCAATAAGGGAATTTCTATTTCAGTTTCCTAAGAATTTTTATCATGAATGGGTGTTAAATTTTAACAAATACTTTTACCGGATTCACTGAAATAATTTTATGGCTTTTCCCTTTATTTGGCTAGTAAATGTGTTACACAAATTGATTTTTGAATATTAAACCAACCTTGCTTTCTTATAATCAGACCCATTTGGTCATTGTTATCCCATTTTATCAGTGAATTCAATTCACTAATATTTTGATTAGAATTTATGCACCTATGCTAATAAAAGGTATTGACCTATAATTTCCTTTCTTGTAGTAATCTCAGATTTTAGAATCTGAGTTTGGAGGTTTGGAAATATAGTCATTTTCTCTACTCACTGAAAAGGTTTGAATACCTTTTAAAAAAAAAAAAAAGTTTTATTTTGAAACAACTTTAGAAATATAAGACAGTTTTAAAGATAATTGAATATCTTCTTCTTTTTCTAAGAGATGGGTTTCACCACATTGCCCAGGCTGGTCTTGAAATCCTGGGCTCAAGCAATCCTTCTACCTTGGCCAAATAGCTGGGATTACAGGCCCAAGCCATCTCACCTGGCTTGAATAGCTTTTTAAAATAAATGTTATTGCAGCATAATTTACACTCAATAAAATACACATGTTTTAAGTGTACAGATTGATGAGTTTTGATATGAAAGTGTACATCTGCATAACCATTACCTCATATAAGATGTAGAATATTTTCATTATTCCAGAAAGTTTCCTACTGCCCCTTCCCAGTCAATCTCCCTTGACATTCTGGGCAATCACTGATCTGATTAGTCTGACAGATTAGTTTTTCCTGTCCTAGAACTTCATATAAATTGAATCATACAGTATATACTCTTTTGTTACTGTGGGTTTTTTTTCCACTCAGCTTAATGCCTGCATACTTATTCCTGATTGTTGCATGCATCAATAATTAATTCATTTTTATTTGTTGATAGTATTCTATATATTAATACAGCACAATTTATTTATGCATTCTACTGTTGATGGACATTTTGGTTGTTTCTAGTTTGAGATATTATAAATAAAGCTGCTATGAACATTTGTGTTCAAGTCTTCTTATGAACATATATTTTTCATTTCTTTTAGGTAAATAGGAGTAGAATTACTGGATTATAGGAAAGGTAATGTTTGACATTATAAGAAACTTAAACTGTGTTTCAAACTGGTTGTGGGCATGTAAAGTGATAAAACAAGATATGCAACAATGTATGAAAGCTCCAATGACTCCATATCTTTACCAACAAATGGAATTATTCATCTTAATTTGAGTCAATGGTGTCTTCTTTCAGTCTTCTCCATCTCAGTAAATAACAGCAGAATCCACCCAGTTCAACCCCAAATCTAGTAATTATCCTTGGTCCCACTTTTTCTCACACCCCACATTGAATCAGTAATTCTCCTTCACCGCAAGCCTTGAATCCACTCATTTCTTCTCCTCCATACCTACGCCCAAACTCTTGACCAAACCACCACTGTCTTGCCCCTGATCAACCAAAATAACCTAATAACTCTTCTCTTTGCTTCCACCTTAGATCCTTCACAAACCATTGCTCTCATAGCAGTTAAAAGTACTCCCTTTAAAAGTTAAATTTGATTCTGTCTCTCCCTTTCCTAAAAGTTGTTCAAGAGTGTCCCAATTTCCTTACCTGGTATAATAAAATTAATCTAAATTCCTTACACAGTTTATAAAATCCTAAGTGATTTGGCCCAGCCTACTTCTCTTACCTCCATCTACCTCTCTTCTCTTTTCCCCCTTGCTGTGTTCTAGCAACAGCAGCCTTCTTACTGATTCTCTACCACACCATGCAAATACTCAAGTTAGGGTCTTCACATTACTCTCCCAATTTTTTACTCCTTTTTCCTTTCAATTTCACAAAACTTGATTTTTCAAGATAATACCATTTACAAGTTTACTTCATAATGGTTCTTGACTTATCTTTGACTGAAGTTATTATAATTACTTTCTATGTACTTAACTAATTTAATCTTCATAGCAATTCTATGAAATCACTACTATTATTACCAGCATTTAATATATAAAGAAATTGAGACACAGAGAAATTAACTTTTCTTAGTTACATAGTGAATGGAAGAATTGGGATTCTCTTGCTTGTTATTCTAGAAATGCCTTTCAGTTGTGTGTGTGTGTGTGTGTGTGTGTGAGAGAGAGAGAGATAATATCATATACGGTATTTTATAATGCACTCTTTTCATTTACTTTTTTATTGTGGCAAAACACATAACTTTATCCTCTTAACCATTTCTAAGTGTATAGTAGTGTTAAGTGTAGTTACGTTATTGTGCAAGAGATCTCTAGAACTTTTTCATCTTGCAACACTGAATTTCTGTGTCCAACTTTTCACTTACTTTTTTTTTTTTTTTTTTTTTTTGAGACAGAGTCTGGCTCTGTTGCCCAGGCTGGAGTGCAATGGCGAAATCTCACTGCAACCTCTGTCTCCTGGGTTCAAGCGATTCTCCTGACTCAGCCTCCCTAATAGCTGGAATTACTGGCATGCGCCACCATGCCCAGATAATTTTTGTATTTTTAGTAGAGACAGGGTTTCATCACGTTGGCCATGCTGGTTTTAAACTGCTGACCTCAGGTGATCCGCCTGCCTTGGCCTCCCAAAGTGCTGGGATTACAGGCATGAGCCACTGCACCCGGCCCGCTTACTTTTAATGTTAGCAAATATGTCTCCAGAATCATATCCAAAGGCTGCTTTTTGGACATTATTGCCTAAACCAATATTTATTTAATCAGTCAGTTTTGTTGGACATTTCGTTTTCAATTTCTCATGATATGTAATTGTATGATGAACATTTTTGGAATCTCTATATTTGTTTAAATATATCTTTAAAGAAAAGTTTCTAGAAGTGGAAATGCTGTGTTGAAGGCACACATTTGTCTTAGGATTTTTAATAGGAAATGCAAATGTTACACTCTTCTGTCTGTGTCCCTCAAGTTTTGCCTTGTGCCTGCCCCTTTAAATGATTTAGCCACTCTCACACAGTTGTATATTTAGCATGTTCACCAGCTATGTTTCATTTTCGTCTCCTCTCTTGATTATCGAGCAACCAATCCTCCCCTCCCTCTCCTCTTCTAGTTTTTATCTCAGGTCCTGATGATCTTATTTTGGTTGCCCCTGGCATTCATGATTCATTTTAACTTTTTATTGAGGTTGTCAAAGTGCATTCCCCTGGGTCAGGCTGTTGGGAAGGTGTCCTGTTGTAGTTCCATTCCTGTTGAATGTACTGTTCCCTCCGTCTAGGATCCCCTGGCCTCACAGTGCATAGGTGAATCCCTATTCTGCCTTTGGAAGTCACTTTGGCATGACCTCCTCTGAAAGCTTGTCTTTATGTATTCCTCTCCCAATCCCTGGGAAGCCTGAGTAAGATGTTTCTTCCTCTGTGCTCCCCCAGCATCTTGATCTTACCTCTATCACAGCACTTACTATATTATATTTATGTACCACAACAATAAACAGTCATGACCCAATAAAATGTTGATTGCATTGAAAAGAGGCTGTTATTTATTAGAGGTGGTTCCAGAGATGGATGACTTAGTGAAAAACTGAAGGCCTCTGAAGGAAGCCTAGAAAAAATAAAAGCCACATGGGAAAAGGTTTCTGCTAAATATGACTCATTTTAGATATGATTCGATCTGCCCTCAGCATTCTTCCCTTAGCCACGATCTTGATACCTTCCCTGTGGTCTTCCAACTACATTCTCTGGTGGCAAATACTGTCTACATTGACCTAATGGATCGACAGGCCTACTTCTTGCACTGACTCCCTTTCAGAAGAGGAACATCTTCTTATACCATGCAACAATTAATACAAAATAAAACAAATAATTTGCATTTATGGAATGGGGAAAAAAGAAGAGGCCTTCCAATGCTAGAATATAAATCTTGTGAGGTTAGGGATAACATATTAATCAGGTGTGTATCCTCACACTGGGGCACAGTCCCCGGCATACAGCATATGCTCAGTGAATTCATTCTAAGTACATGGATAAGTAGCTGTTCTCCCAAGGACTGAAAACCTGCTTATAAGTGGTATCCTATAGACCCTGCAAATATCCCAGATGACTAGCACAAATTCAAGTCACCCTGAATTCCTGAACATCAACTAGATTCCCCCAACTATATTGCACCCAGTTGAATAGACCTTGCCTGAGTTTTACTATGTCTTTTAGAAACAGGGCGTCCAACTGCCTGGATATATCTTTGGAATACATTTCTACAGCCATGCCAGTTCTTCCAGCCAATGAAGTAACGCAAAGTTCTAAGCATATGGCACTAGATACACAATATTAACAGCAGCATCTTTCTTTGAATAATTTCTGCAAGACCTCATTGTGAATGCATTATTTAAAAACTGAGAACGAGACATAGCTGAGCTCTATTTCAGAGCAAATGTACCAGGGGTAAACATTAGAATTCACGGACACACAATAAAGTGCAGCCTGATACACAGCATGAGTCTAGAGCATCATTGAAATCTAGGCTGCATTGCCTCAAGTAAGTACTACTAGTAAGTCTTCTCTAGGAAGTTCAGGCTGGCACAAGGTGAATACCACAAATCGGACCTGACTCTAGCACCATTTATCCTTGGTTTGGCTCAGAGGACCTGCTGAAGCTGAGACCACAGAAGGTCTTCTGCTGTGTTCTTGCTGCCTTATTAGTAAACACAGGCACTGTATCTTTATGAACTGCAAATAGTAATAACTTTTTGCAGTAAAAGAGTAATAACTTTTGATATCTAGGGACATTCATGTTTTAGGTGATAAACCCGCCTTTATGCATTGAATGATTATTTATCATAGGCCTATTTTGTGCCAGGATGGTCAAACACATTGAAGCATTTAAGGGGCAGCAATGCCCTCTATTGAATACCAACTTAGTGTACCAGTAACTAGATTATGCTTACCTTTCTGCAATTTTTCAACATATTTTCATGAAGATAAGCCACTTAAGTTTTTGTTTGTTTGTTTGTTTGAGAGGGAGTCTCGCTCTGTGACCCAAGCTGGAGTGCAGTGGCGTGATCTCAGCTCACTGTAAGCTCTGCCTCCTGGGTTCATGCCAGTCTCCTGTCTCAACCTCCCAAGTAGCTGGGACTACAGGCGCCCGCCACCACGCCCGGCTAATTTTTTGTATTTTTAGTGGAGACAGGGTTTCACCGTTTTAGCCAGGATGGTCTTGATCTCCTCACCTCGTGATCCGCCCACCTTGGCTTCCCAAAGTGCTGGGATTACAGGCGTGAGCAACCACTCCCGGCCATGTTATCTAATTTTACTCAACTTTTATACAGAGCTAGTCAAGGAAATAGGAGCTAAAGTAAACACTGTTACAACACTAGTTAATTGGCTGTTGTCTAAATCTGATTAACTATCAAGATAAAGCTGATGGAAATGCTCAAGAAATTAAATGCCGCAGAACCATATGTGTGTTTCTAGGCCTATACCTTGTTCAGGTGTTCAAGGTGAACCGATGTCATATTTATAGGCTGTCTCCCAAAAGGTACAATGGCTTCAGCCCTAACTCTTACCATTTTTATCTAGACCTTATCTTCTCCTAAACTGCTTGAATTTTTGTGATCTATAATGATCTGTGCTGATTTTCTTAACAATACATTCTTCTCTTTTCAAAAATAAAAAAAAGGCAAGATTGACCATACACGGTGGCTCATGTCTATAATCCTAGCACTTTGGGAGGCTGAGGCGGGTGGATCACCTGAGGTCAGGAGTTCAAGGCTAGCCTGATCAACGTGGTGAAACCCCGTCTCTACTAAAAATACAAAAAATTAGCCAGGTATGGTGGTGTGTGCCTATAATCCCAGCTACTTGGGAGGCTGAGGCAGGAGAATCACTTGAACCCTGGAGGCCGAGGTTGCAGTGAGCTGAGATTGAGCCATTGCACTCCAGCCTGGGCGACAAGAGCAAAACTCCATCTCAAAAAAAAAAAGGTGAGATCATATATCATATAGTTACATTTAATTTTAATTCAACTAGAAAGAATTCAAAATTTTCCACATTCTTTCTGAAAACAATATTTTAAAAAGATATTGTAAGATATTTCTAAGTTAAAAAACAAAGATTTAATTATGATGAAAAACATAGTTTACATAGTCCTTTTGGTAAATAAAGCAACATAAAATTGTATAAAGAAAAACTTACCCGATACATTTATGTGGGTCTTTAGGTAACTCCTGGCTGTCATCTTTCACTGTAAAGAAAAAATATGAAAAGATTCTGGTTTACTTGGAGATGGAATATATGGCTTTATGTGCACTATTTCCAAAGCCTCAGTAAAATGGTAATAAAGGAATAAAAATAAGGTATAAAATCTCAAGGAGAGCAAAAGAAAGATGACAAGAAAATTTTTCAAGATAGAAAGCAGATGTCAAGTGGTAACTGTCTTAGCAGGCCATAGAAATTTGAAAACAAAAAACTGCATGATGAGAAGAGACCAATAAAAAGTAAATGGATTCACACTTCAGAACCTGAGAAACAGTACATGAATTGAAGGTGCCAGATACCTCTGGAAGGAGGGGTGAGAGGCAGAGCACAGACACCAAAGACTTATACCCTCATCCTGTGCGACCAGATGATGACCACTGCTCAGGCAGGAAGGAAGATATTTAACCTCTGGAAAAACTGGGCCAGAGAGACTCAGGACTGGAGGACAGTAGCAACAAAACAGGACAGGAGTATGATAAGAAACCGAAAATGGAATAAATCATATTGAACAGACAAGACTCCTAATTCTCTCCCCTTGTCCAGCTGTCAGTGTATTAGCAGTGCTCTCTCTCTCTCTCGCTTGTACTTGTGCTCTCTCTCTCTCTCTCTCTCTCTCTCTCTCCCTCCCCCCACAGGACTGACAGATTCCTCTCAGGAGAAATAGTTAAGTCTAATGAAATGGCCAGGTTCTCACTGAATAATTCTACAATGAAATAAAACTGTCAACAAGCCCAGCCTGTATTCAGAACTTTCAGTCTTTCTAATAGTCCATTCATCACATGTCCATCATAAGAATGAATAGTTAAAGATCACTAGATATTTTGAGCAAGGTCAATACCATAAAAGGGAACAATCCTAACCACAAAAAAGAGAAAAATAGGAAACAGAAACATTTTTCTTAAAATCTTCCAGAATATACAATGAACAAAGAGATGGATAATAGGAGAAATTTGGTTTCAAAAAATTAGAGGATCAGATCAATAGACCCAACATTCAAATCAGAGCAGATCTAGAAGAGACAATAGGGAAAATGAAGAGAGAAGAAATTATAAAAGA
The DNA here is from genome assembly GCF_049350105.2 of Macaca mulatta. NCBI lineage: Eukaryota > Metazoa > Chordata > Mammalia > Primates > Cercopithecidae > Macaca > Macaca mulatta. The sequence continues at coordinate 176,412,219 of NC_133406.1, forward strand.
AATCACATAAGAAAGTTTTCCAGAACTGAACGATTAGAGATTGAGATTTCAATAGTTTATCAAATGCCCTATGTAATGTGGAGGCAGGGAAGGGGAGAATACAAAAAGAAATATTATCCAAAATTTCAAATCACTGGGAATAAAAAGAAGGTTTAAAAAGCTTCCAGAAAAAAAGAATAAATCACAGGTGAAAAATTGGACATTGGAATGAAATTAGACTTCTCAAGAGCAACACTAGAAACTAAAATGTAGTAAAGTATTTACAATTTGGAAAGAAAACTATTTCCAAACTAAAATTTAACCAAACTATGAGTATATGAGAGTAACGTAATTACATTTTTAGGCATGTGAAGTTATAAAAGGTTAAGCTTCCACGTACTAGGAAGCTCCTAGAAAATGTGCTCCAACAAAACGAAGGAGCAAAACCAACCACAAGGAAAATGTGGGATTGAGCAGCCAGCAGGAGCTCCTACCCAGCAGGCACCAAAAAGGCCATCCCAGCACACCTGCAAGAGAACTGCCAATTCAGAAAAGAAGAGGAAGGATGGAGTGCCACAGGAAAGAGGGCTCCAAAAACAAAACAGACTCGATGCTGATTGAATGCCTAGGAGCTGTGTTCCAGCTTTCTCAGGAAGTTTAGAAGAAGAGAAGATAGTGTATACACAAAAAAACAAAGGAATGTAAAATCAGACCTTTTGTACAAGAAAAGAAAGATAACCATTTATGGTTCATCTGTGACAAGTATTTATAAAGTCATATTAATGTAGCCAACTCATATTAGGAGAATGGGGGAGAGGAAATGTGCGTAGGAATGGTAGTATAAAAGCAAAATCTTTGTATTTTATAAGATGAAGTCTATAAATAATATCTAAAACCGAAAAGCCTACAAATATTAGTATAGAATCAACTTAGAAATGTGGTGGTAAATGCCAGACCAAACAGCTAAATGTGTTGAAAGCTATTGTTGCCTCTGGCAGGCAACAGTCAGGGATAGAGGACATATTTCATTAAAAACCGATTCCTATTATGTGTCCTCTAAAACTATAAACATATATTTTTTGATAGAAAATAAATACTTAACATTTCTCGTTAAAACTAGCAACTTAGAAACGTTGCTGAAAAGTGACTGGACTATCTGGTATAGCGAAATGCAACAGGAAAAAAGAGGTATGTAACCCAAGCAAATAGATCCACACTCTGCCACGCTGTTAAACTCAGTTTTTCAGTATCTTATGACATTTGTAAGTAACAGAGTATCTGTAACAAAACTGTAATCATCAACAACAAAACTGGTTCTGAATGGTGGTGCTAAAGCTCATGTTCTGTAACAAGTGAGCAATGCTACTGGACTAAATTTTGTCTTCCCCTGACACCCAGAAAGTGTATTTCTCGGGGGAAGGGTATTCCTACACCTAACCAAAGAAATATACTCACTTTAAAAAGAAATGGCAGCCTGGAATCCTATGAGACACCACCTGCTTCAATTGTAGGGACAACTTGCTTTAAAATTGCTCTATTATTAAAAGGATTTTTTAAAACCCAGTGAACGAATTGGGAGCTTGAATTGGAAAAGAATCAAATGTCTGTCATAACATTCTCCTAATCACAAGCAGAAGGTGATGTATTTGTAGAATTATCAGGTTTTTAAAAAGTATATCACACAAATTAGTATTATAATCTCCCTAATATTTCTATATTCTCCTTTATTGTAGTATTATGACTCATGTCAATTATAGCTTATTTAGATAAGCATCTGAAATATATTAGATGATCCTCCTTTTTATGAAAAACTATAGGAATATACTTGGCTAGGAAAAAATTACCTCAGGCTTAGCTACCATCACTCAGCTTTACTCTTTTTATACTATTGTATTTTTCTTCAACCAAAGGTTTTAAAAATTATATGAAACTTCTGTTTTAAACTATGGAAACAACTATGACAAACAGAAGGTAAATATTACTTGATAATACAACTATACAGAAATCAAAATTCACAAGGATGAACTGAAAAAAGGGGCAGATAATTGCTCACATGAAACCTCATATGAAAGCTCATAACAAATTAGAAAGTAAGTAGCAATACTCAGAATCTATGAGGTAAACAGTTGTTATACATTGTCTCCAGACCTTCCTCCTCTGAGTTTTCATAAACTAGTTGAACAATACTTTGGAAGGTATTTAAAAGGTCCCCTTATCCAATTCTTGGCACCAGAGCCCTTTGATAACATCTCTGAAAAATGGTCATTTAGCTCTATCAAATAAACACTAGTTACAAAAGAACACCTTTAGTAATAGAGAGTTTACTAACTGCCAGTCTGGCCTTGTCCGTTCTTTTAAGCAACTTGAATTGTTTAAAACAATTCTTCCTCATATTTGGCCAACTGGGGACCTGGATGGACTTTACCATTGAGAATGGCACAACTATAGAGTCATTTGCCTTTAGGAAAGATCAGCTGGGCACCCAACTGGCTATATAATTGTTTGTTCAAACCGGTACATTGTAAGTGAAAGGAGATACTGGAAATAATTATACCAGGACTGTTCTCAGGCAGTCTGGGGTATGTGAGCACCCTAAGAAAGGAAAAGGGGCCAGGCCACAAGGAAAGGAGGCTGTCAGGAAACGGGAAGGTCATTGGACCTCCACACTGGGTTTGAGCTTAGAACTTGGTCTTCTTGCCAACACACCGAGGCAAAGACCTAGCTGTTCAGGGTAGGCAAACATAACAAATGTTGGGGAAAAGTTTGGGTAATGAGCAACATTTACATGTCTACATATCACATACCAGGCTTAGACATAGGACAATAAAATTAATTCCAGACAACTGATTATGTAGTAAAGTCCCTGATATATTTAAGGTATGTTCTGACACAAGGCAGGGCCAAGCCTGCGTATTCTGAACTTCAGTTCTGCTACATCCCAGCAGGCCTGGGAAAGTATGGACTGACTTGTAGCTCTAGTGTTTGTCCTGTGTTAGTTTTCTCAAGCAACCCAAAAGAAGTCTCCTTTTTCCATAGGAAATCCCTTCAAATATTTGAAAACAGCTTTTACAACTGCCCTTTATCTTTTCTTCCATTGGCTAAACATATACAGTTTCTTCAGCCTTTAGAAATGCGAGGCTCCAAGTGGAGCCTACTGTATTCCAGATGAAAGCCTACCAAGTCAGAGAAGGGTTAAATTATTATATAACACATAGTTAGAAGAAAGGAATTTTCTATTACTGCTTTGCATTAAGCTTGTGATCAAATAGCTCCCTCAAGAACTTTGTCATAGAATAAAGTTCTGTGGTACTGGAAAGATGCTTGGTCAACACCATTTGATTTGTATCAGACCCAAAAACCTTGAGGAGGAGGAGCAAATGAGCTCGGTCACTATTATACAGACCTAGCTAATGGATTGGGAGTCCTGGAAGGGAAATAGAAAAAGAAACAATGGAAATCTGAGAGAAAAAGTACTGTAAGAAATCAAGTCCTGTTGATTGGGAAGGTAATGATACCAGCTACTCTGCAAGGTTGCTGTGTGCTACCAGAAGAAGATGGGGCAGGATATAAAGGAAATAACTATGTCACTAGGGCCCCAGCTCTCATTTGTGGGAAACCCTTCTGTGCACAAGAAGCCAGAAGCAGTGCTCTACTACCTGGAGAGAGAGACAGAGAGAGCACAGGGGCCATGGAGGCAATGGAGTTAAGAGTCACAACGAAGCTGCTGGCAGGACACCAAGGGTATCAGGAAAACACTGCCCAGTAGAGCGGAAAGACTGAAGAGCTTCAGGCTCTATTTCCACGTGGACTCTTAGAAGGAATTCCTGGGGAGGGAACTCTCTGGAGAAAAAAAGTTGACATCTTGCTAACCAAGAAGAAAAGTGGTGCAAATCAGTAGGATCTGGAGTACTGTAGGTGAAGTCTGGGAAAGGCTCATTACAGATTGAAGAGTTAAAATTAGATGTCATATCTTTATGATGGGTAGACTAGTTTCATTTGGCACCATCCATACATATGACCATAGCAGTCAAAGACACTCAGCTTAAGATCTTTGATGATCTTTAAAAAAGGATCGCATTGGTTGGTTTGACAAAGAGTTACAGTACGAGAGATCTTAATACCATTTCATTACTGAAAATGGATACAGAAAATATTTCAAATATTCCCTTATATAACAACTATTTCCTAGATCACTATGCTATAAATGTTTGATGTATAATTGATAATTGCCAAATAACAAAAACTAGTTACTTTTTTTTTTTTTTTTTTTTTTGAGATGGAGTTTCACTCTTGTTGCCCAGGCTGGAGTGCAATGGCATGATCTGGGCTCACCGCAACCTCTGCCTCCCAGGTTCAAGCGATTCTCCTGCCTCAGCCTCCTGAGTAGCTGGGATTACTGGCATGCGCCACTACGCCCGGCTAATTCTGTATTTTAGTAGAGACAGGGTTTCTCCATGTTGGTCAGGCTGGTCTCAAACTCCTGACCTCAGGTGATCCACCCACCTCGACCTCCCAAAGTGTTGGGATTACAGGCGTGAGCCACTGCACCTGACAAAGTAGGTACTTCTTACTTTGTAATGGCCGGTTGAAAAGTTTTAGAATTGTTCTGTACAGAGATTCATCTTTAGTCAGTATTCTGGCTGCTTCCAAATTCACTGGATTCTCTAGCACCGGATTGGAAAGCATAACCTATAGGAAAACACAGACAACATATAATTTCAAAAGTAAACTTTTTTAGAGCAAAAAGACAAACCAATATATACAACTTTCAATAAGCATTTATTAAATGCTTACTAGTATGGATCTGGAGATAGATTAAAAAATAACATGAGACATAGTCTGTACTCTCAAGAAACCTAACATTAGGTTCATGAATGTACTGTATAAAACTATGATAGATCAAAAAAAAGTTACAAGCTCCTTTCTGTAACTTATTCCTTCCTATCATATACATTTAAATTGAATTTAAATTAAGATTATAAAAATTTTAGTTGATGGTGGTTAGTGTACTTAAACTTCAAAATATTTTAAACAACATTTCAAGTACATTCCCCTTGAATAACTGTGATAATTGAAAATGTATCTCATTTGTTATTGAGAAAGAAGTAATTAGTAATTATGGTCTCAACTTGCATTGCCCATCACCGTAGGTACAGTCACAGGTGGCTATTTAAATTTAGAATAATTAAAATTAAATAAAATTAAAAATTCAGTTCCTTAGTCATTGTAGCAATATTTCAAGTGCTCAGTAGCCACATATGACTAATGGCTACTGTATTGAACAGTGCAGATATATTGGACATTTCCATCAATGCAGAAAGTTCTACTGTGCAGCAATGACCTTCAAAGGAATATTGAAGGTCAATATTAAAGTATTGATTATAACCATATGGAAGTTACTTGAGAGACAATGTTAAGTGAAAAAAATGGTTTATATAGCCATGTGCCACATAATAATGTTTCACTCAACAACAGACGGCATATATCATGGTGGTCCTGTAAGATAATAATACCAAATTTTTACCGTACCTTTTCTACATTTAGATACGCAAATATTTACCATTGTGTTACCATGGCCTATAGTGTTTAGTACAGTAACATGTTGTATATAGGTTTGTAGCCTAGGAGCAACAGGCTATAACATAGCCTAGGTATGTATCAGGGGATACCATCTTGGTTCGTGTAAGTACACTCCATGATTTTCAAACAATGATTAAATGTTTAACAACTCATTTCTCAGAATGTATTCTTATTGTTAAGTATGTGGCAATATCCACACCATAATCACAACGATGTAAAAATTCAGGTTCATCCATTCATTCATTCATTCATTCATTTTATTTAATATCTACCAAATGTCAGCATTGTCCTTGGTATGCTCTGGGAAATCAAGGATGAATTAGACCTGTTTCCTGATTTGGGGAAGCTTGTAGTCCAATGGGGAAGACATATATGTAAGCAGTGTGTGCATTATAGTATTAGCATTCTAACAGAAATCTGCTTAGGGTACTGTTGGGTGTGTGGCAAAGGAAGCTCCCTCAAAACCAAAGCTATTAATTCTGCCTAGGAAAATAAATCAGAAAAGGTATCCTAGAGGAAGACTCATTTGATCTAACTCTCACAACAACATGAACAGCTGCTTGCTGAACAGACTGAGGAAGAGGGGAGGAGAAAATGAGTTGCCAGGCAGAGAGGAGCTGGAGACTGGCCATTTCTAAGGTAACTTTAGAATTCTATGGATGTTTTTTGATCTGAATTGAACCAAGCAATGTGAGTGCAGAAATGCATGAAGATATAAGTATGAGCAGGATTTCCTGGTGTGTTAGGGAGAGTCTAGGTGTGAGGATTAGATGTGCAACAGAACTAGAGCTTACACCTGTGGAGAAGGTGGGATCCACCAAAAGATTTCAGACAGAAACACAGGAGAAAAGAGCAGAAAGCTCTTTCCTAGTAACAGTAGAGTTAAGGGTTTTCTTTATAATTATCAGTGATTTTCCTTTCCTTCCCATTATCTTAAAAATCTTTTGTAATGTGGGCATATTTGTTTTATTAATGTTTCTGAAAAATAAAAAGACAAAACTGTACTGGCTTTCCATGATATATTTGGTAACCCTTTGGTGTCACTTTGCATTACTGTTTAATAGTAAGAACAATCATAATATTAACTAACTAGAGGTTCAGCATCCTAAATCTGAAAATCTGAAATCCTAAATACTCCCAAATTCAAAACTTTTTGAGCACTGACATGATGTGCAAAGGAAATGCTCACTGCAGCATTTCAGATGTCAAAATTTCAAATTTGGGATGCTCAAATGGTAAGTATATATAATGCAAATATTCAAAAATTGGAAAAATTCCCAATTCCTAAGCATTTCAGATAAGAAATACTCAACCTGTATTGAGTTATTTTCTTGGACCAGTCACAGTTCCGAATTCTTTACATGCATTAATTGATTTCCTCATCACAGGTTACATGAGGTAACAACAGCCCCGTTTTACTGATGAATAAATTGAGGCATTGAGAAGTGGGAAAATTTGTCCAATGGTACAAAGGTATCAAGTGACAGAACCAGGATGTGAAGCCAGGCAATCTTAACTCAGAGCCCCACACTTTCTTTTTATCAAATATTCTTCAATTCAAAATTTTCACCAGCTCATTCTAGTTTGCCCTTACTCATTACATTTTGGGATCATTTTGCTATTCTTAGGGCAGACTCTAGTTTAGGTGGATGAAATCAGAGTATGTCTCAGTTTAAAGGCATTCAAAGGATTAACCCCAGATTTCTGCATATCACACTCACTCACTCCCTTAAAGCTTTTGCTCAAATGTCTCTTTCCTAGAACACAGCCTCACACAAGTAGATCCTCAATACATATTTGTAGAATGAAGGAATGAACTGAACATTGAATCTTTCCTAAAGATTATATTTTACTTAGTATGCTAAGATGACTAGCCAGAAAAGTTTTATTTTATTTATTTTCAAATATAAGAAATAGAAGAAATGCAATTTATATTATAATTCCATATTAAAAATTTCAATGATGCCAGAATATTTTATATTCCAAGTATTCTAGATAATCAAAATGCAATTATCTATCTCCAGATATTATTAGTGATAAGTAGTTCCATGGATAGATTATTGCTACACTAGATCTAAGTGGTCAAAGCAAGTGTCACTGAAATAATTCATTTTAGCATCAGATGAGAAAGAAGAGTTTTTTAAGGATCAGAAACAACACAACACTGGGTGGATGTGGTAGCTCCTGCCTGTAATTCCAGCATTGTGGGAGGCTGAGGTGGGAAGATCACTTGAGCCCAGGAGTTCAGGGCCAGCCTGAGCAACATAGTGAGATCCTGTCTCTAGAGAAAATTTAAAAAATTAGCCATCCATGGTAGGACATGCCTGTGGTCCCAGCTACTTGAGAGGCTGAGGTGGGAGAATCGCTTGAGCCCAGGAGGTTGAGGCTGCAGTGAGCCATGATTGTGCCACTGTACTCTAACCTGGGTGACAGAGCAAGATCCTGTCTCAAAAAAAAAAAAAAAAAAAGAAAGAAAGAAAAAGAAAAGAAATAGTACAACACTGAGGTATGCTTTTAAGGACCATGGGTCCAGTGGGTAAATGTGGCATTTGAGAAACAGGCATCTGAGAAGAGGAGAAAATCCTTAGTATAATTGTTCACTGGGTTTGATATGAGCACTAATGAGACAGAAAGTAGCTAACTAGCGCTGTCAGAAACTAAAAACAAAAGTGAACGTTTTAAGTTGTAGTCACTGGATCCACCTCTCTCAGGAAGGCAAGGCCTGTAAATGAAGAACAATCTAAGAGGCTTGTTCAACACCAGTAAGTGAAGTTAGGAGCCAAAAGAAAACCTAAGGTTATATTTTTCAGAATTGAAACCATCTAAATAATTATTTTCTTCTTTTATAAGATATGTATTCTTTGGTCTTGAGGGACCTTAATTATCTATTTCATTTTAAAATAATAGTCTTTATAATTTAAGTAAGTTCCACTTTGTAGCCTTCATATAGAAGTATGGATTTAAATAAGCGTCTCAAATTCTTTAAACACTTAAATATTCATTGTATATTTTAATCCTTATAGTTTGAATAATTAGGGTAATTAAAAGTATTAAAGCGAGGATTATATGAAATCCATCCTTACCTGTAGGGCAAGTAAGATGCTGCTCAATGTATAGTTTGTATTCCACTTCTTAGGGTTGTCCAAAAAGTCTATACAGGGCTGACCAGTGTGTGGGTCTACTGTATTAAAATAATACATTAATATTGGCATATAAAATAAATTATTATTTAAAACTTACAAACATCAAAATGATAAGCCAGAAAATTTATCTGCATTTACTCTTCCTTTTTCCTAGTTCTTCTCTCTGTAATGAGAAGCACTATACCCATCCTTGGTTCCCACCCATTACCATGTTGTTTTAGCTGAATACATATGTGCCCCTACTGTTTTTCCTATCCTCTGCTCTAGCAAGATGTGGCCTTGTGGCACTAAGTTTTTGTTGTGGGATATAAGGATAATTGTGCAATTTCTGAGTCATTTTTTAAAGAAAGCTGGTTTTCCTTCTTTTTTCCCCCCTTCCCCCTGACTGAAAATGGTGACAAACAGTAAATGCCTTAGTCCCAGAAATGAAATCCTCACGTTGAGGATGGGCACAACTTCCCTCCAGCCTTGGCCTGTTATATTAAGTTGGAAAGATATACAGCAGCTTGACTTATGCCCTAACACAGTTAATCAATTTAGTGTTTGAAAAAATAAAAGAATAGAGTTAAATAAGAAAAATAAAAACTCTAGAATGAAGAAACTTAAAATGACTTTTATTTTCTTTTGGGAAAGGATCATCTAAGATGAAAGACAATTGCAAAAACCTCAAAGGACAAGACTAATATATCTTAAATATAAATTTATTTTAAATCACAAAAGTCTCTAAATCCCAGATGTGAAAAAACAGCATAAACAAAATTGAAAATTAATGACAATTTTGAGGAAATCTCTAATGACAAATTACAGGAAAATTTGCAACATCTAGGACAATGTGGTAACATTGTCAACTGTATCATATAAGTCACAAAATAAGAATCAACAAATGTGGGGAATGTTTACGTCTCAAGTATTCAAAGAAGTGCTTATTAAAATAATAGCAAGACTCTTATCAAATTGGCAAACAAATGTTCTTCAAAGTTTCAATGGCCAGAATTGGAAGGTGCTAAAATGAGAACTTTAATATAGTTTTTGGTGGGAGTATAAATACCACTGAAAGGCAATTTAGCTTTTTATATAAAGACTTAAAACTGTACATAGCCATCTTTTTTTGCGGGGTGGGGGGGGTGTTTGAAAGCTAGTAACTAACCCCTCTCTCCCCACAAGTTCATATGTAATTATAAAATAGATCAAAGTATTGAAAGGTGGAAGTAAAAACATCAGCTACATCGTACATAAGACTGAAATGGAGAATGCACTTGATGAATGGCTTTAATCAGGTGCCACAAAAGTCCCCCTGATTTGAACCTAACTCCCAAACCGAAGGCCTGCCTAAGTTTCCTGCCTGGAGAAAAAGAGACCGTACCCAGGATGGTTAGAAAGAGAGAGTGTTGAGAAAATTCTGGGCCGCGCATGCTCAATTCTTTCCTTCATCTCCCTAATCAGATAAGTGACTTCTGGGAGGAGTGATGGAGGAAAAAAAGAGCAGTCACAAGTTTCCTATACCTTCCCTCCTAGAGACTAAAGTTCCCTCTACTTTATGGAAGTGGGAGGGATGAGGACTAGGGGATAAGAATATCCCCCGCATTAAATTTAATCCAATAATTCTAACTATTTTAAACAAATAAAAGCACATGTATGTAATTAATTTTGTGTTGTAGATGCCAAAAATAGGTTTTAATTACAATAAAATAATGTACTTGGGAAAAAATAACATAAAAAATCTAATGTAAAATGTGAATGTTCCCCTGCCTACTAATTCTACTATTTAAGACCAATATTACCAGTTGGTCTATACAAATATACACACAAACATATATATGTATACACAACCTTATGTGTGTGTTTATTAAATGGAAGCATATTTTAAATTTTATTGTTCAAAGTCTTTCTTCACTTAACAATGTATTTTCAACATATTTCTGGACATAAATATTTATTCAAAAAATATCTGAATACCTACTATATGCCAGGCAGTGAAGATTCTAAAGATATAGCAATGACCTAGACCTAAAAGGTTCGTAGACCTTCCTCATTCTGTTTAGAAGCAATACATGTAACTGTAGGATATTTCACTTAAAATTCCTATGTTAATGGAGATTGAAGTTATTTCCATTTTTCTCATATTGCTATTGAGAATCAACATTTTTTTTTTTGAGACAGGGTCTTGCTCTCTTGCCCAGGCTGGAGTGCAATGGGACAATCATGGTTCACTGCAGCCTTGACCTCGTGGGCTCAAGCAATTCTCCTACCTTAGCCCCCCAGGTAGCTGGGACTACAGGCACATGCTACCATGCCAAGCTAACTTTTTTATGTTCTGCAGAGACAGGTCTCACTATGTTGCCCAGGCTGGTGTCAAACTCCTGGCACCAAGCAATACTCCCCACCGGCCACCCAAAGTACTGGGATAACAGGCATAAGCCACTGAGCCTGGTGGGAATAAACATCTTTAAATATAACATACTCTTGCACACTTGTGCCAATATTTCTACAGAACAGTTTATAAACATGGTATTATGGGAATTTAGGGATATATGCATTTTGTATCTGATTCGAAACTGTCACACTACTTCCTCAAAAGGTCATGATTATATCAGAGGAACAATGTCTACCCATGCCTACTAAATATGTATGTTATCTTTTGACATTTTAGGAATATGTGGTAAATAACAATATTTTTAGTTTTAATTTGCTTTTATTTTCTTACTAGTGAGACTGATAATCTTTTTATGTTTATTTTTGTTGTTTATTCTATCCAGTGTTTGTTTATAGCCTTTATCCATTTTTTTATTGCTTTATGTTTTTTATTGATTGACAAGTGTTCTTCATATGATATACATATTCTGTTATATGCATTGCAAATATTTTCCCTCAGTTTGCAAAAGTCAGTGTCTTTGACCTCTGAGTATAATGTCCTGGGCTGTAGAGAAGTTTTAACAGGTTTTGCAGTTTAATGTGTCATATTTTCCAAACAGTTACTGGGTTTTATCATGCAGAGAAAGGTCTTCCTCACCAAGCCCATAAAAATTCTATTAGATTTCCTTCTTTTCCAGCATTTAAAATTTTTAGATTTTTGATCCTTCAGGAATTCATTTTGTGTATAACTTTAAGTAGCAATCTAACTTACCTTTAAAAAAAAAAAAAAAGTTAATCTATCCAGTGCATCATTTTTTTATAATGATGAAAAACTAGATCCAGCTAAAATATTGAACAGTACAGGAATGGTGAAGTGTATTGTTGAACCATTTAAGATGATCTTTTGAAGAATGTTTAATAGTGCAGCAAAAAGACATGTAGTTTTAAAATTAAAAACCTAGGCCAGGTGAAGTGGCTCATGGCTGTAATCCCAGCACTTTGGGAGGCCAAAGCGGGAGGATGGTCAGGAGTTCAAGACCAGCTTGGCCAACATGGTGAAACCCTGTCTCTACTAAAAATACAAAAACTATCCGGGTGTGGTGGTGCATGCCTGTAGTCCCAGCTACTGGGGAGGCTGAGGCAGGAGAATCAATTGAACCTGGGAGGTGGAGGTTGCAGTGAGCCAAGATCACACTACTGCATTCCAGCCTGGGCGACAGAGCAAGACTCTGTCTCAAAAAAAATCATAAAATAAATAAAATTAAAAACCTAGAGGCAAAAATTCATGTGTAATACCTCAACTGTATAGAAAAAACTCATACATAGAAAAAAAGAAAATAAATTTGGCAGAATGTTGACAGTATTTTCTGTTTGCATTAGGATTTAAGGTGATCGTTAATTTTTTCCAGCCTTTTCATATTTTCCCCAAAGAGAGTTGTTACTTTAAGAATCATAATAAAGTTCTTAAAAAGAAACATGATTATTATAAGAAACAAGGATAATAGGGACAAAGCCTCTAATGATAAAAATGTCATTTAGTTCTTACCATTTGGGTGAAAAGGAATTGTTACAAATTTCACAACTGGAGGAGCATAGTTGTACTCCGATGTAAAATGTATTGTCAGTTGGAAGACTAAACCTATAATATAGAAATAAACATTTTTAATAAAGTGTCATGTTGTACTGATTAACTGTAACCTGATTAACACTGGAGTTTCTCCATATGGTTTAGTCTTTGCACAGTTTTATTTTTAAGTAAATTGATTCATAGAGTGCACAGACTCCTCTGGATAGTATAACAGACAATTCACAATCTATTATAATCATATGTTTTCAGTCTCTTTCCCACTAGTCCTTTCCATTTACTACCTTTGTCCCTCTAACATCCACCCCTTCTATTGTATCTCGTATTGACTGAACTCACATTCCCAGAATCTGCTACACCCTTTCTTGTCTACAAGTCTTTGCTGTGCTGTTTACTCTGCCCGAATTTCCTTTTCCTTCTTCTGAACCTGGCAGACTCTTACACATTCTTCAGGACTCAACTCAAATGTGATCTCCTTGGGAAGACATTCCTGACTCCCTCAGGCATAATTAGCTAATCCTCTTCCTCTTTGGCATTCTGTTCAAAATCCATAAAATGTATATTTTATTGTAATTATCAGCTGATGTGCTTCTCTCCCCTACCTCACTCAAGGAATCTATCTTATTAATCCATGATTGAAAGAAAACATGATCATTAAAGTTTATAGTGGCTTAGTGTTCTTGAGATTTTTCGATTTATGAAAATTTGGGGGAAAGTCATAAAGGAAAAAATGAGAAGTAACTGCGGGGTTTCGAAGCCAATAGGAATTTTGATAGTTAGTACCTGAGCTAATGGAAGACAGAAGATATTCTCAATTGATATGTTTTATTGTGTCTGCTTCTTAAAAATGTAATAAAATTAAGATTTGGCATAAAGAAAAATACCCCAAATTTCCATCTATGTTGACACATGGCAAAAAAAAGTCACATAATGAAAAAATAATGGGAATATTTTTAGAATTTTAGATAACTGGTATAATACAAACTTATTATGCATACAAAGAAGAATTTCAGGAAATTTATATAATGCAATCTTATCTTACATAAAAAGAGGATGGGCTAATAATGGTATAAAGACTTTTAAAAAAATAGATTGGTTTTGAAAATACAAACCCTGCCAGACTGAATTCTGTAGACCTTCAATTTCGACTTCCCATTCCATCATGTCTTCACTTACAGGCCTAGCAGTGATGCCCTTGAAGTTAAAAACAAAATTAAATCAGGTAAAACTTATTAAGTATTTATTGAAGTTTTGAAAATCATATACCAGGCCACACTGAATTCTAAAAACTCTAATTTTCTTGATAACTTTATTTATTTGCTGCTCTGGGGAAGTGTTATATGTCTTATTACACAGAAGTTAATATAGATCCAAGAAAACATATACAATAGTAAATAAAAATAAATCATAAGTGTGGAAATCACAAGTGGGACTAGAAAGTCAAGAATAGGATGTGTGGCTTATATACTGTTTGTATAAATCAATAACCAACTTAAGATTCAAATTTTAAAAGAAAGAAATAGTTGGAAAGTGCATGTTTCTTCAAAACATTTTATAGCTATATGAATGCTATATGAAAGGCATGAAGTGGGAACATTTTCATTAAGAAAAAATCCAAAATTACACTTGTATATAAAAGCAAAGTTTTACTATACTTGAGGAATTGTTCCAATGGAGGGACAAGAATGTATTTCATAGAAAACCTTATGAACTATGTTAAGTAACACATTTACATACACACAAAAACACTTCTGAGCACCCACATAGTTATTAAGTATGTTAGTGCTTGTCTGGGTGAGCACTGTCTCTCTATTATCTACATTTACATATTCCTTCATTGGATTCTCTTTCAACAAAGAACTACAAAGCTCAGGATGAGCAGAAACAATATCAAATGTTAGGTCCATGCCCCTGGAATGTTTGCTGTTGGACTCCATAATTGTTCCTAAAATCTCCAGTGAAGGCAGTACTTTTATAGCAAAGGTAAAAACTGAACAATGCCACTGAACTACATCTGAAGCAACTGTGGGAAGCACTCTATACCTTCCATGGACAGCTTTCTTTCTATTATTTCCCTTAAGCACTCCCTCTTCGCCCCCTCTTCCATTTTTCATTTTCCGTAAATCAGCCTGTGGCACCCATGGACATTGATAACCTCATTGGTGGCATTAAGGCCAAGGACATTGCTTCTTTTGTGTTAAAACTATAAAGGGAAGGCATTTATGTGTCATGCTGGTAAAAGTGCACTAGACAGTAAGTAGTGGAACACAAGAATTAAGAACTAGGGCTTTGAAGTCCGAAAACCCTATAATGGAATCATGGGGTCAAATCTTTACAGAATGTTTCTGAGGCTTAGGTTTTTGGTAGGTAAAATGAAATACTACTTATTGTATAGTATTAGAATCAATGAGCATAAGCCTGCACCTACTAGTCACTAGCTACATGACAGACCCTGATATTCAGTGCCTAGATCCACCTAAATTACTCCGCAAAATATGTTCAATAAAGTTAAGCATTCTTATTTTGAAGTAATAATAATTGTTATTAATATGAAATACATTACTTTAGTGAAATGGATTCATTAAATAACAATACTGTAGTTGCAAATCAGGTTTAACTAAATTATCACTTATAGAATAAACATTGGTTAAACTGCCTCTTAAAAATTGTTGCACAATGAAACACATTCCTCTACGTGCCCAGTACTTACCTTATAATTGTTCTCCTTGAGATCATAGAAGTCTCTTTGCAGCAAGAGGTAAGCTCTGCCGTGCATGACAGGCAGCGGAGTGTCTGGCACTTGTCCCCAAATGCCTCAGGTTTACTCTGAGGCGGATATTTGAAGTTATGGGTCACTTTCCCACACTTAGTAAATTGACATAAGTTACTTGCTTTTTAGACTCGGAACGCTCCCAAGATAAGTGGCTTCTAAATTTGGGATATAACGATGACTTCTACTCCTGACTCCTCTAAACGAGCAGTTCCCGAAGGAAAACTTGGGCACTTCCTCATCTGCGGCGTTTCACTGCAGTGCCAGCTCAAAGCCCAGTCTCAAGACAAACTTGGATGAGCAACGGAGACAAGCCCGAGTCGTCGGCGCCTGAGTGGGAGTGAGAGGTGTACGCCTACCAAGATCCTAGCAGGTTGTCTCCGCTTCACAGGTGCAATCCCGCAGCCACTCACAGGAGGAAGCAAATCGGTTGCCAAGCAACGAGCCCCCGTGGGGCAGCCGCGAGACAGAGGCAGGGGGTTGGCCGCTGTCACCCAATCAGCGGCAGGGGGCAGGCCTCTTGATTTCTCCACAGCCAATCCTACAACAGTTTCCCCTTTGAAAGGCCAATGAGATTCGTGGTCAGGGCGACACCACGCCTTCTCAGCCCACCAACATGCACTCTACACAACTAATGTAGAGGATGGGCTGAGTTCCCAGGACCCAGCGTGTAAGTCACAGAAGCCATCACACAATGTCCCCCTTCGAAATTATCCTTCCTTTTTCTTTGAATATCAAAAGAAATGGGAAGTCGAAATTGAAGGTCTACAGAATTCAGTCTGGCAGGTACAGGTCTGCCCTTATTCATAACAATATCTTAACTTACATGGCGAGTTACCATTCACAGTAGTGGTGCATGCTATTATGTCATCAAATCTTACGATCATCCTAGGAAAGTGCTCCAGAAACAGGGAACTCCTTAAAATTTCTCAGATTCCCATCTCTTCCCACAGAGTTTCGCACTTGCTGTTCCTGCTACCTAGGCCTTTACCACATTCCTTCTACTCCTTCAGCACTCATTTCCCCTTCACTCACTCATCTTTCAGATTTTAACGACTCTTTAAGGGATCCTTTCTTTTGTGATCCCACAGGACCTTCTATTTGCCTCCTAGTTAGCATTTGTCATACGGCATCACAATTGTCTATTGTTTTCACCAAAGTGAGAACTACTGTAAGACACGGTTCCATTGCCAGCGCCAACTACAGAGCCTGGCATCTTGGTTCAGAGTGCTTTCTTTTTTTACTTACTATTTACTTATAATTTTATGGAATCCGGATGTTCCTTTAGTCCATTCATTTTACAAATATTTATTAAATACTTTCTTTTACGTGAAAGATTCAAATGAAGTAACTGTCTTTATGGCTCCGATATACAATAAACAAGTATACAAAACAAAAGTCATGATTTCAGATCGTGATAAACGTTATGTGGACAATAATAAAACAGTAACATGATAGAGAGTGGGGTAGGTCATTAAGGGTTAGAAATGGTGGTCAGGGAAGGCCTCTGTAAGGAATGGAGTTTTGAACTCATACATGAAAGATGAGAAGGAGCCTGTTACATGAAATATTGAGGGCAGAGAGCTCTAGGAAGAGGAAAACAGGATATTTTTGAGTCAGGAAAGATCTTGTCTTGAAAAGGGAACAAAGGAAGGTCGGGGAGGTTGTGGAGGAGCCTGGGAGGGGTGTGATAAAGTTGGGGGACTACACAGTGGGAAGTTTGGGCTTTATTTGAATAGCTATGGGATTCCATTGGATGGGTTTAAACAGGAGAGTGTCATGCCCTGATTTATATTTACATGATTACTCTGGCTGCTCTACGAAGAATGAATTTTGGGGAGACCACCTGGAAGGATCCCACAGTAAATTTCATCTCCAGGTATGGTAGCTTAGAAATCACCAAAAACATGTTAACTGTACTAAAATGTTGGCACAATAAAATGCTATTATTCTATGTTTCATATAACTAAATGTAAAGGATTTTTTCCTGTGAAAACATCAACTAGTATCTGGGATTGAATTTTTTGGCTCTTCTTTCCATCCCATCAGATTTTAACATGGTCTTGTGTAGGACTGGAAATGTCAGGTGAACGTGAGTAAAGGGAATAGATCTTCAGTGAGAAGGGAATAGACCCAGTTTGGAGATCCTAACTAGGTTTGTCCATATCACTGTGGTCCCACAGTCCTTTCTTCCACCCTAATGGATTATTGTGATAATGAATTCAGAATCTTTTGTATTTTTTAAAAAAATATATATATATATTTATTTATCATGGAAAATATGATATTTTGAAATATGTACACATTATGGAATGGCTAAATTGAGCTAACTAACATAAGCATTACCTCATATGCTGAGGAAACCTAAAATCTATTTTCATCTATTTTCAAGGATACAACACATTTTTATTAACTGTAGCCATCATGTCATACAATAAGAATCCTCCATTTTTGTTTAAAATTTCATTCTAGGGAAAATTATGTTAAAGTAAGAGAAAGATAAAAGTAAGTAAAGGAAAAGAAAATTAAGGTAAAGAAAAACATTCTTTGTTGTGAATTTTTAGAAGATGGCATTTATATGATACTTTAGCACAATGAAAATCAAGTTGGAAGATATTCATATGTCTCTCCCCACAACAAACCTATATTAATAGCTTTGACCTCTTCTTGGGACTTCTGACTAGTATGCCTCCTAATTTATATCCAATTGCCTGGTTATCACCCAGCTGTCTTGTCCCAAAGACATTTCAAACTCAAACGTTTGAAATCAACTAATTACTGTTTCTCCCAACCAAGCTTCTGTCCCAGTTGGAAATTTGAAGTCATCTCTGACTCCTCCTCTTCCCCATGACTCACAAGACATGCTGTTGTCATAGCTTCTTCTCAAGCCTTACCACTAATGCACAATTTCATAACCTTGTCATCTCTTGCCTAGATACAGAACATCTTTGTATTGTACTCCCTGACTCCAGACTTGCCTGTCATGAAACTTGATGGTAATGTATTTAAACTAACATGTGATCATGAAATTCTCTACTTAAAATACTTCAAGGGATTCCCTTCATCCCAGCTTATCCCATCTTCAACATGTGGATTTACTTCCAGGGGTGTAGGTGGGATGGCTGAAATCACGGGCAACTTTTTTTTTTTTTTTTTTTTTTTTGAGACAGAGTCTTGCTCTGTCGCCCAGGCTGGGGTGCAGTGGCCGGATCTCAGCTCACTGCAAGCTCTGCCTCCCGGGTTTAGACCATTCTCCTGCCTCAGCCTCCCGAGTAGCTGGGACTACAGGCGCCCGCCACCTCGCCCGGCTAGTTTTTTTTTTTGTATTTTTTAGTAGAGACGGGGTTTCACCGTGTTAACCAGGATGGTCTCGATCTCCTGACCTCGTGATCCGCCTCACGGGCAACTTTATATGTGTCTGTCTGTACATTTGTATGTGTATGCAAATGGACTTTTTTTTTTTTTTTTTTTGCTTGATAAACCACACACTACAGAATTAAATATAAGTTTCTTAACATGGCAAAGCAGAGCATTCCATAATATTTTCCTATTTATCCCTACTTTTATTGACACTCATTCTGCTTCATACTTGAGGTACTCACTCCATTAAACTGTGTATCTTTTTTCCTGTATGTACCCATCTTGCCTAGGCTCATCATCTTTTCTCCCTGACCTTTCTTCCTCTTTTTAAATCTAATTAAAAACTGTTAACACATCCTGAAAGACATAAATGCCTCCTTGGAGCCATCCTGAACTGCCAGAATGGGTTGTGTTCTCATTTGACCTGGGTTCATCTTTGTATATTATCACCACATTATTTTGAAACTATTTGTTTATGGGATTTTCTCCCTCACTAGAATATCATTTCTTAAGGCCATGGAGACCTGTTTATTCATCGCTGCATTCCCAGCACCAAGCACCTGGCTCAGAGGCGGTATCAGTATATTCTGATTGAATTGAACTTAGCAGAATAGAAAGTTTTGAGGCCAGGAGAGTGACCTTCCATGAAAGAACTAGGCATAAGCCAAGAAAGAGGGTTGCAGAGATGTGAAGAGCTGGGTGATATAGAGAAGCTCAGCCAGCTCCATGACACATAGGAGGCTAAAATCTGGAGGACAGTGACAGAGTAGACAGTGAAGCAGAAGCACCCTTGAGAGCAAGAGCCACCAGAGCAGAAGGGGCTGCAGAGCTGCAGCCAGGACACAGATTATAAGCAAAATCCCCAGGTCGCCAAAAAGGAAGGGAAAGACACTTACGAAGGTCCCGCACCCGGAGGGGCTGAGGGGACAAACAGGTTAAGGTTTCCAGAAATATTTTGGGAATGGATTTTTTGAGAAATAAATAGCTTCCTGCCAATGTGGGGGTTTGGCACTGTTGTGTTTGGAGATGCTAACTAAACAAGATCACAGATGTACTTACTGGCTGGCCAGCATCTTGTATTTCTCTCTCTCTCTCTTTTTGTTTTTTAGAGAGTTTTCCTCTGTTGCTCAGGCTGGAGTGCCTTGGCGCAATCATAGCATATCTTATCCTATGTGTGCATGTGTGTGTGTGCCTAGCATCTGTGTAGCAACCAGCCAGCTTTGCCTCCTACAATTAATATTATAGCAGCAGGAGCTGAAGACTAATAGCATCAGCTGTTCAGCCATCTGAGTCACTCAAAATTGGAAATTTATAAGGAGAGGCCCATCTGAAAATATTTTCTCTGCATGGTATCACCTTCCATTTATTACAACAAATGTTAGTTTTAGTAAACTTTTCACATACATGATATCATTGCTGTCATGATCTTCTTGTCACTTCTCACTCCTGAGCCCTGTCTTTCTCTGCCTTGTTCATCAGCTTTGTTGTGTTTGGTTGTAGGTTAGACAAACCAACTCAAATGGGAAAATAACTTCCCATCTTCAGTCCTTCTACTGCTTTAATTTATTAGTAAGTCTGTTGATAAATAGAATGTGCCTTGCAGGCAGACCTGAGTTCTGTTCTGTGTCTTATTAACCTATAAAGATAATCTTGAAGAAGTTACTTAGCTTCCCTGTACCTACAAATGTTCTCATCTGTAATTTGGAGCCAATAGTAATACTTACTTTGCAGGATCATATGAGGATTAAAAGATATAATCCCTGCCAATGACTCAGTCACACCTGGCATAGAGTAAGTAATAGCCAACACCTGCACTTTCCACATGCTGAGCATGCTGTTCTAAGTGCTGTATGGGAATTAATTTCATCCTCACTAATAGCTCTGTACAGTAGGCACTCTTGGGATTCTAATTTACAGATGAGGAAAACCAAGGCACAGAGACACTAGATGATTTGCCCAAGGTTACACAGCTGGAATGCAACAGAGCCAGGATGCAAACCTGAGTCCATACTTTTAGCCACTAAGCTACCCTGCCTCACGAGTAGAACTCATGTTCTACTAAGTGAGCTCTCTGGTCTTCTTCAGTAAATTATTGCTGCTCTCAATAGTTGTGAGAATATTTTTGTCCAGCTGTTATTTTTGTTTTTGTTGACTATTGTGACTGCATTTCTACCTGCCGTTAAAATGTAAACCCAAGAAAGCCAGACCACTGCTGTATAAAATAGCGCCCATCCTTGGCCGGCCTTCTCCTAGGCTGGCTGGACCCTGGGGCCTGGCTGAGCCTCCTATGCCAATACTGTGACTTAGAAACAATGTTACTGCTGGGCAGCTCTATGTTCCTCCCCGTGCTGCCTGTGCCAGCCCCAGGCTGCTGGGGAACAGAGGCCACATCAGGGCCAGTCTGGGTACCCTGACCCTCAGCTGGCCCTGCCCAACCACCCAGCCACCCTGGACACGGCTCTGTCCCTCTGTCACACCCCAGGCCCTGTGAGGAGTCCCCAAGAAGAGCCCACTATACCATGGCGTTAACCTCTGCTGCCTGCCTGGGTATCTGGGCCTGGCCACTAGCCGTGTTCTTCATGTGTTGATTTTATTTGACCCCTGGAGTGGTGGGTCTCATCTCTCCCGTCTTGGCCAAGAGCGGCAGAGAGCTGCCTCACTGCAAACCCTCCTCCAGTGTCAGTGATGGTCGTCCTTGTCTCAGAATAACCAAGGGCCAGCCCGTGTCTGACCAAGGTCAAGGGGCAGGTGCAGGGGTGACAGGGATGGCTCCTGAGCCAGAAATGCCTTAAACTGCAATGCCCCATCCCATCTCCAGGCCCAGCCCGGTCACCTTAGGAGCAGGATCAGATAAAGCAGGCGGCGGGAAGGCTGGGCACCGCATTACTAACTCCAGTACATTTCTGTGTTGAACCCTGTGAAATAAAGTCTGAAAACTTAAAAAATAAAAACAGTGCCCAAATACATATCTGTTAACTAAACGTGTATCCTATCTTCTCTTTTAGATTGTAAATATCTTGAGAACTGAGTTTGACCTCTGCAACTTATGAATACACTTATAGTACTCTCTATGTAGCTCAGAAAATACCACTATTATTATTTATAAAAATAATTTTAAAATGTTAACTTTTAGTAAATTTGTACCCTTAAGGGAAAGTAGATTTAATTAAGTCTTACTATATGCTTTCTTGGACTTTCTCTCCCAGTTCTTCCCCCTAAAAATAGAACTACAAGTTTGAAAAGAAAAATCTTGCATTGTATTTTTATGGTAGGCAGGATTCTAAGATGACCTCCAGGATCCCTACTCCCTGTACAATCCTTAGGACTGTGAAGATGATGGATTTTACTGCTGTGGTTAAGTTATATGTAGCACATTCGACTTGAAGAAAGGGAGGTTATTCTGGGTAAGTCTGACCTAATCGGGTGAGCCCTTAAATGGGACTAGACCCTTCCTGAAATCAGTGACTCAAAGCATGAGAGGGATTCTATGTAAGGGAGACTCTCTGTTGCTACCTTTGGAAATGGAAGGGGCCACATGGCAAGGAATGTCGGTAGCCTCCAAGCGCTGAGAGTGACCACTGGCTGACAGCCAGCAAGAGAATTGGGGCCTTAGTCCTAGAATTCTAAGGAACTGAATTTTGCCACAACGACATGAGCGGGAAAAGGTACCTGAATTCCAGATCACAGCAGAACCCAGCCAATACCTTGTAAGACCCTGTACAGAGAATCTAGTCAAGCCATGCCCGGTTCAGACGGACAGAGTGAGCAAGGCAAGTGAGTAAGGGAAGGCAACTAACAGTGTAACTATTTCCCTTTTGTAATGTTACTGAGGCTGACTCCAGCTTTAACAACCAGGCATCCTCTCTCCACTATGTAAAAATAATTCTTTCCCTCAGGACTCAAACAGATGTTTTCATTTTACTTAAACTAAAAAACTGTTTTCCTCCTTCACCAGGAATATGTAGCAGTACAAAGTGCTAACGTCGTGTGGATTTGAACCCCCATCCTCGAGAGCAAAAGAAGGCTGGGGATTGCCAAATGTCAACTCAGCTGTGAGAAGTGTTTTAAATCATATTTTGACGTAGGTTATGTTGTTAACTAGAAAATGAAGTGCAGCACACATGCTTCTAGTAACTCTGGTTTCAAATCCTATGATCTCTTCTTTGTCTTGAAGACCTTTTGATGTGAGTTCCCAATATTGAGTTTCTCTGCTTTTAATAATCTTATATTCCTTCCTCAATATAAATGTCATGAAAAATACTGAACGCTAATCTTCAAAGATCAAACAGGAAGAAAGAGGTGGGCAGCATAGTTCAGTAACTTGAATTCCTGAAATTTCTCATTTAAAAATTTTATTTTAGCTTATAAAAGCCTTGGCTCAAGAAATACTTGGTTCCTCTTTTTAAAGTTGGAGTTGTATACTCCCCCACATTTCGGAAGTATGTTAATTACAAAATAATTAGGCCTTTCTCTGTAAGGCACCTGACATGCAGAGGCCACTTAATCATTATTTGTGTCTGTGTTTGTGTTTACGGGGAGGAATTCAGAATCATACTTACTGGCTTTTACTTTGCTGTCTCTGCTTTAGCTAGGGGGACCAACAGTCTTGGTTTGCCTGAGACAAAGAACTTTTCAGTGCTGAAACTGGGACAGTCCCTGGCAAACTGGCTGGGACTAACTTGGGCATCAAGGACCTTTCTAGGGTGGGAATTGTGTAAACAACTTGGCAAGAGCTGTTTACTTGTTTTGGGTTCTTGGTGTTTAAAGGCACCCAGTTTGGTTTCCATGGCAGGCTGGTGCCCAAAGCCCGTGATCAAAGTTATAAAAAGTCTTGCTCAGAATTGTGTTACGAGATGATTCACCTTTAAAGGTGTCTGTGATGAAGGAAAGCAGTACCAGCTTGCGTACTTTACATGCACTGAAGTGTTTTAGAAAAATCAGTTCTCCATTCATTTCCCCACATGAGAATTTCAATGGTTGAGGGATACTGCATTCAATAACATCTAATTGTGACTATTCAGTGTGTGTATACAGGTGTTTAAAAGATGTAATTATTCTAGGTTCTTTTCATATATATCAATTTAATATACTTTTTATAGTGCTCTCAGTTGCCCCCAAGGGTAATTATGGAATTGGACGATGGAGAGACTTTGAGGTGGCAATCAGCTTGGAAGAGGGGGTTAAGGGATGACATATGGTTTAGGGATGGCTTAGGGATGTGTCTGGAAGCTGTTTTTAGTTAGCGTATGTTTATTAGGGGTGGTTTGAAGGGAGATAATAGAGCTGAATGAGGAGCTCGCTAAGCCCACCCTGCACCTCCTTAGCACCAGTCCTCTGGGTGTTCTATGTGATGCCATATACATGAATAATTAAATGGAATATTTTGTGCTCTGTTTACCATACTAGAAAATAATATATCCCTTGGTAAAAGTTGTTTAAAACACATTGAATAATAACAATCTTACCACTCTTTGAGCATCTACTATGTGCCCAGATACCTCTCATATACTCACATATATTCTCATTAAATGCTCATACCAATTCTGAGAGATAAGTATTATAGAAAAAATGATAAAATTAGATAGACTGTGTTTTTTGAGGACTTTATGTCAGGTGCTCTTCTATTCAGATTACATGAATTATCTTGTTTAAATCTCATAACAACTCTGTAAAATAGATACTTCAGGTGAAGAAACAGTAGTTCAGTAACTTGTCTGAGTTCACATGTTTACCAAAGGGTGAAGGGGAGATTTAAGCCAGGCTGACGTCAGAACCCTTGGTGTTCAGAATAGTGTAAATGCTATATTTACCCCATTTGACGCATAAGATAATAGAGATTGCCTTACTTGCTCAAGGTCAGCTAGTTTGTCTGCCAGTGCAGTTGAAAAACACATGCTGTACGCGCACATTCTCTTTGTCCAAGTTCCAGGAAGGAGGAAGAACTAGATTTTACAGTGCTACATGCTATCTGTCAGGGATTTATAGGAGATTTTTAAGGTTTTCTGGTACTTTCTGGAATGGTCCTGAGAAGTTATGATTTTTAGGTTCTCCCCCAGACAATTGTGATAATAACCTGGTTTGACAACTATTGCTCCAGCCCAGGGATGGCTAACAAGTTTTATTTCTAGTGCCATTTCTGAGTGGTAGGTTATATAGGCAAATATGTTGAAAATTTTAAGGCTAAATCTGAGTTCAGCTTGGAAGAGTACCAATTAGTGATGTCTGACATGAATTTGAGGAAAGAGAAGGACATGGGTGCCCTAGTGTCAGGTTCTAACTGAGGTCCAAGGGCAGTCAGTGGGTGAGTGGTGGGTAGTTGGAAAAACACTTGAGGAATTTTAGACAGTTTTGATATGGCTTTACTCTCTCTCTAGGCAGAAGCGAGCCATATATACAGCATTAACAGGGTAATTATATGTTTTACAGACAATAGTCACTCCAAGCCAAGCACAAGCTCACATGGGTGATCACCTAATATGCCTCATGTGGTGTGATCACATAATGTGCAGGGTTGTACGCCTGTGCTCCAAACCCATGAGTCATGCGGCACTGGAAGGCCACCCCGGCCTACTTCTGAGTAAAGCGCAGCCATTTCCCTTACACTCCACCCCCTAGGCTGAGGGCATCCTCTGGGCAGGGACACATGCCCATAGGGCAGAGCCCTGAATCCATAGCCCACAGCAACAATACAGAGAGCAACAGCTCACTACTAGAATCCCAGTTATGCTACTTATGACTGTTAGGGCCCAGCATAGGCCAGAGCCCAGGAATGCCCACCATAACTTCAGTGGGATGACATGTGTTATGTTTACACAGGCCATGACAGGTACCCATCCCACAGTGGTGTTATCCCAATGTTGCTCCATGCACCGTGGCGCCTGGGCTAGGGGTACTACATGTTCCCCCACTAGCTAGCCCCACTCATCGTAAATGCTATGGGCCAGCCAGAGGTAGGTGCGCCGTGGGTCTTGTAGTGTCTTTTGTCTGAAGCTTGCCACACGGCGTTCCAGGTGTCATCCATGGGACCCCAAGTCTCCAGCCATGTACAGTTCTCTGCAGATGCTGAATGCATGTGCCAAGCAAGTTGTCTGCAACTGCTGCTGGAAGGGTGGTGCAGATCCAACAGTTGGAAATATTGGTCACCACAGCATAGGTGTGGGCCCAGTTCACGATGCAGTTGGAGCATGTTAACCTATGGTTGAAATGACAGAGCACGCACAGGTACTAACAGAGGTAAATCACATCTCTCAAGCAAAATACAGGCTAACCTTTCATCCCTGGATAACAATGCAACCATCAAGGGATTTTGCCCTGGGCAATAATACCACATCTTCTCAGCTCCCCATGGTTCTTTTGAGTCCTGTATCTGTGCCAAAGTCATGGGGGAACTCATAATAGGTCACACAAGCAATACATATATTCCCTGGAGGAGGGTTCCTTCCCTGGCCATTCCCCTACAAAACAGTCAACCGTGGGGGCCATGTATTGAATACCCAGGGAGTGACATGCAAGTCATGGTGTATGCCCTACCCCCAGGGAGTCACGCTGGCCAACCACTGGCAGTAGGGGGCTTGGAGGGTCCATGGCCACAGCCAGGTTTTCTGTTGCCTTGCCTTCAAGGGCGTTGGGGCTGGTAACAACAGTTTACCATTCATCCCCATACCTGGTTGGAGGAGGTCATCCTTGGTATGTACCTGCAACTGGATGGGGATGGCGGCCCAGTGTAACAAAGCCTCCACTAGGGCCGGGTCAACTTTCTGTGACTGTTCATTCAAGATTTGAAGTACCAGGTCCAGCCTGGAACTCCAGCCCCACAAAGACGGGGGTGTGACATGCAAGCGTAACCCATTCTTTAAGAGCCTCTTATACCACTCAATTATATGTGCAGCTTGCGGGTTGTATAGTACATGGAATCCCCACTTTATGTCCATTTATTATGCCCATTTCTGTGCCTGTTGTCCAGTGAAACGTGTTCCCTTATCACTCTCAGCAGCCAGAGGGTGACCATACAGGGCCCATAAGTGTTGCAAGGCATGGATGGTGTTCTGTTGGTTGGCCACTTGCAAGGGTAGGTGAACAACAGGCTCATGACTGTGTCCACAGCTGTTAACACATGTGTATACCCTTGCAACTTCAGCAGCCACCTAATGTAATCTACTTGTGGGCAGTCACCCTATCGTCGCTTGTTGTGTAACATTGGGTAGCTACCTCCATTTAGGGTATTATGAGCACATGCTGGGCATTTCTGACAAACCTCCCAAATGTCTTGCTTGGGCAGGAATAGACTCCAATGCTTATTGACCCATTGCATCAGTTTACCTCCCGCATGTCCTAGTTTCCAGTGTAGCCACAAGGCTACATCTCATGTAGGTGCCGACTAACCATCGGACGTTAACCAAGGCATCTGCCTCATCATTGCAGGGGTAGCCAAAGGCGTATGGCCTGATGTATGATCAATAGTTACCTCTTTCTGATGACCCATTTCCCAAAGGTCTTGCCACATGACTTGGCCCCAAATGGGTCAGTGGCTGACTAACCCTTTCTGTATTTTCCAGGTAGTTAACCATAAGGTTAAGCCTTGATAGACTGCCCAGCTACTGACACAGATTACTACAGGTGTGACCTCCCTGGTGATCACCATCCATACCACTCTAAGTTCAGCCCATTGGTTACTTTGTCCATACCTGGTTTCAAACCATATGGTGTCAGTACTAGGTTGAATTGCAACAGCAGTCCAAGCAGCAGTAGCACCTCGACTAGGCCCACCTGTGTACCATGCCCCATTGGGAATAGGGGGACACCCTTCCCTAAATAGTGAAGGCTCAGGGTCTAGGGGCGCCTTAGGCCCCATGGCCTTATCTTACATTAGGACTACAGTTTCCAAGACCTCTT
Organism: Macaca mulatta; assembly: GCF_049350105.2. Lineage (NCBI taxonomy): Eukaryota > Metazoa > Chordata > Mammalia > Primates > Cercopithecidae > Macaca > Macaca mulatta. Next base: position 176,439,880 of record NC_133406.1, read on the forward strand.
GCAACTCTGCTACTAAGGGACTTGTACTCAATGTACTCCACTGCTCTAAGTATGCACCCCACTTTGGCAAAGTGGATATCTGTGCCATCCCAGTCCAGGAGGTCATTACCCATGAACGTACCCATTCTGCTATTGGGTAAGTCATCTGCATGATGACTGCAGTCTGCCCTGTCATATTCTCACAAACCTGAAGGACGGCATACACAGCTGCTAGCTGTTTCTTTATCAAGGAATACCAGAGCTTAACTCCCTTCCATAGTTGGGACTAAAAGCCTGCTGGCATTCTCAAGCACTCCGTGCGCTGCCAGAGGCCCCAGTCGAAGCCATCTGTGGTCACATGCACATCCAGCTCAAACAGGCACCCCTGGTCAACTACCCATAGGGCTTGTGCTTGCTGAATAGCCCATTTGGCTGCCAGGAAGGCTGTCTCAGCTGCATCATCCCAATCCCAAGTAGGTTTCTTTTTTTTTAACCATGCAACAGTTTTGTCATTTGAGCTGAATGGGGCACAGATGTCCAACAATATCCTAGGAGACCCACAAAAGTTTACAGCTGCTTCACCGTGGTGGGCCGGGGATATGCCTGAATCTTATCACTAGTAGCCTCTGGGATGGCCTTTGTCTTACCCAACCAGATAACTCCCTAGAATTTGGCAGATAATCCAGGCCCTTGGACATTGGATTCATTGACAGCCCAACTGCACGCTGCCAAATGTTGCTGCAAGAGGGGCGTCACCACTTGTAAATCTGCAAGAGAATCAGAGGTTAACCTAATATCAGTAATAGGCAGACCTCCTCTGGACATTGTCAGGTGGCTAAATCTGTGGCAATTAGACCATGACATATGGTGGGGCTGTGCACATGGCCCTGTGGCAACACTGTAAAAGTCCACTGTTGCCCTTCCCACGTGAAGGCAAACTGTTCCTGGTTCTCTGGAGAGATTTCTATGGAGAAAAATGCATTGGCCAAGTCCACTACTTAGTGGTACTGTCCCAGTTCCATTGTCAAATGGTCCATCAAATCCATGATTGATGGTACAGCTGCATGCAAAGGGGGTGTTAATTTATTCAGTTCCTGATAGTCCACCGCCATCTGCCAAGTTCCATCAGGCTTTCTAACTGGCCACACTGGACAATTCTAGGGGCTGTGGGTGCCACACACTATCTGCACCTCCTCCAGCATTTTAATTGTCTCAGTTATCTCTGTATGCCCACACAGCAAATGGTATTGACAGGTGGAAGTAACCCATCAGGGTTGTGGCAGGACCTGAGGCTGGTGATGCGTATGTCCATGCAGCACTGGCTTCACCACATGCACTCGGAGTCTGAATTCCACGGCCATACTTTGTAACACCAGGCCATGTAAAATGTCCACCCCCACAATGTATTCAAGTATGGGAGAGACATACACAGTATGTAAACGGAAAGCCAAACGGCCAACACCAAGGTACAGAGATACAGGTTTCACTGCCACTGACCAGCCTCCATAACCATCAATGTAAGCAGGTTTGCCCAGAGACTTATTCGGGTTCCCATAAACAAGGCTGCCATCTGCGCCAGTATCCACCAGTGCTGGCACCCGCTGTACATTGGATCACTAATTCCACATGTGGCCTCCGGTTGTTTGGTGTCCCCCCAGGCTGGGCACCTTGGCCGGTTCCCTAGTCGAAGAGAAAAGGCTCTACATGTCTGCCTGGCTGCAGCAAGTAGTCTTTAAGCTGAAGCACCTGGTGGGACTGGGTCACACAGCAATGTCCTTCTCTCCCTTGGACATTTTCTGGAATTGCTGCTCTGGAGACAACTGTCTCCACAAAGTTAAGAGTCCTTCATTGGGCTGCTTATGGATTTTCCCTCAGTCAACCCTGGCCAAAATCAAATCTATCCACATCCCTGAGTGTGTTGCTCATTGGGGTCCCCTTTTCTCCTATGGGGGGTGCCTTTCAGGTGGAGCATCTTCCCCTTCTTTATGGCACAGACCCCTTAGTCCTGTGGATGGCCTTCAGCTTCCCTGAGAGCTGCCATAGCAGTGGTCACTTCATGTATGCTGTGCCCTATGTACCGGGTGAGGACAGCAGCTAGGAAGCCAAAGGCACTCAGGGGGGCAGAACCCAATATGAGATCCCTCATGTGGGAGGTGAAACATTCATCATCTGGCCCCTGAGCATTCAGGCCAAACACAGCCTGCCGCACACCCATCTCCCAGTTGACTTGCACCAAATCGGTATACAACTGCCATTTACTCCTGGTTTGGGGTATTTCACGGGCATCATTCCACACAGTCCATATGGCTGCCCTTAGCTGCTCAGTCAGGGTGCGGCCACCTTGCCCTTGTGCCAACCACCTATTCGCTTGCAGCTGCTGACAAAGAGAGGAGTGAATAATGATAAAGACCAGCTTTTCCATCTCAGACGTGGAATAGGAGATACTATCTGCTCCCTCGTTCCACAAACAAAGCATCCATGTGGGCAGTTTCCCCTGGATGCTGTGACACTGCTTGCCTAATTCCTGCAACTCAGTTGGGGTACAGGCAGCATATGAAGTATGTTGTGTTATGGCGGGGGGTCCCTGAGCCTGCCCTTGGGGCCGCAACGGCTCTTCATGATCTACCTTCTAATGAACCACTGGGCAAGCCCACAACGGGGATTCTTCCTCCTCAGTATCAGACTCAGTGGGGGGTCTTCAGCCAAGACAACAGACCCAGGCGGGGATTCACAGCAGCCTCTAATTACTTTTCCAAGCTCTGTAGCCGGCCTCCAAGTGCTCCATCTGCACCTGGAAGTCCCTATTCATGGCAGCTTCTAACTCTTTTTCTGAGCTGTGTAGCCAGGTGTTAGGTGCCCTGCCTGTGCCTGGAGGGCCCTTACCAGTGCTGTATCCCTCAGGGACTGGGTGTGTACTTCTCGTAGCACAGTCAAAAATGCCCATCCAACTCTGCAGGCAAAAGCTTGCTCCCTCTTGGTGCTCTGCTCTTTCACTGCTTCAGTGCCTTTTCCATGCTCATGGCAGACCCATCTACTGCCTCCCAGGTTTCCACTGGAACCTGTCTGAGCAGCACAGCTGCCACCGGCTACCACAACCCATGTTGCGGCCACATGGCCAACCCAGAATCAGAGGGGACCAAAGGCTCACTCACCTCAGGATCCTGTTTGTGATGCCAATTGTCACATTCTAACTGAAGTGCGAGGGGAGTTGGTGGGTGAGTGGCAGGTAGCTGGAAAAACACTCGAGGAATTTTAGACAGTTTCGACATGACTTTACTCTCTCTCTGGGCACGAGTGAGCTGTATGTACAGCGTTAGCAGGGTAATTATACGTTTTACAGACAATAGCAGCTCTGAGCCAAGTGCGAGCTCACATGGGTGATCATCTTATGTGCCTCACATGGCATGGTTACATGACATGCGGGATTGTGCACCTGGGCTCCAAACCTGCTGATTCACGCTGCACCGGAAGGCCGCCTTAGCCTACTCCTGACCAAAGCACAGCCATTTCCCTTCCATCTGGGTTTGCTACACAGCCTCTATTCACTTAGGGATTCAGCTGCCTGGGGGATCTTATTCTTGTTCCCAACTATTCACTTCCTTCCCTGCAAGAAGATTCTATATTCCTGCTTATGACTATGCAACTTGCTGCACCTCTCCGCAGGTGGAGATATGTCCATGTCCTGCAGTCAGGTTTGGCCTCAGAATTTGTGTTGACTGAAAGGATGTGACAGCTGACTTGTATGCACAGAAGTTTTTGAATGATTGTGTTTCAGTTCTGCCTCTTGCTGTGTCCCTCTGTCATGAGAACACTTTGTCCTTCAGACACCTGGAGACAGGGCCACTGCAGCAGACCTACCTCTGCTGATAGACGTGAGTGAGAAAGAAACATTTGCTCTTGAAAGGCAAGCCACTGAGATTTTGGAGTTGTTTATTACTGCAGCCAAGCTGACCAATACAATCAATGTTGGCCAATTTGGAATTGATCTGTCTGAAATCGATCAGTTAAAATCAATTCCAGTGAACTCTGGAAAGAAAAAATAAGTCCTAAACTGTCATTTTGTCTGAATATTAGTTTTAGTCTTATTAGACTGACTGTTGGTAAACTACCTAGGTTATGCCATTAGGGAGTTCCAGTCCCTTTTAAGTGATTTTAATGCATGTAGACCCAAAAGAAGCCCTTCAGGGAATTGTGTTAAAATGGGCCCAAATGGTAACCGGACTGATTTTTTTCTAATGCCCAAGGATTGCAGTAGGTAAGGAGCACCTGCCATAGGATGGGGTCTGTCCTGGACCTATTTCTGATGCAAGGCCCTTATGCCTATAAGGTTGGGCAGAACGTAAGCATTAATCTATGGCTTTGTGTAGGTAGTTCTGTTGTTTTGTGTGTGTTTGGATTTACAATTGGGAGCACAAGTCCATGAAACATTTAAAACTGCTTTCCTTCAAATTGAATATTCTCTGCATTATCTTTATTTCAGGATGTCAAGATAGTGTCCTTTTTCAAAGTGTAAGTAACATCCCATCTAATTTTAAAGAGAGGCCTTTCTCTTAAGCATTGTTAGGTAAGAATTCAGTTCAGTAACACACAGCATAATGACATTCCAGTCAACAACAGGCCACAATTAAAACAGTGGTCCCAAAAGATATTAATGGAGCTGAAGAATTCCTATCACCTAGTAATGTCATAGCCATCATAACATTGTGAGTGCAACGCATTACTCACGTTTGTGGTGATGCTGGTGTAAACAAATGTACTGTGCTGCCAGTCGCATAAAAGTATAGCACATACAATTATGTACAGTACATAATACTTGATAATAATAAACAACTATGTACTTGCTGTACTATCCTTTTGTCATTTTAGATTGTACTTCTTCTAGTTATTAAAAAAAAAGTTAACTGTAAACAGCCTCACGCAGATCCCTCAGGAGGCATTCCAGAAGAAGGCACTGCTGTAGGAGATGACAGCTCCATGTGTGCTATTGTCCTTGAAGACCTTCCAGTGGGACAAGATGTAGGGGTGGAAGACAGCAATACTGATGATCCTAATCCTGTGTAGGCCTAGGCTAGTGTCTGTTTGTATCTCAGTTTTTAACAAAAAAGTTTAAAAAGTAAATTACAAAAATCAAAAATAGAAAAAAGCTTATAAAGATATAAAGAAAATATTTTTGTGCAGCTGTGCGTGTTTGAAGCTAAGTGTTATTACAAGAGTCAAAACGTTAAAAAGTTCATAAATCTAAAGGTTAATTTATGAAGATTTTAAAATAAATTTAGTGTAGTTTAAGTGTACACTGTTTATAAAGTCTACTATAGCGTACAATACCCATCACTTCACCCACCACTGACTCACTGACTCACCCAGAGCAACTTCCAGTTTTACAAGCTCCATTCATGATAAGTGCTTAGATTCACAAATACTTGCCATTGCATTACAATTGCCTACAGTATTCAGTACTATAACATGCTGTACAGGTTTGTAGCTTGGGAGCAGTAGGCCATACTCTATATAGCCTAGGTTTGTAGTAGGCTGTACTATTTAAATGTGTGTAATTGTACACCATAATGTTTGTACAGGGACAAAATCACCTAAAGACATTTCTCAGAATGTATCCCCTTCGTTAAGTAATGCATGACTGTATTTACTAACATAGTCATTTGGTAAGGTATCTTGCCAATCCTGGTCAGCAAATGTTATGGTACTCATTTGTGAGTAAGCAATTCATATGTGCTTAAGATTCAACTAGCCATAAATATGTCAGCAGACCTTCTCCCTCTATATGTCTATATTTTTAAGCCTTCCCAGCCTAATTTCCCAGAGGATTACATTGACCTTGATGATTTGATGGTTTGTAAGACTCTCCTTTTCTTGAGCTAACAGTGTCCTAATTCCATTGGCATTTATGGTAACAAACTTCAGTGCAGTCATATTTTGGCTGCAAAAACCCTTTCTTGTGTGTGCTCCCTTGTTCCTTCTCCTCTAATCTGGCATTTCCTCTTTAGCATTAGAGCTATTGGCTGAAAAAAATGCGTATAAATTAAGAAGAGTATGAACTGCACCCCAGAACCTCACTTGGATCCCTCTTTCTGTCCTTCCTCAGAGCTTTCAGCCCTTTAAAGGCAGAGGAGAGCAAAGTCCGAGCAGAGGAGCACTCATGGCCAGCCAGGGACTGATAATGGATTGCAGCTGGCCAAGGAAAACAGCAGAACAAGCCACAGGTGTCTGCATCCAGCCAGCTGGGTCAGGGCATCACAGGAAGTGCAAGGGAGGGAAGGGAGCCCTTGCAGCAGCTTCCTGTTTGATGCTTACTAGAGCCTGGACTGGCAATGCATGTGGGTGAGCCTTCCCAGCTGTGGCCCACCATAGGGCAAGGTGGGGACTGTGGCTCACCTGGGAGGCCACCCTACTGAGCACCACCATCTGCCGTAGCACAGAAATGCAGACCCTGATGCCAGAGCTCTTAATATTTCCATAGAAGTCAGATATCTGTATTTTTGTGTAAAATCTCTTGAATTTTAAGCGTTGTCAACTAATTAAAATTTTCCACAATGCTACAGAGCGTATGCTTACCTTGCAATATTGTATAACAATACCATAGCACACAATGGCTGACGCACCGACCCAGAAGGGATGCTCACAGGCAAGAGGTGTGGTGAGAGGGGCCAGATACAAATGAGCTTCTATTGGCTGCTTCCGCATCTATGAAAGTCAAGGGTAGGCAGCACTAATCTCCAATCAGAATAGTGGTTGGCCTGTAGGGGCAGATATTTCCCTAGCGGTGCCACAAGTGACCTCCCAGGTGCAGACAGTGTTCTCTCTCTGGGCCTGGATGATGTCACTCATGTGGATATGTGCATGAAAAATTGCAGGCTTAGTACATGGAACTTAGAAACGTCAAAAAGCAAAGCTGAAACCAATTCTCCAAAGAGAATAAGTGATCTGCAAATGGGCTGGGACCCACAGGGGGCAGCTTGCCCTCCTGCTCCAAGTTTAGGAATGAAACTGTGGGTGCCAATGGGCATGAGGTGGCACCAGGTGAGGATGAGCTGGGGGACAGAGGAACCGTGACTAACCCTCCCCAGAGGGACAGAATCCAGGGGCACTAGCAAGTCCAGTCACAAGTGGACATGGCCAAAGCCATCTCCTGGCCCAGGGCGAGGAGCATCATTCTGGCAGTGCAGGGAAGCGGGGCACAGGGGTGGAAAGAGGCTGGTGTGGAGGTCTGCAGGGCAGGGATTGTGGCAATGGTTACCCAAGGTCCAGGAGGTAGGGGTCAGAGGGTCAGGGAATCAGAAGGTTAGGAGGTCAGGGGGAAGCGGAATGAAATCCCAAGAAAGCTCCCAAATTGCTGGCAACCTGCACTCTCGGGTCTCACCCACCAGGGCCTCCTGGGAGGCTGGCATCAGGGGGTGAACTGAGCTATGGAGGCCTTCTCCAGCTCAGTTCCCCTTAAGTCTGCCTGCCTCGGGAAGCAGAAAGGTCCAAGGGCATTCCTGCAGCTCCTCTGCCATGAGGCTGTGTCCACTGAGGCTCTACCCTGGCTTCTGGGCCTGAAGCACTGGGTGAGACACCCCCTCCCACAGGCCCCACGGGCACTCGCATACCCCAGGGAACCCAGCCCCAGTCAGGACCGCGCCTGCTCCGTGCCTTTCACAGGGAGCAGAGCTGAGGGTGGCTGGGACATTGTCCAGTTTGTGGTGTGCACGATGGGTGCCAGGAAGGGGGATCCTCTCAGGCACGCTAAGAGGTGCAGAGGCTGACTCAAGGCAGGGTGAGGGTGCAGCAAGGTACCTGGGAGGCCAATCTGCCAACTTCAGGCACCCAGGCAGCAAGAGAAAACCTCCAGCCGGGCTCCCCTCTGGGGTTGGGGGCCGAGCTGATGAAGAGCACAGGCCCTCCCCAGGTAGGACCCAGCCGCTGGAGGAGGACAGTAGGTTTTCGTTTTTGCTGCTGCCCCTCTGGAAACCACAGTCACCTCTGCCTTCCCACGGAAAGAAGCAGGGAAGAGGGACTGGAGCCTGCCTTTGAGGAGCCCAGTTCGGTGCCTGGCGCTGCACCCGGCGCTCTGTTTCTCATCTTGTATGCACCTCGGACGAACTGATCCTGCTCCGGATTGCTCGGTGGGAGCCCAGGCTCCCAGCAGCTCCTGGAGAAAGCCGACTCCGAGTTTGGTCGGGAGAAAATGACAAAGAGTGGAAATTAGGTCAGCCTCTTAAGGAGGAGGAAAAGAACCCGCGTGACGGCAAAGGGGCCGCGGGGAGGGTGCGGGGGCGGGAGAGCCGCCTTGCAGAGACAGCGGGTAATGGGAGCGAGCGCGTGCCAGCCGGGACGGCGACCGTCCGCGCGATAACGGATGACTGGGAGAGGCAGGCGCTTAATGGGTTTTTCCCTGCGATCAGTTAACCCGAGCCCAGTGGCCCTGGTGACAGCGCGGGAGGGGAGGGCTCGGGCTCGGGCTCAAGGGCCCCCCTGCGCTGGCTGTTTTCCAATCCTGCGCCTGATGACGCAGATTTCCCTAACACTGACAGGGCGAAGAGCTCTCTGGCTCCTCAGACCCGCCCCAGGCAGCCGTCAGCCCGACGGGGGAGGGGAGCGGGCTGGCAGGGCCTGGCTGCAGAGGCACCGCGTGCATGGATACAAGTGTGCACCCTCCGGGGCCACGCGTGGGGCCAGACATGACCATGCACGGCTAGCCACCACATCATATACAGATGCCCAGCCCGGGGACACAGCAGGACATGCACACCTGATAATCAGAGCCATACCCGCTCACACGCTCACTTGCAGACAGACACACATTTATACATGTGCACAGATATCCAGATGGAAAGATGCATGGTGACGCACTCACTCCCAGACACGAAGGCACACTCAGACACATTCATGTATGAATGCACGTATGAACATGGACATAGACACACATTCACACACACAGATACTCATATAAATATACAAGGACACACACATGCACACAAATCATACCTCCAGACACACACTGCCAGAAGCACACCTCAGGGCACCGTGAGCAGACGCTCCCCCGCCACAGGCATGTCCACACAGGCACCCACAGGCACCCATTCACACACACACCGTGGGCAGCACAGCTGTCGTGAAGAGATCCCTCCCCAGCCCCCAATATCCCAGCCCTGTAGCATGTTCTCCCTCCTCCTCAGCTGCCTAGGGCAGCCTCCCTCTCCCAGCTCCTGCTTCCAGTCTCACCTCATTCCCATCCAGACCCCACCCCAGCAGAAGCCCAGCTCTGAGGACCACCGTCCCACTCACTGAGCTCCTCCCCACAGGAAGCCCTGTCCTCACCCCACCTACCAGGAAGGCAAGCCTGTGCCGCCCGCCTTCCCCTGAGATCTGGCTCCCCTGGTTCACTGGTTCAGTGAACGTGTGCTGAGCCCCTGTCATGTTGTAGAGCTGCAGGCCACTCAGGATACATGGGTGAACAACACGGGTGGAGAGCCCACCTTCATGAGACTTTCCTTCTAATGGGAAAGATGGGCAGTGAGCAGAGGACATGTGCATGAGAAGCTTGGTGCTGGGGAAAGCAGTCCAGAGCAGGGGAGGGACCAGCGCCAGCAGGCAGGGGTGGGGGTGGAGTAGGAAGGCCCCTTTGAGAGGAGGTGAGGGGCTCCAGGCAGAAGGAGCACCATGTGACAGGAGCAAGGGGCCACCTGCCCCGTTCAGTGGGGGATGGGAGGGAGCTGAAAAGAAGGCCCCAAAGGCGCAAAGGCCACCCCTGTGAGGCTGGACAGGCCACTCTGAGGCCCTGGCATTGACCCTGAGTGAGACAGGAGGTGGAATGCAGGGAGGCCAACGAAGGCTAGCGCGTTAGCCCAGGAGAAAGTTGTGCAGGCCTGGGCCAGCGCCAGTGAGAGGAGTGAGTGTCTGGGTCCTGGGTATATTTCAGAGAGAGGACCAATAGATGTCACTGATGGGCTGGTGAGGGTGAGGGGAGGTCAGGCCAGCCCGGGGCAATATCTTAGATGGGAAGAAACGGTGGAGGGAAGGTCAGATTTCTAGGGTTTTATCTGGTTGCAGGTGGAATCATAAGTCCCAGTGATACCCCTATCCCAGTCCCCAGAATATATCACCTCTGTGGCAAATGGGATGGGATTTTGCAGGTTTTTAAAGTTACGGATCTTGAGATTGGGAAATTAAACTAGATTATCCAGGTGGCCCAATGTGATTACAAAGTGGGTCCTTATAAGAGGGAGGCCAGAGGGTCAGAGTCAGAAAGGGACCTACGCTGCTGGCTTTGAAGAAAGAGGCAGGGGCCACAAGCCAAGGACGGAGGAGGCCTCTAGAAGCTCGTCCTCCCTCCAGAATAACCAGCTGCCAACACCCTGACGCCACTACTTCTGGCCTCCAGAACTATGAAAGGACACATTTGTTTTGCTTCAGCAGTGAAATTTGTGGTCGTTTGTCACAGCAGGGAGAAGAAACTCATGCAGGCGTGTACAGTGGGAGCTGTTAGAAGATATCTGTGTGCACAAGTTATGAGGACCGGTGGCAGGCTGAGATTTGGCGGTCTGCCTCTAGGAGGCATGTGAAGCCCTGAAACTGGGTGAGTACAAGAAAAGGACCTGCCTGAACCCTGGGAGCCCCCAAGTTAAGAGGTAAGGGAGAGGAGATAAACGAGAAAAGGAGGGTTTCTCTGGAAGCCAAGAAACTGCATCAAAATGGAAGAAGTGGATAAACAACAGTGACAGGTTCGTGCAGTGGAAAACCACTCTGCAGTAAGAAGGGATTAGCTACTGATACGAGCCACAACACCAGTGACTCTCACACCATCGTGCTGACAAAAGAAGCTCTACACAAAAGAATACAGACCGTAGGATTCCATTTATATGCAATTCTGGAAAATGCAAAATAATCCTAGTGACAGAAAGCAGATCTTTGGTTCCCCAGGGCTGTGGTTTTGGGGTGGGAACTGACTGCAGGTGGGCTCTAGGGGACTTTTTGGGCTGATGCGAGTGTTCTGTGGCTCCATGGTGGTCGTTACAAGTATGAGTGCTTTTGTAAAAACTCATTAAATTGCACATTTCCAATGAGAGCATTTTACTGTATGTAAATTATACCTCAATAAAACCAATTTAAGAAAAACAACAGACAAGAGTGATCATGTCAACTCCTGCAGGCAAGTAAGGGATGGGGCCTGAGAATTGCTAACCCTGCAGCACCCTTCGGTGGGCCTGGGCCAGAGAGGGTGGCTTAAGAGCCCTGGTGTGGATCACCATGGTCTAAGGTGATCAGGGCACTCCATCATATTGACCTGTAGTTGGGAAAGTGTGGCGGGCTTGTGACCCAGCTGTGGCCAACGCTACCTGGAGAAGTTGGCTGGGGGTCTCAGGGAAAGCTTCTCCCCTAGTGCAACACACAATAACACAGGCAGGACTTCGTGCCCACCCTACGTCTCCCTGGGTGCGAGTGTGTCACAGGAGTGTGGGAGGCTTGGAGCTGCGACAGGCATTCCCCCCACAATGGAGAGAAGGCAGGAGAAGGCAGAGACACTCACATGGACCCTGGTTTTTTTAGAGGGGTGCTGGAGGGATAGAGTCTCGCTCTGTCACCCAAGCTGGAGTGCAATAGCACAATCTTGGCTCAATGCAACCTCTGCCCCCTGGGTTCAAGGGATCCTCCCACTTCAGCCTCCCAAGTAGATGGGATTACAATCATGTGCCATCGTACCTGGCTAATTTTTGTATTTTTAGTAGCGATGGGGTCTCCCCATGTTGGCCAGGCTGGTCTTGAACTCCTGGCCGCAAGTGATCTGGCCACCTCAGCCTCCCATAGTGCTGGCATGAGCCACCATACCCGGCACATGCACTCTGATATTGTCAGCTCTCTGAAGCCACCCCGGCTGGTTACTCTCCATAACCCATCCAGACACCCAGGGCTTAGAAGGCCGACCCCTGCAGACTCCAACCAGTTTGGCTGCCTCGCAGCGACACTGGCCAGTGCGGGTGCTGGAGAGAGATTGGAGGGAAGTAAAAGAGGCTTGGGTGTTGGCTCGCATCCCTCCCTGCTCTGGGCACCCTTATCTGGAGAGGCTGCACCCCTCCCTCCTAGCGGCACCTTCTGTCTGAGGCCCCTCCCCTGAGCTCTGGCAACACTGTTTCCTTCCTAGACCTTCAGGCCTGGAGTGGCAACAGCTCGCAGCATTGCTAACTTCTGGGTGCCTCCTTGTCCCTGGTGAGTCCTTGGCATCTTGTCCAGGCCTCTGTAAACAGTTCCTTCACTCAGGCCCACACAACTGCCTGGCTCCTGATTTACAGCTATTACACGACCATCAAATATGCCTACACCTGAGTGCACTGCTGGTCAGCCAGAAGCATTCCTGACAGGCTCACCAAGCAAGCCCACCACCGGTGGGGGACAGACAGCCAAGCAGATAATTATACGATCACAAATGCACGTCACTAAAGGTGAGCCCGAGAGTGGCCTTGTCAGAAGCTGACATACTCCTGGGTTCGGCACTTAAGGGAGCTGATGCATTCCACTTGGAATTAAGGCCATTTCATCGGGAACTTCTGTCTCTTGCAACCAAAATATCCTAATAGTAGTCTTAAACAGGAGGACTTCAATATATGCCATGTTTTACTCTTGAATCTGGCAGCCAGAAACATAAGGGTTAGAATGTGTCCAAAAAGCTGAAATTAGTTAAAGCTAAGAATAGAATACACGACCTTTCTAAAACCTTGACGTACATAAAAATCTGGTGAAATGGCAACAGAATCTGAAGGGGGCAAAAAGCAGAAAATCAGAAAAGATGAGAGAAGGAAGCTTGAAATTATTAACTACAATAGTTTTTTAACTTTTTGTTTAACAGTAAGTCTAAAGCAAGCCCTATTAACGTCCATCTTTTCATATTGAGTAAAACAAAATCAAGCCGAATACTATTCGTAAGAGATGTTCTGAAGCAAAGTTCTAAAAAATCAAAGTATACCAGAATATGGCTGGGTGCAATGGCTCACGCCTGTAATCCTAGCACTTTGGGAGGCCAAGACGGGTGGATCACTTGAGGTCAAGAGTTCGAGACCAGCCTGGCCAACATGGTGAAACCCTGCCTCTACTAAAAATACAAAAATTATCCAGACAGGATAGTGGGCACCTGTAATCCCAGCTACTCAGGAGGCTGAGGCAGAAGGAGAATCCCTTAAACTGGGGAGGCAGAGGTTGCAGTGAACCGGGATCACACCACTGCACTCCAGCCTGGGTGACAGAGCAAGACTCCATCTCAAAAAAAAAAAAAAAAAAAAAAGCATACCAGAACATAAAATCAGAAGGAGAGCATGGGCCAAATATTAATTTCAGATTCAGTAGCATATAAGACAAAAAGCATGGCATGGGATAAGGAGAACCAAACTGTCATGACATTTTATGTACCAAGTTACATAGCATTTAAATATAGAAAGTAAAAACCTTCAGAACTATGAGTGAGTTTTGTGAACATACTCTTCTAATTGAGGACTATAATTTATTTCTCACAATCTTGATAGACCAAATAGGCAAAAAAGCAGGCAATAACTATTCTAAATATGTTGTTAATAACATTGTGTTTGGGTGTGTATGTATGTATGGAGAGAGAGAGAAGTGAGAAGGGCAAGTATGAATACATGCAATAAAACCTTGAACTGTATGAACAAAAACATGCCTTCCTCTGCAACATGCCTGAAATACACTGGTCAAATAATCAACCATCAAAATATCTACATAAAATCTACCAACAAAAACCAAAGGCAGAGAGAACTATGATGACCGCATTCTTTGATCCCAGTGCAATTCAACTAAAAATGAGCAGGGAACGCTTTTGTTTTTAACTATAAAGGTTTCCAATATAGATCTTTCAGAAAGGTACAAAGAAGACTTAGATGAATAGAAACCTGTGTCTTATCCTTGTGTAACAAGATTTAATCTCAATATAGTACTTATATAAATTCAGCCCAAACTGACCTCTCAAGACAATACAATTTAATTCCAAATACAAATGAGCATTTTATCTTTTCGACTTCGAAAAAAAATCACAAAATTTACCAGGAAGACTTCATTCATGAATGGATAGGGAAATAGTGAAAAGAAGTCAACTGAGGAGATGTTTGCCCCAGCAGATATGAAAACATGTTAGGAAGCTATCATATATGAAAGAGTTCTGGCGGCACCAAACCAGAACACCCAGGGAACGTGGAGCCAGGCCTGCACGCAACACTCCTTGGTGACCAGGGCACTGATCCGCGTGGCGAGTAAAGATGGTTTTGTTCCAATGCCACTGAATCAAAATGAACAGAAAAAAGAAAAATCAACTTAAAAATAAGCCTGCCCTGCCCTGCTCTGGGCACCCTTATCTGGAGTGGCTGCACCACCTCCCTCCCTCACTTATAAATGAGTATACATAAATCTTGATGTGGGGAATGCCTTCCAAGAGAAAAAAGAAAAAAACCACCAAGGAATAACAAATTTGACTACATAAACATCTTAAACTTCTACTGGTTTAAACAGATGGAATAAATGAAATGAAAAATAAAAACAAAGTGAAAAACAAATAATGAATTTGGAAAAATAATTGCAATCTATGTACCCAGGTAAAGGGTTAATATCCTTGACATATAAATAACCAAGGAAATGTTAACATACAAATTGAAAAACGAGAAAAGACTATGAAGAATTATCAATAGAAGAAATACAAATACCAAAAGGCATTTGAAAAAAATGTTCAGCCTCATTAGTATTCATGTACATGCAACTTAAAACAACAAGCTACCATTGGATCAAACCGGATCAAACCGGATCAAACCAGATCAAACCGGATCAGACCGGATAAAACAGGATCAAACCGGATCAAACCGGACCGGACCAAGACCGGATCAAACCGGATCAAACCGGATCAGACCGGATCAGACCGGATCAGAGCAGATCAAACTGGATCAAACTGGACCGGACCAAACTGGACCAGACCAGACGAGACCAGATAAGACCACACCAAACTGGACCAGACCAGACCAGACCGGACCAAACCGGACGAGACTAGACCATATCAGACTAGACTAGACCATATCAGACTAGACCGGACCAGACCAGACGAGACCAGATCAGACTAGATCAGACTAGACCAAACCGGACCAGACCAGACCAAACCGGACCA
The DNA here is from genome assembly GCF_049350105.2 of Macaca mulatta. Taxonomy (NCBI): domain Eukaryota; kingdom Metazoa; phylum Chordata; class Mammalia; order Primates; family Cercopithecidae; genus Macaca; species Macaca mulatta. The sequence continues at coordinate 176,455,007 of NC_133406.1, forward strand.
GACCAGAACAGACCAAACCGGACCAGACCAGACCAAACCAGATCAGACTAGACTAGACCATATCAGACTAGACCGGACCAGACCAGAGGAGACCAGATCAGACTAGACCAAACCGGACCAGACCAGACGAAACCGGACCAGACCGGACCAAGCCAGATCAGACTAGACTAGACCATATCAGACTAGACCGGACCAGACCAGACGAGACCAGATCAGACTAGACCAAACTGGACCAGACCAGACGAAACCGGACCAGACCGGACCAGACCGGATCAAACCGGATCAAACCGAACCAGACCGGATCAGAACAGACCGGATCAGACCGGAACAGACTGGATCAAACTGGATAAAACCATACCAGACCATATCAAACTGGACCGGACCGGACCAAACCGGAACAGACCGGATCAAACCGGATCAGACCGGATCAAACCGGATCAGACCAAACCGGACCAGACCAGACGAGACCAGATCAGACCAAACTGGACCAGACCAGACCAGACTAAACCGGACCAGACAAGACCAGACCCAGACCAGACCAAACCGGACCAGACCAGACGAGACCAGATCAGACCAAACCGGACCAGACCAGATGAGACTAAACCACACCAGACCAGACCAGACCCAGACCAGACTAAACCGGACCAGACCAGACTAGACCAAACCGGACCAGACCAGGCGAGACCAGATCAGACCAAATCGGACCAGACCAGACCAGACTAAACCGGACCAGACCAGACTAGACCCAGACCAGACTAAACCGGACCAGACCAGACCAGACCAAACCGGACCAGACCAGACTAGACCCAGACCAGACTAAACCAGACCAGACCAGACCAGACCAAACTGGACCAGACCAGACCAAACCAGATCAGACTAGACTACACCATATCAGACGAGACTGGACCAGACCAGATGAGACCAGATCAGACTAGACCAAACCAGACCAGACCAGACCAAACCGGACCAAACCGGACCAGACCAGATAAAACTGGATCAGACCGGATCAAATCGGACCGGACCAGACGAGTCCAGATCAGACCAAACCAGACCAGATCAGACCAGACCAAACCCGACCAGACCTGACCAGACCAAACCGGACCAGACTAGACTACACCATATCAGACGAGACCGGATCAGACCAGATGAGACCAGATCAGACTAGACCAAACCGGACCAGACTGGACCAGACCAGATAAAACCGGACCAGACCGGATCAGACCGGATCAAACAGGATGAAACCGGATCAGACCGGATGAAACCGGATCAGACCGGATCAAACCGGATCAGACCAGATCAAACCGGGTAAAACAAGATCAGACTGGATCAAACCGGATAAAACCAGATCAGACTGGATCCAAACCGGATCAGACCAGATCAAACCGGATAAAACCGGACCAGAGCAGACAAGACCAGATCAGACTAGACCAAACCGGACCAGATCAGATGAGACCAGAACAGACTAGACCAAACCGGACCAGATCAGACCACACCCGGATCAGACTGGATCAGAGCGGATCACACCGGATCAAACCGGATCAGACTAGACCAAACCGGACCAGATCAGACTAGACCATATCAGACTAGAATAAACCGGACCAGATAAGACCAAACCCGGATCAGAACGGATCAGACCGGATCAGACCGGATCAAACCGGATCAAACCGGACCTGAACGAATCAAACTGGATGAGACCAGATCAGACCGGATGAAACCGGATGAAACCGGATCACACTGGATCAAACCGGATCAAACGAGACCGGATAAAACCGGATGAAACCGGATCAGACCAAATCAAACCGGATCAGACTGGATGAAACCGGATGAAACCGGATCAGACCGGATCAAACCGGAAAAAACTGGATGAAACCGGATCAGACCGGATGAAACCAGATGAAACCGGATCAGGCTGGACCAAACCTGATAAAACTGGATCAGACCGGATGAGACCGGATCGGACCGGATGAAACTGGATCAAACCGGATAGAACCGGATGAAACCGGATCAGACTGGACCCAACCGGATAAAACCGGATCAGACCGGATGGAACCGGATCAAACCGGATAAAACTGGAACAGACCGGATCGGACCAGACTGGAGCAGACCAGAGCAGACCGGATCAAATCGGACCAGACCGGTTCAAACCAGGTCAAACCGGATGCAACCGGATCAGACCGGATAAAACCTGATCAGACCGGATCAAACCGGATCAAACCGGATAAAACCGAATCGGACCGTATAAAACCGGATAGGACCGGATAAAACCGGATCAAAACGGAACACACCAGATCTGACCAGGTCAAACCGGACTAGACCAAACCGGACCATATCAGACGAGACCAGATCAGACTAGACCAAACCGGACCAGACCAGACTACACCAAACCGGACCAGATCAGACGAGACCAGACCAGACTAGACGGAACCAGACCAGATTAGACCAAACCCGGATCAGACCTGATCAGAACGGATCAAACCGGATCAAACCGGATCAGACTAGACTAAACCGGACCAGATAAGACCAAACCCGGATCAGACCGGAACAGACCAGATGAAACCGGACGAAACCGCATCAGACCAGAGAAACCGGATCAAACTGGATAAAACCAGATCAGATCGGTTGAAACTGGATGAAACCGGATCAGACCGGACCAAACCGGATAAAACCGGATGAAACCAGATGAAACTGGATCAGACTGGACCAAACCTGATAAAACCGGATCAGACTGGATGAAACTGGATCAGACCGGATGAAACCAGATCAGACCGGATCAAACGGGATCAAACCTGATAAACTGGATGAAACCGGATGAAACCGGATGAAACCGGATCAGACTGGACCAACCCGGATAAAACCGGATCAGACTGGAAGAGACCGGATCAGAACGGATAAAACTGGATCAAACCAGATCAAACCAGATCCGACTGGATCAAACCGGAAAAGACCAAACCGAACCAGAACAGAAGAGACCAGATGACAGTAGACCAAACCGGACCAGACCAGATCGGAGCGGATCAAACCGGATCAAACTGCATCAGACCGAATAAAACCGGATCAGACCGGATCAAACTGGATAAAACCGGATCAGACCGGATCAAACCGGATAGAACCAGATAAAAACGGATGAAACCGGATCAAACCGGATAAAACCAGATAAAACCGGATGAAACCAGATCAGACCGGATCAGACCGGATGAAACCGGATGAAACCGCATCAAACAGGATAAAACCAGATAAAACCGGATGAAACCGGATCAAACCGGATAAAACCAGATAAAACCGGATGAAACCAGATCAGACCGGATGAAACCGCATCAATCCGGATCAAACCGGTTAAAACCGGATGAAACCAGATGAAACTGGATGAAACCGGATCAGACTGGACCAAACCTGATAAAACCGGATCAGACCGGATGAAACCGGATCAGACAGGATCAAACCGGATAAAACCGGATCGGACGGGATAAAACCAGATAAAACCGGATCAGACTGGATGAAACCGGATGAAACCAGATGAAACCGGATGAAACCGGATCAGACTGGACCAAACCTGATAAAAGCGGATCAGACTGGATGAAACCGGATCAGACCGGATCGAACCGGGCAAAACCGGATCAAACCGGATCAAACCGGATAAAACCAGATAAAACCGGATAAAACAGGATCAAACCGGATGAAAACGGATTACACCGGATAAAACCGGATCAATCCGGATCAAACGGGATAAAATCGGATGAAACCAGATGAAACCGGATGAAACCAGATTGGACTGGACCAAACCAGATAAAACCGGAGCAGACTGGATGAAACCTGATCAGACTGGATGAAACCGAATCAGACCGGATAAAACCGGATGAAACCGGATCAGACTGGATGAAACCGGATCAAACAGGATAAAACCGGATCAGACTGGATGAAACCGGATCAAACCAGATAAAACTGGATGAAAACGGATGAAACTGGATCAGACTGTGTGGGACTAGATCAGACCGGATCAAACCGGATAGAACCAGATGAAACCGGATCAGACCGGATAAAACCAGATCAAACCAGATCAAACCAGATCCGACCCGATCAAACTGGACCAGACCAAACCGGACCAGACCAGAAGAGACCAGATCACACTAGACCAAACCGGACGAGACCAGATCAGAACGGATCAAACCGGATCAAACCGCATCAGAACGAATCAAACCGGATCAGCCCGGATCAAACCGGATAAAACCGGATCAAACTGGATCAAACCGGATGAAACTACATGAAACCGCATCAGACTGGATAAAACCAGATCAGACCAGTTGAAACCGGATGAAACCGGATCAGACCGGATAAAACCGGATAAAACCGGATCAGACCGGATAAAACCAGATCAGACTGGATGAAACTGGATGAAACCAGATCACACCGCACCAAACCGGATAAAACCGGATCAATCCGGATCAAACCGGATAAAACCGGATGAAACCAGATGAAACCGGATGAAACCGGATCAGACTGGACCAAACCTGATAAAAGCGGATCAGACTGGATGAAACTGGATCAGACCAGATGAAACCGGATAAAACTGGAACAGATCGGATAAAACCGGATAAAACCAGATAAAACTGGATGAAACCGGATCAAACCGGATGAAACCGGATGAAACCAGATGAAACCAGATAGACTGGACCAAACCTGATAAAACCGGATCAGACTGGATGAAACTGGATCAAACTGGATAAAACCGGATCAGACTGGATGAAACCGGAAACCGGATCAAACTGGATAAAACTGGATCAGACTGGATGAAACCGGATCAAACTGGATAAAACCGGATCAGACTGGATGAAACCGGATCAAACTGGATAAAACCGGATGAAACCGGATGAGACCGGATCAAACCGGAAAAAACCAGATCAAACCGGATGAGACCGGATCGGAACGGACCAAACCGGATAAAACCGGATCAATCCAGATCAGACCGGATGAAACCGGATCAGACCGGATGAAACCGGATAAAACCGGATCAGACCGGATAAAACCGGATAAAACCAGATGAAACCGGATCAAACTGGATAAAACCGGATCAGACTGGATGAAACCGGATCAGACGGGATCAAACCGGATAAAACCGGATCAGACCGGATAAAACCGGATAAAACCAGATGAAACCGGATCAAACTGGATAAAACCGGATCAGACTGGATGAAACCGGATCAGACGGGATCAAACCGGATAAAACCGGATCAGACCGGATAAAACCGGATAAAACCAGATGAAACCGGATCAAACTGGATAAAACCAGATCAGACTGGATGAAACCGGAAACCGGATCAAACTGGAGAAAACCGGATCAAACTGGATGAAACCGGATCAGACGGGATCAAACCGGATAAAACCGGATCAGACCGGATAAAACCGGATAAAACCAGATGAAACCGGATCAAACTGGATAAAACCAGATCAGACTGGATGAAACCGGAAACCGGATCAAACTGGAGAAAACCGGATCAAACTGGATGAAACCGGATCAGACTGGATGAAAACGGATCAAACTGGATAAAACCGGATCAGACTGGATGAAACCGGATCAAACTGGAGAAAACCGGATCAAACTGGATGAAACCGGATCAGACTGGATGAAAACGGATCAAACTGGATAAAACCGGATCAGACTGGATGAAACCGGATCAAACTGGAGAAAACCGGATCAAACTGGATGAAACCGGATCAGACTGGATGAAAACGGATCAAACTGGATAAAACCGGATCAGACTGGATGAAACCGGATCAAACTGGATAAAACCGGATCAGACTGGATGAAACCGGATCAAACTGGATAAAACCGGATGAAACCGGATGAAACCGGATCAGACCGGATCAAACCGGATCAGACCGGATGAAACCGGATAAAACCAGATAAAACCGGATGAAACCGGATCAGGCCGGATCAAACCTGATCAAACCAGCTAAAACCGGAAGAAACCGGATCAGACTGGATGAAACCGGATCAGACTGGATAAAACCAGATAAAACCAGATGAAACCGGATTAGACCTGATGAAACCGGATGAAACTGCATCAGACTGGACCAAACCTGATAAAACCAGATCAGACTGGATGAAACCGGATCAGACCGGATGAAACCGGATGAGACCGGATCAAACCGGATCTGACCGGATATCACCGGATCAGACTGGATGAAACCGGTTGAAACCGGATGAAACCGGATGAGACCAGATCAAACCGGATAAAACCAGATCAGACTGGTTGAAACCAGATCAGACTGGATGAAACTGGATGAAACCGGATCACACCGCACCAAACCGGATAAAACCAGATCAATCCGGATCAAACCGGATAAAACCGGATGAAACCAGATGAAACCGGATGAAACCGGATCGGACTGGACCAAACCTGATAAAACCGGATCAGACTGGATGAAACCGGATCAGACCGGATCAAACCAGATAAAACCGGATGAAACCGGATCAAACCGGATGAAACCAAATGAAACCGGATGAAACCGGATCGGACTGCACCAAAGCTGATAAAACCGGATCAGATTGGATGAAACCGGATCAGACTGGATGAAACTGGATCAGATCGGATAAAACCGGATCAAACCGGATAAAACCGGATCAAACCGGATAAAACCGGATGAAACCGGATGAAACCGGATGAAACCGGATCAGATTGGATGAAACCGGATCAGACTGAAACCGGATCAGACTGGATGAAACCGGATCAAACTGGATAAAACCAGATCAGACTGGATGAAACCGGACCAAACTGGATAAAACCGGATGAAACCGGATGAAACCGGATGAGACCGGATCAAACCGGATAAAACCAGATCAAACCGGATGAGACCGGATCAGACCGCACCAAACTGGATAAAACCGGATCAATCCGGATCTGACCGGATGAAACCGGATCAAACCGGATAAAAACGGATCAGACCGGATCATACCGGATAAAACCAGATGAATCCGGATCAAACTGGATAAAACCGGATCAATCCGGATCAGACCGGATGAAACCGGATCAAACCGGATAAAAACGGATCAGACCGGATCAAACCGGATAAAACCAGATGAATCCGGATCAAACTGGATAAAACCGGATCAGACCAGATGAAACCGGATAAAACCGGATCAAACCAGATAAAACCGGATCAGACTGGATGAAACAGGTTGAAACCGGATGAAACCGGATGAGACCAGATCAAACCGGATAAAACCAGATGAAACCGGATCAGACCGGATAAAACCAGATCAGACTGGATGAAACTCAATGAAACCGGATCACACCGCACCAAACCGGATAAAACCGGATCAATCCGGATCAAACCGGATAACACCGGATGAAACCAGATGAAACCGGATCAGACTGGACCAAACCCGATAAAAGCGGATCAGACCCGATGAAACCGGATAAAACCGGATGAAACCGGATGAAACCAGATCGGACTCGATCAAACCTGATAAAACCGGATCAGACTGGATAAAACCGGATCAGACCGGATGAAACCGGATAAAACTGGATCAAACTGGATAAAACCGGATCAGACCGGATGAAACCGGATAAAACTGGATCAAACTGGATAAAACCGGATCAGACTGGATGAAACCGGATCAAACTGGATAAAACCGGATGAAACCCGGATCAGACTGGATAAAACCGGATCAGACCGGATGAAACCGGATAAAACTGGATCAAACTGGATCAAACCGGATCAGACTGGATGAAACCGGATCAAACTGGATAAAACCGCATGAAACCGGATGAGACCGGATCAAACTGGATAAAACCGGATGAAACCGGATGAGACCGGATCAAACCGGATAAAACCAGATCAAACCGGATGAGACCGGATCAGACCGAACCAAACCGGATAAAACCGGATCAATCCGGATCAGACCGGATGAAACAAGATCAGACCGGATCAAGCCGGATGAGACCAGATCAAACCGGATGAAACCGGATCGGACTGGACCAAACCTGATAAAACCGGATCAGACTGGATGAAACCGGATCAGACCGGATAAAACCGGATCAAACCGGATAAAACCGGATGAAACCGGATGAAACCGGATCAGACTGGACGAATCCGGATCAAACAGGATAAAACCAGATCAGACCAGATGAAACCGGATCAGACCGGACCAAACCGGATAAAACTGAATCAATCCGGATCAAACCAGATACAGCCGGATGAAACCGGAGCAGAGTGGACCAAACCGGATAAAACAGGATCAGACCGGATGAGACCGGATCAGACCGGATAGAACCGGATGAAACCGGATAAAACCAGATGAAACAGGATCAGACCGGATCAGACAGGACCAAACCTGATAAAACCGGATCAGACTGGATGAGACCGGATCAGAGCGGATCAAACCGGATAGAACCGGATGAAACCGGATGAGACCGGATCAGACTGGACCAAACCGGATAAAACCGGATCAGACCGGATGAGACCGGATCAGACCGGATAAAACCGGATCAAACCAGATCAAACCAGATCCGACCGGATCAAACCGGACCAGACCAAACCGGACCAGACCAGAAGAGAGAAGATCACACTAGACCAAACCGCACCAGATCAGATGAGACCAGATCACACTAGACCAAACCGGACCAGACTAGATCAGACCGGATTAAACCGGATCAAACCGCATCAGACCGAATCAAACCGGATCAGACCGGATCAGACCAGATCAAACTGGATAAAACTGGCTGCAACCGGATCAGACCGGATGAGACCGGATCAAACCGGATAAAACCAGATGAAACCGGATCAGACCGGATCAGACCGGTTGAAACTGGATGAAACCGGATAAAATCAGATAAAACCGGATGAAACCGGAGCAGACCGGATGAATCCGGATGAAACCACATCAGACCGGATTAAACCTGATCAAACCAGCTAAAACCGGATGAAACCGGATCAGACTGGATAAAACCAGATCAGATCAGTTGAAACTGGATGAAACCGGATCAATCCGGATCAAACCGGATAAAACCAGATAAAACCAGATGAAACCGGATTAGACCGGATGAAACCGGATGAAACTGCATCAGACTGGACCAAACCTGATAAAACCAGATCAGACTGGATGAAACCGGATCAGACCGGATGAAACCGGATCAGGGATCAAACCGGATCAGACTGGATAAAACCAGATCAGACCGGATAAAACCAGATCAGACCGGATGAAACTGGACGAAACCGAATCAGGCTGGACCAAACTGGATAAAACCGGATCAGCCTGGATGAGACCGGATCAGACCAGATGAAACCGGATCAAACCGGATAGAACCGGATGAAACCGGATCAGACCGGATAAAACCGGATGAAAACGGATAGAACCGGATAAAACCAGATCAGACCGGATCAAACCGGATCAAACCGGATCAAATGAGATCCAACCTGATCAAACCGGACCAGACCAAACCGGAGCAGACCAGACGAGACCAGACCAGATTAGACCAAACCGAACCAGATCAGACGAAACCAGATCAGACTAGACCAAACCGGACCAGATCAGACCAAACCCGGATCAGACCAAATCAGACCGGAACAAACCGGATTAGGCCGGATAAAACCGGATCAAACCGGATCAGACCGGATCAAACCAGATCAGAGCGGATGAAACTGGATCAGACCGGATCAGACTGGATGAAACTGGATAAAGCCGGATCACACCGGTCAAACCGGATAAAGCCGGATGAGACTGGATGAAACTGGATAAAACCGGGTGAAACCGGATTAGACCGGATCAGACTGGATTAAACTGGATAAAGCCGGATAAAACCGGATCAGACCGGAAAAAACTGGATCAGACCGGATCACACCGGATGAAACCGGATTGGACCGGATCAGACCGCATGAAACCGGATAAAGCCAGATGAGACCGGATCAGACCGGATCAAACCAGATAAAACCGCATCAGACCGCATCACACCGGATGATACGGATCAAACCGGATAAAACCGGATCAGACCGGATAAAACTGGATGAAACCGGATCAGACCGGATCAAACCTGATGAAACCTGATAAAACCGGATGAAACCGGATCAGACCAGACAAAGCCGGATGAAACCGGATCAGACCAGATGAATCCGGATCAAATCGGATCAAACCGGATCGTACCAGATCAAACCGGATCAGACCAGAGACCAGATCAGACTAGATCAAACCGGACCAGACCAGACGAGACCAGATCAGACCAAACCGGACCAGACCAGACCAGACTAAACCGGACCAGATCAGACTAGATCAAACTGGACCAGATCAGACGAGACCAGATCAGACCAAACCGGACCAGACCAGACCAGACTAAACCGGACCAGATCAGACTAGACCAAACCGGACCAGATCAGACGAGACCAGATCAGACCAGATCAGACGAGACCAGACTAGACCAAACCAGACCAGATCAGACTAGACCAAACCGGACCAGACCAGACTAGACTAAACCGGACCAGATCAGACCAGATCATACCAGACCAGATCAACCAAACCGGACCACCAGACCAGACTAAACCGGACCAGATCAGACTAGACCAAACCGGACCAGATCAGACTAGACCAAACCGGACCAGATCAGACGAGACCAGATCAGACCAAACCGGACCAGATCAGACTAGACCAAACCGGACCAGATCATACTAGACTAAACTGGACCAGATCAGACCAAACCTGGATCAAACTGGACCAGACCAGATCAAACTGGATAAAACCGGATCAAACCGGATCAGGCCAGATCAAACCGGATCAGACTGGATCAGACCGGATCAAACCGAATCAGACCGGATCAAACCGGATAAAACTGGATCAGATCGGACCAAACCGGATCGGACCGGATCAAACTGGATAAAACCGGATGAGGCCGGATTGAACTGGACTGAGCCGGACCAGACCAGATGAGACCGAATAAAACCGGATAAAACCGGATCAAACTGGATCGAACCGGATAAAACCGGACCAGACCGGATAAAACCGGACCAGACCGGACCAAACCGGACCAGACCAAAACCGGACCAGACCAAACTGGACCAGACCAGACCAGACTAGACCAGACCAGACCTGAGCAAAACAGACCAGATTAGATCAGACCAGACTGGACTAAACCAGATCAGACCAGAGCAGACTAGACCAGACCAGATCATGCCAGACTAGACTAGACCAGACCAGACCAGGCTAGATCAGACCAGACCATACTAAATCATATTAGACCAGACTAGAGTCCCTTCTACTTAGCTCTTAGGGCCTGTGATAAGGTGCAGGACCCAGGGCAAAATCAGACCCTAAAAACAGCCTACTCAAGAGGTCAGTTCTCCATAACATGATTGTTACACATTGCATGCCTGTATCAAAACATCTCATGTACTACATAAATACGTACACCTACATGGTACCCACAAACATGAAAACTAAAAAATTCTTTTAAAAATTAAAATAAATTAAATAAAACAAGAGATTGGTAGAACACCAACAAATAAGAGGTCAGAATCCCTAGTCCAAAGCCACAAATGGATTCCCCCCATAATGTGTTTCATTTGGCCCACATAATGTTGTCATCATCATCATCATCATTATTGAACTATTGCTAATATTTACAAATTAGATTTTACCCCCAAATCTAATTTTCTAACTTCACTAGAAACAGGAAGCCCTGGAAAAACTGAGCCCACATTTCCCCATGACAAGCATCGGCCTCAGCTGGGCAGCTGCTGCCCCTCAGCGGGCCACACTCTCCATTTCAGCCTAGCCCCCGCTGTTCCCTGCTGTCTGGAACCAGCTTGCTTCACTGGTCCCCACCAGCCCCCGTGAGCATGTGACGTGGGGCTTCCTGTTGAAGTCAAAAGATGGATGAGAGACCCAGTAGTTCTGCTACTTCCCACTCATCATTTCAACTGCCTCTGGAAACACTCACATGTGGACCAATCCAGGTGGAACATGAGGCACCTGTTAAAATGCGAGCTGCATTAAGGAGAAGGTGTGAACCCAGAATCCAGCCTCAAAGGCATTGGGAAAAAGCCCAGGAGCCAGGGATGGCCCAGGGTCTCCACTCCACTTGCCTCTGCTTGGGCGCACCTCTTGTGGACACATTCACCTGCCTCAAAGGCACAAAGCCAGGTCATCTCCCTGCAGGGAACCCCTTCCTCTCCTGTCACTGTCCAGAGTCATCCTTTCTCCACCTCTGGCTGAGCAGGCCTGGGAGGTAGGAGTGCATGGGGTGACATGGGGCTTTCTCCACCCAGTGCACTCTGTGCAGAAGGCCCACAGACAACTGTCACTTCATCAAAAGCCTCACACCTCTCCTTCCATGGACCCAGCCCCATTTTCTCCCACAAACAGCCTTTGCTCACCTGAGACCCTAGGCAGGCAGTGGCACAGGACCCTCCCCTCCTGGAAGGTGGAGGCTGCTGTTATTAGTGTGCCAGGGACTCTTCTGCTGGAAAGGGTGCCAGGTCCAGTTGGCTCGAGCCCAAGCCTCCTGACCCCAGACCCCTCCCAACTGAAGTCCCCTCACCCACCAGCTGACAGCCTGTGGGTCAACAGAAGGTTTGAGAATTATCCCCTGACAGCACTTCAGCTTCATAGCCACCATTACAGAGCAATGGGGAGAGCCTCCCTGTGCACGGATTTCATAACCAGTCATTGGGTTAGAGCAAATCAGTGGTTTAAATATTTGGCCCTGCTGGCACTGGGAAGTGTGTGTGTCCACGGAAAGCTCCATGGTAAACCCACAAAGGCTGTGGGGACCACGCAGAGAATGCTAAGGGCTGCTAACTGGGGAGCGGAAAAACCTGACCTGCCTGAGGAGGGCCCTAGCATTTTCTGGCCTGCACCTGAACCCACAAATGACCACCCAGCATGGGTGAGAGGCCACCTGACACAGTACCCTCACGTGTGGCCAGTGTCTGAGGGTTCAGGGCAAAGCGGGCACAGGACTGTGGGTGGGATGGCTGGGCAGCAGCCACCTACATAAGAAAAAAAGCGAAAGAAAATTCATCATTTCCATCAGGCAGTGGTCAGACCAGTTGAGTTTAGTGAATAAAAGAAGGTTTTTATCTTAAGCATCAATGTTTATGTTTCTTTCAACACTCTTCTATATTGTGGTTTAAATTACATTGCTTTTTCAAAAGCTGTAATGATTGAATTAGTCAGTGTCATTTTGTTTGCATGTGACAGAATCCCCACTTGAACTTGCTCAGGAAAGAGGATGGCTGTTAGACTGAGGACATTATGCTGAGTGCAATGAGGCAGCCTCCAAAGGACAAACAATGCCCAGCTCCACCGTACGAAGCACTAGCATAGCCAAACTCACAGGGACACACAGTGGAAGAGTGGGTGCCAGGGGCTGGGAAGAGGGCATGGGGAGTTTAATGGGGACAGAATTTCAGGTTTGCAAGATGAAAAGAGTTATGGGGCTAAACGGTGGTGATGTTTGCACAACAGCGTGAATGCACTGAGTGCCACTGAACTGCGCACTTAAAAATTAAGATGGTGAATTTTATCCGTGACAAGACTAAGTCTTGCTCTGTCACCCAAGCTGGAATGCAATGGTGCGTTCTCGGCTCACTGCAAACTCCGCCTTGTGAGTTCAAGCGATTCTCCTGCCTCAGCCTCCCGAGTGGCTGGGATTACAGGTACCCACAACTACACCCAGCTAATTTTTATATTTTTAGTAGAGACAGAGTTTCACCATGTTGGCCAGGCTGGTCTCAAACCCCTGACCTCAGGTAATCCACCTGCCTTGGCCTCCCAAAGTGCTGGGACTACAGGTGTGCGCCACCACGCCCAGCCTATCACAATTTTGAAAAATTAAAAAATAAATAAGGCCAGGTTCAGTGGCTCACACCTATAATTCCAGCACTTTGGGAGGCCAAGGAGGGATGATCACTTGAGCCCAGGAGTTCAAGACCAGCCTGGGCAACATAGCGAGACTCCATCTCTTCAAAAAATTAACTGGGCACGATGGTGCATGCTTGTAGTCCCAGCTAGTCAACAGGCTAAGATGGGAGGATGGCTTGAGCCTGGGAGGTCAAGGCTGCAGTAAGCTATGATAATACCACTGCACTTCAGCCTGGGTGACAAAGTGAGACCCTGTCTCAAAAAAATAAAAACTAAAAGTAAATTGGTTTAAAAACAAATGAAAGAAGGCAGTTCTTAGAAAGATCCAGGTATCTCATTAGAAGAGGAGTCGCAGGACTGTGGGAACCAGGACTACAACTGTGATACCACTAGGACGCTCCCCACCTAGTCCCATCCCGGCTCCTTTCTGATCAGTAGTTTCTCCTCTCTGACTGAGGCCGGCTTCTCCCCTGCTGGGAGAAGCGTGGCTGCTGAAGACTTTTGCCATTCTTGTTTAGTTCCAGTTCAAAAAGCTCCCAGGAAAGCCATGCAATCAGCCAGCTCAGCCGACTGCCCCTCCCCACACCCACCATGAACAATATAGTGGTGTTGTATGAAAACCTGGTACCTGCCTCGGGGCCTCAGAGAGGGGAGTGAGAGGCAGATAGACAAGAGACACCAGCAACAAGATCGGTCAGGCTTCCCGGAGACAGTTACATGAAGGGACATAGGTATTTGCATTTCTTTCCATCTTGCTTCATAGTATAAGTCGACCAAAGTTTCCAGAATGCAGGACCATGAGACCTGGGCCTTCAGGACTGCTCAGTCTTACTCATCTGCTCTGAGGCTCTGGCTGGGGGTGCTGGTGCAGAAGCAGGAGAGGCTTCCAGGGCACCACCCACTCCCCCTTCCAGTTTTCTGTCTACAGAGGCCCCAGGGAGCCCATCTGCAGGTAAGCGGCTCTTCACCCTCTCCAATGGGGCAGTCGGGCTGTGGGGCCAACACGGGGCATGGACTTTCCCCACGCAGCACTGGCTCGTGAAGGGCTGGACCCGCATGATTGTTCGGTGATGACTGATGGGATCACTTGTGTCAGGCAGTCTCCCTACCAGAGGAGAAGCCCTGTTGGTCTGGTTTGTCGCAGTACTCCCGGTGCCAACATGCACTTGATAAATAACTGACAAGTACTAAATGTTTATTCCTCCTCCCCCACCAATCAGTATTTTTATCGCCATCACAAGGTCCCTTTCTCAGATGAAGAAGCCTGCAGGATGAATCCAGCTGACAGACTTATTTTTGTATGGCCCACTTAGTGTTTTATAAAAATTTGAGTAAGTAGCCAACATTTAAAAATGTGAAGTCTTCATTTAAAAATCAGAATTCTCAACTTCTTTCAAAAAGCCCTCAAGATTTAGCCACTCTGGGCTGGCATTCCCGCATGGCAACCGTTGCCTAGAGATGAGCAGCTGCTGCCCCTTTAGATGGGCGGTACATTCCAGTTTGCCACAGTCCCCACCACTCCTTGTAGTCTCACCTACTGGCCTCCGTAGGTATTTGAGTATGAAAGTCCTGAATTCAGGCAGCATGTACTCGAAGCACTGTGTGTGTGTGTGTGTGTGTGTGTGTGAGTGTGTGTGTGAAGCAACTACACATCAAGCTGTTACCACTGAGCCCTGGCCTAACTGAATTTGCAATTTCATTTTCCACCCTGGCACTTACCAGAGCCAACATCTGAGGAGGCGGGCATGTTGGTGGGTGAGAAGTCAAGTCTGGTGCAGGAGCAGCTGGTATGAGTCGGGAGCTTGTTTTGGCAGGTGGCATTTGGCGAAGGTGACCTTAAAGAAGATGTAGAATCTTCACCAACCTCTCCTCCCCGCCCTGGCATCCAGCATGGGCCCCCACGCTGCTGCGTGGCAAAGGCCCTGCTGTCGGCTCCTGCGGGGACATCTTCTTCCTTTCCACCTCCCCGGTGCCCAACTACCGGCTCCCAGCCACTCGCTCCCCCTTCCCGGCCCTCAGTTTCCCCCTATGTAAAATAACAAGAGCAGCCCAGCTGGTTCCTGGGGTAAGCCATCCATCTCAAAAACATCTCTAGGAATTGCAACGACTTTGGGGGAGAAACGATTAAATAAGCACATTAAGAATCTGCCGCACTGGAGAGCCGGGCAGGAGCAGATGGCTCAGTGGCAGCGATTCTCGCCCCCACCCCAGGACTCCCCGCCCTGGGTTCTGACACACCAGGGGGCCTCCAATTATCTCCAGAGAGTTTGCAAAATTGGAAGAGGAGAATTCCCAATACAATATTATTTCTAATTCACTCTGATTATTAAAATTAAGTTCATGCCCTTCATCTGTGGCTGCGCAGGGTCTCAGCTGTGGCAGGCACCCTGGGGCCCTGGCTGTGGGAAGCATGGAGTCTGCCAGCCCTGCATTCTCAGCCTGGACTGGCCCAACCCTGGAGGGCTGGTGTCTTCCGCTAGCACCTCACCTGCCCCCATCCCCTGGGGCCCTCAAAGGGCATCTCGGATCCTGTGGGACTGCAAGGTGGTTTGCTCAGCCTGCCCTGTCCCTGTCACCTCTCAATCCTCTTCTCAGGAGTCCCTTTCTCCAAGGAGCCCTGAGCTTGCTTGCCTGATTATCTGTCTTCCTCTGGCATGGTGGAACCCCTGGAGGTGTCTGGGTGTTTCTACCTCTCTGACCCCAGGGTCCAACAGAGAGCCTCTTAAATGGCCCCAAATCCCCCTTCTAGAGCTGGCCCTGGGCTCCCTTCAGGGTCTCTACAGGCCCTCATCTCCCCCAGCTGGCAGCAAGGATCTTGGCCACTCAGCTATCTGCCTCCTGTTTTGGCCACACATGGCCCTGCGCTCACCCCCTCCTGCCAGGTCACACAACCCCCGAACCTGCTCAGGCCGTCCCATCAGCCCAGCTTGCCAGCCCCGCCTCTTCCACAGCCTGGGGCCTCCTCTGAGTTCCCAGATCCTGACCGCAGCCACAGGAGCCCCTCAGGAAATTAACGTGAGCAGAGGCAGGTATAGAGGTCATAAGCACAAGCCACTGTGTGCTCAGGACCAGGATGGGGCCCCACACGCAGCAAAGGCTACATGGCAAAGCGAGGCCCAGAAGAGCAGGGAGGGCAGCACCAGGGCTGCTGCCAGCAGTGGGCCAGGGATGGGGCTGGCCTGCAGAGGATGCCTGCTCCAGTGCCAGTGTGTTTCTGCCCCACTCCCATCTACTAACAGAAGGGCATCCTTGGGGGAGCCTCCCACCTCTACTCTCTGTGCTCGTGACCAGGTGGAATGGACCCAGCCCCAGGTCCTGACCCAAGCCTGGGCAGCCAGACTGATCCAAGCCCCAACCACAGTGAGCAGTGGATGGTGTCAGTACTTAGCCCCGGAGCTCCTTCTAAGGACTTTGACAGAAGCTACTGGGGTAAGCCACTGTCTGGTGGAAGGCTTCAGCCTTCAGTCATTGGTGGACTTCTTGGCTAACCACATAGCAAAAGTCTGCCTGAGAATGAAGTCAATGCAGAGGAAACCAGAGCCAAAGGGTGGAGAGACAGCTTTTCAGCACCTGGATCCAGCCATGCCTGAAGCCAAAAATAATTGGGGACTTTGGGTTATATGAGCCTGTAAATTTCTGTTTTTGCCAGAGCTTGTTTGAATTGGGATTGTCACTTACAATCCAAATAGTCCTGAAAAAGTGGTTATTCCAGAAGCTGATCCCAAGCCATCTATTTCCAACTGTGCCCTGCCCTCAATGACCCATCAGGACCATCGAGTCACAGTGAGAAAACATCTGAAAAGAAGGCGTGAGGACACGGGAACGGGACAATCCTGACAGTTGCCCTGCATGATGGTTTGCATGTTCCTAAAGGACTCTGGAGGGATACAATACTTTCAAGGTCCAAAGTTTGAATGACAGGTCTAGGCCTGAAGACAAAGACAGACCAGGAGTTGGAAAGCTTTTTCTGCAAAGTAAGTATCTTTGACTTGGGGGCCATGCAGTCTCTGTCAAACTGCTTTACTCTACGGCCATAGTTTGAAAGCAACCATGAAACTTTAGAGAATAGGTGTGGCTGTGTTCTGATAAATCTTGATTCACTAAAATAGGTGGCAGGTTCAATTTGGCCTGTGGGCTGCAGTTGGGAGAAGAAGCCTTCCCTCCTGTTGGTTGCTGGCTGGGAGGTCAGGGTGCGGGAGCCCCTTCCTTCATCCCAGCCTCCAGACTGAGAACAGGATCAGGGAAGCCAAGGCAGAACATGCAGCGGCTCCTCCCCAGGTTGCCCCTGTCCTTTGATGGCTCCGACTACACAGCTGAGCTTCTGTGGCAGTCACGCCCCAGGCACCCACCAGAGCTTGGGTTTGCAGATGGACAGACTGGAATCCGAGCCTCTGCTCAGCCTCGCAGTGGCTGTGTGACCTTGGGCAAATGACTTCCTCTCACCATGCCTTACTTGTCAGACAAGAATCATAACCTCTTCCTTTGCATCCCCTAGACATCATCGGCAATGAGGTGGACACCTGTCACTCATGGCTGCCCCAAATTCTTGGAATGCTTGAGGTTCACTATCACTATTCGTTCACTATCATTTATTCATTTATTTGCTATTAGTTTCCTGGAGTGGAAATCTGGCTCCCTAAATGAGAATTGCAAACATCCACTTTCCAGCTTCCCTGGCTGCAGGGCACAGACCATGGTGAAGACTCCACCATTAGCTCTACGAGGTGCTTCAGACTCCAACACTGAGTAGGGGGAGCCTTATAGGAAACACCAAGGAAACAGAGTCCCAGCCCAGGGAACAGGCCAAGCATGTGCATGGGGAACAGCTCAAGGAGACAAAAGTCACAGGAGAAGAGCATCAGGCCTAGGCCCAGGCAGGGAGGGGAGGCCAGGGGCAGGCTCCCTGCAGCATCAGCAGGCAAGACTGATGGCACCATGGCAAGCAAAGCGAAGCAAGGGTTTCCATAAAAGATAGCTAAGGCAGCCACGTCTCCGCTATCGAAGAAGAGAAAACCCTGAATGTTTCGCTGTCGGGAGGCAGTTACATACACCATGGTGCATGCCTACAAAGATCAAAAATGGAACTTAAGAAGAAGTTCTGGTGACCTAGGAAAGTGTTCCAAATGGAATGTTAAGTTAAAAAAGCAGAACATATGACCACAATATGGTTTTTTAAAAAAGACTTGAAGAAAATATGTTGCAGTCTTAAATAAGGAAGGTCAAATGATATGTGGGTGATTTTTGTGTGTGTGTGGCACAGTCTTTGCTCTTCCTGCCATTAGAGCTAGAGCTTGACTCCACTCTGAATCCAGGCTAGCCCCGAGGCCTGCTGGGCCCACAGAAGAGGCCAGTGCTGAGCCCAGCCTCTAGACAGACTGCAAGCCGCTGCCTGACCTCCAGGAACCCTGAGGGCCAGGTAAGAGTTGACCATCCTGGGCAGCCACGCAACTCAGCTTCAGTGTTTGCAGAGGTACCACGGCTCATACTGCTACACCAGGAAGCCCAAGTCACACAGAGGAGCCCCACTGAGACTGAGGATGCAAGTGAGACCAGCTGTCCTGCCATCTCTGCCAAGTGCCACAGAGGAGGGAGCTGCCCCTAGCCCTCTAGACCACTCAGCCGGCAACTGCAGACCAGTGAGGCACCTCACCCTGTGCCACATGGAACAGGAGAATTTCTCAACTGTACCTATCCCAATTCCTAGCCTGGCATATTGTTGTCTTAAGACTGAGTTTTCAGGGAATATGTTACTCAGCAATAACCAGCTTGTGTCTTTTCCTCTTTTATATATCATATGATGAGCCAGACATAGAGAAAGAAATGCACCCGGGGAAGTTACCCTGAGCTGTGGTGAGATTCTACAGTGACGGGAGAGTGGTTTAACCTGTGCTGCACTTGTCCTTGATCCGGTGTCTGTTTGGACAGCCTGGCCCCTTTGAACAGGCAAAGACAGGCACACCCAAACCAGCCTCTTGTGGGGCTAAAGGCAGGCAGCTCACACTCCCATGAAGATGCCACTCTCGGAGCCACCAAGGTGTCTAACGCAGCCTCCGCCTGGGCCAGCTACCCTGGTGCTGAGGGCACCAGGGCCAAGGGGAGGCCACAGCCCACCTGCAGGTCCCCACCCTGGCTGTGCAGGTGAGGCTCCACCTCAGTATGGCCCTCACCCTGATGGAATTCCCTGAGAACCGGAAAGACAGACGGCACTATGAAGACCTATCGCAAGGCCATTTCTCACCCTCCTCCTGGTTCCAGCCACGCCAGGGTCTTCCTTGGTCCCCCTCCTCCAGGTGCAGCAGCAAACGACAGGACTGCTTGCCTGTAGTTAGGAACCCACCACTGTGCCGTCTGGCCCAGTGTCGTGCTGGAGGACTGGGGCTGCAGGGGCTGACACCAGGCTGATCTCGCCTTTGCCATCTGTGTAAGTAACAGACTGAATCATGCGGGCTCGCGGTGTCCTTGCTGGCTGAGCCTATGGAAGTGGACAGGCTCCCCTCGCAGCTGCCGCTGCTGAGCTCAGGAACTGCATGACTGCTTAGTGCTCACACTGCTGCCACAATCCGACCTTGCAGGGCTGGCCCTGCTGCTCCAGGGGCATCTGGTCTGTGCCTCTGCACATGCTGAGCCCCTTGCTTGGAGTACTCATCTTCTGATTGCATTTGCAGGTCAAGTGCATACATTCTTGGCTACCCTGGGAGCCCTCCCACAGCCACTGGCTGGTCAGGGATTCCCTTCCACACACACCCCATTTGTGACCTCTCACTCTGATGTGGAGAAGTGTGTGTACCAAATCCATCTGGAGTTGTCAGCTGTGAAAAGGGAACAGTAGCCCATCCAGCTAGCACAGAAGGAGCCTACTGGGGGAGGCTTGCAGCAGCAAATGTGGGCCCCATCTATCTACCTTCTGCTTATGGAGAACATTGAGCCCAGACCAGGGCTGGGTCCTGCGGGTGGGAGACAGGGAGTGATGGGCAAGGCTGGAACAGCAGTGTGTTCAGGGTTGGGGGATGACAGCTTCTGCTGCTGACAGTCACAGTAGAGAGCATGGTTCTTTGAGCTTCTGAGCCTTCCCCAAACCCTGCTTGCCTGCAGAGAGGGCATGCCTGGTGTCCATGTCTAGCTGGGCCTGCAGTGTCCCCCTCTGAGAAAGACGGGTCACTTCTTGCAGATGCAACAGTGCCTTGAGGGTAGGCACATGATCCAGTTCCTGATGTGTCCAGAAGTGCTAAGCAGCCTTCGCAAGAGCTCCATGGGTTCTGGTGCAGGGCAGGAATGAGACCAGACCTGGGATCAGACAGTCCCAGTGCAGTCCCAGCTCAGCCATTTCCAGCCATGACCTTGGGCTGGCACTCAACTTCCACAAGCCCCTCTCTTCTCTCTGATCAGGCACAGATTATAACAGGGATCTTTTAGAGTAATTGTGATGAATAAAGAATGTAAAATGTGTGGAAGCAGCCAATTGGAGGCCTTAGAAATGCCAGATTCTTAAAAATATCCATGATTACTATCATAAAGAAACAAATTAAAAAACATTTCTTGGGCCAGGCAGGGTGGCTCACACTTGTAATCCCAGCACTTTGGGAGGCTAAGGCAGGAGGATCACTTGAGTCCAGGAGGTCAAAATCAGCCTGGGCAACACAGTGAGCAAGGGCTTGAGTGTAGGTGGTTTTTTGAGAAACGAAACAATCCAGGAAACATAAGTAAGGGAGGGGGAATGAAATGCAGAGGAAAGCAGGCAGCACAGAGTTTGATCTGAGCAAGCAACCACTGTGGGCGGCCAAGGGCCATCCCGCTGGGGCCTTTATGAGCCTTGGAGCACATGCCCAGATCCCCTGCCATGGCAACAGACCCTCTCATATACAGTCCAGTGCTCCTCAGCAAGGTTGCCCAGACTACTCAATGGGGAAAGGACAACCTTTTCAACAGATGATGCTGGGAAAACTGGATCTCCACATGCAAAAGAATATATTTGGACCCTTACCTCACACCATATATAAAAATTAACTGAAAATAGATGAGAGACATAAACATAAGAGCTAAAATTGTAAAACTCTTAGAAGAAAACACAGGGGAAAAACTTCATGACATTGGCTTTGGCAATGATTTATTAGATATGACACCAAAAGTACAGGCTACAATAGCAAAAATTGATAAATTGGACTACATTAACTTTTAAAAATTCTGTGAATCAAAGGACACAATCAACAGAGTGAGAAGGAAACCAGCAGAATGGAAGAAAATATTTGCAAATCATATATCTGACAAGGGGTTAATACCTAGAATATATAAAGTACTCCTACAGCTCAACAGCAACAACAACAACACACACACACACACGCAATTCAAAAATGGGTAAGGGATTCAAATAGACGTTTCCCAAAGAAGATATATAAATGACCAAAAAGCACATGAAGATGTGCTCAACATCACTAATCATTGAGGAACTACAAATCAAAACCACAATAAAACACCACTTCATACCCATTAGGATAGTTGCTATCGAAAAAGCAGAAAATAACAGGTGTTGAGGAGAATATGGAGACATAGGAACCCCTGTGCACTGTTGGTGGGAATGTGAAATGGTGCAACCACTACAGAAACAGTACAGTGGTTCCTCAAAAAATAGAACTACTATTTGACCCAGAAACTCCATTCAGGGTGTGTGATCAAAAGAATTGAAAACAGGGATTCAGGCCGGGCATGGTGGCTCATGCCTGTAATCCCAGCACTTTGGGAGGCC
This sequence comes from Macaca mulatta, assembly GCF_049350105.2. Taxonomy (NCBI): domain Eukaryota; kingdom Metazoa; phylum Chordata; class Mammalia; order Primates; family Cercopithecidae; genus Macaca; species Macaca mulatta. The sequence continues at coordinate 176,477,596 of NC_133406.1, forward strand.
AAGGTGGCTGGATTATTTGAAGTCAGGAGTTTGAGACCAGCCTGGCAAACATGGTGAAGCCCCTTCTCTACTAAAAATACAAAAATTAGCTGGACAGTAGTGGCGCGCACCTCTAATTCCAGCTGCTTGGGAAGCTGAGGCAGGAGAAACACTTGAGCCTGGGAGGTGGAGGTTGCCATCAGCTGAAATCATGCCACTGAACTCCAGCCTGGGCAACAGAGTGAGACCCTGTCTCAAAAAAGAAAGAAAGAAAGAAAAGAAAGGAAGAAAGAAAGAAAGAAAGAAAGAAAGAAAGAAAGAAAGAAAGAAAGAAAGAAAGAAAAGAAAAGAAAAGAAAGAGAGAGAGAGAGAAAGAAAGGAGGGAGGGAGGGAGGGAAAGAAAGAAATAGAAAGAGAAAGAAAAGAAAACAGGGATTCAATTGCATATTTGTACACAATCCAAAAGCAGTATTTTTCATAATCATATTTTCACAATGGCCAAAAATGTTGATGGATGACTGAACTAAGTGTTGATGGATGACTGAATTTATTTTTCCAAATGTGGTCTATACATACAATAAACTGATTCAGCCTTATAAAGAAAGGAAATCCTGACCCCTGCTACAGCATGGGTGAACCTTGAGGACATTATGCTGGGTGAAATTAGACAGCCACAGGAGGACCAACACTGTATGATGTCACTTATACGGGATACTAGAGTGGTCAAATTCATAGAGACACAAAGTAGATTGGGGGTGTCAGGGGCTAGGGCAGGGGGATGGAAAATTGTTTAATGGGCACAGAGGTTCAGTTTTATAAGATAAAAAGAATTATGGGCCAGGTACAGTGGCTCGCGCCTGTAATCCCAACACTTTGGGAGGCCAAGGTGGGCAGATCACTTGAGGCCAGGAGTTCAAGCCTGACCAACATGGTGAAAACCTGTCTCTACCAAAAAACACAAAAATTAGCCAAGTGTGGTGGTGCACGCCTGTAATTCCAGCTTCTTGGGAGGCTGAGGTGGGAGAATTGCTTGAACTGGGGAGGCAGAGGCTGTAATGAGCAGAGATGATGCCACTGCACTTCGGCCTGGGTGTCACAGAGTAAGACTCTGTCTCAAAAGAAAAGAATTCTGGCGTTTGGTTGCACAACAATGTTTATGTACTTAACGCTACCAAATATAACAATGGTTAAGATGAAAAATATTACATGTATTTTGCCACAATCAAATTTGTAAAATAGTCATTAGATATTATATCCTTAATGACATATAACTTAAGGATAAAAAGAATTGTGCAAAATAAAATAAAAACAATACAAACACTTAAAAAAAAAAAAAAAAAGAAGTGCCCCCTGTGAGGCTACAGGACAGAGATACTGGAGTCTTTATCCACCAGCTCTGTTCTTCATGGGCCGAGGACTGTTCCCAGGGCATTCCATCCATGAACTTCCAGGCTGCCCTGTCCCCAGGCTGCTGAGCCCCTTGAAGAGGTGAGCAGTCTGTGTGCCTGTGTACAGGACATGTACCCCAGCCTGGGGCCTCGCAGAGGTGGCTGAGGACCCACAGTGGGCATTCACAGGGCCTACCCACCCCCTTGGCACTCTGCCCACTCATTCAGTCCTCACAAGAGGTGACTGTGGATCTCTCCAATGTACAGATGAAGAACCTCACTCAGAGAGGTTGAGTGACTTGCCCAAGGTTGCACAGTTAGGAAGTCACAGATGCGCAACCAGGTGGTGGCTCCAAGTCTGTTCTCTTAGCTTCCATGCTGTGCTGCTCCCATGGATGAAGACCCAAGGGTGTCCCCACCAATGCTGGCTTCTGGCATCATTTGGCCACAGTCTCATTGCACAGCTGACTTACACCTGACCCATGCGGCTCACAGACATCCCAGAGATGAAAAGGAAGCAGAGTACCCCCAGGAAGGCCGGTTTTCTACAAAGGGCAACTCCAGGGCTTGTGTCTTATTGTCTGTGGTCGATGGATCAGAGAACACCCCAGCAACTGTGGCCCCCACCAGCCCGAGTGCGGCCCACTGCCCTATTGATTCTGCGAGGCCACAGACCCCTCGCCCCTGCAGAGGGTCAGCTGGTAATCACGTGGCAGCCGCACCAGGCAGCAGGAGGCAGACAGCAGGGCCTCCTCTTGGCAGCTCTTGGTCTTTAATGAAAGCATGCCCAGCCTGGGGTGTGGCTGGCAGGAGGCAGGAGGTCAGTGCAGAGGAGGCTATGGGCCAGGCTGCAATTAAATCTTTCTCCTGCTGTCCCTCCAGGCAGGTCACAGAGCAGCCTTCCCATCTGCTGCATTGGGCAGTGGCGTGAGGGACAGGGAGGGGCTGCTCCGTGTCACCCACTCCCACCCATGGGGGCTGAGCTACTGTGCCCCAGCCCCTAGGGGTTGTCCATGGAACTGGACAGGGTATTTCTTGAGGGGAGGGCAGGTGAAGGTCTGGGGGTCTGCGAGGAGGCCTTCAGAGATGGGGTCTCCCCACTCCCTGTGCAACCAGAGCCCAAACTAAGGTGGGGATGGACTTCGCCCTCAGACTTGGGAGTTGGTCACAGTTAAGGAGGCGAGAGGCCATCCCAGAGGAAGGTCAGCTCAGGAGGCTAGGGCCTCTAGGTTAGGGGGCAGGGGACCCCAGTCCTCGGCCTCACCTGGGGTGTTCAGGGTAGGGTTGCCATAGTGCCTGCAGGCTCCTCGGATGAGAGGCCTCTCTCAGCTGCAGCCTCCACTCTTATCCCCTTAACTGGAAGGGGACAGGTCAGTGTGGCCTCCTTAGCTGCTCCCCACACGAGGCTGGCTGACCTACTTTAGGCCCCAGCCACAGCAAAATCATGGTCTGGTAGCCCCTCTCCAGATGACACAAAACTTCATTTCTTCATTTAGTCCTGAGAAAACCAGCCTTGGAACCCAGATTTCTGTTCAGTTCATTCTGCTCTCTCTCTCCCTGTGTCTCTCTCACACCCTGCCAGCCTCAGGGCCTTTGCATGTGCTGTGCCTCTGCCTGGAGTCCGTTCCCCGACACTCTGCCTTTGATTGCTGCTGAAATGGCCCCTCCTTAGGTCAATCTTCCTTGACAGCCCCTCCCCAAGATGAGGTGATGGCTCCCTTACTAAGTTCCCACAGTACCAGGGACCACTCCTTCCAGCTGTCTCTCATAATCATGATAGTAAACATAATAGACAGTTACTGCATATGAGGCACTGGTTTAAGTCCATTATGAGGCTCATCTAACCGATTAATGCCTCACAACGACCCTATGAGGAAGGTAACCTTGTGGTGGCAGATGGCAGTAGAGCCCCTCTGGAGTCCACCCTACACCCAACACCCACAGGGAACTGCCTGGAGCAGCGAACAGTAGGAGGCTCAGAAGGACACTGAGCATCACCCAAACCCAGGTCCTAAAAGGAGGGTGTGGCACCCTCCTGCCTCCTGTGGTGCCCTCCTGCCTCACTGTCTTCCTGTCTCCCTGGGGACCTTCACCCTGGGAACCCAGCCACCCTATTACAAGGGGGCCCAGGCCATGAAGACTCCACATGCAGGTGTTCCAGCTAAAAGCCCCCTCTGACCCAACACAGCTACCAGTCATGTGTGCATGTAAGCCTTCACATGGCTCTGCCCCTCGGCCCCCAAACCCCCGCCTTCAGGTCTCCCAGCTGAGGTCCCAGAGATGGCAGAGCAGAGACAAGTCATCCTCGCCTTGCCCTGTCTGAATTCCCAACCACGGGAAAAAGGAGAAATGTTTGGAGGTGAATTTCACACAATGGTCTGTCACGGCTGGTTAATGTCCCCACTTAATACGAGAGGAAACGGAGACACGGACAGGGTGGGCAGCTGGCCGAGGTGACACAAACAGTGGGGTGGATTAGCCTTTGTTCGTCATTTTCATTCCCCCTCCATGAGTGGAGTGTCCTCCCCACCGCAGTGATGCGGAGCTCACCAGTGTGACCTGCATTGGCCATTGGAACACGGTCAGAGGTGGAAGGTGTGAGTTCTAAGCTGAGGCTTTAAGAGGCACCTTCAGGGAACATCCAAAATCTGCCATGAGGATTGCCCAGAAGAGCTGTCAGTCCAAGAAGCAGGAAGGATGGGCCACCCAGCCAGGGCCGGGAGTGAGGGTAAATGCCAACTATGAGGCCCGGCGCTTGGGGCAGCTGTGACGAAGCATTACTGCATAACTGATGCTACAACTGGCCCGGGCTGTGGCTGTGCATATAGCCAGGGTCAGCTGGCCTCAGAGCCTGTCTCGGAATCATTAACCCACATCTCGGGTTTGCAGGTATGCTCCCCGTCCCCTGTCATAACACAGGGATGAGCTGTCCCCTAGCACCCTTCTGGAATCCTAGAACCAGAACATCCAGGAGCAAGATGATCTGGGTTTACACCGTGAAGTTTGCTATATGGTAATAATGACCCAAGCGGACTGGGTGTGGCCTTCAGTCAGATTCAAGAGCCCCTTGAGAAGGTGGCCACCAGCCCTGGGCACTCACCCAGACCCCTGCCATGCCCTGTGACCTGGTTCCTGTGGGAGCAACCCTCCCTGGGGGCCCAGTGCAGGGACAGAGCTGGGCTGGCCCTGGGTGGACATAGGAGAGGGCAGCTATTTGCATCTCCCTTCTTCCTCCCTGGGGGGAGCCCAGGGTGAGCAAACCTGCCAGGGCCTCTGCAGGCAATACCCCCGAAAAATACACAGAACTCCTCAACCAGGGGACAGGGCCAAACTCAGCTCCCTGTGGCATTTGACACAGTCTCCCGAGAGGGAGGAGGGCACCAACGGGGACCACCTTCAGGGTTCAGCTGGGGGACAGAGGAGAGACTCCCTCCTGCAGCCATCCCTGTGTGGACAGCCCCCACCTGAAACTCTCATAGATTCCATTTCACAGATGAGGACGCCACAGCCCAGGGAGGTTTGTGATGTGCCAGGGTCACTTGGCTGGAAATGAGGAGCTGGAATCATGGCCCTGGTCTGACAGAGCCCTGAGCCGGGCTCTCTGTCCCACCCCTCCCGACCTTGGCCTCTGGTAACACCACAAATGCACTTGAAAAAGGAGCCGGCCATCTGTGCGACTGGACCCAGCCTCAGCCCTCCTCCACACCCTTGCCTCCCAGCCCCTTCCTCCCTGCCCCCATTCATTATCTTCGCAGCTGCTATGCCCACTGCACGGCTCTCTCCCTGTAGCCTGCAAAACATGTCTTTCAACACCCAGCCCAGGTGTCCCCTCCTCCAGGGAGCCTTCTTGGCTCTGTTGCCCGAGCCAGGTGCTTCCTCCAGGGTCCCCCAGACCTGGGCTTCTTTCTTTTACAGCAAGGATCCCCCTCTGAATTCTAATTATTTGTATACACGTGTGTCTCCCCCAACCCTACCACCCTGGGAGTTCCTTGAGGGCAGGCATAGAACTTTGTGTTCACCTCTGTGTCCTCAGCCCAGCCTGGAGCTTGGTACAGAGCAGACAACAGAAAGAATGAGTCAGAGGTCCCAGTGGACCACTGGCCAGATGCTGCCTGCAGGCCTTAGCAGAAATGAAGCCCCATCGCAGATGTAGATTGTAGGACCTCCAGAGGCGTAATTAAGATTTTAGAGTGAGACAGAAACACAGGGACTTCTCTGGTGTCATTAATCAATGTAAATGATGCCACTAACACGCAAAGGATGGTGACAGAATGTCAAGGTCAGGTATTGGTCAAAGGAGCTGTGGGCAGAGGGTGGGGCAGGCAGGAGCTGGGGACCTGGGTTCCGTGGGGATGCAGGGAAGAACCTAGATGGACCCCTCCAGGCCAGGGAGGGGTGGCCTGCCAGTTGCCTGCCAGCCTGGGCCCAAGCGCAAGCTCATGTCCCCCAGGTCCATGCCTTGCTCCCCAACCCTCCCTTCACCGCGGGATCAGTGAGAGCACTGTGTCGGGCTCCAGGACACTCAGAGCAGTGGCCCGGGGACATCTACTCCTCTCCGCACACAGGCAACACGCTGGGCCTGCCCGTGGCAGGGAGTGAGTTCAGAGGCCACCCTCACTGCCCTTCTAAGAAGTGTGCCTTTCATCTCATGAGATCGCCCCCAGGCCAGTTTCAGCCTAGGCATTGGATGTGGGGTCAGGAAAGAGGAGAAGCCTGTGAGGTATTTGTCCCCACCTCATCCAGAAGCCAGTCCACTACAGGAAAAGTGCTATCGGGTGAGGGCCCAGAGGCCCCAGGGGCCAGACGGGAGGCCAGTCTGCAGGTCCCTCACCCACAAGGAGGTGGCCCTCCCTAACCTAGCGAGCGTCCCGGGAGCCAAGTCCGGCCAGGTGGCTCTGACAGTTTAGGAGAAACCAGAAATCAGGATTCTTATGTGAAATACACAGATGTTCAAATGTTACCCCAGAAATGAGAGACAAAACGTGTGGGAGGGGACAACAATGCCGGGCCTACAGTGGTGGCTCGGGAAAATGGGATGCGCAGGAGTGGGGGGCTCCCAGGGCACACACAGCAGCAGTGACCCCTCCCAGGAGAGGTGGACTCCAGGCCGGGAGGGCACAGGCCCAGGCGGCTGCATGGCAGGGTGCCGAACAACCTCTAATCCGAACAACCTCTCTCTGGGGTGAGTGCACCAGGTCCCATTTCATAGTGAGGAAACTAAGGCACAAGGAGCTGAAGTCACTGGCACAGAGGCACACAGTGGCCTTGGTGAAGCCAGGCTTGAACCCCAGATCCCAGGGACAGGACGCCTAGCAAATTTTCCTAAATACAGTAGTTCCCCCTCATCTGGCTAGCACCAAACCCCACATCCACTACGCATACATTTCGTTTCTGAATTAGGCACAGTAAGAGATGAATAACAACAGCCAATAATAAAATAGATCAATCCTGACAATATTGCATAATCATGTCAATGTAGCCTCTCTCTCTCCAAATATCTTCTTGAACTACCCTCACCTATTTTTGGATGGTGGTTGGCCACGGGTAACTGAAACTGTGGATAAGGAGGAACCACCCCCCGTTATGTGGCTCGGGCATAACAGAAAAACAGTGTTTTGTGGTGGATTTTTTTGCACTATGGAATTGCTATCTTCCAAGCCCCCGTCAGAGACTTACTTCCCGTTTAAAAGGACTCATCGGCGCAGGCAAGGAGAAGTCCCAGAAAACTCCTGGCAGACTCTTGGGTCACTGTGAGACCCTCAGCCTCTCTTCCTTGGGATTCATGTGACACTAGGGAGGGAGACCCCAAAAATGCCTGAAATGGGATTTTCCTTCTACCTCTGGCCAAGCCTGATGACATTTGGTTTGTTGAACTGTGCCATGTGTCTGTCCAGTCCTATGGCACGGCCCATGCACTGTGCTTCACTGTCACAGCACCGCAGGAGGAGAGGCTTTGTCATCGTTCCCTCTGCAGCTGAGGGAATCCCGGCCCAGAGGCTCGCTCCAGGCCCAGGGTCCTCGCAGGGGCTGAGCCAGGGCGGAAGGAGTGGCCCCCGCGGTCACATGCACACCAAAAGGGGAGAGATGGGGCCAGGACCACAGTCAGGGCAGGCGAGGGTGCAGTGGTCGGAAGGACACAGAAACACAGACCTTACACCAGGAAGGCTGTGGAAGGCCCAGGCCAGCCGCAAGGGTGGTGCGACCTGCCAGGATTGTGGCGGATACAATTTGCCTAGCCTCAGCCCTTGTACCAAAACATAGAATTTTGCAGGGAAGTGGATACAAAAGTAACTCATAGTCAACACAGGAAATCGGAAAAGTGCAGGAAAAAATGCAAAAGAAAATTTAAATTGTTCATAACAATACTAACCAGAAACACACTGTATATGGTTTGGAATATTTCCCACCAACGTGTTTGGGGGTTTTTTTGTGCAATCAAGATAATACTGTGTATACAACTATCTAACAGGCTTTATTGCAGTAAACTCAGTAGCAGCTTCCCCATTATGATAATAATTGTGAACACCCACTTGTAATAAGCTCATGGTGTCCCAGCCTGGGGCCACCGTGCGGGATTTACTCAGCCTTCCCTTTTACACGGACAGCTATGTTGTCTCATTTTTCACATTCACAAACAACTCACAACAAGAAGAACATAATTGTGAAAAAAGATTTTTTCTTTTTTACTGTCTTTTGCATTAAAAAAATTTGGAACATGGAAACAATTCAAAGACTACAAAAGGATATGTAGAAAAAGTGAGTTTCTCTCGTTCATTCCCACTGCCTTTGCATCCTGAGGCAGCAGCTGGTCCTGGGCACTGTGTCTCCTCTAAGAGGCTTTCCACACACATCTAAACACACATACTCCAACACTCGCTCCATTTTCTCCATAATCTGCAGCACGTAGCCTGCTGTGTCTACCTCACATACACACTGAACCTTGTCTTCACTGGGATGTCCAGATGAGTGAGTGGCTACAGAATAGCATGGTGGGTGTGTGTCTCGTGAGCTGACAAACCAGCTTTCCAGAAAAATGCAGAGCTCTGAGTTGTAGCCATTGCTGATGCCCATGGTGTAAATATTGCACCGTGTCGGGGCCAAGCTACCAACAGTCTAACAACTGGCTGGTGAATTGTCCAGAATACTTAACACTCATCTCTCAAGAGCTAGAATGAGCTGGCTCTAGCCCAGAAGGTTAATAGCCTTTTGTATGGAGGAGTGGGATAAGAAAATGATTGCCTAAATAAATAAATAAATAAAAAGAAAATGATTGCCTTAGGATTAATCCCCAGATGTGGAAATTCTAGATTCAAGGATATAAACATTTTTATTTTTATTTTATGAGGGTTTTATTTTATGATTTATTTTTATTTTATTTTTTGAGACAGGGTCTCACTCTGTCACTCGGACTGGAGTTAAGTGGCTTGATCATGGCTCACTGCAGCCTTGACCTCCTAGGCTCAAGCAATCCTCCCGCCTCAGCCTCCTGAAGCTGGGACTACAAATGTGCACCACCATACCCAGCCTTAACGTTTTTAAGGCATTGGTAGATTAACCAAATTACCACCAGAAAGGCTGGGCCAATTCACATGCCCACCTGCCAAGGCCAAGCATGCCCATCTGAATACACCTTCACTCATGTTGGGTGCTCTCAGGTTTTTAATCTTTACTAAAGAATGGGAAATATCAGTGTCATCTCGTGACTTTAATTTGCATCAAGGCAGAAAATGATGCAACTGTATTCTTAAAATCAAACATTTTTTATATTCCATTGGTTGTAACTATTCAATATATTATTTTGATTTTAAAAATTCAAAACTTGCCATATATAGGTGGATAGTATTCAGTTATGAAATCATTAGGATTCCCCTCTCCACCTATGGTTGTTAGCAAAATAATGCCCAAGTCTGTTTTAAAAGCCTACTGAAAAAAAAATTAATGAAATAACAGCAAAGAGGAATTGTGATTTCTCTTTCTATAAAATGTAAATATTAAAATTCCCAAATACCTCTATGACAGCAATATTCAGGAAATAATATTTTATAGTAAACATTTTTAATAAACAGCAGCATAAAATAATCAGTGTTTAATATCATCTCTGGTGTGTGAAATACAAATGCATATATCCTTAATATAAAATAGCCTTTTTGTCATTACAATTCAATGTTTGTCTATTTGAAATGCCCATAATAACAAATCAAACATTAAGTAATACAGTGATTAAATGCATGCAGTGAAAATAAGGAAAGATATGGTAGGGTGAGATATCTGAAAATTGCCGTTATATATTTGAAGAAAATCTATATCAAGTTAAAAACAAAGGAAACAAGAAAAACAGACCAGATATAAAAATGCAAAGATATATTTTCACTTCTGTGACACAAACCATAAGCATAGTTTTGTGCAAAAAAAGAGAAAAAGATCTGAAAACAAAGTCATCTTACAAAACACTGTCAGCAAAGGAAAAGATATTTTTCAGTTTGTGAAAAAAATACTATTTTAATACAAAAGAGACTGTGTTATATAGTATCACAGTGCGATTATAAAATACATTATTACAAGTGGTTTTGAAATTTCATTTGCTCACTTTAATGTTTTCAGTTATTATAAAATGTTTACAATAAATGTTATAGTTCTTTATAAAAAACTAACTTGAATTTACTTTTTAACCATAATAATGTTTTACCAGAGTAGGTATTTTACTGGCTCATGGAATGCTAATTTCCCTTTAAGGGACTTCTAGAAAAACTCAGATTCACTGAAATTGTGTACTTAAAATAATAAATATTCTTGGAAAACAATTGATTGTCATATGATATACAAAATTGTGGTTTGAAGCTTCATCATTAAACAGTTGCATAGCAACAAAAGGATACAAATATTCTCCTCTACCTAAAGTTAAGAAACGTAACTTCTGAATCAGCTTATTTATGCCACAAAAATAGGTCTTAATTTATCTCCCAGAAATCTGGATATAGCCAATTCTTCGAGTTCACAGTACCTGTAAGTTCATGTTTGTTATTTGAAGACTCAGGTTTGGGAAAATTGCAATGCATTTTGGTAAACATATTTTCTTGATTTCTCATGCAAGTTGTATTTTGTAAAAATGAAAACATCAATGTGTTTTTAATTCTCTTATATTCTCCTCATCAAATATCATTTCCGGGAATTACTTTTATATCCTGTCTCTTTACAAGTCTCTTATACCTTTAAAGTAAAAATGAGACTTTGAGACACTGTTCTTAGAACAAAGGAGGGTTTTTTTAACAAGAAAAAAATCAAAAGTAAAATTACTTTCTATACAGAACTTGAAACGCGTAAGAATTCTAAACTTGGCAAAAGATGGTTGGCAGGTAAATGCCACAAGCTGCACATCTGAAACCTCCCACTAAGGCAAAAATGGTCATGTTGCTTCTGTTTGCTAGTTTAAAGAATTCAGTTCTTGGTAACTTTTGAAATGAGAACTCAGTACTTGTTTTTTAGGAAGACCATCATATTTTGCAAAATAGAATTAATTACCTTTGGATTCCAACTAACTGTATGAATAAATTGTTGTAATTCTTGGGGCGGGAATCAAATCTGTGATCATTACCAGCACAGAAAAAAAGGGAGAGAAACTTAAAAATTACTAGACATTGGTATCATGATGGAGTTTCCTACTTCCCTAGAGTCCATTGACCATAAGCACCCCAATGCCTCAGACAACTTGTAAACAGGGAGTTGCAAGGGGTGGGTGTGCTCATCTGTAGCCACACACTTATTTTTCAGTGTTACTGGTTCCAGAAAACTCCTTTGGGGGCTGTCCCCATGGGAACTCTTTTTCCTTTCCCACAGAAACTGATCTAGGCTGTGGGGCCATTTTCCTGGCTGTGCTTCCTTTGGCGCCTCATTCCTAATCCAGCAAAGTGAACTATCAACCAACAATCAATTCTAGCACCCACATCTAGCCTTTTTATGGTCTGATGCCCTGTGTTATTCCAAGGGCAGTGTAAGCACACTGTGAGAAAATCTGGGAAAGACCCTCATGATCAGAGGAGGATTCACAAAAAGGCACACTCTACACCTTCTCAAAGAAGCCCAACGACATAGAAGGCTTCAGGGCTTGTTATACTTGTCTTATGGCTCATTTCCCTCCAGGGTTTCAAATTTGGCCTGAAGTTTCTTCATTGATTCTGAACATCATTTCCATAAGAACATGCGCAGAGTCTAAACCGAATCAATATAATTCCTGAACATCTGTCCTGAAGAAAAGACAGCAGGTAGACAAATGCTATGGCATATATACATCTGGGGGAGAGACCAGTCATGGTGACTGAAGGCTAAAACACAAAGCACCATTTGACTTTTGGTTTTATATTTAATCACAAGGTTCTTTTTCTCTTCACTGGTGTGCAGTTTTCAGTACTTGAAACCACATGTTCCAATCCCAATGCCATGTCATGCACTCCAATGGAGTGTACATCCCACAATGTTTTTTTTTTTTTCTGGCCTAGTGTCTGTCCTGCTTGGTAAGACACAGTCAAACTTCACAGAAGATACCTGTTGCGATGTCTGCTAAATGAGAACCTTACTTTAATAGAAACATTTGAATATAAATCTTTTCTGCGGCCGTCTAGTTTGTCCTGTATACCACATTTACAAAAGTTGTGCATTTTACAGTTCTGCAGAAATCATAGATTCGGTGTGTCCATGAATATTGGCATCTCCTAGCAAAGATGCTTGCTTTGCATCAATTTTGTACGGTTTTTGAGATTTGTTGCCAAAAACGGTGATACCCATTCCACCAGGATGATTTGGAATTGACATGTGTGGTAGTAAAGGAATATTTGCTTCCTGATTGGATCCTGATGAGGGCAAGCTAGTCACATGGCCAGTGCTAGTCGACCCACTGGCACTGCTTGGGGACCGACTCTTGGGAGGCGGGCAGTGCTGAATCACTCTGGGAGGACCTGTTGGCTGGTAGTGGGCAGCTGGAAACGCTGCATATCCAGGAGGTATTGGGTATCCATTGATGGGAATGAATCGCTGGTTCTGAGGTATTGGCGGGCCAATGAAACCAGCAATCTGGCCCTGTGGTGTAATACCCTGGCTCGGGAATATGTAATTAGGATATCTGGGGTTACTGAGATTACTCACTGGGCTGGCACTGAGGGAGGTTGTCTGTGTGGTGGCATTTCCCCCCGAAGGAGTAGTAGAGCTGGTGTGACTTGACAGTCCCTCCCAGGACCGAAGCCGGACGTGAATATCTTTAAATCTTGGTCTCCTGGAAGGAATCTCATTCCAGCACTCTGTCATGAGGCTGTACATTCTGGGTGGGCAGTCTTCAGAGCATGGTAAGAGCTGCCGTTTTCTCACCATCTCAATCACTTCCTGGTTACTGAATCCATAATATGGCTGGAGTCCAAAACTGAAAATCTCCCACAGGACAACCCCAAAGGACCAGATATCTGAATCGGAAGAGAATTTGCCATACATGATGGCTTCAGGCGGCATCCAGCGAATGGGCAGCAAGGACTTACTCTGGACCCTGTAGTAATCAGCGGAGTAAATTTCTCTGGAAAGCCCCAAGTCTGAAATTTTTACATGAAGTTGCTCTCCGATTAAAATATTGCGAGCTGCAAGATCCTTGTGGACAAAGAAGTGACTAGACAGGTATTCCATGCCGGCTGCAATCTGAATTGCAATGTGCAGAAAATCTCCATGGTCCAGGCTGGATTTCACAGTCCCATCTTCATCACTACTGCAGCCAACGTCAGAGTGTGGGGATCGCATGATGAGGAACTCATGGAGATCCCCCTGATTCATATACTCAAAAAGCATGCACACAGGTTGTTCCTGAGTGACGGCACCTAGCAGGCAGACAATATTGGGGTGGTGCAGTTCTGCCATTAGGGAGGCTTCCTGTTGAAATTCTGTCCATTGCTGGGGATTGTTATAATCTTTCAAGGTCTTGATAGCAACCAGCTGAGCATGGTCCATGCCTGGGAGATAGAGATGGCCTTTATAGATTTTTCCAAAGGCACATTCACCCAATTCTTCCATAAAGCGTACAGCAGAAAGAGGCAGCTCTTTAGCCTTGCTCTGTATGAAAGAGAGGAAAAAGGTGGTTTAAAACATTTCTTCAGGCAAGACAGCTTTGCATCCGAAAGGAGGGATGGGGCATATAGAAAAAGGTTCTATAAACAAATTAAATAAAATATTGTAGGTCTGTATATCTTTCAAATTGTTGGCTGCAACTCAGGGGAGGTGCCACAGGCAACTTTCCATCACTACCCTATCCCCTTCCCTCAACCCAGCCCCGAAATGGTTTCTTGCTGTTGTCTAGAGTCTTGGCACTCAAACTGTGGTCTGGGGACCAGCAGCATCAGCATCACCCAAACTTACTGCAAATGCAGACTCTTGGGCCCACCTCAGACCTACTGAATCAGCAAGACCCCAGTGGTTTCTGTGAAGATTAGGGTGTCAGAAACACTACCGCAGAGGCTACGGCCTGGTACTCAAGAGCATTTGTAATCTGGTCCTAACTCACTTTCCTGACATGATCCCTTGCTACTTCTTTAGTTAAACAGGTTTTCTCAATGTCCACCCCTGAAACCATTTACATTGTTGCGTAATACTTTTGTTTCTCCAATGTTCTGCCATTCTTAGAATATTTATTGTGCTAAAAGAGAAACCAAAACAAAAGATTGTCCTTCTGAAGTACTCACAATAGAGATGGGAAGGTCTGAAATGTGGTCCTCTCCATTGATTAAATCTTTTCTTTTCTAAAAATTCTGTTTCAGGCCCCACTTCCTACAAAACCTTCCCTGACCACTATGGTCATTTCTTTGCTAGAATCTTTTGCCTTTACTGTGAATGCCACCACACACATAAAGCAGTGTGGTGGCTGGTTACACACGTGGCCTCCATAGCCAGACAGTCTGAGTCGGAATCCTGCCTTCTCTACTTACCAGCTGTGTGACCCCGGATACAACGTTTAACTTCGTGCCTCAATTCCTTCATCTATAAAATGGGATGATAATAATTGTACTTACCATGTTATTGCAAACTTTTAATGAGTTAATGTTTGTAAAGCACTCAGACCTATGAGTTAATGTTTGTAAAATACTCAGACCCATGTCTGGCCCATGATAAGTACTATTTAACCTTTTGTTATTATCATCAACTTGATGTTTCTGTTCTTTTTATGCACATATTTTGTCCTCACAACCAGATTTCAAGGGAAATCTTACTGGAAGCACTGCCCTTCATACCAACGTATATCCCTAGGGCTTCTCAAGTGGGTTCTTTGTTAATTGACCTTAAGACAGACAGGTGAAGGCATCTAGCTCACAATGAAAATAAGTATTGAATCATGACATTTGATCTTGGCAAGTAAATGTCTATAATGTCATATGTTTTTACTATTTTAAAATATACCTCAAATTTAGTCTGATGTTTCATTTAATTTGTTAGAAAAGAAAGTAATAAAAACAATGCATTTTACATACAACTGATTTTCAAATAATCCCCATCCTTGAAATCCTTATTTTTTTTAAAAAGAATACTACCCTGAAAATTCTAATTGAAACTGACAATGTTGAAATACATATGAAATCCAGAGCTCTCTGCACAGAGTTTAAAACAACAGTTTAGAAAATTTGGTTAAAAAATTCTCTTATCCAAACTCTGCTAATTCAGAATTCATGGTAATTAGATTTGTTCTAGGCTGATATTTTCCAGGGCAAAATGCCCACTAACCTAATTGTAAGTGTAAATAAACTTGCAGCAAAATACCCACTTAAAAGGACAAATTGGGATTGGGGATTTTAGAACATTAATTATTCTATGCAAATAATCTGTCTCATTATAAATTGGTCTCATTTGTTCATCAAAGCAGACTTTGTGAGGTTTATATTTGGAAATGAGTTTTAGAAAGTTTACTTGTACAGAAAGTAATGGTAATGTGTTGCTTTAAACTTTCAGCAAATTAAAGCTTATTGATCTAGTTCTATTCAATATAGTATTGTTTGTAACAGCAAAATATTACAAATGACCTCCCTGTCCCCATAGAGAACACATTAAATCAATTACGGTGGAGCTAGTAAATAGAATATTCTACATTTGTAAAAAAAGAATGAGGACGTTTCCTATGTACTGGTATGGAAAGGTCTACAAAATCCTTTGCTCAGCTAAAAATAAAAAGCAACAGAACAGTTAATGCTGGGTGCTGCTTTTGTGTAAGAGAGAAGGAGAAAAATAACACATGAAATAGATTTCTTTGTATAAGCATAAAGAAACTATAAAAGGATACTTGGGAAATAGATAGCAGTGATTATTGGGGGTATGGAAGTAGGAACTAGAAAAAGGGGGCAGAAGTAAGAGATTTTTCACTTCATGCTTTTTTATGCTTTGAAATTTTTCAACCAGGTGAAAATATTAACAATGCTCAAAATTAATTAATTTTTTTAAAAAACCAGGGAAATCTTCCCATCTTACTGAACTAGGAAATATCTTTTGCAATTACAAGTCCATCCACCATTTTTCCTTTTGCTTTTAGGGTCTGTATTCTTGTGGGAGCTCGTGGAATTCCTTTGAGAGAGCAAGGTGTGGGTAATGAGAAAGGTAACCAGTCGAGCCAACCCTACTTTTTTGTCTTGTAGCGCTCAGAAGATTTTACTTTTGCTGGCAAGAGTAACCCAAAGTGAATTTTTCCTGCATGATGTTAAGATTGGAGATTTCCATCAGAACTTTTCCTAATGATGTAAATAAATCCAGTTTAGGTGAAGGTCCCCTGAATGGCACAGTAGATATCACTTACTTTTTGACAAAAATAAGATCTCTAGGCTTTTGGAGATAGAGAAATTTAAGGGACTGAGTACTGAAACTTCTTTGTGGAAAATGGGAATTAGGAAGTAAACTCATGGAATATTAGACTGGTATAATGAGGAGTTAGAAACCCAATACCCTCTCCTCCTTCACTGCTTGAAACAAATCCATAGGCAGTATGGTATAATTCAAACCAAGTGAGCTTTGGACTCCTACAAATTTGGGTTTGCGTCTTGAATCTGCTGCTTTCTATTAATAATAGTTAATACTTACATAGCACTTACTTTGTGCCAGTTACTGTTCTAAGCACTTAGCAAATATTAACTTATTTAACACCATGATCCTGTGGCATAGGCCCTATAATATTAATCACTGACCTTGGGTAAATTTCTTAACTTTTCTGAACCTCTGTTTCCATATCTATGAAATAATGTACTATCTAGCTTGCGCAGTTGCAGTAGAAATTAAATACAACGATGTATGAACGTAATTGCCACCTAATAAGTGCTCTTTAAATCATTCTTATTGTCCTTATTAGGAAAGTCATCCATGAAGTAAAGTAATGCAAACAATTTAGATCCATTTAAGCCTTAAGTAGTTCCAGAGTATTTAAATTTCTTCCTGTTAATCTTTCTCTGTTCTCCTGCAG
Source organism: Macaca mulatta (assembly GCF_049350105.2). Taxonomy (NCBI): domain Eukaryota; kingdom Metazoa; phylum Chordata; class Mammalia; order Primates; family Cercopithecidae; genus Macaca; species Macaca mulatta. The sequence goes on from NC_133406.1 coordinate 176,494,420, forward strand.
TTGTTAGTTAAAAAAAAAAAAAAAAGCTTTAAAAATGACAGAGAATTTGTTTTGGAGCTTGAGGGTAGGTGAGAAGTTGAGTGGCCTGTGGCTGGCTCCTCTGAGATGTGAATGAAGGTGAAGGCAACAAGAATTCATGTAGAAAAGTGGATGGTAGCAGATGGGAAAAGGAAGTAAGCCAGTCAAACTTCTGGAGGTGGGAAAAGAGGAAGAGGTGGACAGGACCTTGGCACCAGCCCTACACATGGCCTTGGGGCTTCGTGGCTAAGACCAGCTGCATTCCCCTCCACTGAGGTAAGCACATTTGTTCTCATATATTTGCCTTTGGAAAAAGAACGCTTAATTTTGCCATTTTACAGATGGAGAAAGGGGCTAAAGAAAGTATCAAGAATTTTCAGGAGAGCCGAAACAGCCACACTTGCAACTCCAAGGCTCTCTGTTTTGGGCCACAGCATTCTGTTTGAAACCAGAGAAGCCTGCTGGCCAGCAATCCCAGATTGAAGCCGAATGTCTCTGGAGGCTCAGCCTGAGGCCTGCCACCTTGCAGGGCTAGGAGGTTGGCCTTCAGTATGTGGTCACTCTATGGAATTATAATTGTTCTTTCTCCCTGTTCAGACACATGAAAGAAAGTAGATTTTACCCCGAAGTATATCTTGTCCTATCTCACCAATATCCAGTGGGCCATATAGCATATAATCCCAAGTCTTCTCCAAGGAGTCATTTACTAGAGCTACTGAAAACTAAATTTGGGGGGGTTGCTTTGCAAAGAGGCATGGAAATCTTCTAAAATGGCAGAGTCCACAAAATCTTCCCTTCGAACACCTGTGCAGCTGCCAGCAAAGAAGTGCCCAGAAAAAAAAATGCTCCTAGCTTGGTTTCAGGGGAACAATTTCCACAGTGATTTGCATTTTTAAGGTGCTCAAGTTACCTGGTACAAATGAGTCCTAACTATAGACTCATTTTCAAATTTTACATAAATCCTGAACTAGTTAAAAAATCATAAAAACTCTTAAAGAAGCAGTCAGTAGACTGTACGGTGACGGCAGGAAATTAGCTGTATTGTTGAGGAACAGATGGTTTACATTATACAAACCCTTTAGGCTAAACTTGTTTAGGTCTGGCATATTGTAAATTATATTTTAGTAATGAAAGTGAAATGACCTCTGCTTGACCTCAAGTGGGGTTTGTCTGTTTGAACCAATGTAGTGGAAAACTATGAAAGAAAATGAAGTCATAAAGTTTTGGCAGTTCAATTTTGGCTCATTTCAAGTTAAGGGGTTATAAATCTGTTTAGTTTTTGTTTGACAAGTATTTGTCATACAGGGATGTACAAAATGTAAAGAAGTGTAAAATACACATAAGGCATGGTGCCAAAGTAAACCAAGTACAAAGGAAAACTGGAATGAATAGGGTCCCGGGCTCCTATCTCTTTATCACTCCCTCCATTAGTTGAAGGACAAGATGGCCTCGGTTTATTATATGCTGTAAGGCAATTAAGTACCTTAAAACTGAAACAGGCTTTCAGTTTCAATGTTAACATTTTTATTTCTCAAAGTAAACACACATCTGCCTTTAAAAAATTATATAAAATTATTATATAAAATAAAAGTTGATGCAGAAGTTAATACATTGTTCCAAGATGCTTCTTTCTTTAGAAATTTTTGAAAAGCAACAGTATCAGAGTTTAAATGAGCTCTTTACAGAAGGAAAATGAAGGAAAAACATTTTAGATGCGGGTCATTTAGATGTGAGTCAGATGGGAAAATTGTAGTACTTTCTAAACTGCTGATAAAAGAGACCAGGCTGATACTGGTGGCTTTTTTCACCTTAGTGATGACTACTAAGTGGGGATGTGGGAGAACTTTTAGATCTCTTAACTTTAGATATGAAAGCAATGAATTATGAGTAGAGTTTTTAAAAACTGTAATTACCTTGGTGGCTGTAGACGGATTAAGAGGGCTGACTCAGTGGCTTTATCTCTTTCCATCTTTGGAAGTTATACCTTAGGTGACAATACATTTGAAATGACTCCTGGTGAAGCAGCCTACTACTAACCTATTTCCTGCTTACTTTACGGAAGTGATTACCATAGGATATGAGGTGAGGATTTTGTGATGGCCACCAACATTTGTATGCAACACGAAGCCTGCTCTGTCACTTTTTGCCTTGAACATAATGTCATATGATTGTTCTACTTTTGAGTTCAACTTGAAGTAGACACACAGATAAAAAACCGAGCTACATTAGGGTGGAGGGAATCGAGCCCAGGATGGTTCTCTGGGACAGAAAGGGGGCTTTAACAATAGTAGGTGCTGAAACAGGACCCATATTCATAAGTCAGCTCCAAACCTCCCACTGTGGTCCCTTTCACTCAAGGCCAGTTCATTACCCATGTTCTAATGTCCCAAGACTGACTGCTACCCTTTTTCAAATCTATGCTATTCTTTTGAAGCTGATTCTAGCTGGACACAAGTGTCTACAGAAGAATAGCAGATTTACATGGCATTTGTGCTTGCCTCATGATATGGTTTGTCTGTGTCCCCAGTCACATCTCATTTTGAATTCCCACATGTTGTGGGAGGGACCTGGTGGGAGGTAATTGAGTCATGGGGGCAGAGCTTTCCCATGCCGTTCTTGTGATAGTGAATAAGTCTCATGAGATCTGATGGTTCTATAAGGGGGAGTTTCCCTGCACAAGCTCTCTCTTTGCCTGCTGCCATCCATGTAAGATGTGACTTGGTCCCCCTTGCCTTCTGCCATGATTGTGAGGCCTCCCCAGCCATGTGGAACTGTAAGTCCATTAAGTCTCTTTTTCTTCCCAGTCTCAGGTGTGTCTTTATCAGCAGTGTGAAAATGGACTAATATAATAAATTGGTACCAGTAGACTGGGGCGCTGCTGAAAAGACACCTGAAAATGTGGAAGTGACTTTGAAACTGGGTAACAGGCAGAGGTTGGAACAGTTTGGAGGACTTAGCAGAAGACAGGAAAATGTGGGAAAGTTTGGAACTCCCTGGAGACTTGTTGAATGGCTTTGACCAAAATGCTGATAATGATAAGCACAATGAAATCCAGGCAGAGGTGGTCTCAGATGGAGATGAGGAACTTGTTGAAGCAAAGGTGACTCTTGTTATGTTTTAGCAAAGAGACTGGCGGCATTTTTCCCCTGCCCTAGAAATCTGTGGAACTTTGAACTTGAGAGAGATGATTTAGGGTACCTGGTGGAAGAAATTTCTAAGCAGCAAAGCATTCAAGAGGTGATTTGGGTGCTGTTAAAGGCATTCAGTTTTAAAAGGAAAACAGAGCACAAAAGCTTGGAATATTTGCAGCCTGACAATGCGATAGAAAATAAAATCCCATTTTCTGAAGAGAAATTCAAGCTGGCTGCCGAAATTTGCATAGGTAATGAGGAGCCAAATGTTAATCACCAAGACAATGGGGAAAATGTCTCCAGGGTATGTCAGAGGTCTTCACGGCAGCCCCTCCCATCACCCAGAGGTTTAGGAGGAGAAAATCATTTTGTGGGCTAGGCCCAGGGTCCCTCTGCTGTTTGCAGTCTAGGTACTTAGTGCCCTGTGTCCCAGCCACTCCAGCTGTGACTAAAAGGGGTCAAGGTACAGCTTGTGCTGTGGCTTCAGAGGGTGGAAATCCCAAGGCTTGAAAGCTTCCATGAGGTGTTGAGCCTGCGGGTGCACAGAAGTCAAGAATTGAGGTTTGGGAATCTCCACCTAGATTTCAGAGGATGTATGGAAATGCCTGGATGCCCAGGCAGAAGTTTGCTGCAGGGGTGAGGCCCTCATGGAGAACCTCTGCTAGGGCAGTGTAGAAGAGAAATGTGGGGTCGAAGCCCCCATACCAAGTCCCTACTGGGGCACTGCCTAGTGGACCTGTGAGAAGAGGGCCACTGTCCTCCAGACCCCAGAATGGTAGACCCACCAACAGCTTGCACCGTGGGCCTGGAAAAGTCTCAGACACTCAACACCAGCCCATGAAAGCAGCCAGGAGGGGGACTATACTCTGCAAAGCCACAGGGGCAGAGGTGTCTGATGCACTGCTTGCATCAGAGTGACCTGGATGTGAGATATGGAGTCAAAGGAGATCATTTTGGAGCTTTGAGATTTGACTGCCATGCTGGATTTTGGAATTGCATGGGGCCTGTAGCCCCTTTGTTTTGGCCAATTTCTCCCATTTGGAATGGCTGTATTTACCCAATGCCTGTACCCCCATTGTATCTGGGAAGTAACTAACTTGCTTTTGATTTTACAGGCTCATAGGCAGAAGGGACTTGCCTTGTTTGGATGAGACTTCAGACTGTGGACTTTTGAGTTAATGCTGAAATGAGTTGAGACTTTGGGGGACTTTTGGGAGGGCATGATTGGTTTTGAAATATAAGGAAATGAGATTTGAAAGGGACCAGGAGTCGAATGATATGGTTTGGCAGTGTCCCCACCCAAATCTCATCTTGAATTCCCATATGTTGTGGGAGGGACCCAGTGGGAGGTTATTGAATCATGGGGGCAGGTCTTTCCCATGCTGTTCTTGTGATAGTGAGCAAGTCATGAGATCTGATGGTTATATAACAGGGAGTTTCCCTGAACAAGCTCTCTCTTTGCCTGCTGCCATCCACATAAAATGTGACTTGGTCCTCCTTGCCTTCTGCCATGATTGTGAGGCCTCCCCAGCCATGTGGAACTGTAAGTCCATTAAACCTCTTTTTCTTTCCATTCTCAGGTATGTCTGCATCAGCAGTGTGAAAACAGACTAATATACCCCATCAGAGGAATGATGAGCAGACCCTGGCCCTGCTGAAATTAGAGGAGTATTTTTGGTAATAGGAGAGCTATCCCAGGTCCTTTTTCTCTTTGGAAGCACAGTTTTCTCTGAGATTATATGTCAAGGTTTTGAAATATAAGTCTTTCTATAGCTTGGACCATATCACCAGTTTCCTTTAGTTTCAATTTAGAGCCAATCATTTAGGATATATTTTAACAGCTGGTTGCCTCAGTCAGTCAACTGATACTGTATATACAATATACTGAAGAGTGTACATACAGACTACTATATGAGGGACCATGAAAGAACCATGAATAGAGAAGACACAGCTCCTATCCTAGATATCTGTAATCTGAATTTAACAATACCTACCACGTATTAAGTATCTGCCATGTGTGAGACACTGAGATCCTAATAATGGCTATGATTTTTTGAATGCTTATATGTTAGGCTATAAGTACTTTAGACATATTAGCTCCTTTCATCCTCACACTAACCCCATGAGATTGGCAACTATGACTCATACCTGTTTTACAGATGGAAAAACCAAAGAACAGGTCAGTTAAGTGGTCTCACAGCTGGTAGGTGGTCAAATCAGACACCAGAGCCTGCCTTGCTAATGACCACACTACACTCCCTTCTCTGCTCTCTGACATAAAGTGCTTAATGCATCAACCCATTTAATCCTCGTCACAATCCTGTGAGATTCATATTATGACTGCCCCCATTTTATGGATAAAGACATTATGGCATTCAGTGGTTAAGTAGCTTGCCTAAAGAAGCACAACTATTAAGTGGTGATGCCAAGATTCAAATCCAGGTATGTCTGACACCAAAGTTGCAGAGCTTTCTGGGAAGAGGAGGCAGTTTCCATCGGATCCTCAAAGGACTCTACATTTTAAAAGTATGAGGACCATTGATGCAAAAGTGAAATGCTCAAGGTGTAAGAGCTCTCTGGTTTTTGAGTTAGACCTCACTCTGTTGATGCTCAGTTGTCTCTACTAGTTGACTGGGATAGATGAACAAAACCTGTCCGTGGCAACCTTCACCTGAATTGGGCTTGAGAGCCCTGGAGAGTATATAAATGTAAGATTTCTTAGAATCTGGACTTGGCTGTTGATATGGATCTGCTGGACTCCAAAACCTATTTTCCTTTCTTGTGCATTTTACTGGTTCTTAGGTAAACAGTGCTAGAATTATAAAACAATTGACTCTACTCATAAATGGAAATGATTACATTTTAAAAGCTTAGAGGCCACAGCCATTTTGTTTTGGGAGGTTATGGACATTTTCAAAGACTACAGCTGAATTAAGTGCCTTCTGGCTTATGCAATCAAATCCTAGAGGCAGTTTCAACCAATATTTTGCCACAGTTGCTCGGAGTTCTGCTACCCTTCTCTGGAAATGATTTAACTTCAGAAGCATTTCTTTTCTCTATAACGTAACTTTCTGATAGTTAGCTTGAATGTTTGGTGGTGAGCAGGGTTGATTCTGTGGTGGAGTTACTTTATAATGCCAATGGGAGAGGTTCTGTTCTGCCTGGAAATAGAACAGATGCCAGTAATTTTAATGTCAGCTTGAGCCATCACGTGCTCATAACTTGGGCTCATATATTTCAGTCAGCCTGAAAATCAAGGCAGTAGAGGGAAATAGTAGAGTAGAGCACTGGGCTCTGCACCTGAGCAGACCTGGGTTCAAGTTTTGGCTCTGTCACTTAGTAATTGTGTGACTTTGGGCCAACTCTGAGTCTGCCTCAGTTTTCTCACCCTAAAAATCAGACTTAAATTAGTACCTACTTCATAGGATTATTATAAAGATTCTATTGAGATAATGAAGTACTTTAGTCCATTTATGATGCCAATTTATAATATATTCATTTATAGGACTTGTTTTTCCCAGAAGTAGAGTTTCTATAGACATTGGTTTAAGCTGAGGTTATGTACTGGGCAGCCTTCTAGCCCTCGCTATCAGACCTTCTCCACCCTGATGGATTTTATCTAGGGCAGGAGAATGTATGCTAACAGGATGGACACAAGGAATACAAGAACTGTCGAAAGAGCTACCTCTATAATCTTTGCTGGGATTCTCTTGCCTGTGTCCTCACCCCAGTTAAGGCTGTGCATTGCTGGATCCTATAGCTTCCTCCCCAACCCACAGTATCCTATGTATGCACAGCATTTGCTTCATTAAAAGATCTGTAGTCAAAACACTGCTCAAAGAAATCAGAGATGACACAAACAAATGAAAAAACATTCCGTGCTCATAGATAGGAAAAATCAGTATCATTAAAATACAATACCATACTGCCCAAAGCATTAGATTAAATGCTATTCCTATTCAACTATCATTGATATTCTTCACAGAACTAGAGAAAACTATTTTAAAATTGATCTTGAACCAAAAATCCCAAATAGCCAAGGCAATCCTAAGAAAAAAGAACAAAGCTTGAGGCATCATACTGCCTGACTTCAAACTATACTACAGGGCTACAGTAACCAAAAGAGCATGGTACTGGTGGAGAAACAGACACATAGGCCAAGGGAACATAATAGAGAACTCAGAAATAAGATTGCACACCTCAACCACCTGATCTTTGACAAAGCAAGCAATGGGGAAAGGATTCCCTAGTAAAATAAATGGTGCTGGGATAACTGGCTAGCTATATGCAGAAGATTGAAACTGGACCCTTTCCTTACACTATGCACAAAAATTAATTCAAGATGGATTAAAGACCTAAATATAAAACCCTAGTGGCTCATGCCTGTAATCCCAGCACTTTGGGAGGCCAAGGCAGGTCAACCACTTGAGGTCAGGAGTTTGAGACCAGCCTGGGCAATATGGTGAAACCTCATCTCTGCAAAGAAAGACAAAAATTAGCCAGGAGTGGTGGTGCATGCCTGTAGTCCCAGCTACTCAGGAGGCTGAGGCATGAGAATTGCTTAAATCCAGGAGGTGGAGGTTGCAGTGAGCTGAGATCACACCACTTCACTTCAGCCTGGGTGACAAAGTGAGACTCCATCTTAAAAAAAAAAAAAAAAAAAAAAAAAAGAAAGAAAGAAAGAAAAGTAAAACCTGAAATTATAAAAATCCTGGAAGACAACGTAGGCAATACCATTCAGGATATAGGCACAGGCAAGGATTTCATGATGCAGATACCAAAAGCAATCACAACAAGAGCAAAAATTGACAAATGGGATCTAATTAAAGAATTTCTGTACAGCAAAAGAAACTATCAACAGAGTAACAGACAGCTTACAGAATGGGAGAAAAATTTTGCAAACTATGCATCCAACAAAAGTCTAATATCCAGCATTTCTAAGGAACTTAAAGAAATTTATAAGAAAAAACAACTGCATAAAAAGGACATGAACAGACACTTTTCAAAAGAAGACATATGAGTGGCCAACAAACATATGAAAAAAAGATCACGCTCACTGATTATTAGAGAAATGCAAATCAAAACCACAGTGAGGTACCATCTCACACCAGTCAGAATGGCCATTATTAAAAGGTCAAAAAACAACAGATGCTGGCGAGGTTGCAGAGCAAAAGGAATGCTTATATACTGTTGATGGGAGTGTAAATTAGTTCAGCCATTGTGGGAGAAATAAAAGACCTAAAGACAGAAATACCATCTGATCTAGCAATTTAAATCCTGGGTATATACCCAAAGGAATATAAATCATTCTGTTATAAGGACACATGCACATGTATGTTCACTGCAGCACTATTCACAACAGCAAAGACATGGAATTAACCTAAATGCCCATCAATGATAGCCTGGAGAAAGAAAATGTGGTACATATAATATACTCCATGGAATACTACATCGACACAAAAAAGAATGAGATCATGTCCTTTGCAGGGACATGAATGGAGCTGGAGACCATTATCCTTACTAAAGTAACACAGGAACAGAAAACCAAGTACCGCATGTTCTCACTTTTAAGTGAGGGCTAAATGTTGTTCTCTTAGACACACAGAAGGGAACAACACACCCTGGGGCCTTTAAGAGGGTGGAGCTTGGGAGGAGGAGAGGATCAGGAAAAATAACTAATGAGCACTGGGCTTAATACCTGGGTGATGAAATAATCTGACAACAAACCCCCATGACACAAGCTTACCTAGGTAACAAACCTGCACTTGTACCCCTGAACTTAAAATAAAAGTTAAAAAAAAGATCTGTACTCATCAGTTATAACAACAATAATAGTAATTTCTAACTATTAAGTACCTGTGAGGTGCCAGACACTCTATCTCGAAGTGTAAAAAATATCCCTTTAAGTACTATTCGTATCCTTGATTTATGGATGAGAAAATAAAAGGTTCAGAGAAGTTATTTGCTTAAGATCTTGTGGCCAGTTGACAGCGGAGCCAAGATTTGTCATCATATTTCCTTATCTCTACACTCTTGCTCTTTGAAGTGTATCCGACTGCTTTCCAGAAATAAACTAAGAGAAAAGCGTGGCTGGAAAGGTAACTTAGGCCCTGATAGTATGGACTTTTGGGTGGCAGGATTTTGGTGGCAAGAATTTTAAACTTGAAATTGCGCCTTCCAGGTTGGGAAATCATTACACTCAAGGGGGAGCTAGAGCAACACCGGAGGATGAAATCAGCACAAGAGAATGAGAGAGGAAAAGAATGTCCGAGGATGCTCCCATTAAGGGAATTAAAAGAACTAGTGAAGGAAGCGTGGGAAGGAGATATGAGGAAAGCCAAGGAGAAAGAAAAAATATTTCAGGATGGTGGTTAAGAATATCAAAGGCTCCCAGAGAAATTAAAGGGGGTGAAGACTTGGCAAAGGTCACTGGATTAAATAACATCACTGGTGATTCCCAAGAGGCCCATGTTAATAGAATGGTGAGCTCAGAAGTGTTGGGAGACAATGGCTTTAAGGAGTGAGTGGAAAAGTTATTGAGGATATTTTAGCATGAATTGTGGTGATATTTGGTAAGAACAGGGAATTAAAAAGGGTAGCCAGACTCCAGCAGGGCTTTTAGATGGAAGCGTGTTGCTGGCAAAAGGGACAGGGCCAGAGAATGTAATCAAATTTCAATATATTCAGCAACTACTTTGGCTGGAAAGGAGAACGGAGAGATGAATTGTCTGGAAGTGAAAAAGCAGAGAAGCTGGCAAGAGATGAGGGTAAATTGAGAAGTAAAACACAGCCATCAGCTTTGGAAAGCTGGGCCAGTCCTGCTTTCTTTCCCCTGCAATGTTCCTTACATCAGCCAGGAGCTCCAGGAGTTTGACTCATGGGGGTTGTCCAGGCTTGGCTGCATCTCACACCCCTGGCCTGCCTTGACTCTTCCTTGCCCCTATTCTCAGACTCCTCCATCTTTTTTTTCTTTTTTTGACATGAGTCTCACTCTGTTGTCTAGGCTGGAGTGCAGTGGCATGATCTCAGCTCACTGCAGCCTCAACTTCCCAGGCTCAAGTAATCCTCCCACCTGAGCCTCCCGAGTAGCTCCATGTACAGGGGTGCACCATTACGCCTGGCTAATTGTGCGTGTGTGCGTGTGTGTGTGTGTGTGTGCATTTGTAGAGATGGGATTTCCCCATGTTGCCCAGGCTGGTCTTGAACTCCTGGGCTCAAGCAATCTGTCCACCTTGGTCTCCTCAAATGCTGAGGTTACAGGTGTGAGCAACTGTGCCCACCACTCCCCCACCAGACTCCTCCATCTTTTAACCTCTCTGCCTGCCTAATCTTCATGTAGGTGAGAAGCCAGGAGGCCTGGGCTGAATGGGGCCCATCCTGTTCTTGAAGGGGAGACTCTGCCCCCTCCCTGTTCCCACAGTAGCACATACCACAGCTTCTCTCCCTTACCCAAGCAAGCTTACAGAATGCTGTTTTCGAGTCATACCTGGCAGAGGATGTAGGGGCCAGGGAAGGAGAAGCAAAGGAAAAGAAACAGAGAAGGGAATTTAGAGTTTCCAGGCTCCTCTGAGAAGGTTCAGTTTCTGCAGTGCTAAAAGAAGAAAAAGTAACCTCACTCAGATTGTAAAATTTGTAATGCAATATAGAACAATCCTGCTTAGTTTCGGCATCACTACAGTACTCATTAGAGGACTGAATGGCTTCAAATCTTTGGCTAAACAAAATAACAGGAAAATAAACAGTCTTCTCCTTGAGCTCAGTCTACTTCTTCCTCTGAACAGCTGAGAAAATTGAACTGCAAAAGGCTAGATGGCTTCTCAGAGTCACAGAGCAGCTGGCGGGGGATCCAGGGCATCTCCATCTTCCTGACTCTTCGGCGTTAAGGTGCCTCTCTGGTCCACTGGCTTCCTTTGCCCACAGATCAGAAGGAAACTCATGGCTCATCAAAAGCTTTTACTTCAAACTGCATCGTCCTACCTCTCTGGGGACCCAAGCTGGGCCTCGTCAGCCAGTCTCTCGGCAGCTCCCTATTGTCCTCTCTCGAGGGTATTGGTTTCTAATCTCCCACAGGAGCACACTCAGGAGAATTTTAGCAGCTCAGCAAGTGAAGAGAGATGGAAGCAGAGAGTCTGAACCCTGAAGGGCATATTCATTTGGATAAATAAGAACCCTAGAGTCTCTGACTTTTGAATTGGCCAAGGGGAAAAAAGAATAAGGCTAGGGAAGACTGGCTTCTATCCTTCATTCCTTTTTCATCCTCACCTCCAAAGATTCTTTTGATTGTGCTCTGGTGGAGTGTTTGTTTTCAGGACTTTTTTTTCTTTCTTTCTTATGTGTGTCCTTTCCTTTTAGATTTTATAGGTACATGTAATATTTATGTGTCAGTGACCTTGCAAAGCAGTTTTAGAGATTTTCTGTTTACATTTAGGAATTTTCTTTAAGGTCTACAAAGTCCTTTGTGCTTTTTCCAGGAAAGGCACTCAGTAAGAACCAAAACAAACAATTGAATAACTCAAATTTGATCGGGGCCAAGTCCCTTAGAAGGGTCAGAAAAAAAAATTAGCATTTGTTTTTGTTGTTTCCTTTCCCCTCCCCAACCCATTCAAATATTTAAGCCATTTCTACTTCTCTGGTTCAGGAGTGTTTGTGAACAGTTGAAGGCTAAGCTCTAAGCCTCATATTGGACAAATCTTGACACTGGGAGATTTAGCAAGGCACACCTCAGAAATGATCCAGAAACTATGAAAACAATGTTTACCTCACCTAGTCTCTGGGAAAACTCATGCCAGTATATTTTACATTTGTCTCTTTGACCATGAAGGATGGGGAACTATTATTGCTCTAGCCAAATTGTACATGTCCCTGGAAGGGCTAGGACTACATCATTCAGTGACTGCCATGCAGGCCCCTTAAAGATTTGTCAGAAGCCAGGAGAATGCCTGTGGTTACTCTGCAGCACAAACTGACCAAATGGGATCACATTCAGTTGCTTTCCTAACCCTCTCTCCTCCTTCCCCACTTGATCTGTTCTGTGAAAAAGTTATCACAGATTCTGCAAGAGCAAGGGCCGGCTCTATTTAGAAAAGGTGAAAAATCCTGTATTCACATTTTATTGCCTCTAATAACTAGCTCTTGGACCTTGCCAAGTTACTTAGTCTGTTTGTGTCTCAACTACTCTGGTTGTAGAATAGTAATAATAATACCTGCCTTATATAATAGCTGTGAGGATTAATTGTGATAATGGATGTAAAAGCTCCTGGTATTGTTTTTGACAGTTTGTATTCATCAATATATATATTAGCTTTTTTTCTATTTATGCCACAAAGCTTTCTGGGATCTCTGTTGGACACCATGTGATATAAAACAAAGCTCCACTAAAAATAGAATTAAATTGCAGATTACGGCTAACCCACAAAATTGATAATTTCTAAAAATGAAAATGATTCTTCCAGGGTTCCTGCCCTGGCAATGAGGAGTACATCTTTCCAGGATGGTGGCTACTGCACCAAACTGCTGTCTGCTGTAGCCAAACTGATCTAGGTCTCTCCCCCACCCACAGTTCTGGTGTTTCTAAGACTTCTCCACATTTACCAACAGAAATGAAAGGGAAAGAGTCTCATGGAACAATTACTCTTGCACTAGAAGCTTGAAGTCATGAGTTAGGTAAAAGTATCTGCCAGGTCAACTAGGTGAATGTGCAGCAATATTAACCCCTGTCCATTTGCTTCCACTACTTTTATAGTAGCACTAAGTAGTAAGGATTAAATGTGATATTATATAAAATGCTATAATATATGTAAATCAGTTAGCTAGAAAGTGGGATGTCAAAAGAGTTGAATCCCCACCTCTGCCCATCCTCCGGGCTACTGTGTGAACTCTATGGTCTTCAGGATCTGTAGATTTTTTTTTAATGATAAAAATTCACACTCAGCAAGAGAACAGTGGTTTTGCTGAATACAGAATATAGACACTGAATATTTAGCATGTAAGGAATTCCAAATCCTATCAATAAATATTACTTTATAATAGCAAAAATATTTTCAAGACTTTTTAAGTAAAAAAAATCTAAACAGTAAAGCAAAAAAAAAAAAAAAAAAAAGAGGGCTCTGTGTCAGCCCAATTATGCTACTCCATTTATTAGATAAGAGGATTAGTTAATTTGAGTGTGAAGACTTTTTTTTTCCTAAAATTTTATTAAAAGTGATGCTTCTCCTTTTTATGAGGGTCAAAAGAATAATACGGTTACTAGTCCACAGGGAAGATAAATATTTGTTGAATGGATGAATGAATGTTCTTATGGAATTGGAATAATTAGAAAAAAAACCAGGCTTTTAGATGCAAGAGTCTTAAATTATTTAAATGAAATCTTTTTGCTGAGAGGCCTGGGGTTATGGTGCTGGCTTTCCTGAAAGAAAGACTCTGTTGTGTTTTAGTTCCAAGATGCAGTGCAGGGGCTCCATTTAGGGTAAGGGCCAGTGACCCTGGGTTCCTTGCCAGGACCTTGAGCAACTCAAACGTTGAAAGATGTAGATGAAAAGCAAAAGGGAAGGGGTTGATTTAGCTCAAAGTGGAGAAGGCTAAGGTTAGTTGTCATAAAACAGCATTCAAAGACTATTGGAAGGACAACATTTCTCTTAACATACACTTAAGCCAAAGAAAAAGGGATGCAAGGCATACAAAGGATTTTTTTTTAATTGTGGTAAAAAACACAACAAAATTTACTGTCTTAATAATTTTTAAGTATATAGTATAGTGGTTTTAACTATTTGCACATTATGCAACAAAAAGGATTTCTTGACAGTGAAGTTTGTCTGAGTCCTGACGGGCTGGCCAGGATGATTTCTTAGGGATCACCTCTAGCCCAACAACTCTATGACAAGGTAGTGATATGGCTGGCCCAACACTGAAGTAGACATACTGATGAAAGCGTCTTGGGAAAAGATAGAGGGAGATAGTTCATCTTTGCATTTGGTTAAATGAACCTTAGCACTTATAAAACTCTGATTCCATATCATTCGATTTCTAAGCTTGGGAGGGTTATAAAATATTGTTTTAACTTGAAACCCATGGAACAAATGCAGCTCTGTACTGCTAACATTACCTTGGGTTTATATGCATTCAGCATTGACATCTCTACATTTTGACCTCTGACGTGTTTTGGTTGCCTCTGGACTGGTGGTGATGATGACTTCTGGTTATTGCGACAGACACAAATGAAGAAGAAGAGTAAAGCAATGGCCAGGGGAATGGCAACACTTGGCACGAGTATGTACAAGATTTCCATTTTATTCTTCTCCTTGGAATCCTTTGAATCTGGGTGCAGAAATGAAAAAGAGCCAAAGTTATACTCTTTAAAGTAACATGTATAATATTACATTGCAAAGTTTAAAATGAACCACCTCTTCTATTCTTCTATACACACAAATCCACTGTGAGAAAAAAGGAATCCATTGCTTATTACCATTTGTTTCCATCAAACCTTCAACATAATTTATTGAAGTTTAAAAGTTTAAGGTTCAAATGTTTAAGAACTGCAGAGGGACATTATGAAGACTTTGTATGTGTGTGGGTGCCCCTCTGATGTTGCCTCTCTTTAGTGGCAGACCCGCATTTCTCTAGCACCTTAAAAGTTAAACGCCATGTGAATGGACTGTATACATCCAAGAGCCTTAATGTGGACCACAGGACTCTTCTTCCACTGGCTGCCAGCCCAGATCAGCCCCCACAAGATGGTGTTCTAGAAATCATGACCTTGTCTTGGCTGGTTTGGACTTATGGGGCCAATCCTGCATCTTCCAGAATCAACATTACTAAGGATTCCTAGTCTCAGTGTCCAAAAAGCCACTGGCCTGAGAATATGGGGGCCTGAAGTCAGGGTCAGTTTGATCTTTGATCAGCTGTGTGACCTTAAACAAAACATTCACGTCTCTGGGCCTCTTTTTTTACCTCTGCAAAAGTGAAGTGTCTGTTTTGGTTGGTGTCTATAATTCCTTCCAGCATGGCAGCACTGTATAACCTGACACTTTATTGAAACCCCAGAATTCTTAAATGGTTTCATATGAGCCCAATAATTATGAGAGCTAACACTTTGAAGTATATTTTTGAAATCTTATATCCCATTGCTTGGAAAAGAATATAATATGTGTAGAACATGAGACATACTTTTCTTTTTATCAGTTTGAGCCTGATCATTGAAACCAAATACTTAGGCATATATTGTGGTTAATGAATTATTTGACTGGTAAAACAAACACAGAATTATGGGATAGTAATTAGAGGGGTTACATAATGCCATGCCCTGATAACCAAGATCAGCTATCTTTAAGAAAACTCAAAGTGTGACAACTCAAATTGACGCAAAATTCAGAGATTATTATTTACCTTACAAAAGAATTAACCATGCATTCATTCAATTATCCTTCCACTCATTCAGTAAGTCAATAAACAAAAGCTACCGCATGCCAGGCACTATTGTAGGTACTAGGAATATAAAATTAAGTATGACATGTCCTCTGCCCTTAAGGAGCTCATCGTCTGGTAAGAAAAATAGAAGAAAGATAATTACATGTCCTGAAAATGCTAAACTGGAAGTATAAAAAGAGTGATGAAAAGGCCCCAAAATTCCTTTAAATGATGAGTTACCCTGGTACATGTAAATGAGAATAAACCATATGTAGTTTTTACTCGTACACGCCTTGTTTGGGAACTGTTTGGCAGGTGAGATATGGCATATCAGTTATTTGAAAGGAATACCAAAACCTGGTGTTGAGACTGTGCCCTGTGAGTTAGCTCTCAGAAGAGACTCGAGAGGGGTTAAATCTGGTTACAGAGTAGAATAAAAATAATAAGAATTTTAGGCTGGGTACAGTGGGTCATGCCTGTAATTCCAGCACTTTGGGAGGCCAAGGCAGGCAGATTGCTTGAGCCTAGGAATTGGAGACCAGCCTAGGCACCATGGAGAAACCCCGCCTCTACAAAAAATTTCAAAAATTAGCCAGGCATGGTGGTGAGTGTCTGTAGTCCTGGCTACTTGAGAGGCTGAGGCGGAAGGATTACCTGAGCCCAGAAGGTTGAGGCTGCAGTGAGCTGTGATTGCACCACTGCACTCCAGCCTGAGTGACAGGGTGAGACCGTCTCAAAAAACAAACAAACAAACAAACAAAAACCCAATTTTAATATTTATCAAATATTTTCTACTGGTGCAAAATCATATTAGCTATTATTACTATGGACCAGGTGCTTTTCATAAACTCAATTTATGTCATAGTCAACTCTATAAAGTAGATGACATCCTTATCCTCATTTTTATAGGTGAAGATGCTGGAAGACAGAGTGGTTAAGTAAGTTAGTTGCCCAAGGACATGCAGCTAGTAAGTCAAAAGCTGGGGTTCCATCGTAGGTCTTGCTTTTTGCCCACCATTCTAACTACTACACTTCACTGCCAATAATTGGAGAATTTTGCCCCTATTTTCTCCTAGTATAGTTCCTCTTGTTTCATGGAGGTAGGAAGGGTGAGGGTGATCTGAAAGGAAGAGAATAACACTGAAGCTTTGCCAAATGTGATACTTTTGAAATCCTGCTTTTTTTTTTTTTTTTTTTTTTTGAGACGGAGTCTTGCTCTGTCCCAAGGCTGGAGTGCAGTGGCACGATCTCGGCTCACTGCAACCTCTGCCTCCCAGGTTCAAGCAATTCACTTGCCTTTCTCCTGCCTCAGCCCCCTGAGTAGCTGGGACTCCAGGCACGCACCACCATGCCCAGTTAATTTTTGTATTTTTAGTAGAGATGGGGTTTCACCATGTTGGCCAGGATGGTCTCTATCTCTTGACCTCGTGATCCGCCTGCCACGGCCTCCCAAAGTGCTGGGATTACAGAAAATCCCTGCTTTATACACTGTTATAGGCAAATACGTATCCCAGGCATCACTGGAGGCCATTCTAGTCAGTGCTAGGTGCACCAGTAATGATTGTGTCTACATGCCTATAGATAGAAAGGAATCATTTGAGTAGAAGACTGTCTGCCACAGGGTACGGAGACAGAAACCTCTGAATAAAGCCTTTTTCATTATCTACGTGACCTTCAGTAGGCCCTTAACCACTCCAAGCAAACTCATCTGTAAAATGGGAGTAATACCTACTTCACAGAATTGCTGTAGGCAACAAATCTATTCTAGTACCAGTTACCACTCAATGTTTACCCTTTACCCTTAGACTAGAGGGGGATTCACAGATAAAAGTTTTGTGCTGGAAGTCTTGGGCTAAATAATCTTAAACAAGAAACAACCTCTCTGATCTCCATTTCCTCATTTATTCAATGGAATGAATAAGATTGGGAGTCAAGAATAACCGTATCTGCTCTACCAATCTTATTTGGTTCACGTGAGAATAAAATGAGATAATGTTCATGAAAGAACCTTGGATCATTGAAAATTGCCATAAATTGTTGGATGTTATGGCTATTATTAACATTATAAACCATTTTCAAATTTCTCAGTACCCTAAGGGAGTAAAGTCTCCGTTGTTATTCTTGGTTTCTCAGTGAAATCATTTTGAGGGTAATGATTGCAAAAGCAATGAGGCTAATTTAGTACTAATGCAATGCTAGTCATTTTTCCAGGCCAGATTTTTAGCAACAAGAGAAAGTAGGGCCTCACCTGTCTGGCAAATAAAGGAGTCTATTCTGTTTTCATGCCCTATCAGATTATTCACGGAAGGTCTTCTATTGTAAATGGAAGGTCTTCTATTGTAAACGGGGACCTGGGACAAATCCCCCTGTAGGTCTGCAGGAGAACAAACTTCAAGAAGCTGAATCCTTTAAACAGTCAAGCTTGGCTGCTTCTGATTACACTGAGGATATGCTAACAAGCAGAGGGGCCAAATGTCTTTTTGCCAAGTGAAATAATTAAGGAGAACAATACATGGTCATGTTGGAAGCGACAGAAACACATTCGGGCCCATTGTAAGTCTTCCATACAAAGTACTTCCTTCCCTATGCAGCTCACTGCATTTGGCCAGAAGGTGATTCAGTCTCTGCTGGCTCTGAAAACCTTATATAAAAATATTCTGCAGAACAATGATCCTTCCAAATGAAAAATTAGAAAACTAATATCTGCCTAGGTCCTTTTTGATGTCCTAGCATTTGTATTCCTCATTTTAACCTGGCAGGCATGTTGGTGTTATCTTGATTTTACACATAGAGAAATTAAGACTGAGAAAGGAAAAATAACTTGTCAAAGCTACAAAGTAGCAGAGTCTGGGTTGGAATGCAAGCCTGTCTACCTTCAGTGCTTCTAGTAAATTATATTACTAATCAAAATTACCCTAAACCATTATACGTAATTGTTTTTCATTATTCTCCTTAAGAGTCCGAAGTTTTCTTTCAATGAAGACTAATATCTGGTGGGGATCATACTATTTTAAGAAAATCACTTTGGAACAATGGACATTATTCTTACTAGGTCATTTTAAAGGGTAACGGACACCTCCAATGCATTGCAGAGAAAATTGACTGAAAATTAGAATGTTGAAGATTTTTAATACTTCGGAATAACTGTTTAAAAATTAAATGCACATATTAGTTACATCAAGTTAAATACTTGAGATTTTTGAAACCAACGACTTAGGGCAGATCACATGATTAATTTCCTTTTAAAAATCAACAATTTGGTATCACAGTTCACATCTGACATTCCTATTTTATTTTTACAATGATGTTCAATACTTTGATTAGTAATTAAATATAATGGAGAAAATACTCCTTTCTTATCCTGAAGCTTAAAGCAAAGTAATCATGATTTCTTATTAAAGAGGTACTTTTAATAAAGTGAAACATCATCTGGGATATTACTTTGAATTAAAACAAGAAAAGGCTCTGGTTTTAAACATGGCAAAACTGGGAAGAAATCTTACAGAACCTTAGAATTCAAGGGAAATTAAACAAGTTTAAAATACAACCTTGACTGAAAAAAATTTAAAAACATAGAAAACAAACAGGAATCACTACCGATTTATTATTTGAAAACTATAAAATAAGCAGGTTGGTAGCAGATAGGGGCCTGCACCGGTGATTTAGGCATATATGCCTGGAAGCCGAGAGAGAGAGGTAATTAGGCCTTCAGTTGGCAGGTTGGGCCCAAGCATTCACTCTCTTGACTTGATGATGGAAATACTAAGTAGATGATCTATTGCCTTATGTATTCTCAAATGAATTCTTAAAAAAAAAATGCTGAATAGGCCATATACATTGATTAAAATTTTCCCCTGCAGAAAAGGTTTTAACTACAATAAGTTAGGGAGAGTAACTCATTTGTGAGCATTTGGGAAAAATCTTAGTAACTGGTATCCACACAAGTTCACTAAAATTTCTATAAACTCTCAGGGCCTCAGTTTCCTCCTCTATAAAAGAATTGGGGGGGGGGCTAATCTTTTTTGATAATTAAAAAATGTTTAATTGTAAAAAAAAACCCATAAAATTTACCATCTTAACCATTTTTAATTTTACATTTCAGTAATGTTAAGTATATTCTTGTTGTGCAACCAATCTCCAGAAATTTTTCATGCTGCAAAACTAAAACTCTATGCTCATTGAATAACTCCCCATTTCCCCTCTTCCCCCAGCCCTGACAACCACCATGGTACTTTCTGTTTCTATGATTTTGACTATTTTAGGTACCGCATATAAGTGAATCACGCAGTATCTATCTTTCTGTAACTGGTGTATTTTACTTAGCCTAATGTCCTCTAGGTTCATGATGCTGTAACATGCGACAGGATTTCATTCTTTTTATGACTGAACAATATTCCATTGTATGCATATACCATGTTTTCTTTATCCATTCCTCCACTGATGGACATTGGGGTTGCTTCCGCCTTGTGGCTATCATGAATAATGCTGCAGTGAACATGGGTGAACAAATATTTTGAGACCCCGACTCCAATTCTTTTGGATTAAGTACTCAGAAATGGGATTGCTGGATCAGATGATAATTCTATTTTTAATGTATTTAGGAACCTCCACACTGTTTTCCGTAGCAGCTGCACCATTTTACATTCCTACCAACCAATCACACCAGTTCCAATTTCTTCACACTTGCTATTTTTTTTAATAGTGGCATTTTATTGGGTGTGAAATGGTATCTCACTGGGGTTTTGATTTGCATTTCTCTAATTATTAGTGATATTGAACATCTTTTCAAACGCTTATTGGCCATTTGTATATCTTCTTTGGAGGAATGTCTATTCCAGTCCTTTGCCTACTTTTTAATCCGGCCAATCTTTAAGTGACAAAATTCTATAGGTTGTATAAAATTAAATCTTTTTCATTTTGATGAGATTATTAGTAATAGACCAAGCACATTTAAACTTTAGCAAAACATTTGATGAAATGACTTGAGTGACTCATGACATTCTTATGGACCAGATGAAGGGTTGAATAATAATATCATGAGATGGATTTGTAATTTATCATCTGCCTTTATTTAATAATGTTAATCAGTCAATCAACATCAAATTGTAAAGGGCTCTGCTTGAGGAATCCTGCCTACTAAACATTATCGTTGATGATATGTTTATCAAACTTGAAATGGTTAGAATCTAGGAACGATACCTAATGGTTTAATTGTGGAATAAAATTTTAGAGGATCATACTCAACAGGCTAATATAATGAATCCAAACCAGAAGTGGAAATTTTAAAAATAAATATTATAAGTTGCTTTTAGGTTAAAGATCTTGTTTATAAAATCCATGATTAGACTAATCTACTAAACAATTGTTGATGTAACCAAACCCCCCTAACAAACAAAAGATTACTAATAAGTTTTACTGAAGATTTAAAGGCTCAGATGAACCCAGCAACAGCATGATACAATTGCTCAAAAAATTTCATATATGGCACTTATAAGCAACTTAATAGTATTCATTGGCAATACTGGGTAATAATCAAGAACGTCGTGGTCCTCTTCTACCTGCTCTGGTTAAAAAGCACTGAAAGGTGTCTTCTCAGAGCCACATTTTAAAGAAGGGCTCTAAAGGAGCAGGAAACACCTAGAGGAGAAGAATGGGGAAGGAAATGTAGGAAG
This sequence comes from Macaca mulatta, assembly GCF_049350105.2. NCBI lineage: Eukaryota > Metazoa > Chordata > Mammalia > Primates > Cercopithecidae > Macaca > Macaca mulatta. Next base: position 176,515,643 of record NC_133406.1, read on the forward strand.
ATCCATGTGATCTTTAGGCCAAAGAGAAAATCAAATGAAGGATGTTATATATGTCTTCAAATTTGTGTAAGAAATTATCCAGAAGTTAAAATTTGAATCTAGTCCATAGACTTGTTCTTTATTAGGTTTTTAAAAAAAATTGAATCAGTGGCCAACATCTTTAAAAAAATCAGATTTTGTATACGAGTTTTGGTTTCTAACTTACAAAGGCAGAACTTTTGAGCAGTTGGAATCATTCCATAATCACTTTGGAGTGGAAGGATTTCTCTGTCTCTGGAGATGTCTGGCAATGTTCAAGTAGAGGCTAGATGATTTCTATGGTTGCTCCCAAGGTTTTCTGACTTTATAAATTGAGTTGAACTTATTTAGGCCCTTACTGAACTTTTTTTTTTTTTTTTTTTTTTGAGACGGAGTCTCGCTCTGTTGCCCAGGCTGGAGTGCAGTGGTGTGATCTCAGCTTGCTGAAACCTCCCCTCCCGGGTTCAAGCAATTCTTCTGCCTCAGCCTCCCGAGTAGCTGGGATTACAGGCACCCGCCACCAAGCCCAGCTAATTTTTTTTTTTTTTTTTTGTATTTTTAGGAGAGACGGGGTTTCACCATGTTGGCCAGGCTGGTTTTGAACTCCTGACCTCAAATGATCTGCCCACCTCGGCCTCCCAAAGTGCTAGGATTACAGGCATGAGCCACCAAGCCCAAGCCCATTTCTTTCTTAAAACAATTCATTTAAAGCTGATTCTTATGAAGTGACTTAAAGTCAATGATGACATTTCCCCTCAGTATCCTCAGCCCATCAGATCCAGTCTCAGTCCTTTCTGACCAGCTCCTTGCTGAGGCCAACCTCTACTGATAGTATCAATGGATACCCTTGATCTGTGGCTTCTAGTTAGGTTGAATCTATGGGAGTCATTTGCAGGAGATGAAAGGCAGGAGAAGAGTATGTGTTGAAACCCTTGTTCCTCTGGCTTCCCCCTTGCTGGGTTGCTGAGTTTTGACTGTATCCCTCTACCAAAGACCACAGTGTGTGCTGGACAGCCCTCTCTTCAGCCTCAGCTATATTCTACAAGGTAAGGTAACTGATCTAGGATGGTAATACCTCCCATTCCTGTTAGCCCCAGGTCTCGCACCTTTCCTTGTTGGTTTCTCCTAATTCTGCCTTACTTCCTAAATAATTACATTATAACATTCCCCTTAGTTAGTCTGTTGGCTTGTGCCATATGTTTTCTGCCAGAAGCTTAACCAAAAAACACTTTGTTACAAAGCCAGTGGCAACAATCATTGTGGTGTTATATCAGATTTCTGTCACCAAAGGTTAAGATACCAACAAGCACTTCTTACTGGCATAGTGGTGAGCCCAAAGAGTTCAGAGGTTTCAGAAGCTTATTGCTAGAGCAGCTTACACACTGGGTAAATGACTCAATATATACTAGGAACAACAACAAAAAAACCTTTGAGAGAAAATTATTTTATGGTTAAAAATGTTCATGGAACATGACTTAGCTATAAGTTTTGGGTCACTATTGTTCTTTACTTTGTTGTTGAAAACGTATAGAGACTGGAAATGAAAGCACATCTTGAAAATCTCTGTAGTATAAAAATAACTCTTCCGGAAAGCTTCAAACTATATAAAACAGTGCTGTACTTCTTCCTCCTTTACCCCTCTCCACCATCCCACTCACTGTAATGTTCAATTTTATTTTGAAGAAATGGCTGAAAGACAAATTGCCTTACAACAGGTCTTCTATGAAATATGGGAGAAGGCTGCTGACAGAGCAAGTTAGAAACGGCAGCGTTCACAATCTGGAAAACATCTGCCTTGCCCCAAACTGTAAACCACCACGTTGCAGAATACGTTCTGTGACAAAGTGGAGCCCAGGGTGGGTGTTTGTAAGGTTATGGGACAAGTCAAGGCTATTCAGGCACAAAACTGGGCAATGCGCCCTTTGGCACATTGTTGCAAGCCAATGACTTAAAAGGAAATACAAAAGCAATAGGCCAGGTATGAAAACTCCAAATGGAGCCAAATGGTTCACCAGTTTTCTTATCATGGGTACTCTTCGGTGAAGCTGGTTTAGGAGTGAAAACAATACTGCTGCTTGGAAGTTCTATTTGGTAGAGGGAGAAACCTTTACTTAGAGGAGAAACAGACATGCTGCCATGGCTAGGGGAAGAAATGTGGCCTCAGGATTTGATTAAGGGTAAAATAAAGGGCCACGGTTTAAATATAAAAACACCAATACAATCGAGAGTCTGCCTTCCCATGCAAATCGAGAAAGAAACAAATAGTGGATTAAATGAGAGAGAGAGAGAGAGAGAGAGAGAGACATAAGTCTTGTGGTATTAATAAAATACAACCAAAGTAAAATGGACAGATTGTTGCAAAAGGAGTTCTCAGAGGTATTGAGAGTTTCCACAGTTGCGCCCCCAGAGCTGCACAGAAAAGCAATGATAAAGGGCTACAGTGAAATGGTGAACCTAGGCAGTGTGCCTAGATGCCAGTTAGAAAGAACTTAGGCAAAACGCTTCTTTTTCAATTTAGTTTACACCCAACCCAAGATATTTGACTTGGAAAGTGACCACAACACAAGGTAAAAGCATAGTGAATGAAGCTTTGCAGGCAGAGAAGAAGGCCAACTCTGAGGACTGGAGGAGACAAGGGGCTTCCAGAAAGAGAGGAGATGGTACTTAACGGGAGATGGTACCTGTGAGGTGTGGGTGGAGCTGCTGGGGAGCTAGTCTATATTAGGGCTGCATCTAAGAGGAGCACAGTAGGGTCTCTCAGAGTAGATGTCTTTGTGACTGGGGGCTCCATTCCTATATCCCTGGAGCTGCAAATAAGAAAATCAATGGACAGCATCCCAAAGACCCAGAGAGATCATAATGATCAAAGGGAAAGGGAAAATGAAGGAATGTGTGTTCCTCTGAAATAATCAGGACTCTATTGTTTAAACAGCTATGGCATGGTAGATGGATGAATGGATCTGAAGTTCTATGGAACCAGTTTGAATCTTGGCTTCAGTAAAACCAACATTGTCTGTTTTTCCTTTAGGAAAATGGAGATGATACCTTTATCTTGTGTTTACTGTGAGGATTAAACCAATTAATTCAACACATTTTATTGAGCACCAACTACGTCCTAGGCTAGATGCCGGCACAGATATCTTAGCATAGTATTCAACAAGCAGCACTCATCATTAAAATGGCATTTTAAAATGTCAATCATAAAAAGCAGACATAAAATTGGGAACTATATGACAATACTTAATGTGATTCACATGTTTTTTTTTTTTTCCACCTGATTCCTTCATTAGATTGTAGGCTACACAAGGGCATGGTCTGATTTAGCTTGTTCACAGGGTCTGAGACATAGTAGAAGCTCAACATATATTGGTTTCTGTGAGTGAATGAATAAATAATTAGTAATTCTAATTGTTAGATGCCTGGGACATGAAAGAAAAGACATGGAGGATGAGAAGCCAGGTCTTGCCCAAACTATCTTTTTTCTTTTTTTTTTTTCACTTTCTCTAAGCACTGTCTGGGCATATGCATATAATCCTAGCCAAGCCAATTCCCAGAATTTACAACAGCCATATTTGGTTGTACTTAATTTTATATTCTGCTCTGGAGTGAAAGTTCACAGATAAAACAATCTGCAGCAGACTGTTCTCAAGCGCCTTTATTAGAGAAAGTACAACAAACGTTCACATTTTCTATTTAATTAGACCTATGCTTCTTTTAGCTTTACTTAGTTGAAACTAAAACAAAAGTTATCAGTAGGAAAATGAGAAACCCCATGGAGATTCTGAAATCTCCTTAACTTTGAGTTAGCTAAAGAATGCAGGAATTTTCCTATGAGACTCTGTCTCATTTGGGATAGAGGAGAAAAAGGGATCATTTCAAATCTGCCCCATTAGCATACAACTCACTGTAAAATGAAGTTATTCTCAAGTTTTATCTCTTTGCGCACACACACACACAGACACACACACACAACATACATGCATAAACTACAGTTTAAAAGGCTGGCTACAGATGTGAGTCCTGGGTCCACTTCTTATTAACCATGTGACCTCAGACACATGTTACTTAACCTCTCCAAGTCTCAGTTTTCTTTGTTGGGTATAATAAAACCCTACTCTTAGGGGGATAGAACTATTTAAACATGAGATAATGCCTAAAAGTATCAGCATAGTTTTCAGCTCATTGTAAGCACACAATAAATGGAAATTACTATTGAATATTATTATTCTATAGTTTACAATTGTACAGTGTAGAAAAGAGTTCCTCAACCCCAACATTCAACATTTTGGGCTAGATGATTCATTGTGTGGGCTGTTCTGGGTATTGTAGGGTGTTTAGCAACATCCCTGACCTCTACACAACAGATGCCAGTAGCATCCCCCAACCCCACCCACTTGTGATGGCCAAAATCTCTCCAGAAATTGCCAAATGTTCCCTGGAAGACAAAATTGCCTCTGGTTGAGGATCACTGGTGTCGAACAAGGAGCAGTGGTCCTAGAGGTAGGAGACCTGGTTTCCATGAATTCATTTGTGATCTTAGGTAAGTATTCTCACTTCTCTGGGCCTTGATTTTCTCATACGGTAAAACAGGGCTGGAAATTCCTACTTGATCCTTCATGGTTTTGTGACAATGAAATGAGAAAAACAAATCAAATGCTCCAAAGGAGTTATAAAAGTAGGATTCCATGATGACCAGTTTGTTAGAGGTGGGCTGCTGAGGGCGACTGGGAGAAGCCACGCAAACCCCTGAGCACAGCTGACGCTGACCTGCTGTCTTCAAGGGATTCCCCCTTGGGAGCTACTGGCCCTCTAGCAGCTTATCGATCATATGTCAAGGCTTCCCTGTTCCTTTAATGGATGTATTTGTGGTTTGGCTTGAAGAATTCAAGAGGAACTGCTTTGTTTTAAAATAAAATGAAAACGTTCTTTAAAAAAAAATTCTAAGTGGTGAAAACTGCCTTGTCTTCTCTACATTTAACTTTCATCTAAATTCCTCTCCCATGTGACTAGTATTAACCAGTCCTCAGAATTTTCACTGTGTCCTCCGCACATATATCCGGGAAAGAAATATTCCAAGGGTTTTCAACATCGCTATACTGATTAATACTCAGATACTAACACACTGAGTAATACTATGATAGATAGCTTCATCAGCGTGGGAAGCTTTTTGATGTCATATTATATAATGGAAATCAGCATGGTGGAATCCAGAGGTGGAACCTATTGTCATGCTTGTATTTATTTCAGAAAAATCTTTAAATGAGAGATAGCAGAGTGTCTGGTAAAAGAGCATGAGCTTTGAGTTTGGTCAGAGCTCTGTGTAGACAGTGGTTGGCTGTGTGATTTAGATAAGTCCTATAGCCCCTTTTAACCTCAGTGAAATATGTTAATCACACCTACCGCACAGCATGGGTGTGAGTTTTAAATGGAGATGAATATATAAAGCACCAGGCACCACGCAGGCACATAGTAGGTATCTTGTAGATGTAAGTGATCTCCCTCTTTCTACTCAGTCTCAAAGACCGTTCGAAGGTTTCTTTCATTCCTCCTAGCATGTGCTTGATCTGGATGCTGCAGGAAGGGCATTGAAATGAAAACGAGTACTTTTTGGGTATAATTTGTAGTCTTTGCTTAAACTAATTGTAATAGAGCTTGAGTCCTTGAATCAGAATATCAATGTCTTCCAGCTCCTGGGCAAACTACTTCCCTACCTCTGATGGGCATTAGTTGGAAATTAAGGGTCAGAAGTCACCCAAAGAAAAATAGTGTTTACCCAGAGTGGAATGAATAATGCTTTTCTTTTCTTTCTTTCTTTTTTTTTTTTTTTCTCTTGAGACTGAGTCTCGCTCTATCGCCCAGGCTGGAGTGCAGTGGTGCGATCTCGGCTCACTGCAACCTCTGCCTCCCAAGTTCAAGCAATTCTCATGCCTCAGCCTCCTGAGTAGCTGGGATTACAGGCATGTGCCACCATGCCTGGCTAATTTTTGTATTTTTGGTACAGAGGGGGTTTCACCATGTTGGCCAGGCTGGTCTTGAACTCCTGACCTCAAGTGATCTGTCTGCCTTGGCCTCCCAAAGTGCTGAGATTACAGGCATGAGCCACCAAGCCCGGCCCATTTCTTTCTTAAAACAATTCATTTAAAGCTGGGCACGGTGGTGCATGTCTGTAGCACCAGCTACTCAGGAGGCTGAGGCAGAAACATTTATTGGGCCCAGGAGTTAGAGACCAGCCTGGCCAACATAGCAAGATCCCGTCTCAAAAAACAAAGAAACAAAACAAACCAATTCATTTGGTTTCCTTCGTACATCAACCGGTAACCTGAAGTAGCACAGTAGAGTAGCAAGAAGATGAGCTTGGAATCAGACAGATCTTCCATTTACTAGCTGGATGACCCTGGGGCTTTCTCAGCCTCAGCTTCTATGTCAGCAAAAATAGGGTTAATAATACCTGTCAGAGTATGAGGATGAGGATAAAGAAAGCATGTGAAAACCCTAGCACTGTGCCTGGTGCATGGAAGGTGCTTAGTAAGTACTGCTTTTATCCTAGACTCTCTTGCAGACTCTCATACCTTACCTGGTTTAGGAGAAGGAATGGGGTAACTAAGTAAATCTATGTCTTGTTTTTATTCCTTTCTCATCACTGTGAAAGTAACGTGGATAATGTCATAAATGATGTGTAAACCATTTAAAAATACAGAATAATTTTCCTTGAAATGATCAACAATGGCTCTGCAAGAGGTTACTTTGTAGTATGTATGAAGGTATATTAAAGCCCATATGAAGGTGTATGAAAGCCCAGCAACAAAAAGGGAATGTGGTGATCTTTCTAAAATTTGGTGTGTTCAACTATCTGTAAAAGCATTTTGCAAGTAAAGTCACTATAATAACAAGTAACAGGTAGGAACAAAATTATAGAATAAGAGTTTCTCAAATTTTCATCATTAGGGTTCTTTTCAATATTTTTAATAATTTTTCTTATGGATTTCTTTAGTATTTTTTTAAGCCCTTCCTCTTCTTTGTTCTATAACATTTGTGCTAACTTCTATTGTATCATACATACTGCATTGGAAGTGACATACCTCAAAAGCATGAATCATTTTATTCCTCTTATAACCTCCCCACTCCATAGTGGGCTCTCAAACAATATTTGCGGAGCTGAGAGCAAGAATTTCTTTACATATGTTGACTATGTGATAATTCAAATAGATTTATCTTTATATATTGACTACATAATAATAGATAAGATGTATTGAACATTTTCTATGTTCAGATATCATAGAGTTTTTCAGTTAACAACTAATTTATTCTCACAATAAATCCTAAGTGTATATCATTATTTTCTCATTTTACTGATAAGAAAAATGAGATTAGGAGGGGCTAAGAGCACACAGCTATTTCATTGAAGACCTGGGATTAAAACCCAGGCACTTAAGCATGAGAACCCAAGTCCTTACCTATTACAATAAACTGCTTTTACTACAAACTATGTATTTGTTGTTTACCTGTTATTGTTGCCATTAAGCAGATTCATTTTGCTTTCTCTAGAGAGAGTATGCTTAGTGGAAAGAGCCAACAGGTTTGGGAATCAGGCTGACCTGAGTTAAAATCATGATTCAGTCACCGAAAGCTGAGTGTCTTTGAGCAAACCTCTTACTTCTTACTGAGTGTCAGTTTTCTTATCCATAAAATGGGGATGATAGAAGCTGGATATGAAGATTGAATGAGGTGACAGAGGAAAGGTGTCTCGCATAGGATCTGGCACAAGGTAGCCACTCAGTTAGGTCATTATTACATTCGGAACTGAGGCTACTGCCCCTTACCAGAGTCTAAAGCCAGCTTTTGTTGTCTTGCACTGACATTTCCTTTTCTCTTGTTAAATAGATATGCTCCTCTTTCCTTCAGGTGTCATGGCCTTACAAGCCATCTGTATGCCAACACTTCCTTTGTATCCATCTCATCCCAGACCCTGACTTGAACTTCAGTCTGTGATATCCAACTGCCTCCTCAGTATTTCTTTTTGGATTTCTAAAAGGCATCTCGAACTCAGCATGAACAAAAACTCCTGATTCCAGTTCCCACTAAATTTACTCCTCCTATACTTTTCTCCATCTCAGCAAAAGGCAATTCCATGGAGAAGCTCCATAGTCACTCTTGATTCCTTCCATCATTTATATCCCACATCTGATCCATCAGTGACTCCTCTTTTCTCCAATTTCAACACATATCCAGAATCTGCCCACATGTCCCTCCATCTTCCACTCCTCCTCCCGCCAAGTCCACTTTATCTCTCCCCTGCATTCCTGCAGTAGCTTCCCAACTGATCTCCTTGCCTTTGCTCTTGCATCCTTCCCACAGGCTAGTCTCAACCCAGCAGCCCAGGTGAGCCTTCAAACATGTAAGTCAGGTCATGTCACCCTTCCGCTCAAAACCCTCTCACGCTTTCCCAACTCATTCAGGGTCAAAGCTTAAGTCCTCCAATGGCCTACAGAGCCTTACATGATTGGGTCCTGTTACCTTCCCGACCTAATCTTCTGCTACTCTCCCTCTTGCTTGTTCTGCCTCCATGACTTCTTGCTCCTTTGTGGATGTGCTATGCCTACTTCCTCTTTAGGGTCCCTGGCGTCTCCCCATGCCCGGATGAGTAAGTACTTGGCACATAGTAGGTGCTCAACAAATATTCTAAATGAATGGCTTGAATAATCATCTGGTTAAACACTGAGCTCACTTTGTATTGTGTGTCCCATGACTATGGCTCTTGCTTGCCCACCCCTCTACCTGTCGCTTTTGCTTTTCTAGCAGTGACATCCTGACTTTCCCACTATGCCTGGGAAACTTGGCGTTATCTACGATATCTACGAGAACTAGGATCAGGAAGATGAATCAGTTCCAAAGTAGTTCCTAACTCCAGGTTTCACCAACACTTTCATTTTTTTTTTTTGGTAGAGATGGAGTCTTGCTATGTTGCCTGGGCTGGTCTTGAACCCCAGGGCTCAAATGATCCTCCTGCCTCAGCCTTCCCAAAGTGTTGGGATTACAGGCGTAAGCCACCATGCTTGGCCTATTTTCATTATTTTCTCCAAACATTTTCTAGAAAAAGGAACAGTTAACTGACTCAGGAATTCCATTTTCTTACTAGACACCTATATACTTCTTTTGCAGTATTAACAGATGTAACGAAGGACACAGTTTATTCACAGATTCTCTGGATGACCGAGTAATGGTTGTAGATTCATCCTGCCTTGTGGTGTTCTTAAGGCATACAGAAAACAATTTTCTTTCTGCTTCCAATATTCCTTTTTTGCTAAAAAGGTCTACTTGGACACAGACCATTATGGGTAACATCTTTTTCTACAAAAACCAGTGTGATAAACTGTCTCAACTGTGCCTCTGGAGGGCTGGGTCCCTGTTACATCCCCTGGTGCAATGGCTGCAGGTATAAAGGCAATTGAGTTCTTGAGAACGTGTTTTGGTACCTTACAAGGTGTTTTATGTAGAAACAGCAGGGTTTACCCTAAAAACAATTTGAGATCAAGCAAATACTATCCGTTTCCTTTGCCCCCCTTATAGGATTCTCCTAAATGAAGAGGGGTAGGATAGAGATCTTTAAAGGTGATTGAATACATTAGGGGCAATGACTTCTATTTACCGCAAGCTGGGATGTCACACAGATCAGACTTAAAGTTTTCATCCAAGGTGAAGCACCAGGGAGCTTCCTTCTGATTCCCTGGGTTGCGGCAGTAGGAATGGCCTCCATTCAGCTCTGGGAAACGAAGTGCGGTGAAGGTGTGTGTGTGTGGATACTGGGAATTCCACGGCTGGCACTGGCGCCCTGATTTGGTCACGCTGACGGTTCCCCGGTAGTCCACACCTGTGCTGTTATAACACTTGTGATCTGAAAAACACACAAAAGCCCAAACAATTAGAAAGAAACACAGGAAATGCTAGAGCTCTCCTCTAGCCAGCAGTTTCTGGAGGGGAGGGCAGGTAATTAACCTGTGGCCACAGCTTCCTTGCTGGTCAGGGGCCATGCAAGGGCAATCTCCCTGCTTTGCTGGGCTTGGACCCAGGGCCTGCCTTGCAGTTACATTCCTGGGAGGATTTAAAGCTTTTGCTTCAGTAATAAAATCAGTATTCTAAAAGTATTTTTAACATTGAACACAGAAGAAATCGGAACTGGGGTAGGACCTAGGGGCACAGAAGTAATTTCCTAGTGAATGGTTCAAGGAAGGTTCAAGCCAAACTTTTCCTTCCATTCTGATTGACAGCTTTAGACATGAATCATGTAATAAGGAATCTAGTTGGTATTGTAATTCACAGAACATGCTTATTAGAGGCTGTGCATTCTGGGTTTCTAACAAAAGTTAGGGCTATCTCTGTGCTGATGGGGTCAGCACCCTTGAGAAGCAGATCCCATTAAGTAGCCCTCCCAGGTGGCCATAGGGACTTAAAGCACTGCAGAATCTGTACAGTTGAACTAAATTGGAGTTTGGAGAAGTAATGACAATGACAATAATGATGCTACTGAGCCCTTACCATGTGTTAAGCATTTTAGATGCATTCATTTACTTAACTCATAAAATAGCATTAATGACCAAATGGAAACTAAAAACTTGCCACTGAGATTAATTCTAGATGAAAGGGAAATGTACACTGAAATAGTCTTTTGCTTGGTGGTGTTGAGTGGGTAGGGGATGGAGGCAAACCCATCTATATCTTTAAAATAGTGGTATGATATGGTTTGGGTCTGTGTCCCCACCAAATCTCCCTAATCCCCAGTGTTGGAGGTGGGGCCTGGTGGGAGGTGATTGGATCATGGGAGCAGGTTTCTTGTGAATGGTTTAACACCAACCCCCCTTGGTACTGTCCTTGGGATAGTGAGTAAGTTCTCATTCTCATGGCCGTTTAAAAGCATGTGGCACCTCCCTACTCACTCTCTCTTTCTCCTGCTCCTGCCATGTAAGAAGCTTGCTCTCCCTTCACCTTCTGCCATGATTAGAAGCTTCCTGAGGACTCCTCAGAAGCAGAAGTTGCTATACTCCCTGTACAGCCTGCAGAACCACACGTGAATCAATTAAACTTCCTTTCTTTATAAATTACCCAGTTTCAGGTATTTCATTATAGCAATGCAAGAATGTGCTGATACTTGCTATAATACACTTACCATGACGTGTACCATTAGTGCATTTATTTAGTACATTCACAATATTGTACAACCATCACCACTATAGGTTCTAGAATACTTATAGTACCCTAAAAGGAAACCCCATATCTATTAAACAGTCACTCTCCACTACCCCTAGCCTGGCCCCTGGTAACTACTAATCTGAATTCCGTCTATATGGATTTATCGATTCTGGAAATTTCATGTAAATGGATCATACAATGGTGTCTGGCTTCCTTTACTTAGTATAATGTTTTCCAGATTCACCCAGGTTTGTAGCATGTATCTGTATTTCATTTCTTTTTGTGGATAAATAATGTTTCACTGTGTGGATATACCACAATTTGTTTAACCGCTCCTCTACTGATGGACATTTGGGTCGTTTCCACCCTTTGGCTACTGTAAATAGTGTTGTTATAAACATTCTCATATGAGTTTTTGTTTGAACATCTGTTTTCAGTTCTTTTGATTACATACTCAGGAGTAGAATCGCTAGGTCATATGGTAATTCTGTTTAAGTTATTGAGAAACCAGCTCCCATATTTTAAAATTATTGTCTTCATGAAGCTTCTTGTAGATAACTATGTCTAATCCACCACTGAATGCTCAGGCACAGTACTCAGCCCATTGGAAAATAATTTGATTAACAGTATGAAAATCACTATGGGTTAAGGTCCAGCTTTCCCTGTGCCATGAGGTTGCTGACCCTTAGAACAGCACAGAAGGTCAGGGGCTACCACTTACTTTTATTTATAGGGTCTGCCATGGGAATTCCAATCCGGATACAGTTTGCAGCTTCTGGGCTCTCTGGCTGGGGGAGATCTTCACAGTTTGGCAGTTTCAGCCTCATCAGAATCATGGGATTTGATCTTGCAAAAATGTACTCTGTTTGACACAGGACATTTTCCAGGATTTCACATTCATCGCGACACAAGTCACGGGGCTTTGGGACGGATGAAGTTTCATCACAGTACGGGAAGGCATAGTGGCACAGGGAAGGAATGGCGAACTGAGAACACTTATCAGATAAGTGACTGGAAGTGCCAATCATAGTGAAGGCAGCTGGAAAACAAACACAATTATTAACTCCCAGAGGCCAGGGTTTATCTTCTTTGGTTATCTCGTCAACAGATATCAGATATAAATACACATTGCGAGGAATCCGCTGTGCTGAAACAGACAAGGCCCAGAGAAGGAGATTCATTTCAGATGTCTAAGCAGCTTACTTTCACTGGCTTGAAAAAAACCATTTTGACTACAAAGTTGAAAAAACAGGATTAAATTACATATGTACCGTTTCCTAATACAAAAATTAATTAGGTTAAAGTACAATATATTTTTCACTTTTTTACTACAAAGCAATCGAACTTTGTGTTTCATCTGGTGCTTTTTATTGGTTTTGTGAGGCTTCTAAAACATCTGACAGCTGTAGGGACAGAACTTGTTTCTGCAGTGGCTGAGCCTGAGCACAGGATCCAGTTCTGTGTCTTGCTGGATGGCAAGAGTTGCTGGATGACTTAGGGTAACTTGCTTAATTTCTATGTGGCTTAAATACTTTCTACTACTGAAAATGAGGCAACTTACTTGGAAGTTCTCAAAGAGCACAGTGCAATTGTTCCAAGGCGTATCATCGAATATTAGTGGTTCCTTAGCTTAATCTCCTACCAGTAGGGTAAGATGCACAAAAAGCACACCAGCCTACCTTTGAATACCGCTATTGACAAGGAGCTTACACCTTACAAGGCAATCTATGAGGTTGTTGATACATTATTTCCCCAAGTATGTTGCTCAGAACATTAATTGTGTGAAATAGAATAGTGCTTGAGAAATAAGCCAACAAGTTTGGGAAACGCTGGGATAAAAAAAGGTAAATGAATTTTTTAAAAAACTGTGATACTTTCCACCAGGCTGATACCCGTTAGAAATCTCCAAGAGAGGATTTTTATAAATAGGTTACCAATTATTTACATCAAAACTTCCACTTTTTTTTTTTTTTTGAGACAGTGTCACTCTGTCACCCAGGCTGGAATGCAGGGTTACGCTCTTGGCTCAGTGCAACTTCTGCCTCCCAGGTTCAAGGGATTCTTGTACCTCAGCCTCCCGAGTAGCTGGGACTACAGGCACGTACCACCAGACCCAGCTAATTTTTATATTGTTTTTTAGTAGAGATGGGGTTTTGCTATGTGGGCCAGGCTGGTCTTGAACTCCTGGCCTCAAATGATCCACCCGCCTCAGCCTCCCAAAGTGCTGGGATTACAGGAGTGAGCCACTGTGCCTGGCCCAAAATGTCTACTTGTTTTTGTGGATATTCAGTTAAAAGTACGTTAAGGCATTCTTACATTAGGTTGAAATGGGTGTTTAACAGCACCTCTCTGTCAGTCCTACTGCTCTTTGAAATTTCAGAGTTTTCTTCCTGCTGAAATGAGGGCTTCAGAAAATGGCAACTACCTATTCCTATAGTTGCTTCTTTTGGTTGGTTAAAGAGTCCTCTGGGTTGCTGAGGCAGGAGAATGGCGTGAACCTGGGAAGCGGAGCTTGCAGTGAGCCGAGATCGCGCCACTGCACTCCAGCCTGGGTGACAGAGCAAGACTCCGTCTCAAAAAAAAAAAAAAAAAAAAAAATCCTCCCCCGTCTTCCCCCTGGCCTCCTCTCAGTTCCTTCACATTCCTCATAGCACATAGCTTCCACATAGCTTCTGGATCTTTTGCTGTTCTATGTTTCTGCCTTGGGTTTGTTCTTACCTCTCCTAGGGTTGCCAGATAAAGAACAAGACAATGGTTACATTTCCATTTCAGATAAATGTTTATGACATACTTATACTAAGTATTTGTTGTTTATCTGAAATTCAAATGTAACTGGGTATCCTGAATTTTTATTTGCTAGATATGGCAACCTCATTAGAATCTCACGAAGGCAATGTGAACGGATTGCAAAGGGTACGTGACACAGAGGCATCGTAACTACACTAATGGAAGGGGACAAAGCGGCTGTAAGCACCAGAATGATGCATGCAAAATCCTACAAGGTAGCCTATGCTACTTTAACTCATGTGTGCTAGCAAGTGCTTCGCTACTAGATTTCCATCAAAAGGATACTTTCAATTAAGAAAAACGAAGGGTGAAATACTGAAAGCTAGAGCAAGAAGAGAGGGATGGTCATCTTGCCTCATCACTCACTTCACAGATGAAGAAGGGGACTTTTTGGGAAAGTAATCCATTTCCCCAAAGTTCACTATCATAATAGTTCCGGGATGAGCGTCCAGAATTCTAAACTCTAAATTCATCCCCTCTCAGTCGACATCATGTTGCTTCTAAACAGTAAGCTCTGTGAGGGCAGAGATGTACCTGGCTTATTTACACACCATCATCTCTCCCATTCAGGTTCAGTCCTGGTACACTGAAAGCACTTAATAATATTTATTGAGTGTTTGAATGAATGTGAGATTTTGCAAAGCTTCCTTTTCCTCTAAGAGCAACCTTCAATAAATTACTTTAATGTAAATTCCAGAGCACAGAGATCATGTCTCATGCTTTTTTATGGTCCTGCTCCCAACCCCCATGCCGAGCTTAATCCTTTGTCAAGAGAGGAGCTCAATAAAACTTTTGGTGAGAAAAATAGTTATTCAAGGGACAAATATAATTTCACTGGTGCTACTTACCTGTGATCTGATTTTCTATTTCCCCTTGCATGTGCAAAGACTCCATGTAGACGGTGCGGTTGCCAATAAATCTTGCACATGCAATCCCTCTGTATGGCTGACAGAATCCATCTTCTTCATACTCATCTCTGAAAGAAAGCACAGACAGACATCAGCTGATGCACCACATACATACAGGGCACGGCAAGCTCTGACTGCATGATACCCTAAATAGTCACTAGGGGGCACAGTTGGGTACAATATACAAAAGACTGGGCTAAGGAATTGGGGGCTTTTGCTCAGTTCTTAAAACATCTGTTGGTCATATTGGTCAAGTTTCCTACACCCCCAGAAAGTCGTCCTGAAGCACAAAATCATCCTTAAATATGGGAGAAAATGCTTTTATTTTCGCAGCTGGTGGTGGACTGGAAGATGATGTCGTTATAGGAGTCAAGAGGAAATGAGTTGGA
The DNA here is from genome assembly GCF_049350105.2 of Macaca mulatta. Classification (NCBI taxonomy): domain Eukaryota; kingdom Metazoa; phylum Chordata; class Mammalia; order Primates; family Cercopithecidae; genus Macaca; species Macaca mulatta. Next base: position 176,530,929 of record NC_133406.1, read on the forward strand.
AATCTGGGCACATGTTCTGCAGTTTTTTGTTTTTTAAGCACAGATTATTTCTGCTTCATTTGCTACAAAGGCGTGGGCGAATTAGCCACCAGATCCACTCCAACTGACATGTCAATTAGGGGGATCCATGGGGTGAGAAGCTGGGGGCAGCTGGGAAGAAACCTGACGGCAGCTCAGTTAGGTGGCTCTTCACTGCTTAACCTCCATTATCTCTACCCTGCCCAAAGAGGCCAGGGCAAACCATGGCCTGGAGAGTTTGAATTGAGGCACTAAATCCAAGGAAATCTAGAGAAAATGTCCATGGAAATTTTGCTTTCATGCTTCCCTAAAATTTTAAAAAATAGTCTTACTACAATTTTGTGGCCTCAAAATTATAATAGTTTTTTAAAAGAAGGGGTGGTAGATTTCATCTTGAAGACAGAGGGACACCAGAAATGACATGATTCATGTGCCAGGTAAAAGGACTGGAGATCTAAAACTGGAGATGAGGACCCAAGATGGTAGGCTCAACCTGAAAGGGCAGAGGCTACCATCTCCCACGAGGGCCTACGAGGAGCACAAGATCCCCCCAGTGCAGAACATCCAGCTGTTTCTCAAAGGCAGACCATAGCCAAACCAAAGTCTGCCTGCCACGTGTATGGGTTGACTTCAACCCTGGATGCTCCTCCTCAATATATCATTTCAAAAAAAAAAAAAAAAAAAATACCGTTTTTCCTCTTTGGTTTCTTCTAAGTAAAAATCCCTCAGAGCAAAGTCAGGAGAACAAAATTCTCTTCCTGAGTTTAACATTTGGGTGCCCTTAGGCAAGCTGTCTGAGCCCTCTGAGCCACAATTTTCTCATCTACAAGTTGGACACAGTAACTGACTTCTCTGCCCTACAAAGGAAAGTCATGACGATCCCATCAGATAATGTAAAAGCTTTTTTAAATTGTAGAGATAACATATGGCTGTTCTTAAAGTATTTACAATGACCAAAGAAGACATTTATTTAAAAGACAGTTATTTACTAAGCTCCTACATCGTAAGAGGGACTGTGGTTAGTGCTGTGGTGCTGCACTTCCCACTTGAAGGTCTAGTGCAGGAGTCTAGCAAGTCAAAGGATAGCAGCAAACCAAGTGGAAAAATCACCTGATAGGACACTAATTTCTGCTTCTCTCTACTCCCATTCATTAAAAGAATCATTTTAAAGGTGAAGGTGGGGGAAGTATCTTCAGTTTAGTCCTGAAAATAGTTTGTATTGCAAAGCTCTTAAAAACTTAACCTTTAAATACACATACAAATGAATATATCATATACCTGACATAAAGACATTGAAATTTTACTGTTGCACAATCCTGCAAGCACTCCACATGTTTACTTTCATAAATCCTAGAGTAATGCTGAAGGCTTTTTGGCTTAAATTTTACTTGGGTTGTAAAATTAACCCAACTTTTATTGGGTAACTAATACCATAAACCTATGGGGAGAAAGAAGGTTCTTGATGACCTACACTTGGATCTTGGAAACCTAAGTACAGAGACCAGAATACACCCCCATGCCACCCCCTGCTATTACAGATGACGCTTTTCTATCCCTAGGCATTAGCAGAGCCCTGGATTTTTAAGGTGTCATTATGAGAACACTTCTTTCTCCCCCACATTAAACTCTCAAGGCTTCAATTTATATCTCTCGGGAGGACAAAACCCTGGAATTACCCCCACATATAAATCCCCAACCTACTGGGAGTTCCCATATTTTATGTGTGAGGCTTAGGCTAAACTTCTTACCACCTTTCCAGTTCATGACTCTTAAAAAGACTCTGAATGCTTTTTTTTTTTTTTTCAGAATAAAATGGAATGCAATTCCTTGGCTGCACATTTCTTATCAAGGGCTTAGAGCTGCAGGTGTATTAAATTTTTGACTATTCCCAGAATTCCTCCTATCCTGTTCAGTCTCCTGGGGGACAGATTTTTTAAAAAGAAAACAAAAAAACCCAAAACCGGTATGTACTGTTATCTGCTGGGGAGTGGCTCTGTCTCGGCTCCTTGTGAGAATCGCCTTGGCAGCACATTGGGAGGCCGAGGCAGGTGGATTATCTGAGGTCAGGAGTTCAAGACCAGCCTAGTCAACATGGTGAAACCCCATCTCTACTAAAAATACAAAAATTAGTTGGGTGTGGTGGCAGGTGCCTGTAATCCCAGCTACTCAGGAGGCTGAGGTAGGAGAACCCAGGAGGCGGAGGTTGCAGTGAGCCAAGATCATGCCACTGCACTCCAGCCTGGGTGACAGAGTGAGACTATCTCAAAAAAAAAAAAAAAAAAAGAAAAAATCTCCTTGAGAAGCTTTAGGAAATACCAATGCCCAGGTCCCACCTTAGACCTATTAAATCATAGTCTCTGGGGATGAGGCTTAGGTACCCATGCTTAAAGAAACCTACCAGGTGATTTGAATGTGGTTGAGAACCACAACACTAAAAAAAAAACCAAACATGTATTGAGTGTCTGCTGCTCTGGGCTGGGTACTGTGTTAGGTACTTTCCTTAAAGCAGCCCCTGATGAGCTATTGTCCTTATTTTATGAGGGAGAAACTCAAAGTTATTTAAACTCAAAGTTAAGTAACTTGCTCAAATTCACAAAGCCAGTCAGTGGTGGAGCTAGGATTTAAACTGAAACTCAAGATGAGGCCACTATCCCATGTTGTTAGGTCTGTAACTATGTTCTGCTTTTCAATACTACTCTTAGTTAAATCAGCCTAATCGAGAAGGAGACTTATAATGAGTCTTGATTCTGTACCATATACTACTAAGTTTCATATACTTCTAAAACAGATACTAAGTCATTTAATCCCAACAACAATCTTATGAAGAAGGTAAAGATGTAATTATTCCCATTTTACAGATGAGAAAAGTGAGAGTCAGAAAGCATAGAGAACTTACCCAAAGTTACACAGCAAGTAGTAGAGCTAGATTTGCCCTAAACAGTGTTTCTAACCACACTCTATAGCTTCTTTCCAAGTAGTTTGGTGATGGAGCTTTTGCAATGCTTACAGGGGCTTTCTGCTGTGGAGAAGCTTTGGGGTATGCTGGGTGGTAAAAGGTTTTCTTTTAAACATAAAGTCAAAATCACTTTTCATTCTTTTCCATTTTTCCCCACTGGCTTTGGCTGGAGGGGAACAAATGCTCCTCCAGCATTAATCAGCTTTATGCTTTTTTCCGGCTCACACTTCTTTCATCATTGATGTCTTCCTGCCTCCCTCCACACTCAGCAAATTAAAAATGTGAAGCAAGTGGCAAGGCAGCAAAAGTGCAAGAGCACTTGCCATGAGTGTGCCCAAGGCTGCATGCAATGGAGAAGAAAAGTGCATTGGGAAAGGGCAAATGGAATTTGGCCATTCATCACAGTGGCTGGCACCAGCGTGCACCGGCTGCCTCACCGTGATGTCAAGCTGCAGGGGTGCTTTGTGATGGGAACTCATGTTTCTCATAAAGGTAACTAAGTAACCATGTTGCCAGCCTCTACAACCTGCCACATTCTCTGCCATGGGATTGGGAAACGCAAATGGGGTCTGCACTCCACCTCCAGGGTCTCCTCCTTCTCCAGGGCAAGGAGCTTATGAAGGATACTTGAAGAATGCTAAAAGGGATTGTGGAACACTGCGGCAGCAAAAGGAGTGCACATCTAGGAATGACTGCAGAGCAAGGGAAGGAAATGCTGTTCTGCAGACACTTTATAATCTAGTTCTTGTCAGCTTTTCCAGCTTCCTTCCCTACCAGACAAGCCTACGAGCCTGATGATACTAGTCATATGGATGATCTTGCTAGTCTCAAACCACAGGATGCACTTCGATGCTGATGTGTTGTGGCCCATGCTCATCCTGAGGGCTGGCATGCCCTCCACCCTCTCATTCACCTTGTGAATGTTCTCATCTTTAAGATCCAAATGCCCCCACCTTCTCTGGAAAGTTAGTTACTCACTAACCCCACCCATTCCCAGTACTTTCATCAAACCATTCCACAGATTTCCAGTTTCATATACTATTTAATCTGTTTAGCGCCCATCTTACCACTGACTGACCAACAGAACTAGAAGAGATGAGGAGACTGTCCCAGGCTAGCCCACCAACGTGGACCCTTCTCCATACCAGGAGTATCCTCTAAATTGGAAGCCATTTTCTCCCTCATCAGAATATACAGGGTATGGGCAGACATAGCTGAACTGATTGGTACTGACAAATTTGGTCTTAAAATGTTCTTTTTGGGGATAATTTCAGTTAAAATGCCTACCTCTCCTTTTCTTTTCTTTTCTTTTTTTTTTTTTGAGAAGGAGTCTCGCTCCCATTGCACAGGCTGGAGTGCAGTGGCACAATCTCAGCTCACTGCAACCACCACCTCCCAGGTTCAAGCAATTCTCCTTCCTCAGCCTCCTGAGTAGCTGGGATTACAGGCATGTGCCACCACGCCTGGCTAATTTTTGTATTTTTAGTAGAGACAGGTTTTCACCATGTTGGCCAGGCTGATCTCGAACTCCTGACCTCAGATGATCCACCTGCCTCAGCCTCCCAAAGTGCTAGGATTACAGGCATGAGCCACCATGCCCAGCCTTCTACCTCTTCTTAATGAGAAGAGAATGGATGCAGAGGGACTTTCCTGACTGTAAAATCTCACTTAAACCAAATAATTGAAAACAGGTACTCAAACACATACACTTGTACACAAATGTGCAGAGCAGCACTATTCACAATAGTCCAAAGGTGGGAACAGCTCAGGCGTTCATCGACAGATGAATGGATAGAAAAAAGGTGGTAGATACATACAATAGACTGTATTATTCAGCCATGAAAAGTGAATGAGGTACTGAAACAGGTTATGATGTGGGAGAGCCTCAAAAACATGCTAAGGAAATAAACCGAACAAAAAGGGCACATATTGTATAATCCCATTTATATGAAATATTTAAAATAGATAAGTCTTCGGAGAAAAGCAGATTGGTGGTTGCTAGGGGCTGGGGAACAGGGAGGAATGAGAAGCAGCTGCTTAGTGGGCATGGAATTTTATTTTGAGATGATGAAAATGTTTTGGAACTAGACAGATGTGGTGGTTACACAACTTTATGAATATACTAACTACTATTGACTTATTCTTTTTAATATGGTTAATTCTGGCTGGGTGCAGTGGCTCACACCTATAATCCCAGCACTTTAGGAGATCAAGGTGGGAGGATCGATTGAGGCCTGGAGTTCAAGACCAGCCTGGGCAACATAGTGAGGCTCTGTCTCTACAAAAATAAAAATAAAAAAATTAGCAGGGCATGGTGGCACACACACATAGGCCTATCTACTCAGGGGGCTGAGGCAGGAGGATTGCTTGGGTCCAGGAGTCCGAGGCTGCAGTTAGCCATGATCGTACCACTGCACTCCAGCCTGGGTGACAAAGCAAGACCATCTCTTTAAAAAAATAACGATAATAAAATAAAATGGTGAACTCTACATTATGTGAATTTCACTGTAATTTAAAAAAATATCATTTACACAAGGGCCAAGGTAGAGGGAGCTTGGAAGAGGGCCAATGGTTGCAAATTCAAGCCTCGAGATGGGGGAGGTTGTGGGGTAGCTTTGTAAGTCACTTCCAAGCAGACTAATCTGATATAAGCATGAGCAGTTCACTCAGTATAGCAGGTTCCTTTGTTCTGATTCTCACGGCTCTTCAAATGGAATGCCAGGGACAGTGGCTCAGCAATCCCACAGCATGGCAGCTTCGCAGGGACAGAGTGCAGTGAATTAATAACCCAACATCTCTTACTTCTGAATTTATCCCCCCAGCCCCTTTCATAGACGCTGTTTTGAGCCATGGAGAGGAAATCACATCAAGATGGCTGCCCCTAAAACCCCTGAAGGAAAGTCATCACACAGCTCAAAGAGATGCAGGGTCCACAGGTTTGCTCAGTGGGCAGTTTACTAAAGTGGGAATTACTTTCTGTCATGTGGATAGTAATTTCTCTTTACCCAAGCAAACACAACTTACTCATGCTTTCCCAAAAGACCATCACGGCCATGAATAAATGGAAAATACCCCTTTTTAAAACTTGTGAATCAGGCCATCTATTAGCAGATCTGGTTAAAAGCATGACCACATAACGGCTCTAGTAACCTCGAGCTGAGTGTGAAGCTTCCCACTTCAGAGGCAGGGTTCTTCTCCCTTGGGAGGGGCAAACAGATCTCTTAAGGTAAAAATAGTCCTGGCTTTTAATAAAATGGGGCTACATTATAAAACTAAGGATCCAAGTAAAAGATGCAGAATTATTCCAATGTAGATAGAAGATCAGAGACACAGACACTTTTAAGAACAGATTATAATTGGAGGTGGTCTGAAAAGTTACCTCCTATCCCAACCTACCTCCTTCCTCTTTCTGAGGAGACTTCAAGCCGGGAAGCAACCTTGGTTAACAGCTAACCAGGAGGAGGGGGCATCATTTAAATCTTATCAGCTCTAGCTGCACACACCTTGAAATGATGGCCCTGGGAGAGGCAGCATCTGGACAGGTGTAGGCAGAGACATGGAAAGGGAAGGCTGGGGAGGGTGAGCATCCAGGAAGGGGAGCTGTCGGGAGCACCAAAAGCAGACTTCGCCTCAGGCTGGCTGTGGTCAAGAGATTACAGGTTAAATATGTGATCCTGAAGTTATCTCACAAACTCTCCTTTCTAAAGACCAGTCTGAAAATGGGCATCAAAAAGTACGTGTTAACATACTTGACCTTTAAGGTCAATTTTCAAAGGGAGCCAATCGAGGCATGTCAACCCAGAGGGCCAACGACTCACAGAGAAACCTTAAATCTATAGGGTTGAGAATTCAGCTAACCCTTACCTCCCTTTTTCTTTTATTGGAATGCCTTTGTAAGCATAAGCAATTTTGAGGTGACTGTATTGAATATCACATGTAGGTTCCCACACCTGGTCAGTGACAATTTGGTTAACATTTATTCGCTTAGCTAAAGAGTCCCTCGCCCTGTTTCATACCACCTTTTTTCTTTAAAAAATTAAATCAAATTTTTGAAGTTTTTTTCCCTTGGCTATGAACCATTAAAACAAACAGATGAATAACGTTCTGTCATAGTTTCCAGAGCAGCACATAAGAGTTACTTGTGTCCAACTCAGAAAAGAGAAGGCATTGGCTTTGCTTCATAGTGATGTTTGGAAACACAAGGGTTTGCATTTCACTTGGAGCAGCAGCAGAATTACCCAGGCTTGTATCTCACAAACGTAATTTGAGGGAAAATTACATGTGTACTATATTTTATTCCTATTTAAACACACATTTGAAATGATAGGACTGCACTAGTACGGTATTTGCAAGAATACAGAAGATTGCTAATCAAAAGAATGAGTGATTTTTACTGTCTTCAATTTACTGAGGTTTTCAGGGTAGGGGCGGCCTTGCACCTTCTAAGAATGCTTTGGATGTTTTTACTTTTCCTCTGTTAAGGGCCTGCTTTGCCCCCAAGGTTAGGCTGAAGCTGGAAATGCATAGGTGACACTTTGAGTCCCCGAGTTCAGGGCCCCCGAGTTCTTATTAGAGACCCTTTGGATGTGCTTTGGCAGTTCTCCAAATATTAGACATTCAAACCACCCCCTAAAATTGCCTATTGAGAATAATGGGACTTTAGAATAATATGAAATTCACACATACCAATCTGGGCAGATTTTCTACCACAGATGTTACTGGAATTGCTTTGATTTTTTTTTTTTTTCTTTCCTTTTATGCCTTTGGCCATGGATTGAAAAAAGAGAAGGTTTGTGGAAAGAGTGGTAAATGGAATTTAGGGACATCTTAGGAGGGTTTTAATTTCATCTTACTACTCAGAAGTGGGGTGAAACCCAATCCCCAATTCTTGCTTTTCTGTTTCATCTCAGCTTTGTTTCCCATTCCTTCTGCTGATGGTGGTTACAAAAGACTACTGGCCTCCGTAAAAAGCAGTGGTGAGTTTAATGCCTCTCTGTACCCTCAACTCCAACACCCACCCAAAAGCAGTACAGAGATGCCCATGTCACAGGTACAATCTTACAAATTTTTATAATTTCAGAAGCAGCAATTCACATTAAAATAATGATTAATTTGTAATGCACAGATTTGTCCTGTTCCTCTGTTTCAATCCTCCTAAAGGCTTCCCTTGTCATGCTAAGTAAAACTGGCATCTTTACATTGTCCTTACATCATCTTCTCCTGCCCCACCTCGCCTCTCTGACCTCATGCCCTGCCACTGCCCCCTGCCCCTTACTTGATTATTACCTATTGTATTAATATTTAGTCTCATCGGGCATACTCTATATTGATATATTCAATTGTTTATTGTTTAAAAACAAACTTCATGGGAATAGGAACTTTGTTTTGGTCACTGCTATGTCCCTAATGGCCAGAATAGTGCCTATTAAGTATCAACTTGTTGATAAATGTTTAATAAGTGAATTAAATCTCTCCCACTTTTTAATTTCTGTGTGGTGGCAGCAAAGAGGGATCCTCTAGCAATCTGAAATGTGTAGTCAATCTCTCTACTTCCCCACCCCAGCCACCCAACTCCCCATGCATTTTTCTTTATTTTTTGAGACAGGATCTCACTCTGTCACCTAGGCTGGACTGCGGTGGTGAGATCACGGCTCACTGCAGCCTCAAACTTCCAGGCTTAAGTGATCTTCCTGCCTCAGCCTCCTGAGTAGCTGGAACTACAGGCTTGCACCACCATGCCTGGCTAGTTTTTTCACTTTTTCTTTTTTGGAGACACAGGGTCTTGCTATGTTTCCCAGGCTGGTCTTCAACTCCTGAACTCAAGCAATCCTCCTACCTTGACCTTCCTAAGTGCTGAGATTACAGGCATGAACCACCATACCTGGCCTCCCCATTCATTTAGTTTTGCTAAATGGAAGAAATAATGAGAAGAGGAAGAGGGGCAGCTTCTAAGAGTAGCAACCTTGAAAACTAAATTTGCTTCCAAAGAAATTCTTGAATTTGACCACTTTCTTCCCTCCTGGTTCAGGTCCCCACCACCTCTCAACTGCCCCTCACTGAGAGCCCTGCCTCCAGTCTTCCACTCTTCCAATCCATCCTCCAAAGGCTGCAAAAGGCCATTTAAGGTAGAAATCTGTGTCACTGCTGAGGCTGATGTTCTTCACAAGCCATCTGGCCATTCTTGGGTCCACAGTAAGTGAATACTTGTTATTAGAATGCCTGTATGAGATTGGGAGCTCACAAGAATCTCAGCTAATTTGGTTTTCAAGTTAAGATGGTTTCTTCTCTTTCTCTTCTTCATTTCTTCTTCCTACCATTATGCATTATCGAGATTTTATTCTATGCTCAACAGTATTCTAGGTCTTGAGGTAGACATCAGAAAAATTACCTTTGACTTTCAGCTATGGATATAATTTGTGATCATACATATTTATGAAAATACTACATTGCCCCAAACCAGAAGCAAGCGAGAGAGACAGAGAGGAGACAGCGAAAGAGACAGACACACACAGAGGAAAGAGAAAGAGAGAAAGGAGAGAGAGAGAGAGAGATGAAAGTTACTATACACCTGCCTTGTACCAGGAACCCCTCAAGGTAGGTAGTAGTATCTCCATTTTATAGTTGAGGAAACTAGGTCCAGAGATTAAGTCTCTTTCCCAAAACCTTAGGTCTTGCTCCAAATTTCTTGCAGTGTCCATCATAAGAAATATATAATAAAGTCAACAGCTTTGAAATGTGTACATATATGATTTAGTGAAAAAGAGACAACACAGAAGAGTACTTGCCCAAATAACACTGCCATATAAAGTGCTGATATGTATAAGAAAGGAGCTTAGATGGAAACAGTTTGATTTTATTGAATTATTCATCCTCACAGTTGCCCAAGTGCTTAACAATGATACAATAGTTAGGTTAAAATACTGAGGAAACAAGCTCGAGGAAAGGTGCTAGGCTTTGTTTTACACTGCCTAGACTCAGCAGAAGGGAGAGAATTTGTAAGCAATGGCTAAAGAAGGATTTTTAGAGGGAAGAAGAAGGTGGAAGATGTGGGAGGTACCTAAAGCCAGAAAGACAATGAACAGAAAAGATCCCTCCCAGGCAGCCTGGCCGGATTCAGGGTACCTCCATCCAACAAGGATTGTTCTCACTTCCTAGATATGGCCAGGAAAAATGCTAGCCAAGTACATGTCAAGTTTCTCTAGGGCATTGCCTAACTCAAGCATGATGCTGGGACTGAACTTGGAATTGCTGAGCGGAAAAGTCACTGGACTGGAAATGAGAAGACCAAGGTCTTGGTCCCACTTTGGCTGCCAAAAAAGTTATTTCCATACAACCTTGGATAGGTCACTTACCCTCTTTGTCCTCACTTACTCCATTTGTATAATATGGAAGTTGAACGCTATAATATGTTCTTTCCAATTCTAACCTTTTACAGTTACTCTAGTGTAAGCTCTCAATATATCCCACCAAGATGGCTGCAGGAGTCCCCTAACTGGTCTCTCTACCTCCATTCTTGGCCTGTAAATTGATCTTTCCCGTTGCCGTAGAATGATGAGCTAATAGGTAGATCACATTATCTGTTTCTTACAAATGTTCAGTGACTCTCTACTGTATAAAGTCCACTGGCAGCAGTCCTAACACATTAACAGCAATCACAAGGTCCCTACATAACTGCCCCATGGACATCTTCAGCCCCATCTCCTGCACTGCCCTTCTTGGTCCTCAGGTCCTGGTATTAAAGAACACCTTATAGTTTCTGAACATATCACACTGGCACTGATGTTCGTGCCTTGGCTATTTCCCTTCCAGGAAATCCATTCTCATCTTTCTTCACCTGACTCTCTCTCCCTCATCCTTCCAGTTTCGGTCCAGTTTCATCTCCTTTAAGATACTTTACTGAAAGTTTCAGATTAGTTAATGAGAAAATATGTGCTCTCTAGCATCCTTCATTGTATAATTATTATCTGTTGAGAAGTCTTTCCTCTACCAGGCAGAACGTTCCTGAAATACACAACTGTTCTTACTTTTCCATGCAGTCGTAATGCAACCCCAATCTCACTCCCAGCAGAGTCTAGAACGTATAACCTGGTTTGTAGAAGCCACCAAATAAATGTTTATAAAAGTGCACTCTATGTTTCTCTGCTATGGCTATACAGACCTCCTCCAGATTCCAACACCATCAGCCTTTAGCAAGCCCTCATTTGAATACAATCCCAAAGGTGGAACAGGCAAGTTCCATCCCTATTTCTTAAGTGCACTAGGCGAGCTCCCCATAAGCCCTGCAACTTTAAGTCTTTTAGTTTAGGAGCTAGCGGGTCAAAGGCAGGCTCAGGGCTCCCCACCCCTCCCACTGATTTCTCTAACCAGAAATGGAAAGGCTTCAGAATCCCTGGGCGCAGGTTGCTGTTGTGTGGGGCTCGTAGTACAGAATCGTATCTGACTCCATGGGAGTATTTGAAGCATTACTAAACACCCCTAACCTATCAACTCCCGGCTTTGTAGTCATTTCCAGTTGGAATGTTTTTAGGCTGAAAAAAGACAGGTTTGTGAAAAGACATAAACATCTTTGGTGAGAGGTGACATATGTTTTCTCCTAGTGAAAGCAAGGCACTCCTGTAGATTCTGCAGTTTTTGGATACTGCATAAAACACATCTCTTAGGCAATTAATCTCCTGGCAGGCTTTGAGTGAAGCAATTACCCCATGTTTTCCTTTGTCATTGTTCGAAAGTTTAACAGTGCATCTATCTACTTTATTTGAGTCTGGAAAGCCAAAGCCCGCCTTGAAACCTCTGCAGCAAACATATGTAAAAACGTTTAGTGTTCACACGTTTGATTTAAATATTGACAAATTTTTTCATTAGAACATTAAACCCTTCTCTTTATTCATCTTAAATGCTTTCCAGGAGAGTGACTTCCCCCATTAGAATGACTCCTAGTAACTCAATACAAACTTTGCAAGCAAGAGACCATGGAACATGGTAGGCTATTGTGCTCACATTCTGTGGTGAGGCAGCTGTAACTGGTTATGAACCAGTGCTGGAAATAGTATTTGGAGCTTTCTTGGCAGATTTCTTACATCGTTATTCAATATGAACTGCAAATCATATGCTCATAGTTATGAAAATGTCAGGAAACTCCTAGTGTTCATGCTTTGTTTGACAAAGCTATTTTTGAATAGTGTTGGAAGGCACAGGCGTCCAGCACTTGGGATGCAGAAGAAATGAACACCCTCCTACCCCTGGCAGTTTTTGAGAAGTTGGTAATTTGCTCCTATATGACAAGAGCTCAACTCTGAACTGATGGACGTATGTTTCACACAGTCTTGATTAATCCAGGATGTGTGTCAGGGCTACTAGAGGTCTGGAAGGAAATGCAAGAAACTTGTTCACTTCTTGCTCAGTTTGGATCAACTGAGCTTCAGACCAAGGTCAGCAAACTGTTTGACTCTGAATCTCAGGGGCAGCTGAGCAACGCTCCCCAGGGACAGGAGCAGGAGAAAACTGGGCCGAGAAGGAAAGGAGAGAGCAGACAGTGAAGAAAAGAAAAAGGGGCAGATGGAGACAGAGAGGGAAGGAGAAAGGGAAAAAGGGAGAAAAAGAAAGGCAAAGCTTGAGATCAGTCTAATATCTAACAATAATACAATAAATGTGCATGATGTAATTTATAATTTAAATTTAGACTTTCATCACATTCTTATAAGATACCCCAGGGCATTCTCAGTCCACCCTTTTAAAAATAATAATTGTTGTGGCAATTTTGAAGAATAGAAGCACAAAGAAGGGAATGAAAATCATCTATATCCACAAACCACAGATAATTAAGGTTAATATGTAGCATATATTCTGTATGCATACATATAACACAAATTATTTTTGCAAACTGGAATTACACTAGACATAGTTTTTTCTTTTTAATGTAGTATGTATTTTCTACATTAAGTATTCTTCTAAAATATTACTTTCAGTGACCACAATTACACAGTTACCATTATATTCAACTTATCATTTATAAAAATGTTGAGATAAACATCCTTGTAGATAGATCCTTATATACCTCTATGATTATTTTTCTAGGCTCATAACAATAAGTGGAATTATTTTGGGGTAAAAAGTATGCACTTTTTCAGGGCTTTTACATGTATTTATAAATGTCTTTTAAGAAAATTGTTATAACTTATATTTCTACCATCAATGTGGGAGAGTATTTTCTGCACTCAGTGCCTGCAAGTGCCTGTTAAAGTATCTACTAGGTATAATCACTTTTTAAGATTATACCTTATTTTTTATCCTTAGTAAAGTGAAACATCTTTTTCATATGTTCACATTTGTAAAACTTTTGTACTAGTTATTACATAAACTGTTTGTACATTTTTAGCACTTTTTCTGTCCATTCTATGTTTATATTAGTATTCTTTATTAGATGAAAACACTGAGGTTTTATGAGATTAGCCAACTCTCCCATGATCACACAGCTAGTTAAGTGGCAAAAATGGGATTCAAATTTGAGTTTTCTAAGTTGGCTTCATGTCATACCAGGCACAGTGTTCTTTTCTAAATTCCAAGAATAATAATGTCCTTAAATCCAACATGTCAAAGACAAATCCACTGAATGCCAAAATGAATGAAACCCAGGGAATTTACAATAGTATACCAAGACATGGTGTCCCTCCACCAGGATCAGACAGCATTTTGGTCTTTGATTATACTCACCAAACTATGCTTGGAATATTTGCAGAGACATAGAGGTAGCCTGTTAACCACTTCTATAACATGTTTTATTTAAATGATCTCTATTGTCCCTTCCAGAGTGGCAGGCTTAAAGCAAAGCTGGAGGGGGAGACCATGTCAGGAGAGAAGCTGAGGAAGGGGAGGCTTGCCGTTGTAAATCAAGAGGGTGCATTAGTTGGTAGTATATTCTACTGCATCAGTGAGGGAATGTAGCTATCAAAAAAGCTGAGTGACATTAGGGGCACTTGTGACTAGGATGTATTCTCTGAAATGAGGGAGGAGCCATTCTTTCTTCCCTCTTACTGGTCAAACTTCAACTTCACCTGGAGCATCAGGTACCACTGTGGACACCAGATATCATCAGGGCTATACATCAGTGATCATTCATCAAAAGCAAAGAGGCTAGGTTGGGGAAGAGAACTAAAATGATGTCACAAGAGGAATCATTGAAGGAGCTAGAGATGTGAGCCTGGAGAGAAGACTTCAGGGAAATGAGAACATCGTTCAAATGCTTGAAGGACAGCTCTGTGTCCTCTACCAGACACATGTGTTCTTTAAGGGCCTTTTCCAGTTCCTCATCTCCAGTATCCTAGCATATGGGGGTCAGCCAGAACACAGATATCTATTGGTGGCCTACTGACAGTCCACTCCTCCCACTCTTGGGGCTACAGCGGTGGACAAGGCAGAACCCCTGCCTTACAGAGCATGCATCCTAGGGGTTTCCAGTACATGACTGCTGAAGGATGGATGAATACATAAGTGGATGTCTCAAAGATTAAATATCAAAATGGGGAACCATGGAGGAACATTTGGATTGAGAGAGTAAACCAATGATACCCTCAGAAGTGGTGGATGAACAGTGGAAATGCCAGTTCCCAGAAAGCTGAAGTCAAGAGGTTTGAGGAGAAAAGGCCAATTAGTTCCTTCTTCCCCATCCTCACATCACTAAGTTACATTTTAATGAAAGTTCCACCTGGTTAAACTGCACTGATGACTCCTGCTGTTTTTAGGATGAAGTGCAAATTCCTTAACCTAACTCATAAGCTAGCTCACAAACTGGAGCTCGACTATATTTCCTGCCTCAACGTCTTGGGTTCAGACAAAACAAGGAGAATCAGATAGAAAATTCCTGCTTGGAGTCAACTAAATGCAGGCGAAGCAAGGCTAAGAGGAGCAGCCTTCAATGAACTTTACCGTTCCTTCAGCTAGCACTAATTGAGCACCTGGTCGGTGCCAGGTTGTGGCAGCTGGTGCAGGTTCTGGTGCTCAAAGAGTTCACAGTTTAAAGAGAAGGAAGTAGCTAACCATAATGAAATGCCATAAGGGCTACTACCTGGTGAGGGCTGTCTCTCCAAGGGTAGAAGTCAGGAAGAAATGGCAGGAAAAGATGCAGAGGTAGATCTATTGGTTCATTCTGCAGATATTGAGTGCTTGCTACGACTAGCCACTACTTTAGGTGCCAGGGCACAGTGGTGTACCAAGGGCTGGGCAACAGACCAGTCTGCTCTGGTGCAGCCAATATGGGGTGCAGACTCTGTGGATAATTTAAAAACAATAACGACACCAATTATAAGTTAGTCCACTTTTATTACCATTATGCACCGGCAATTCAAACAATGTTTAAAACACTCTTCCCTGCCAGGGTGGATGTTCCCACTGCCCACCCCTTGGTACGCCACTGCTGGGTCTACTGCATTGAACAAAAACATCCCTAAATCCCTGCCCTCATGGCCGTTTACATTCCGGGGGAGGGACAGTGGTGGAGACTTCTAGTTGTCCATCAAGATCTGCTCTTCTCTCCTAGTTTTAATAGAACTCCTTACATTGACTGACCACCAGCTGGAGACCACAGCTAGATATGGTCATGTGACTACATTCTGATCAAGGAGGTGTTTACCTTCTGATCAAGGTGTACCACCTCTGGGTCATGTCCTTACCAAAATAAAGAAGAAACAGGAGGAATGAAAGAAGGAAGGAAGGGAGGAAGGGAGGAAGGGAGGAAACGAGGAAAGCAGGAAAGAAGGGAGGGAGTGAGGTAGGAGGGAGGGAGGAAGAAATGAAGGGAGGAAGGGAGGGACAGGGAAAGAAAGAGAGGAGACAGGAAGGAAGGGAAGGGAAAGAAGAAATGAAAGAAGATAGGGCCAAGCTCTAAAAAAAAAAATAAGAAAGAAAGAAAGAAAGAAAAAAAAAAGGTATCCCCGTGACTGGAGTGTGGCCATGAAGAGAAGTGCTGAAGAAGCCATCCAGAACAAGGTAAACACTACAGGTTGAGGCTGGCAGAGGAATAAGAGAGACTGAGCCTAGATGTTACGGTGAACACTGGGAACAGAGATACCCTTCCAGCTATAGAGAGCCTCCTCTAGACTGGAGGGAAATGGATTTCTACCTTGATTAAGCCATTCTCCATCCATCCATCCACCCATCCATCCTTTTATTACACCAACTTAGACAAACCCTAAATAATACTGGGAGGTAGACTATAAACAAATAAAGGAAATATATAATCTGGCAGGTGTTAAGTGGATGCAGGAAAATAAAGTGGGGTGGAGGAGAGTGAGTGTTGCCGGGTCAAGGAGACTGCAGTGCCATTGTTACTATTAGACCTGCATGGTCCAGGATGGTAGCAACTAGCCACCCGTGCCTGCTTTTGAACATTTGAATGTGGTGAGCTCAAATTGAGATGTGTGGTAAGTGTAAAATACACTCTGGATTTCAAAGATGTAGTACCAAAAAAAAAAGAGTAAAATATCTCATTCATATTTTTATATTCATTACATGTTAAAATGAAAATATTTTGGATCTTTGGGTTAAAAATAGATCATTAAAATTACTTTCATTCATTTTTACTTTTTAAAATGTAGCTCTTAAAAACTGAAGATGATGTATGTGGTTCCACTGGACAATGCTGCTTTAGGCTCCCCATAGTAATTCCTCACTGTGCCCCCACACAGTGCTCTCCACGAACCTACCTTTGTATTGTTGACTCCCTAGGCCTCCCCCAACTCCAACCTGTCCATGGTCCTGTTCATGGGAAAGAATCCTGCTCTCTGGATATTAGAGTTTATTGATAATAATCATCATCACCCAGTAAGTTCCTTTAAAGACTCAACAAAGGGAGCTCCCTACGTGGAGGCCCAGTGCACATTGCCTCTTTGGAGAACAGTTGAGAAGCACCAAAATGTTTTGCTTCTCAAAAATAATATAGCATTTCCTGACTGGACTGCCACAATACACACATTTCCACCATTGGAAGTTGCCTTTTCTTAAAAGTTTTTATTTCTAGAAGACGCCTTTTTAAGAAAGTGGCATTTGAAAAACTCTAAGTCACAGTATCCCAGAGCAAGGGCTTTGGAATCAAATAAACCAGAGTTCAAATCCTAGCTCTGCCCTTTCTTAGCCATGTGGCCTTAAATAACTACTTAGCCATTTAAGCATCCATTTCTTCATTTCCAAAGTGAGGATATTATCACCTACACCTTACATGGCTGTCCTGACCTACTGTGGTTCTACCTTTAACACATGTGCCATGGATACAGGTCAGCTCAGATTACAGACTACAGGCCCCCAGCCATCACTTTTTTTTTTTTTTTTTTTTTTTTTTTGAGACAGAGCCTCACTCTGTTGCCCAGACTGGAGTGCAATGGCACGGTCTGGGCTCAGTGCAACCTCTGCCTCCTGGGTTCAAGCGATTCTCCTGCCTCAGCCTCCCGAGTAGCTGAGATTACAGACGCCCACCACCATGTCTGGCTAATTTTCATATTTTTAGTAGAGACGGGGTTTCACCATGTTGGCGAGGCTGGTCTCGAACTGCTGACCTCGTGATCTGTCCGCCTCGGCCTCCCAAAGTGCTGGGATTACAGGCGTGAGCCACCGTGCCTGGCTGCCAGCCATCACTTTTAAAAAGCTGTTTAGAATCATGAATAAGGATAAAAAAATATGACTACGGGGGTATATACTTTCCCTTCCACTGCCTCTCAGAAAAATTCTACCAGAGGGAGAGGGCTGAAAAAGGCAGTAAAAGGGGGACCACATTACCCCAGGGGACAAACAATAAACGCCAAAATTCCCGTTGTGCACGTGTATAGCATTCTACTGGGAGGCCAAGGACTCAGGAATATGTGTGAAAAAAATAAGTTGAAATAGCTCTTTAAGAAGCAAGAAAAACAAGGCAACCCCACCGTGTCCTCAGTGGAATGTCCTTTTCACATTGGCCCTCGGGTTACGCCAGCCAGAGATGACCTGTCAAGGTGAGGCTGGCTGACACACGATGAAGTGTTTCATTAATACCGTCAAACCATGACAACATTTACGGTCCACGTGCTGGACCTTCACGAGTCACCTAGACATGAATCTTTTTAACTTTACATAGCCCAGAACAGTTGAAATACCAACAGCTTTTATCCAAGAGTCACATGGGGGAGTAAGTGCCATATATGCATTATCTCATTTCACTCTCACTGCAACACTGGGATTGTTAACTAGGTATTGTTAACTCTGATTTACCAACGCCTAAAAAGCTTCCTCATTTTCCCCTTGATCCAAGCATCAGAACGAGGGTTAGAATCAGGTCCATCTAATTCTGTTTTTGTTTTTTTTTGTTTTTTTTTTTTTGAGAAGGAGTCTCGCTCTGTAGCTCAGGCTGGAGTGTAGTGGCACGATCTCAGCTCACTGCAACCTCTGCCTCCCGAGTCCTGGTTCAAGCCGTTCTCCTGCTTCAGCCTCCGAAGTAGCTGGGATTACAGGCATGCGCCACCATGCCCAGCTAAGTTTTGTATTTTCAGTAGAGATGGGGTTTCACCGTGTTGGCCAGGCTGGTCTTGAACTCCTGACCTCATGATCTGCCTGCCTCGGCCTCCCAAAGTGCTGGGATTACAGGCATGAGCCACCACACCTGGCCAGGTCGATCTAATTCTTAACCATTTTGCTATACTGCTAAATACAGAAAGGCCAGGCTTATAATGTTTACATTTATTATGAATTATTAATGACTTATAAACTGAATGGGATCTTGCTTGAATGTTTTTATTATTGTTATTATTATTTTGAGACAGGGTCTCATGCTGTCACCCAGGCAGGAGTGCAGTGGCACAATCACGGCTCACTGTAGCCTTGACCTCCTGGGCTCAGGTGATCCTCCCGCCTTAGCTTCCCAGGTAGCTGGGACCATTAGTGCCC
Source organism: Macaca mulatta (assembly GCF_049350105.2). Taxonomy (NCBI): domain Eukaryota; kingdom Metazoa; phylum Chordata; class Mammalia; order Primates; family Cercopithecidae; genus Macaca; species Macaca mulatta. The sequence continues at coordinate 176,549,806 of NC_133406.1, forward strand.
ACCACTACACCCAGCTGATTTTTGTGTGTTTTTTCTGTAGAGAAAAGGTTTCACCATGTTGCCCAGGCTGGTCTCAAACCCCTGGGCTCAAGTGATCTCCCCACCTTGAACTCCCAAAGTGTTGAGATTACAGGCATGAGCCAAAGGTACCCAGCTCCTGTTTTAATTTTTTATGAAGACAACATGCTAGTGAACTGATCTCCTTAATTAGGAAATAGATGGTGAACATGTTTGTGATTGAGTGAGAATGTGTTGTGGGAGCTGCCTAATATTAGTACAGGAGAACCAGTGTGGTGTTGTGGAAAGAGGACAAGGCTAGAGGGAGGCAGGCACTGTCAGCCGGACAGGGTGATGTTGGGGCATTTTTAAAGCCTCTGTGAGTTTCAGTTTGCTCATCAATGAAAGGGGAATACTTACTTCACCAGTGCCTGTATCACAGGGTTTTCGTATGATAATGCATGTGAAAATGCTTCTGTGAGCTACAAAATCCTACATGAACACAACAGACAAATCAGGTGTGTGGCATGCAGCAGGTGATTTAAGAAAAAGGCAAATACTGGCAGATCTAACTTCTTACACGAGCTAGAGTAATTTTAGAAAACGGATTTTTATCATTCTTCCCCCCCCCCCATTGGTTTGAGAGGAAAAAAATAATACTTTTTTTCTTAACCCAAGCCAAATTGAAAATTGAAGCAATGAATAACATTACAAAGTGGTCTCCTGCATACAAAGCATTTTCCATGCATTATCTCTATTGCATCCTCAAAATCATGCTAAGAGGCAGATATTTCAAAGATGAGGAAAATGAGGTCAAAGAGATCAAATAGGCTTTATTTGATAACTTGGTGATTAATTGGCCAGATGGGGACTCAATACCAGGTCTGTTATGTCCTTTCCTCTTTACTAAGTTTCCTCTGAGTTGAACCCCCATTCTTCCACACCCCTCTATCCCCTGCCCCAAAAATCTTTAGCTGAAGACAATGTAACATCATTGACCAACCACTGGTTTCCTTAGTCAATCAGGCCTTGGTTGAGGACGTATTTATTTTCCAGCACTACCCAGAGGGTTCGAAAGGCAGGTTAGACTTGATTTCTTCCCTCAAGGAGCATGTAATCTTTCTGGAGAGACAAGATATAAAATGTTGAAATAACTAGAGAGGCAATGTGTTAAATCCTATACCATGGAATCTAAGCATAATAGATTCAGTGCAGGAAAATCCACCATAGGTGGGGGTGGTCAGGGAGAACTTCCCGGAAAAGGCAGAACTTGAGTTTCCTCCCAAAGTCATGGCAGAATGGAAGCCAGGGCCAGATCCTGAGTCCCAGTCAAGTGTTGTCTCACTACACAGATTGGTGCCAAAGGGAAGAGTAGATTATACATTAAAATGTCCTTTTCCTTTAAATACACCCAGCTCTTTGAGCTGCTGGATGTAATTCCCAGCAAGCAGAGGCAATCTGTCAATGTTTGTTATCTAATAGATTCCTTCTTATGTTAGTTGAAATAACCATCACAATATCAGTAAAATCATCAAGGACAAGGCTTCAGAACAACATATTCCTTTCGTAAAAGAGCTATACTTTCTGAGGTAATACTCATTTAAAAAGGGGTATTCTTTTATGTGGCTTTCTCAAGAATGCAGCCTGGCAATTTAAAAGTCCAAGTAGTAAAGCTTCCCCTTTGGAAACCTCCTTTATATCTACCATGTGCACATTCGCCAGGCATAATGTTAAAAATATTGTGACACAAAATTACCGCCCCATCCTTTCAAGTTTGATGCAGCCAGTTTAACGTTCAATATCGCTGTTTGCAGAAATGCTTTTTGATCTGAGGAGATGTGAGACACAGCCATCCCACAGCTGGAATGTAAGGATTCTACAGAAGAGCATGGATTAACTTGAAAGTGCGGTGGAACGGGATGGTCTCATCTCATTAGTGACCAAGAGTTCACAAGAAACTCCCTATTTGTTTCAACACATTGTAAATCTGTGTCCCCAGTGCCAAACTCTGTATCTGGCATAAAGTAAGTACTCAAGAAATAAATACTGAATCAATGAAGAGCTACGATCTTTCATGATCCAGCACTTTATAATGCTTTTAGAATCCGTATTCTAACCATAATCATGTTGATCATTTGTTGTGAGGTGTGTATTAAGCACTTTGTAAATATGATCTTACTTGTTCCATACAAGAATCACGTAGAGGCAGGTATTACTCCTCCCATTTAATAGATGAGGAAACTGAGGTTTAGAGAATGAAGCAATTTCCCCAAGTTCACACCCAGTTCCACACAATGCCTAAGCTCATGCTGCCACCCTCTGTTTACAATGCTGCTCAACCTTCAGGTGCATCAGGCAGGAATAGAGATAGAGCAAAAGCAGATGATAATAGCGGTATTAATAAAATATAAAAATATATTTAGTGCTTATTCTTTTTAAGTGATATATATATATATATATATATACACTTTATCTCATTTATTTATCATTACAACCATAAGAGGTAAGTTCCATTTACCTTCTTACACAGATGAGTAAACTGAGGCATATATAAGAATTTAAGAAATGCACTTTGGGAGGCTAGAGTGGGAGAATTGCTTAAAGCCAGCAATTCAAGACCAGCCTGGGCAATAAGGCAAGCCTGCCTCTACAAAAAAAAATAATAAATAAATAATAAAAAATTAGCCAGGCATGGTGGCATGTGGCTTGTAGCCCCAGCTCTTCAGGAGGCTGAGGCAAGAGGATCCCTTGAGCTCAGGAGTTTAAGGCTGCAGTGAGCTATGATTGCGCCACTGCACTCCATCCTGGGCAACAGAGCAAGTTTTTTTTTTTTTTTTTCCAAAAAAAAGCCTGGTGACAGAGTGAGACCCTGTCTCAAAAACAAACAAACAAACAAACAAAAAACAACCACCTTATTTTTACCTATTGTACCTCTACTTAACCAAAATTGGACTATAAAGGTATAAAAGGCAAACAAGTCTTGTTAACTGACTATTCCAGTTAATGGATTTATCACACATCTGATGATGTCTTGAGCCTTGGCTTACCTCCCTGTGTAAAGAGGAGGTGGGACAAGATAAGGCTGATTCATGGTCCCTGCCAGGAATGCACCTGGATGGCCCTATGATTCCCCTCATCGCTCATCACTTCTCGGTGGTACTGAAAGGCAGTTGATACCTGTTTGAATTGTGTCAATCAGAAAAGGCAATGTGCCGAGTTTGTTAATGCCAACCTAAACAACTTCTCAGTTGCTCTGTCAGTGCTGTCAGTACCCTGGGCCTTGTTGTGGAGCAGAAAAAAAAAAATGCTTAAGCATGTCTCCCCGACCCTTTCTTTAAAGGTGCTGCAGGGCTGTGGAGCTGGGGTTCTTTCAGTATTAGCTGTCTCAGGAAGCCAGCTTTGTTGTTCACACCTGTCCTGGGCACCTTTGCATAGTCAACAACTGAGTCTCTCTCCCATCAGTCACTCCTTTGGAAACTGCTCTTTCTCCTCTAAAATTAAGCCTTTGAGCTTTTGCTTCTCAACATTTCATACTGATAGTATCAAAAGGGCATTAACTTTCTCAGAAGTGACATATTAAGCTGAAGAATTCCGATGGTGTGATTTCAATGACCTAACTGCATGTCAGTCACGTTGCACGTTGAGATGGCCTCAAGCGGCTCCAACAGGGCAGCAATTGTGCAAGAAGCTGACACTTCCCAGCTTCAGTCATCAGCTTGGGCTTTCTACTCTCTCCCCCGGTAGGTGAGTCTCATCTTGGCCCCAAATTCACTGGTCGTGGTCCCACATATAGAAGGAGTTAAAGGCAGAGGCACAATTCAGGGGCAGAGGGAGAAAATGGACTGAGTTCCCATGCCAGGAGTCATGCCAAGCACTTTAAAATTTCTCCTTTTAATCTACATATGTCACCACGAGTAAGAGTGTTTTTATCTTCGTTTTATAGATGGGGGCAGGGAGGCGACTATTAAATGTTAAAGCTGGGCCTCCAACCCAGATCTGTCAGATTCCAAAAGAAAAATCCTTGGATCTTTTTAAGCTTGATGCTTTCTTATTTTTTTTAGGACGAAACACTGGAACTCTCCAGAATAAATTGGTACCCGGGTCTCTTCCGAAGTGAGTTGCTCTTAGGAGCTTCAAATGAGGGTCTTTGAAGCCACATGAAAATTGATGAGTGGTTGTAATATCCAAGGTACCAAATCAGACACACTTGTAATTGTTCCCAATGCGAGTTTTCACCCCAAAGTTCTCTTCTCTCTCTCCTTCATTTTTCCTGAGTACATGGGGGAGAAAGTCATGATGAGGGGATGATCTGCCTTCCAGTTTAAAATCATAAGAATGGCTTGGAGACTTAAGAGCAGTGAGATTCTGGACCATTAACAACCACACTAACTTGCAGCTTCCTCATCTGTTCAATGGGGCTAATGACTCAACGGCTGTCTCTTCAGCCTACTGCAGAATATAGGGATGGTACCTGTGAAGCCCTTTGTAAACTGCAGAGTGCTATGTCTGCTTTTACTGATTCACTCTTTCCATAGATATGGTGTACCTCTTTGTGAAATGTATGGTGTTAGGCTATTTAGTGAAAACCAATGAAGAAAATACAATCTCTTGCCTTAATGAATGTATGCACATTCTTGAATAGAGAAGACATTTACAGAAATAACTGTAAAAGAGTGTAGAAGAGAAGAAAACAGGCACCAGAACAAAGAGAAACACAAGATGCAGGTTGAGGGGGACCTGAGAGTTAAGTGAGGGGATTCAGAAAAATGGAAGAAACTAGCTTAGTTAAGAGTGGTCTGGAAGATTAAATCTATGGAAGGTGGCAACTATTTAATTAAATTACGCATTCTTTCATCTACTACCAATTTATCGCATGCTTATTATGTACTGGCTACTGTGCAAATTAGTGCGCCAATGTGGAGAGGTGAAATAGGGAATGCTGGCAGGCTGTCCATAGGGCAATGTCCAATGGGAGGCTGGAAATGCAAATCTTGCGTTCAGGAAGAGTCAGGGTTGGCCGATAAATTTCAGTCATGCTTATAGAACTGCCTGTTGAACCTATAGGAGCTGATGAGCACACCAGGTATGCAGGTGAGATTAGATGGTGAGGGAAGGAGGAGGGACAGGGACAGAAACTTGTGGGGCAATCCATAAATATGAGGTTGAAAGAGGAAGAGAAGTCAGCAAAGCACACTAAAAAGAGTCTCAGAGAGGTGGGATAAAAGGGTGAAAGTTGCTATGAAAAGGTAACCAGCTGCATCCCATTCTACAAAGTTCACTGGTGACTGAGAAGAAACCACTGGGTTTATCAATTAAGACATTGTTGGGGCTCTATGAGTCAACATACAGCTCTCCCAAGTCCAGGACAAGTTACTATAATCATCTGATTCGTGGCCACTAGTAATCATGATAGAATGCCTGGGTTGGAATTCTAGGCCTGCCACTTACTAGCTATGTGACTTGGACAACTTAACCTTTTTTTTCTGTGCGCCAGTTGGAGACTTACTACTACTTACTACTCATAATAACCATATGAAGTACCGTTACTACTTCATATGGTTATTATGAGGATCTGATAAACATCACAATAGCACTTACCCAATAGTACACACACAATAGCACTCACCCACAATGGAACTTAGAACAATTATTGATATATGATCAGCACTCAATATGTGTAAACTATGACATGCAGGCCAATCCACCTAGAAAGGCATATTTTCAAAAGCTCATGGCCTCTGAATTGAGGAAGCACAGATCAGATCAGCCTCTTCAACCCCCGATGAGGCTCCCACTCATGTAAGGCACCCAAGGCTTTGTAATGGCACCCAACGCTATGGGCTGGCATGAAAATTGTGTGACTCACGTCATGTGCATCCCCAAGAAGGTGAGGCTATTGCTGCAAAGCTGACCAGTTTGTGGAATGTAAGGACTTTTCATTGATTAGCTTTGGGGAATCCACCGTAACAAGTCTTAAACATCATCACATTTGACTGGTTTGTAAGTTGTGGCAAGTGAACCCAGGTCTAACACTTAGGAACAAGGAAGAAAACAGGAAGATTTTGTTACTTGTAATCACAGCTTTTTACTCCACAGATTTTCTGTGAGTTAGGTTCAAAACATTTAATTCCACTTTTTCCTTCTATGTGGCACCTCATTTGTTACCAGGGTTTTACAGATGGAGACACATAAATGTGAAATGAATAGTCCAAGGCTATCTTCTCCCACTACTCCCAGCCCTACCCTGCAGTGTGTAATTGTGGAGCCATGGACAATGTACCAAGGCAGCAAACATCACTGGCTTGAAGATGACTAGTAGCTGTGGTCAGCTTGCTGGGGACCCAAGCTCCTGAGGGTGCTTAAGAAGTGTGGGAGGACTCCTAAAGCTGTTGTTGAAATCTGTTTAGATTATGGGACTAGGAACCTGAGGAAGCTAAATTTACTTTACAAGTCAACTGGATTAGCACTAAAGTAATTTTCCTTGTGTAAACCCAATTTTAGGTAATGCATGAGCTAAATTTGGAGCAGGGGGCTGAGACACAGATTTCCTGTACTGTCGAGCTCTTGCAGATCTCAGCAGATAACAAAGCTATTATCCTGGCAGAAATGGAAGCATCCTCAAATCCTGTCAGATGGCAGCATGGACAAAAATTACAACCAAATGCATTTTTAAGCTGATGCACTTTCTTAAGTCTGGCTCCTAAAAGCAAAACATGCTCTTCTAGGAGAAGTTTTAGTGAAAACATAAGAATGCTGCTGGTAAGGAAATCTCTAGGTGATGCCAGGGACTGACAACAGAGGATTTCTGAGATAAGAAAGAGACAAGGATTTGGACTAAGTTTCTGAATGGAATCATTGTCCTTTTTGTTTTTCCCTTCTGTCTCCCTGCTTCACCCCCACACCTCTAGAGTTTCTTAGCAGGCATTTTGGAGGAAAAGATTGGATCAGAAATTCAGAAATTACCTGGGCTCACAAAAATATGGTATGAAAGTATTTTTTAAATGGTTTGAAGTTAAAGGTCTTTACTCCACTGCTCCTAACATAGTCTCTTAATTCCCTACCTACTCTCAGCCCCTCCAGCACCATCCTGCCTTCTGCTTCCAAGATACATGAGCTTTCTGAAGAGCTGGTGAGAATGTTGAAACTTCCTGGCCTTGGTTTTCCATCTGGTAAAATGAGGAAGACCAAAGCTTAACCCTCACAAGGAATATGTAGGCAATGAGCACTGTATGATTTAAGAGACCCTTGTGATAAATTGAGTACTAACTTTGAAATTACAAACAGAAACAACCCTCCTTAGTTATCCTGTTTTTCAGGCAGGAAGCGAGCAGAAGAAAGATGAGGATGGGAATTCAAAGACTTGCGTTTTAATCTCAGCTGTGATACTTGCCAGCTGCCTGTCCTCAGGGCTCAATGTTCAACTGACCTGAAAGCAAAACCCAGCTCTATACCTGATAGGCTGTGTGACCTTAGAAAAGTTACTTGCTGCCTCTTACCTTCAGATTCCTTATCATCAAATGGAGAAGGAAGTACTTGCCTCTAATGGTCTTCCTTCCCACTTTACAATACATTTATGCACATAAGATCTAGTTTAAAAAGACAATATGAATAAAAGAATAATTTGATTTTAGAATAGGCAAAGGAGAAAAGTGAGTTGCCTTCATTGCTTTGGATATCAGAAGGATTTACCCACCGATTCTAATTGCACTTGTTCATTAACTCCACGAATATTTGATTAAAAGTTATGTTCCTATTGTACATATGGAGAATACCTGGCCTCATGGAACAGATAGTGCTATGTGGTATGGACAAAGACCAGGAGACTGAGTATGCGGAGGAGGTCACGTGACCTTTTACTGGAGGGATATAGCAAAGGCTTCCTAGAGGAAGTGATGTCTAAACTGACAGGGTTAGCTCTGGTCTGAGTTGTATCTGTTGGTAGGGCTAAGTAATAGGACATTTGGAAATCAGAAGCCCCCAAAAGACAACATATTCCTGCCCATCCCACCCTACCATATAATAAAAGGAAGGGAGGAGGGCCTGAATGAGGTAACTCACACCTATAATCCCAGCACTTTGGGAGGCAGAGGTGGGAGGATTGCTTGAGCCCATGAGTTTGAGACCAGCCTGGGCAACAAAGTGAGACCCTGTTCTCTACAAAAAATACATAAATTAGCTGGCATGCTGGTGTGTATCTGTAGTCCAAGCCATTTGGGAGGCTGATGCACGAGGATTGATTGAGCCTGGGAGGTTGAGATTGCAGTGAGCTGAGATTGTGATTTTTCAGAAAGGATAAGTAACTTTGCCTACAGGGCTCTTCTATAGCACAAGGAAGATTCTATGTGTGAAGGTGCTATCTAGGCACTGTGCACCAAATTGTAAGTGCAGGAACGGAGCTCAGGGCTTGAGTCAAAAAATGTGATTTGAGCCCAAACTCTGCCACCTGCTCAGATTGCTCAGAAAATACCTTGGAGAAGTTACTTATCCTTTCTAAACCTCATTTTCTTCATTTATAATTCCAGCTACAGCAGCCTCACAAGACTGTGAAGATTAAAATAAATAAGAAATGTATAATTTTTAAGTAAACTTTAATATAAGCTGTTTTCATGCCAATCTTGTGCATTGGAGCTAATCAATAAGGTGTAGAAGATTTGGCTGCCTCTGCTCTGATAAAACTCAGAACAATAGTTGATGCCATGTCTCTCAAACTGGGGTATCTGTAAGACACACCTAGAGGTTGGACTAAAGATGCAGATTGCCAGGAACCACCCCCAGAGATCAGAAGTATCTGTGGAGGTTCTTTTGCATTCTAATTCCTGGCCCAAGCTCTAGAGATTGTGATTCAGTAGTTCTAGGGTCGGTCTAAGATACCTGTGGTCCTTTAAATAAATCAATTTCCCTGGGTTTTCTGGAGATTTGGATTTGGGAGGACCAGGATAGGGTCCTAAACATTATTTTCAACAATCCCCCAAGGGATGCTTATGACCCTGTAAGGGTGACCCATATAACAGAAGCTTGTTGAAACTTGTTGCCAAATGACTTTCTTCTGTACCTCTCTACACAATCTCCAGAACACAGAATGCCCCTTTGAGACCTCATCTCTCTGACTTTTCCATTTAAGACTGTCTTTGCTGAACACTCTTTTGCTCACTGGTTGTTTTAGAATGTTGTATTGGGGGGTGTGTGTGTGTGCGTGTGGTGTGACGGGTGGACTGGCGGCTCACTCAACCTGACTTGCCTAGGCATTGGGAGCCCCATAGTGATTCCCACGGCCAGCTCCGCCCTTGTCACTTAACTCTTCCTGCCAGAAGTAGAGTGCTGAATACACCCAGCCATTTGAATGTTCTGGCTAATTGAGATTTTTAAAGACTACAGTGACTTCACATTTTGTTTCCTACCACTTAAAGCTAAACAGTGACTTTTTTTTTTTTTTTTAGATGGAGTCTCGCTCTGTCACCCATGCTGGAGTGCGGTGGTGTGACCTCGGCTCACTGCAACCTCTGCCTCCCAGGTTCAAGCAATTCTCCTGCCTCAGCCTCCCTAGTAGCTGGGATTACAGGCATGCACCACCATGCCTGGCTAATTTTTGTATTTTTAGTAGAGACAGGGTTTCACCATGTTGGTCAGGCTGGTCTTGAACTCCTGACCTCAGACCATCCACCCGCCTCAGCTTCCCAAAGTGCTGAGATTACAGGCATGAACCACCATGCCCGGCCTAAACAGTGATTTAAAAACAAAACAAACAAACAAACAACACAAGTGAACAAAAAAACCCAGATGTTAAAAATATGATGCCCAAATCAAAACCAAAATTCATACAACCATATAAAATAATTAAACATGTCATTTATTCACCAGTAAAATGATTATGATTTAACGCAGAGCCAAACTCTGACCACCGATGCTGAATATTTATGACTGGCTCCCTCAGAACACAGAGGTAGCTGCAGAAATATGCTCTTATTCTACCCTACCTCCACGTGATGAATGATTATTTTACTTAGTAATAGAGTGAGTGAGACCGAATTTGAAAATACGTCAGAGGTGAGGCCCAGTAAAAGTATATTTATAAATAGGGGTTATTGTAATCAGCTCTAAGTGGGCTTAAAATAGAAATTTAAAAAGTAAATTGTTAAAAAAAAAACCCAATACAATCTTTACTAATCAAGAAAAGCACTCAATTTGCTGGCACTTTAAAGTGCATTCTGAAAATCTATTAACAACGCCAGACTTTTAAAAAAAGACCCCTAGCTCCCTTATTTAAACTTGTGAAAAGAAGGAAAAAAACACAAAGGTGAAACATAATAGGCACTGCATAATGATCACAAGGATGGAACAGCAAAGAAAATGAAAAAGGAATTTATGATGATTACCCCGTGAAAACTCTCTGAAGCACATAAAGCTTTTTAATCACCTAAACTAGCTATCATTGTTCATAATCATTCTCACGTTTGTATAGCACGTGACAGAGGGCTTTGTGGTTAAGAGAGTCTGAGACTTAGAGCCAGACATCCTAAGTTCAAATGCTGGCTCTGCTACTTACTGACCACCTGCACTCAAGTAAATTACACAACCTCTTAGTGCCTCACTTTTCTCATCTGCAAAATTGGGGCACCAACTACTGAAAAGGTTATTCTAAAAATTAAATGAGATAATACGTGTAGAGCACTTAATATAATGCCTAGTACATAACACACACAGTAAGTGGTACCTCTGACTATTATTATTATTCTATGATCATTTCAACAACCATATGAGGAAAGTGTTACCATCCTTGTTTTACAGATGAGGAAACTGAAGCTCTTGGGGTAACATGACTTGTGAAACTGCATGCTTCTCCTCAGTGGCAGGGCGGGGACTCTGGATGGAGGAACTGTCAAGACCTTCTAGATCTCTGACATGCATAAACTGGCACGTTTAGAGAATAACGAGGAAAACAAAGTAAAACAAAAGACGGTACCTGTGTGCTAAGAATTTATTACCCCCACATCAAAAAACTTATCCACCACGATCAAGTCGGCTTCATCCCTGGGATGCAAGGCTGGCTCAGCATATGCAAATCAATAAATGTAATCCATCACATAAACAGAACCAGAGACAAAAACCAAATGGTTATCTCAATAGATGCAGAAAAGGCCTTTGATAAAATTCAACATCCCTTCATGTTAAAAACTCAATAAACTAGATATTGATGGAACATATCTCAAAATAAAAGAGCTATTTATGACAAACCCACAGCCAATATCATATTGAATGGGCAAAAGCTGGAAGCATTCCCTTTGAATACTAGTACAAGATAAGGATGCCCTCTTCTCACCACTCTATTCAACCTAGTATTGAAGTTCTGGCCAGCGCAATCAGGTAAGAGAAAGAAAAAAAAGCATATTCTAATAGGAAGAGAGGGAGTCAAATTGTCTCTGTTTGCAGACAACATGATTGTGTATTTAGAAAACCCCATCGTCTCACCCCAAAAAATCCTTAAGCTAGTGAGAAACTTCAGCAAAGTCTCAGGGTACGAAATCAATGTGCAAAAATCACAAGCATTCCTTTACATCAACAATAGACAAGCAGGGAGCCAAATCATGAATAAACTCCCATTCACAATTGCTAGAAAGAGAGTAAAATACCTAGGAATACAGCTAACAAGGGATGTGAAGGACCTTTTCAAGGAGAACTACAAACTACTGCTCAAGGAAATAAGAGAGGACACAAACAAATGGAAAAACATTCCATCCTCATGGATAGGAAGAATCAATATCATGAAAATGGCCATACTGTCCAATGTAATTTATACATTCAATGCTATCTCCATCAAGCTACCATTGACATTCTTTACAGAATTAGAAAAAAACTACTTTAAATTTCCTATGGAATCAAAGAAGACCCTGTATAGCTAAGAAAAGTCTAAGGAAAAAGAACAAAGTTAGAGGCATCAAACTACCTGACTTCAAATTATACTACAGGCTACAGTAACCAAAACAGCATGGTACTGGTACCAAAACAAACATATAGACCAATGGAACAGAACAGAGACCTCAGAAATAACACCACACATCTACAACCATCTGATCTTTGATAAACCTGACAAAAACAAGCAATAGGGAAAGGATCTCCTATTCATTAAATGTTGCTGGGAAAACTGTCTAGCCATATGCAGAAAACTGAAACTGGATCACCTTTCCTTATACCTTACACAAAAATTAACTCAGGATGAATTAAAGACTTAAATGTAAAACCCCAAACCATAAAAACCCTAGAAGAAAACCTAGGCAATAGCATTCAGGACATAGGCATGGGCAAAGACTTCATGATGAAAACGCCAAAAGCAATTGCAACAAAAGCCATAAGTGACAAATGGGATCTAATTAAACTAAAGAGTTTCTGCACAGCAAAACAAGCTATCAGTAGAGTGAACAGGCAGCCTACAGAATGGGAGAAAAATTTTGCGATCTATCCATCCGACAAAGGCCTAATATCCAGCATCTATAAGGAACTTAAACAAATTGACTAGAAAAAAATAACCCCATCAAAAGTGGGCAAAAAATATGAATAGACACGTCTCAAAAGAAGACATTTACATGGCCAAGAAACATGAAAAAAAGCTCAATATCACTGATCATTAGAGAAATGCAAATCAAAATCACAATAAGATACCATCTCACACCAGTCAGAATGGCGATTATTAAAAAGTCAAGAAACAATAGATGCTAGTGAGGCTGTGGAGAAATAGGAACACTTTTACACTGTTAGTGGGAATGCAAATTAGCTCCCACTAATTAAATGTAAAACTGGAACCAGAGACAAAAACCACATGGTTATCTCAATAGATGCAGAAAAAGGCCTTTGATAAAATTCAACATCATTTCATGTTAAAAACTCAGAATTTGTGCCTGTTTCTTTCACTGTCATATCCTTCGTTCTTAGAACAGGAGCTGGCTCACAGTAGGTGCTCAGTAAATATTTGTGGACTGAAGGAAAATCTCAGGGCCCTTCTTGGTCAGGAGCTTGTACCATTAAGTCTCTACCTCCTCCCAACCCACCACGTGTGATGGGTTATTTAGTGCATTAGTTAATCCCTCCTCTCTTAATCAATTCCACATGTCCATATCTGCCTATTAATAAATTCCACATGTCCATATCTGCCATATCTGTACTGCTGGAAGACAGTACAGCAATTCCTTAAAGACCTAGAACCAGAAATAACATTTGACCCAGCAGCCCCATTACTGGGTATATATCCAAAGGAATATAAAACATTCTACTCTAAAGACACATGCACACATATGTTTATTGCAGCACTATTTACAATAGCAAAGACATGGAACCAACACAAATGCCCATCAATGATAGACTGGATAAAGAAAATGTGGTACATATACACCATGGAATACTATGCAGCCATAAAAAAGGATAAGTTCATGTCCTTTGCAGAGTCATGGATGAAGCTGGAAACTATCATTCTCAGCAAACTATCACAAGAACAGAAAACCAAACACCGCATGTTCTCACTCATAGGTGGGAAGCTGAACAATGAGAACACATGGACACAGGGAGGGGAACAGCACACACCAGGGCCTGTTGAAGGGTGGGGGTGAGGGGAGGGAACTTTGAGGACGGGTCAATAGGTGCAGCAAACCACCATGGTACACGTATACCTGTGTAACAAACCTGCATGTTCTATATATGTATCCCAGAACTTAAAGTAAAATAAAATAAATAATAATAAAAAAAGAATTTATTACCCATGAAGGGATAGGATGTATATTATTACTTCATGCTATATTGCTTAGTAGAGGACTGGGTACACTTGTGACTTTTCCTTTGGACTCATCAGCATCCTCCTTGCAAAGTCCTGTCACACATGGCTTTAAGTAAAAATAATAATGATAAATAAAAAACCACCTACAAGAGGACAGCTCAGTGTGGTAGAGAGAGCTGCCCACAGCACGTAGGGTGTGGATATGAACCCTGACTCTTCCATGTACTAGTTTTAGGATCTTGAACAAGTTGCTTCACCCCTCTAAGCCTGAGTTTCTTCATCTATAATAGGGGATTAATAATAGTAAGGATGTTTTAAGAAATATCCTAAGGGTGATATAAGATAACACAGATACATAGCCTAGTGCAGAGTTTCTCAGTCTCAGCGCTATTGATGTTTGGGGCTGGAGAGTTGTTTGTTGGAGCAAGCTGGCCTGTGCACTGTAGGATATTTAGCAGCATCTCTGGCCTTAACCCACTAGATGCTCATATAATACCTTTCCAGTTGTGATAACCAAAAATGTTTGTAGACATTGCAAAGTGTCCCCTGGAGGGCAAAATCACCCTTGGTAGAGAACTGCTGACCTTGCCCAAAGCCTGGCACAAATGGGTGGTCAATAAATGTTCATTCTTTCCCTCCTTTTAGATAGAAACTTTTTTTAAAGTGAAGTGAGACACGACTAATTTAGAATCATGTTAATTCAGACAATGGGAGAACTGAAATCTGTATTTTCAGTAACATGAAAAAATTAAGTGTCCACAGTTATTTAGAGAACACTGTGTATTCACTTATGAAAACATACTATTTATAAGGACTTATGTGAAAGTCATTTACATTCAGTTAATATACTAAGTTCTCAAAGCCTCAGAAAACACATTTAAATCACCAACCATTTCAGGCAAATTTTAACTGATAATTGTAGTTAAATATATTGAAATGGCAATTACATATTTTTAAAGAAACAAATAAACTCTTTCTGACTTTGTCCTCTTACTGCAGATTAACTTTCCTTTAAATAAGCAGCTTAATGAAGTTTTGTTTCACTCACATATCTAAAGTAGAAGATATTTTATAAATGTTGCATTGAGATTTTCTAGTTTCTTACAAACTTTTTAAGCAGGAAATTATTTTCCATAGCGAACCTAATGTCTCCCTGCTGCTTTTTTAGCCTGTTTCCTATTGTTCAAGCTTCATGGAAAATGAGACCAGATGTTCATAAGAAGAGCCTCATTGCCTCATTCTTGTGTACCTGGAGATTGTAAGTAACACCAGGCCTGGCCTGGGACTTCCTCATCTGGACCAATGATTCTCAACAGGGGGGTGATTGTCATCCCAGGGGACACCTGGCACTGTCTGGAGACACTTTTGGTTGTTGAAACTGGGGAGAGAAGGGTTGCTGGCATCCAGTGCGTGGAGGCCAGGGAATGCTGCTAAGCGTCCTGTAACACACAGGGCAGCCCCTGTAACCAGAAATTATTATCCAGGTTCAGGTGTCAAGGTTAAAAAATCCTGCTCTAGACCATGGCTCTGAGATGAATTGGGCAGCTGAACATTGAATTAACTGTTTAAAAAAAGTGAAGTCAATCAAACCCTACTTGTCTGGCTTTGAGATAGACACCTGTTGCATTCTTCAGGAAGTTTCTTCTAAGCTGACCTTTGTGCATATTCCCATCACAGCACTTGTATCACCAGCACAATGCTGGCGCACCGTGGACATGTAATAAAAGGCAGGTGAATAAAAGTACAACTATGAGACCCAACAATGAATCTCCAGGGTTCCCTTAACCTCCCTCTCTGGACACATCAATGTAAGCTCTGACGGACTGAGAGGGACTTCTCTTTGTGAGAAGAAAGGAAGTGTGTGTGAAGGAGCTGGGTTTGCTTGTCTCACCCTTCCGCTGTCTACACCAGGAGTTGAAGTTTATTTTCCTTCTTTGCCTCACACTGACAGGGATAGAGGCAATAGATTTGGTTTCATTTACCATTTCACTTAGTCGCCTGAAATGTAAAAACCACACAAACAGATCTGATTCCATACTTTCCACACTCCTTCTTGTGGTGCTGCTAAGTGGAGCTGTTAAAACAAACAGGAGAAATGTGGAGGTCAGGGTTCTGCTACCTACTTGTAGTCTACTTAGCTGTTGGTGCCTCTGTCTCCCATTCTCTCCAGACCTCTCCCCATTCCTACTTGCACCTCTTGAGAGCAGGACCTTCTTTTCCTCATCGCCTGAATACAGGAAGTGTTACAATTATTAATGGGGACCAGCTCTTAATGTTTGGCCAATAACTATATAGCATACACCTAAAAGCAGGGGTCTGTAACAAGTTGAAAGGAGATGACAATTAATCGTAAAGCATTACCCAAGCAATTTCTAGGATGCCTTTTTACTCCTCGATTCTGCCAAACATGCTTCTGTCACAAAGCTTTTAGATTAGCCGTCCCGTTTGCCTGGAATTATCTGTCTCTCTTTCTCAGATAAACTCATGGCTCATTCTCTCACTTCATTCAAGCCTTTGCCCAAATGTCACCTTATCAGAGAGGCCCCCCTTAATCAACCCATGTAAAGTAGCAACCCTCTACCACATCACTCTCTTTCTTCTCATTGTGATTTCTGTTTCTTCTTAAGCAATTGTTCTTTCCTGGCATCCTTGAGTTCCCGCTCAAGAATGTAAGCTCCAAAGCAATAGAGCAGAATTTGTGCCTGTTTCTTTCACTGTCATATCCTTCGTTCTTAGAACAGGAGCTGGCTCAAAGTAGGTGCTCAGTAAATATTTGTGGACTGAAGGAAAATCTCAGGGCCCTTGTTGGTCAGGAGCTTGTACCATTAAGTCTCTACCTCCTCCCCAACCCATCATGTGTGATGGGTTATTTAGTGCATTAGTTAATCCCTCCTCTCTTAATCAATCCCACATGTCCATATCTGCTTATTACTTAGTGTTTATCAAAACAGCTTAACTATGGGCTCCCAAAGACTCCTTAGGAATGAGACAGCACCACGGTGAACAGAGACTCCCCTGCTCTGTACCCTGTGGCACTATTAGACTCTCCATGGCCTCAGGCATGGAGTCCCTTGATGTCCCAGTTTAAGGTTTTTACTCTACTGAGGGCATAAAACTCTTCCCTGTTTACTTTCTGCACAGAGCAGCCGAATGGTTTTTTCAGAACCATTGTAGAAGGTAAAAGTAAAAATTTCTACCCATAAAACTGTGTATAATACCCTCATGATTTCATCTGTGACCCTGAACCTTTCCTTTTCTCCAAATCCCTTTTATTTTTGTAAAAGAATGCACTACGCGCCAGCATCTGGCTTGTAAAAATAAATATAGTGACTGGCTTTCCCAAATAACTTGGCCTAATCATCGAGTGCTCCTGAAAAGACCCGTCTCCTGAGATGCAGCAATCTTATGAACGATCTATTCCATGGTCCAGGCACAGAGGGGGCACTTGCATAGGTTGAATTACATACCCCAGAGTATCTGCATTTAGAATGAGGACTAACTCTTGACTCCATAGAATTAGATGTTTTCCTGTTGTGGGTGGATTGCTAATGCTTGATATTCCCTTAAAACACATTTGTTATGACTCAGCTATGTGTCGGCTTGATCATTTGAGGGCAGGCACTAGCAGGGGGTTTGATATATTCCCAGATGAATTTTATGCCTTTTACTTAAAAGCAAAATGAAGGCTTGGAGTATTTATCAGAATTAAGTGATGCTGATATAAAGTACATAGATATCACTATCTTTAAATCAGGGTATCAATTATTAACATTTGAGGATATTACTGATAGGCTCATTTTGTTTGTTTCCTGAGACAAGGTCTTTCTCAGACACCCAGGCTGGAGTGCAGTGGTGTGATTACAGCTCACTGCAGCCTCGACCTCCTGGGCTCAAGTGATCCTCCCACCTGTGCTTCCTGAGTAGCTGGGACTATATGAATGCACTGCTATACCTAACTAATTTTTTATGTTTTATAAATAAAATTAAAAAAAATTTATTTTTTATAAATAAAATAAAAAAGGAGATAACAGTGAAAGAAACAGGCACAAATTCTGCTCTATTGCTTGTGGAGCTTACATTCTTGAGCGGGAACCCAAGGATGCCAGGAAAGAACAATTGCTTAAGAAGAAACAGTAGAGATGAGGTCTTGCCATGTTGCCCAGGCTGGTCTCAAACTCCTGGTCTCAAGCTATCCTCCCAACTCAACTTTCCAAAGTGCTGGGATTACAGACATGAGCCACCATACATGGCCAACTTTTTTTTTTTTTTTTTTAATTACCAAATCAAAAAAAAGCCAACTGAACTGAATTTAACTCAACATCTATTGTGTATGATTTGTAATATTTTTAAATTTTTCCAAAAATTTAAAATAGCCAGTTAGCTGAACAATAAACTCAACCTTTTTTTTTTTTTTTTTTCCTGAGACGGAGTCTCACTCTGTTGCCCAGGCTGGACTGTGGTGGTACGATCTTGGCTCACTGCAACCTCCACCTCCTGGGTTCAAGTGATTCTCCTGCCTCAGCCTCCTGAGTAGCTGGGACTACAGGCGTGTGCCACCACGTCCAGCTAATTTTTGTATTTTTTAGTAGAGATGGGGTTTCACCATATTGGCCAGCTGGTCTCAAACTCTTGACCTCATGATCTGCCTGCCTCGACCTCCCAAAGAGCTGGGATTACAGGCGTGAGCAACTGCATGCAGACTATTTGATCTTTATTTTCAACAATAAACCCACAAACTTAGTTAAGCAAAATGAGCATGTGTTGCTTGAAATTTTAATTATTTTACAAATAACTGTTAACTAAATTTACTGTTGGAAAAAGATATTACTCAATCTGTAAGCTTTAAAGCATTAGGTCAGGCAACTAATTTATTTTTATCATTATTTCTTTATTTACAGCCAACTAGAAAATATAAACGTTTTATTTTTCTTTTATAATTTCCAGTTGGAATGCAAATGCTCCGGCACAGAATGTTCCTCTGGCGGCCTCTGATGAGTTCAGATGCTCAAATGACTTTTGTCATCCCTCTCACGCCACCGTGACAAGTATAATAGCAGGTGGCATTGACTGAGCACTTAGCAGCTATTCATATTTACTGAGGGCTTCCTATGGACCAGGCACCGTGCTTTGCAACAAACCGGCATACTGGAAGGATCACCAGAACTGAACACAGATTTAACATATCAATCTGTGGGGCTTTGGCAAGATTCTTCACCACTCTGAGGCTCAGTTGCCTGATCCCTGACATGGAGGTAGTAACAGCAGTCTTGCCTGCCTCAGGGAGTTGTTTGTGATGACATGCACTGTGAGCAGGATATGGCTCCATGGTGGGAGTATACACTAATGTGTAAGATTACAGGTTCACTCTTCAGCAGCCTCACTTTATAATCCCAGAAGAAGGCCTGCGAGAGCACAATCTCTGCTTCGCTTCCTGGTGTATCTATAGCACTGGGGCCCGCTAGTAAACATTTCCTGATGACATGAATAACATGTGTGAAAGTGCTTTATGAACTGTAAAACAGGGCAAAATTCCATTATATTATTGATAACATTAAATTTCCTTCAGCAACTTATTTCACCCATAGCCCTGATATTTATGTTTCATCATTGTTGGGGCAACGATTTATTCAGTACTGAGAAAATTATTTCAGGCTGATGAAGTCCTGAAGTCTAAAAGGATCTACTTTGGGTCTGTATCAATATCACAAAGCTGATTCTGCCCCACAGTCATCTGGGATGAAAGAAGAGGTCTGTAGTACCTTGGAGAACAGTGATCCCCTCTGGCTGGACTATGCAGGACTGATCCTGAAGAATCCCAAAGCCCTGGAACCACTATAAACAGGGAGGGGTGACTGAAAACTGTGACAAAATGGAACAAATTACACAGACTCATGCCAAATCCAGGCGTGCACCTAGCAAAGTGCTTTAAGTTCTGGGCTGCACTGGAGCCCTAGTTTGTGCTTGAGCTTAGTTTGCCTGAAAATTCTGGTATGTGGAGGGGCAGCAGAAGTGAGCCAGTGAGAGTCTTAAGAGAGACTGCGGAACCTCCAAGACCAGACCTCACACTAGGGGCCAAGTCAGAAACATGCTTTTCTATTTGCTGCAAGCACAAGTAAAGAACTTGTGGTGCTTGAACTGAACTGCACAGCCAGGCCTCTTCTTCCCCATTTCAGAGGGGGTTGGGGACTGAGTTGGCAGGGAGCCTACCTCTGGGTGGGGACTCAGTGCATCTAAAAGCACAAATACTTGTGATACGGGTCTTTCACCCTCACTACTCACTCACAGCACAAGCCTCCAGATCCAGTAAATCAGAGGCTTTCACTTTATTTCATCACCGCCCTGGAGTCTCCCCAAATTACCTGGAACAAATTTGAAAGGGCTGAAGTTCCTGTAGAGTGGGAGAAATATTGATTTGTGACAAGCACATCATCCAGGCTGAGGATTAAATATAGGAGAGTGTGAGGCAGATGCTAAGTCTTACAGATGAGTAGCAATTGTGTGTAAATTGATGGAGAATGCAGCCTTTTGCATTAATTTGTCCATGGACTAGCACTTCCTATATGGCAACTGCCAATCCTTCATCTCTCAAATCCTTCAACCTCTGAAACAAAACCCACCTAAATTCTCAAACTATCCACCACAGCTCACCTTCCAGAGGTTCTGGAGCTTGAGGAACAGGACAGTTGGGTTTAGGAAAATTGCTTTTCACTGAATGAGAACACTGGGTTTGGAAATCTGGCTTCCAGTCCCAACTCTGCCATAATCAGTTCAAGAAATGTAGGCAATTTGCTTCACCTTATTCTTTTCTTTTTTTTCCCTTGGTAAAATGGAAATAATTATACCTAGAACCAAATAACTTTGTTCTAGGTAAAGCATTGTCTCAAGGCTTTTTTTATATATATATATTCATATGTATGTTTTTATATATATTTAAACATATATGTTTATATATATATTTAAAAAATGCATAAATACAATGTTGTCTGTGATAAACAGAATAAAGGCCCTTAAAAATGTGAATGTCCTAATCCCCAGAGCATTTGAATATGTTACATGGCAAGTGAGAATTAAGGCTGCAGATGGCATTAAGCTCAGTAATCAGCTGACCTCAAAATGAGGAGATTCTCCTGAATTTTCTGGGTGGGTCCAGTGGAATATAAGCATCCTTTGAATATGGAGGAAAGAGGCAGAAAGTCAGAATGTTACGATGAGGCAGTGTTCAGAAGGATTCCACTGTCTGTTGCTGACTGAATTTGGAAGAGGGCCACTAGCCAAGAAATGCAGGCCACCTCTAAAGCCTGGAAATGACGAAGAAATGGATTCTCCCCTTGAGCCTCCAAAAGGAACTTTAATTTTAGGCTAGTGAGGCCCACTTTGGACTTCTGACTTTCAAAACTGTAAGATAGTCAACAAGTTTGTGCTACTTTGTTAGAGTAGCCATTAGAAACTAATTTAGCAAATTAGGAAACACCACTCATAAGACTGTACCATTGTCATCATTGTTTACATTGTCATAATCCCTGACATCATCATCATTATCATCATCAAGACTTTATTTCACGGCTATTATTTAAAGACAAAAAAAAAGATGCTGGTGAGGTTGTGGAGAAAAAAGGAATACTTATACATTGTTGGTGGGAGTGTAAATAGTTACACATTGTGGAAGACAGTATGGTGATTCCTCAAAGATGTAAAGACAGAAATACCATTCGACTCAGCAATCCCATTACTAGGTATATACCCAAGGGAATATAAATCATTCTATTATAAAGACACGTGCATGAGTATGTTCATTGTAGCACTATTCACAATAGCAAAGACATGGAATCATCCCAAATACCCATCAATGATAGACTGGAAAAAGAAAATGTGGTATGTATAATATAATCCATGGAATACTATGCAGCCATAAAAAAGAATGAGATCATGTCCTTTGCAGGGCCATGGATGGAGCTGGAGGCCATTATCCTTAGCAAACTAATGCAGGAACAGAAAAGCAGATGCCACATGTTCTCACTGATAAGTAGGAGCTAAATGATGAGAACCACATGGATACATGGAGGGGAACAACACACAGTGGGGCCTATTGGAGGGTGGAGAGTGGGAGCACACAGAGGATCAGGAAAAATAACTAATGGATACTAGGCTTAATATCTGGCTGATGAAATAATCTGTACAACAAACCCCATGACACACATTTATCTGTGTAAAAACCCTGCACATCCTGCACAAGTAGCCCTGAAATTAAAGTTTAAAAAAAAAAAAAAAAAAGACTTTATTTCAAATACAGCCTGGGAATGAGATTTCAAGCAATGTATAACTTTGCCAAAATTTTCAGAAACCAAATCAGATGGTATCTCATGGAGTGAGTGACAAAGGGATTTTATCTTTAAGAATGATATCATATTGTTTCTATGCAAACACTGATGGTATTGTTCACATTATTTATTTATTTTACAAACCCTTTGTTCCTAGTACAAAAGTATACTTCAGAGCAAATTATTTTAGAATAGTATTAAGAGGTTTATTTAGAATATCTTTGTTAACATAGCTAAAAGATCTAAGGACTAATCTTGGCTCTACCAATTATAAACTTCATAATTTATAGCCTATCACTTTACTTCTTTGGCCCTGGTCTCTCTTTCTGTAAAACATTTCATGTTTGAACTAGATACTCTTTCTTAGATCACTTCCAGTTTTAAGAATGTTGAGTTTAATTTCTTGTTTTGTGTAATGGGAGAGCATGACCTAGAGGAAGTAAGTTTTATGTCTAATTTCTAATAATTCAGATATTTTTGGGGTAAGCTTTTACAATTGAAGTATAATATACACAAATAATTGTGCACAAATGATAAATATAGAATTCAATTAATTTTTGCAAAGTGAACATAGCTCTGTAACTACCACCTAAATAAAGGTATCAAATGTTATGGCACCCAGGAACCTCCCCTGTGACTTTCCTGGGCATTCCCTTCATGAGGTAACTATTATTTTGATTTCTATCACAAGGGGGAATTAACATGGCATTCAATCATGTTGCTGCCTGTAACTGTAATTGATGACTTTTTGTTGCTGTATATTATTTTGCTGTATGAATATATAGTACCATAATTATCTATCTTATTGCTAGTAGAAATTTTGGCTATTGCCATTTGGAGACCATAATAACGTAGATTTCTCTTCTCAAGTTAATGTTTGTAAAATATAAAGCATTTTGTTCTATGTAATTGAACTTAGTATCCCTGGCTTATTTATTTTGAACATTCCTATTTTACATTTTCTGTCCAGCAGGGAGAAGTCTAAGAGACAAAATCAATAAGGTTAGAGCAGATTGGCTTTCTCTGGATACTGTACCTTATCTGTGTGAACAGGAGATTTTATAGTGACTTGTTTCAGTATAAACAAAGAGGACTGGAATAACTGATTGCTGAGGACTCCAGTCACGGCAGCACTGTATGATGTGAATGTAAAATAAGCATGACTGCAACAGGAAGGCAGCCTGAACCTATCTGAGGAATCCTCAGGCCATCCGATTTGATAATACAGTCAGTAGGACTGTTTGGTTTACAAGTAACATAAATTCAAAGCTTCAGGAAGGAGACTGGGCACAGTGGCTCATGCCTGTAATCCCAGCACTTTGGGAGGCCAAGGCAAGTGGATCACTTGAGGTCAGCAGTTCTAGACCAGCCTGGCCAATATGGTGAAACCCTGTCTCTACTAAAAATACACACACACACACACACACACACAATCAGCGGGGCATGGTGGCTCATGCTTATAATCCCATCTACTCAGGAGGCTGAGGCATAAGAATCGCTTGAACCCAAGAGTTGGAGGTTGCAGTGAGCCAAGATCGTGCTACTGTACTCCAGCCTGGGCGACAGAGCAAGACTGTCTCCAACAAAACAAAACAAAACAAAACAAAACAACAACAACACACACACACAGAGACACACACACACACACCCCAAAGCTTCAGGAAAAAAAGGCAGACTAAATTATATGGTAAGTAGTCTGTTTCATTGAACTGAAAGGCAAAAGTAAACCAGAGATGTAAGTTGTCACAAGATCTCTCTTCATTTCTTTGGTTCTCTTTCCACTGTTCAATCCATACAGTGAGTAAAATTTTACATCTTAACTCTCTCCTGGTCCTCATTCCTAGCTTGGCCCACTCAAGACCTGACTTGAATTAAACATCAAAATCATGGTTTCTAGAGCCCCAATTTCTGGATGGGATAGGGTAGAGGAGTGACAGGGAATGATTCCTACAGAAAGGGGTGTTGTTTGTTAAAGGGAAAACGTGCTTGCAATAGTCATAGAAAACTTTGGAGAGGGACAGTCTATGGAAGAGTTACTTAGTATTTCATGAATTATGAGTCAGGCTTTTCCAGTCAGACTTGTCATGTTAAGAGAGGGTTTCATTTATGACAAGCAATAGTTGGCATTTTTTAATCCTGTAGTATAATAGAAAGAACAGCTTTGAAATTAGATAGGCCTAGCTTTCAATTTGAGTTGTGCCATTTCTGGCTGAGTTTCACTGGACAAGTGATTTAACCTTTCTGTAAAATGGGTATAATACTAATGCCCACCTTGTAAAGTTGCTTTGAGAATTAAAGACAGATGTACAAGAATCGAGCATGCTGGTACATAATTTTTTCTTCCTGCTCTTTTCCAGTGTTCAAAGGTGAAGTGGCACAATAAATTAGAGAGGGGTGGAGTGGAAGATTAAACCACATTTAGAAGTGTTGCAGTCTGGCACTGAGATCTCTAGCTGTGGGGTCTTAGGCAAGTTACTGTATCTCACTGTTTTTCAGTTTCCTGACAAACAAACAAAAAAAGAGGTTCAGGACCAGGGGGTATCTATTGCTTTTGGGAGGCCAAGGGTTCCCTAGAAGTGCTTAGGTATTGCTGAGTGTGTGCGTGTGTGGTAGGAGGCACTATGCGGGGGAGGAAAAATAGCAAGGAAAGTACCATTTGGTAGAATTTCTTCTACCTCCCACCCTTCTTTTAAATATCTGTTTTATAAATTGAGGTTTTGCATCAGATTTGTATTGGGAAAAAAAAGTCTTGCTGTGTAAAAAATTAAAAAGCATCTTGAAAAATACCAGATGAGATGCTCTCTCAAGTCTTCCTTGCTCTAAAACATGAGGCTCTGCTAAATGCCTTCCATTGTTAAGGCCGAGCTACCCCCAGAGCCAGAGGCAGCCTGGACATTTTCAGCAACCCATTAAGTCGTCTATTCTGGGACAGCAGGAAAAACAAACCCTACAAAGGGCCGTGGCTAAAACAGAAAGAGAGAGACTCTTCCAGCTTGTCCAGAAAACAAATCCAACACATCCTCTCAAGATGCATCCTTAATATAATATAGGAAATGTCATCAGGACCATAAAATTGTCTCTTTCAAAGTGGATGAACAACCCGGCGTTGCTTAGATGACAGCTTAGGGTTTCCCGGCTTCAACAGAGGACAGCTCAAGAGCCCAAAGCTGTCCTAAGTGGTCACCCTTACGAAAACAGTTGGCCCTGTGTGGTAACTGTGAAAACATCTATGTCTGCCATAGGCCCCACCGATGATGGACGAGTCTAAACAGAAGATATTCACAGGGGAATAAGGGATCTAGCTTGGGCATTTTGTACTCTGCTGAGCTAGGTAGGAAGCAGAATGAAAAGCAGATTATTCTCTTGATAAGAAATGTGTTCTTAGAGCAACAACCACACAAGGAAAAGAAAGGCTCCATTATTTCTGTAAAGGAAGATCACACACAGATAATTTATATATTGAAGTCAGGTGTGCTGGAAGGCACCTTAAAGATAATCTAGTCTGGTAGTTTTCAAACTTTTTTGGAGTTGGTTTTCTAGCAGAAAGCTTAAAAATGGGATACATTCAAAAAGTTTAACCAGAACATTAATTCAGGTTGAAGTAGGAATGAGGGAATCAGCCCTGCCTGATCTATGCAACCACCTCCTTCTCTACCACAACATCCCTTGTAGGACAGACTCTCAGGACACCTCCATGTATCTTTGAGGCCCAGGAACAGTTTAAAAATCACTCATTAGTCCTACCTTCCCTATTTACAGATGACAAAACTAAGCACAGAGAGGCCAAGTGATCTGCCCAGAATTCTGGGCATACTGAAAAGGGAGACCAAAGCTAAAGCCAGGCCTCCTAATGTTGAGCTCAGTGTTCTCATTATTATACAACATTGGGTCATTCCCAGAAGACTTTTGAAACCACCTGAGGTCACCTCTTGGGAGTCACACAGTCGGATATAAACTGCTTAAAGTCTCCGTGAAGTTTCTTTCTTTGCTTGTCTAAAGAATATCTGGAAGGAAGGGAGGAAGGGAGGGAGGGATGCAGGGAGAAAGGGAGGGAGGGAGGGATGCAGGGAGGGAGGGAGGAAAGGAGGGAGGGAGGGAAGAATTACATCTCAGCTTCAAAAGCATGGGCTACTACCCCTGCCCACAATAAAGCCATACCCAAAATTGTAATAAGTAATTTGAAAGGGGAAAAGAGATGATATCAAATGGCTATTTGTTCACTAAATTCAGTGACTTCAACAAGTCTTGAAAGAAACACATGGTCAAAAGCCCCATCCATACATTGATCTGTCCATCCAACTAGTAGACACTGCTCATACCCATCACTTCCTGCAGAGATATGGAGGCGAATGATTCTGGACTTTGAGAAACTCAGTTTTGAGGAGAAAAGCCATGGCTTCATGCTAAGTCTTATGTTGGGAACAGAGTAGGAGAAGAGACATGGAGAAGAAAGGAAGGAAGGGCAGGGAAGGGGAGAAGAGGGAAGAAGAGAATATAATTGTGGCTGTGGTTAGTTGGGGAGTGTGGTGTGGAGTGAGAAGGAAGAATACCAGGTGGGCATTATGCGTGGGAGGGTAGGACATGAGAAGGAGTATTTCCATGGCTCAGAATGGGACACATGCCCAGGAACACCAAAGACCAGACTGACTACCAGCAGGCTAAGGATGATTTTCAGGGTCCCAGGGTACAACAGTATCAAAGATTGTCATTTCTTTTTCCTCTATATCAGCAACCTCACTTATAACGTGTGATTACAAATATACTGAATCTTTGATAAATTGAAAAGGGTTTCTTAGGCTCCTCATGGTACATAATCCTAGGATTACAGTATTTCATCAGCTGTTTAGGTTTGTTAATGTGAAATGTGAAAGAAACATGTTTCTGTTTTGAGGCTGAGCACAATCTGTATTTCTACTCTAGTCAGACCTATCCCACACTTATCCCATGATACTAAAGTGTGACTAGCTAGGGTATGGAGGAAACACTACCAGCTCATGCTGAATAATTTTTTTTAAAAAAAGCATTTATGGGTTAGACGCACTTGCACATGTGGGAATGGACTACATGTTGCAGTGGGTTTAGGGATTAAGAGATGGGCTTCAGATCCAGACAGATGGGTATTTGAATCCTAGCTGCCTCTAACCATCTACAGGGATCTTTAGAAAAGTATTTAACTTTTCCGATTCTCAAGAGAGGCTGATAACAATAAAGGTACCAAACTGTTAGGGCTGCTTTGAGGATTACTTGAATTATACATAAAAAAATGGCCATGAATGCAATAGGCCCATGTGAGTGTGGGAAGCAGATATTAGGGTCCCTAGACAGAACTGAGCTCTCTAAGCTGTGAAATCAGAAAAAGGAAATCCACCAGGGAAAAAAGGGCAACTTTAGTGATATTGGTAGACTAAATAGCTTCCCTCCCCATATCTCACCTTTCTCTAGGCCTGGGAATAAGACATCACATTGATTTTCACTGAGGAAAACCATCCCAGCCATTTGGGTCTCACCAGGACAACTTATTTTTTTGTTTCTTCCTCTGTGTAATCAAGTGCAAACAAAATCCAGATTCTAGTCTGTAACAATGGCCACATGGGGTAGGAACTAATTTCCTCTTGGAAACATTGAGCTTTTGGGTCATTTCCCTGTACTCTGATGACAGCATATCCCAATTTGTTTATTTGTTCATCTTTAATTGTTGCTCTATGTACACGTGACAGCAGTTGAAGGTGCTTACGTACTGACTAAGCAGAGCATCAGAGTTTTTACAAGTAAGGCAGCTTAGAATTCATGGGATATTTGACATAATTAATGTTTCAATGCATCAACTGAAGTTCATCCAAATCTGACTTTTGAGATCCTCTGCTCTTCTTACTAATATTTATGAACATAATTATGTTTTTTTCCCAAGGTCTGTCATATGACCCACTGTCAGTGTTCCTTGAATGAACCATGAGACACCCCAGACTTGGAATAAATGCAATTGATCTGGACGTTGAGAAGACAACAGGTTTTTTTCTCTTCAATATGCAGAAGTCTTCTGTATTAGTATGTTTTCGTGCTGCTAATAAAGACATATCCGAGAGTGGGTAATTTATAAAGAAAAAGAGGTTCAATGGACTCACAGTTCCACGTGGCTGGGGAGGTCTCATAATTATGGTGGAAGGTGAAAGGCAAGTCTTACATGGAGGCAGGCAAGAGGGAATGCGAACCAAGTGTCTTACATGGTGGCAGGCAAAAGGGAATGAGAACCTTATAAAACCATCAGATTTCATGAGACTTTTTCATTGCGACGAGAACAGTATGGGGGAAACTGCCCCCACGATTCAATTATCTCCCACCAGGTCTCTCCCACAACACGTGAGAATTATGGGAGCTATAATTCAGGATGAGATTTGGGTGGGGAAACAGCCAAACCATATCATCTTCTTATATTTCCCTTGTTCCACTGTGAATAACAAATATTTTCCTGCATTCAAAAACTTTAAGTTTTGGCCAAATTTTCACATATTCTTTCCTCACTTATGAAAAGTATAGATATAGACACAGAGATGTACCCCAGTTATTATTAACATTTTCAGAGAAGATGAAAAATGAGTTCAATATGTCCATTCCAGCCACTTTATTCCCCAGTTAATGTCCCTCAACAGAGCTTATTTACACCAACAGTTCTTAATGTACTGCTCTGAGGCCTGGCATGGTGGCTCACCCTTATAAAGCCAGCAACTTGGGAGGCTAAGGTGGGTGTTTTACTTGAGCCCAGGAGTTCAAGGCCAGTCTGGGCAACATGGCAAAACCCTGACTCTACCAAAAATACAAAAAATTAGCTGGGCGTGGTGGCATGTGCCTGTAGTTCCAGCTACTGGGGAGGCTGAGGTGGGAGGATCATCTGAGCCTGGGAAGTTGAGGCTGCAGTGAGCCATGATTATGCCACTACACTCCAGCCTGAGACACAGAGTGAGACCATGTCTCAAACAAACAAACAAACAAACAAAACAAAAAAAAACCTGGTTTGATTATTTTACTATTATGGTCAAATCTTGCTAAAATGATAATCATTAGCTGAGAAAATAAAATAGCATTCTGAAGGTGAAACACATTACAATTTTGTATATAATAATGTCTCATCACCTTTGGAGTAATGCTCCTAAAAAATACCAATAAAAGTATTATAATAATATTTAATAACAATGAAAATGTATTTTTACTATTTAAAGCATAGTAAAAAACATTCCAAAAAAAATCACTGTGTCCAGAACAAACTAGATTTGTCACGTTAAAGCCCTGCTCTGGCAGGTAGGTGATACTTTTTCAGTTCTGCAGAAAACATTGTGGAGACTGATTCTCCCACAAGAATTACATTCTGCAGTCCGTATTGCTTTCTAAGGATTTCAAAGCAACCCTTGATGTCTTGAGGTATACTGTCTTTTGCATAAGAATCATTTTTATGTCATTTAATTTGTGGTTTGTATACTTCTCCTAATTGTCAGATACTAAGGGTCGTATTTCTCGGGACCTGATTTAATTATTTATATCACTCAGGACACTTGGTTACAAATGGTAGAATCAGAACTTGAGCTAGTTTAAGCAATAAAAGAATATTTATTGGCTCGCTAGCCAATGCATGGGAAAAGTGGAGCTGGCTCAGGGAAGACTAGATCCAAAGAATCAGATAATGCTATCTTTGATTTCAGCTGCTTGGTTTTATGGCCATGGGCATTTCCAGGTTTACATTACAATTGTATACCTAAAAAACACAGGAGAGCAATGTTGGTGCTCTATATTAGAAAACATTCATGGAAGAATTAGAATTTGCCTGGCTTTGTCATCTGCCTATCCTTAGACCAATCTCTGTGGCAAGAATGTGAAGCACTGTGGTTGGCACCCAGTAAGACTCTAACAGTTGGAGAGAAGTCTCTCTTCAAAAGTAAGAAGAGCTGTTCTGGACATACATAGCAATAATATCCATGATCCCTTTATGAGAAGGTGTACACTTACAGATCCTCCTTTTTGGATTATTCTTTAGATCGTCTCATGCTCAATAGTATTGAAAAGCAATAACTGCTGTCAAATTCTTTTGAGCAAAGAGACTGAACTAAAATGTACCTATAGGAAAAAGATCATGAATTTCAATTTTGGCATACACATTTTAAGCCTTGTTATCTCAAAACCACAACTGGCAGAAATGTAGCTTGGCATGTGTCACTCTTCCAGCAATTCCCAACCAAAGCAGGAGCCTTGTATCAAATAAACACAAGCTTTCACAGGCCACCCAGTCTACTGGCCTTTCTCTGATGGTACTCACCAGTTGAGTCATTATCCACATAGAGCAACCCAGCAAAAGCCTAGTTATACATGTAACTCATTTGTTATCCAAATCTTCACATTCAGAAATTATCAGTTCCTTGTTGACAGACTGATTGATAAAAGTTCCAAAGGGATTAGGATTTGCTTTCTTTAACATTTTTTTGGTTTTCATTTTCAAAAACTCTTGTCATACTGCAGGGCTCCCCTCCCTACATTTTTGTTTCTTTTTGCCCAGACCTTGGAAACTGCCTGCAGTTTCAGGGAGCACTGCTTTATATTAACATTACTGCTTATCACAAGACAATAATAAATACACTTCTGTGTAGATTGCAGAATGTAAATGAAGATTAAGCCCACATTACTTAAAGTGGAAACTATGCCATCAACGCGGAAATAAATGGTTCAGCTCCACCTAGTTTCCAGGGTCCCTGGTGGCTCCAGTGTGGTTCTGATTTTCAGCAACTGGGCCATGCTCTGGCCTTGGTCTGCCATCTTTTCTCAGAATGAATGCCAACCGCATTGGCAGAACACAATCACCATCCATTGTGTTCGTACTTATGTTTTGAATAAGCCAGTTATTACAAACAGGTGTGAACCTTCCACTACCCTCCTCATGCTAGTCAATCTTTGATTTGTCACCTTTCTAGGAACACAGGGATTCCTTTGAAAATTATTCTATTGAAAAAAGAGAGCATTTTAAGAAGACCACAAAATAGAGGGTGGGGCAGGAGCCAAGATGCAGCATGAACTTTACTGTGAAGGTCTGAGTGATTGGAGTGATTGGATGAATCAATGGCTGGTATTAAATTCACCTTATTTATCACGTATATCATATCATAGGGTCTTTTGATATTCTCTATATGTTTCAGGTGGGCAAAGATTCCCTCACTGCTCAGGCTCAAGTACGTGGTATACAGAAATTGGGCTTTTGAATTCAGCCACTGGCAGAATCCCAGCTTTTCTTCTTACTGACTCTAAGAACTAGGGCAAGTTTCTCAGCCGCCATAAGCCACAATTTCTTCAACTATAAAATGGGCCTTATAGTTGGGTGGTGTCAGCACTAATGAGACAATATAAGCATAACATTTGACAAAGTGCTCAATAACAGAAGCTGCAATAGCTAAGCTCTAAATAAAACCCCAAATGATCTTAAGATCACAGTAATAATAAAGGATGTTCTACAGGAGAAAAAAAAAGCACTTATTTAATGGGTTGTGCTGCGTAGACTGTGAAAAAGAGAAATATTAGACAATAGCCCTGCCTTCACCGGGCTCATCACCCAGCTGGGGGAGCCAAAGGTAACACACAATACTCAACCGCAAAATAAAATATCAAATTACAGATGCTGACTGTGCATGTGAAAGCAGGTTAGAAGAGAGGATGGTTATCGGAAGTTAGACTAGTGCTTCCTAAAACATAGGCCTTGTGATGGCAGGAATATTGTCAGTTGTATCCAGGGCTCTATCCTCAACAACTAGACCAGCACCTGGCTCTTACTGCATGGCCAATAACTATCTATTGAGTTATAATGAGTGATAGATGAATGAGTGAATTATTTGAACAACTAGTTCAAAAGACCTGGACTTGGAATATAAAGACTGGGGTTTGAAACTCTGCTTCATATCTCTGTCACCATAGATAACTTTCTTAACTTCTCTGAACCTCAGTTGCTTTGTCTGTAAAATGGTTGTATCATCCTTGCCCACTCCATTAGGTTGTCATACAAACAGACAACACATTTTGTGTGAAAGGAACCGATCCACAGCAGGCACTTGAAAAATGGCAGTAAAACTGTAGTTGCCAGGTGGAACTGGAAGCTTCAGAATGGGTAGAAATTTGGACAGGTGGAAAGGAGCAAATTTAAGACTGCATTTACTCCATTTACCCATATGTCCCTTAACTTGAATTCCAAGACTAATAACGGCATCCAGGGAATAAGGGATGGACGGCTGTTTTTCTTTCCCGCCATGATAACCAATGGCACATGCCCCGTTGCTGTTAACAAGATCAGTAAACTTGCCACATTCAGAAATCGACAATTAACCCCTTTTACAACACTTAAAGTCACAGGCCTTTCTGTTTTATATGGCCAAGCAGGCTGCTGAGCACATGGTTTTTATTATTGCCCTCCCCCAACTTAAAAAAAAAAAAAACTAATAATAATTTAGCACCTTATAGAACTTGTCCCTTTCTTAATGATTTTGCGGGGAAGCTCTGTGCACTGCAGCTGTCTTTGTAAGGGCCACCTCCAGGTCTGCCCTCCATGCTGCTTGGGGGAACCATATTATCTTTAGTCCTGCTTACCTTTCTAAATGTTTTATGGTTTACAGCTGTGGTGAAAAGCATTTTGGGGTCGGCAGAGATTTATTCCCCTTTTTAATGTTTTTACTAGGCTGAATAAACACATTCTCAAAGAATGAAACCTCTGGCCATGTTGGGAATATGGAAAGCTGGGCAACACTCAGTAACGGCAGCTCTCTCGTGACTGACACTTGCTTATAACAACGAATGCCATTGTTGGCTCTGCTTGGGACTGTGGTCAGAAGCCCCTCAGTGGGTTCCATAGCACCCAACCCACGAGCCACTCTGTCACAATCCTACCTAAAACCACCTTCCTCTTTGCAGGATCCCATTAACACCTGTAGGAAAACGCTGCCTTTTAATGGCTCTGGAAAGTCTGGAAGGTTGAGAATGCATAATTGATGCTATTGCTTTGGCATTTTTACATCCAGCATGTGCTCATTTAAATATTTTTGGCAAATGAGTTCAGATAAAGTGAGTCTTTCTCCCAAATTCAAACCAACCCTTACTTTTTATGAGGTTTGTAAAACTTCAGCAAAATGATTTCTTAAAAAGGAAAAAGAAAATTATTTCCTTAAGCATGCTCACTCCGTTGATTTTGGCCAAGACTGCTCGTAGAATTACTAGTATGCTATGAGAAAGATTATTCATAAAGTGATTTGAAACTGGGTGGAATCAGAAAGTATTATAAATCTCTTCTCATGACATTCCTGCAAACTCTGCCAGGGCTGGAATAAAATAGCCCTGGAAGCCAGCAGCTAACACGCACCTGCACAGTCCACTGCAAGGCAAAAGCTGGCCTGTCGGGTTGACCTTCTCAAGGCATCCCCAAGTTACACTTCAAAGTCAGCAGAATAAACAGCTTTGTCTTGTTGAAGGAGTTTGGGGGGTAATTAACAGGCATAAGTCATATTTGTAGACATAGACATATCAACTGGCAGCTTTGAAGAAACTGATGTGGCTGGCTCATTCCTTCCCAGTTTCAGTGCATTTCTCTTCACAAGACCAGGGTGAGTCCTCTCCATAAAGAGCCACGTCTGGCTAAGAC
Organism: Macaca mulatta; assembly: GCF_049350105.2. Lineage (NCBI taxonomy): Eukaryota > Metazoa > Chordata > Mammalia > Primates > Cercopithecidae > Macaca > Macaca mulatta. The sequence continues at coordinate 176,583,533 of NC_133406.1, forward strand.
TAATGAGAAATGCCATGGATTTTGTTAGTCAGCTGCTTTCAGGCTACTGCCCTTTGATCTGCTCTAACTGTATAGCTGCATACCCAAGATAGTGCAAGGTTGAATATATTATATTAATGAAACAATAATTTCAATGGGAAAAGTACTTAAGAGCTTACAGACTTGCAGTAACCGTGATTTTTTCTGTAGAATATCAATAATAAAGTTTCCTTGGTAGCTGTAAGTGTTGAGGGGCCTGGATAGAGTTATAATGACTAAAGACCACTGTATGAGTCCAGTTTTTGAGTATCCAGAACTTTTGCTTCAGAGAGCATTTCTTCTCCAGTCAACCTAGCTCTGACATAGAGCCTGGTGGTTCTTGGATATTTTTATCATCTTTATCACCCATTGTTATGATAAAGTACAGTACCATTCAAACAAAGCAAACAAGTAGCTGTATACTAGTTCCTTTTTTATGACTGTTGATAATTACAAAAGTGGACTGCATAAAACCAATTTGTTTCTCTGAACACTTGAGTTATAGTTGAACTAGGAAAATTCAAAATGTAAGAGAAATGCCAGGACCTTATTAGTCCTTTCTTACCAATCAGAGTCATAGTCCTTTGGACCAGGACTTGACAGAGATCCAACTTCATGCATTTAAGGCAAGATTTTCCTTTGCCCCATCACGTTTCTTAGGGGATAACAGTATGCTCACCAGTCAGTCCTGATCATCTCTACTGTCTTTACACATTTTCCCCATCTCATTCTCTTACTCTCAGAGGTTGGTCTTGTTACTTTTGTACCAGGAACACATTCTAAGTGTGAGGTTCTTCATTCTCACCCCTTATATCTCTGTCATTTCTGCCATCTTCTTGTTGCCATGTTCCAGAAAAGAGGTTTCTCTCTTCCGTTTAAAATCTAAGCCCTATCTGGCCTTAGTAGCTTTTCTCTTCCCACTGCCTTCAGCATTTTAATTCCACAATTTTTTTTCCCCTCTCTCTAGCACCTTTAAAGCTCTCTTCTGGAAATGGTTAGGTGCTCTTAAAGACAGACAGACAGACACACACACACACACACACACACTCCGTCTTGGAAATTATTACTCCGGTTAGCTCAATTTCCCTCCTCCCATTCACGGACAAACATTTTCAATGTGAGGTCTACTGTCATTACCTCCAGCTATTTCCCACTACGTTCCTTCTTCATTCCTATAAACTTGGCACCTATTCTCATTCTTTCCCTGAAATGATCACTTGATGGCTAGCCAGCCACAGTGTCAGTCTCTAAATGTAAGACCTCAGTCCCTACTCAGATTTTCTTTGATGACATCTGAGCTGATTATCACCTGTTCCTAAAAAGCTCTCTCTCTCTTTCATGTTCTACGATCCTACACTTTCCAGGGTTTCCTTCTACTCTTTCAATAACTTCCCCCCACCATCCTGAATTCTCTTTCCAATTACAAGACTAACTGTACTCTTTCCCAATTATGACTGTAACCTAAGGTTCAAACCTTGTCCTCCACTCCTCCCTCTAATTATGCTATTAGGGAGACTCTTGAGATTCAGTTATCCCTCAATCCTGATTGCTTTCAAGAACTGTACTATTTTCCTTCCACAATAATTTCTTTTGGATATGTAACCATCACTTGTGTTGGTTCTGGTCCTCTGGAAAGCAAATGTGAAGATGGAATTAAAAGTGCAAGAGATTAACTGGGGGCAGTGTTTGTGGAAGAGAAAGAGGGAGAGAGAGAAGAGCAGGCAGGGAGAGCATTCAGACTATAATACAGACTTGATATCTGAGAAAGGAGAGGCGGAAGAAGGGAGATTGAATGGGAAGGGCTTAAACCAAGGTCAGCCCTTAGAATCTGGGCCAGCCTAGTGGGGAGCCCATGTGCAAGGACTGCCTACTTACTAGAGGAGGCTCGCATGGGCAGAGAGGATCAGTTCTAATGCTGCTTCTAAGCTTAGTCATGGCTGAGAGCTGCCTGGGCAGAGGGTGACCTCAGCTTGCATGATATGGCTGATCCCCAAGGGGTTGCAGCTGGGCACTTTCAGCTAACTGCACTTCTTAGGGCAGTTATTTTCTTGAAGGGAGATCTCAAACCCAACTCATACAAGACTAAGCCTAACCTCTTCCCCACTCCTACCATATATGCATCCCTTTCAATGATCCCATCGCTTTCCTTGACATCAGCATTCTTCCATATTCCAAGCTAGAGAGGTTCAAGTAATATTTGGCTTTTCCATCACCGTCATCTCGCACATGTAATTTACAACCTTAATTTATTTTAAAATGCCTATCAGCTTTATTATTCCCTTGCATGTCCCAATGCCACCATGCTAATCCATATAGGTTATTATCTCATACGGATCACTGCCACTAGTTTATTCACCCTCTGGCTTGTCTTCTTCATCCATTCCCTAAATTCTTTGTTGAGAGGGGCTGTCCTGTGCGCTGGAGGGCTTTGAGCAGCATCCCTGCCCTCTGCCCACCAGATGCCAGCAGCATCCCTCTCCAGTCATGACAATCAAAAATATCTCTGGACATTGTCAAATACCCTCTGAGGGTCAAAATCGTCCTCAGTTGAGAACCACTGAAATAGTCTCATAGGTTCCAAAAAAGAAAGCAACCAATCCCAAACGCAGGGTGCAAATGAAAAGAAAGGTACAGGGTATGAAAGATGTGCAAACACCTATGAGAAGAGGACTGCAAATCAGGTAAGAACAGAGGCTCCTCCTTTAGTCATCCCAGCTAAGGGTCCTCTCCAGATCCACAATGAGAAGGGATGGGCATTCTGCCTTAATTATAGAAAGAAGCCCTCTCCATAGTGAGTATTATATATGCGTCATGCCTGTTAACTCAATAATACCATGTGGATTGTTCTTAAACTAGAGCATGGCTTCTGCCAATCTTAACAAAAATCCTCCTGGAATTAAAAAAAAAAATTCCAAGATTGTTTCCACAGTTCTTGAACTGCATAAATCTTACTGAAAATTCCAATCAAGGCCAGGCACGGTGGCTCATGCTTGTAATCCCAGCACTTTGGGAGGCCGAAGCAGGCAGATCACTTGAGGTCAGGAGTTCGAGACCAGCCTGGCCAACATGGTGAAACCCCGTTTCTACCAAAAATACAAAAACTAGCTGGGTATGATGGCAGGTGCCTGTAATCCCAGCTACTTGGAAGGCTGAGGTGGGAGAATTACTTGAACCGGGAGGTGGAGGTTGCAGTAAACCGAGATCGTGCCACTGTACTCCAGCCTGGCAACAGAGCGAGACTCTATCTCAAAAAAAAAAAAAAAAAAAATTCCAATCAAGATTCTCTTGCTCAGACAGTGGGACAACCTGCAAGAATGCCAAAACTGCTTCTATTTATTTCAATGCTCCATGTATTAAGTATCTATGATATATTAGTATTAAAAAACATAGAAGAAGTCATCTAATTAAGCATACCAAATTTCCAGCACAACATCCTTGGCAAATGATTGAAATCCTTCAAGAGGCACATTATTCCATTGCTGGGTAGTGCTACTTACTTACACGTTTTAATGTTTAATGTACACTTACTACATGTTTTAATGTGTACTGTTTGAGGGTAGAGAATCTGTCTCCTAGGAATGATCACTTGTTGGACCTCGTTCTATCCCCTGAAGCTACACGGAATAAGTCCATGCCCTCATTCAGATGTCTGAAGGTAGAACCTGAAATCACCTATTAAGTCTTCCCTTCATCACTTTTCACCACTCTAATCAAACCATTCTCAGCACACTCAACTGTTTTCACATGCCATCCATCACCTTTCTCTCTAGCAGTCATTTTCCTCTTCCTCCTTTGAACACTCCTTCCTCGAAATCAACAGTTTGTGTCATCAGCACCTCATCATCGTACTCAACAATGACTCCAAACTTTTACCCCTTTCATCAAGGCCCCTGTAATACTCTGTCACCTCTCATTCTCCTTGTTGGACTTGCCTTTAACCTCAGAGGCATCAGGCATCATGCAGGTACAACTCTTAAGATCATATCTTTTCCTTCTGCCCCCTCTTACTTGTGTTCTGCCTCCCAACACCTATTCTTAGAATGTATCTATGTCTTTGGTTCTCTTCTTATCTTTCCTCCAATCAGAGGAGGGTGAGGTCCTATCTCCACCAGTCATTCTCTCTGTCCAGCGTTTTTAGTTTCTCCCTCTCATTGTTCCCTTTTCATAGCCTACCCTATGAGTAGGCTCTGCATCTCAAAAGTGAACCAACAAACGTGGCCATGCCTCCTTCTAACTGAAGCACTATCCTACTGCGTCTCCTTCCTCCACATCTTAGCTCTGCTTAGAGTCTTCCACATTTGAAGACTCATCCCACTTATTTCTCACTTCACTGCAATCACTATTCTCATACCAGGCCCTGCACGTTCCCTTTGCTCCATGCGTACCAAAAGATATGTTCTCCAAACAGACCATTTTGTTTCCTGCGCCTGCAATGATCTCCCCTGCTTGTCTAGTTGGCAAACTCCTATTCTTTTTTCAAGACCCTCAGATGCCATTTTCTTTGCATGGCCTTTCCTAGAGAGATAGGAAGAGAATGAAACCACTATTATAACTGTGTTTTAAGTATTAAATGAGATAATATACACTAAGAGCTTAGCACAGTGAGTGAACACAGCAAATGCTTGATCAATTGTAGTGATGGTTATTATGGCCCCTTAGGTAGACTCTATTTCTACTTCTCTAAGTATTTGTTAAAGGGTCCAGATATTATGTTCTATTTATCTTGGCAGGCGACAGTTTATTTGCCAGTACACCAGATAGTTAAGGGCAGGGACATCTTCTTTTCACCTCCATGTCCCTCACATTGAGCATCACATTGAGCACATAGTAGGAACTCAATTAATAGCTGATGAATGAGCAAATGACTGCATCAACACAAGGCAATGATTGTGTATTGTAATTAGCAAGGACACACCGGTTCTATGCTGACGGCTCTGACCTTTTCAGCAGGGATACCACATTTCAAACCTCTGACTTATCTTCATGAAATTAGAAATGGTTTAGAATGCCAAAGGGAGAGAGAATGTTCCCTGAGGCTGTCTCCCCAGTGGGGAGAACCACTGTGCTGGATCTTGGGGTCTTGAGTGAACCCTTGGCTGGGCTTGGTGCTGTCTGTCCTTTGTGGGCCAGGGTTGCCCTGAGCAGCCAGCCTTTTTGGGTTCAGCTGTGGGCCAGACACTGAAGGTGGAACAAAAGCGGCATTGATGCCCCACTCACAAAGCAGGCCCTTGGACAAGGATCAGAGGACTGTGACTGTTTCTCTCTTCCCAGACACAGAGCTCAGCTCCACCTCCGCCTTTAGGGCCTGGGGTAAAGTCAGCCACTGAGGTTCAGGTGGAAAGGATATGTAAGGGTGTGAAACTCCTCAAATGAATGTTGCTTGGTAGTTAAGAAATGGAGATGAATCAGTGGACATTTCATTCTGATGACAGAGTCGATCATTGTTTTAAGGATCCAATGGAGTGGTCACAGTCAAAGAGCTGTGCTCCAATCTTTTTATCAAAGACCCTTTAAAAACCATACGTCTCCCTGCCCTCAAGAACTTACACTTGAAATGTTTTTTGTCTCATATATAAATTTGCAGCTTCTATGGGAAAATTATTTCTCTATCGAACCGCACTGTGTGCCGGAGACTTTGCCTCCGTACTGTGTGCTTGGCATATTGTGTCTTTTTCCCCTTATAACAGCCCTATGAGGAGGGTATGTTTTTTCTATATGAGGAAACTGAGGATCAGGCAGTTTAAATAACTTATTTTAGACCAAACATCTTATAAATAACTGTATTAGTTAATCAGTTTCCCAATGTCACATAGCTTTTAAAATAATCTCAATAATAGCTAAGTGAAAAAGTAACTGTTCCTCTTATTGTTATTAAAATAAAAAATACTGCTGTAAGATATGTTAACCCAAATTTGTTAAAATTAGCATATAAATATATCAAAATATAATTGCCAAAGAAAGCTTCTAACTCGCATGATAATAAATTTTATTTTTACTTAATTGATGTAATTTGAGACAGAAACAAAGAAATGTGTTACTCTGGTTATCCCGTGCTGCTGTTTAAAAACAGTAAGACATTTGAAATATGGTAGTTTGTGGACTTCCACTACACCCTCCAAAGCCTGTGAGGTCTGAGACTTCCAGAATGGTACTACTATTTGTAAGTTGATTTTTAATGCACCGCACAAATGGCTGCATGCCAATTTTGTTCTTGGTGGCATTCTCTAAATTGAGGCAAGTTTCTTTCTATCAGGAAGGCATGCAGAGGTCTTTTCTTTGACCTGGATGCTTATCTGGAGAAAACACAATTTTAGGATTTCCTCAAGCTGTTTGCATAATCCCTGAAGGTGCAGATCATAAAGATTTCAAAGGCATTGTAGGACCTGAAGAAGAAATGAAAAGATCACCTTTGCCCTTAGCTTTGTGTGTCCATCAACCAGGGAATCTATGGGCCAGGCTTACTGGTGACTCCAGGTGTGTACAGAAGGGTCCAATTTCAAAGTACCTGGGGAACTCTTACTCTGAGACCCAAATAAGAGGTTGGGGCTTTGATTTGCAACAGAAAGACAGCCTCAAATTGTTTTGCAGATTCCTTGCTACTCCAAGAAATAAGATTCAGCAAGACCAGAGAATAACTTCCAGCTAAAAGGTAGTGGGATTCTTCTTGCTCTGTCAGCAAGAAGGGTGGGAGAACTGAACTGATAGGAAGACCCACAGTAACACCTCCTGATAGGTGAGGTGCAGAATATCACACTGGAGGGAACCCACTGCTGGAAAAGTGACAGTCATACTTTCCTGTGGTCACTTATCAAGCCAGCATAATCTGCAATTTGTCAAAGGCCTTTACTGACTTGGGTGTCATTTATTCTCACCACATTCTAAAAAGGTGTGGGCAGAACCATAATTTGAACTCAAAGAGATAGTGCACTAAAATGTGAACTCTTAGAGCCATTAAGTGTAAAGGTGTGGAGTGCAGCATTATTTATACATGTTTTTAAAAGATGAAGCAAGGGCAAGTTGATACACTTAAAGTGATTTTAGGAGAATATACACATTAGGAATATGATAGGGAAATCTTATTACTTATAAAGATATCTAAGATACAGTGTTAAGTGAAAAAAGAAGGATGCAACTGTATATACACAGTTATTGCAATCATAGGGAAAATGTATAGGACAGTGACTGAAAGGCATTCATAGGAGCTAACACTGATGGTGTACTATGTGCCAGATGCTCCATACAGCATGAATTATCACTCTTAAACCTTGCCAAAAAACAAAACAGAACAAAAACAACAACAAAAAAAAAACCTCTATGAAGAAGCTTCTAGAAACATCATATAAGGACAGATGAGGAAACTAAGGCTGAGAGAAGATAAAGTAACTTGCCCCAAATCACACTGTGGTGATCTGGTGGGCCTAAAAGCAGGTAACCTTAACCCCCTCTATATTAGAAAAACATGGTTCTGTTGTGGTTAGTGCAGTTATATGTACATTTTTTTTACTCTATTCTCTAGAGGCTCTGAAGTGTAATTTTATTAAATTTAAAACATTTTAGGGTGTGTATTAAGAAATTAGAATATTCAGATTATATACTCAGATCTCATTGGACAGTGAATGTCTGATAAGCTTATTGTTTTATCAAGCACAGGAATGGCAAGGTTACCCCAGATCAGATTCAGCCAACATTTTAAAAGCACTGGCTAGTGGGAAGATTAAATGAGATAAGTTATGTCAGGAGCTTAGCACAGTGCCTCGGGAACACTAATAAGCACTCAAGAGATATTATTTACTATTATTACCATGTGCCAGGTACTATCCTAAGGGCTCCCACATAGGTTACCTCATTTTATCCTCACAAACACGAGTGTCCCATTATTATTTATCTTCATTTTGCAGATGGAAAAACATTTGAGATTTGGAGGTTAAGTAACTCCCTCATTGCTGCTCAGTTATTAAGTGTCAAAGCCAAGGTTGGTGCCCTGCCCGCACCTGTGCCAGTCTCTAACACAGGTAAGGCATAGAGTCATATACTTGCTCAAACTGGTAGCACAATCTGGTATGGATTTTCCCTATCTGTGTATAAGTCCACACTGGAGAACCATCCAGGTAAGTTCAAACTTCTCATCCTGGGATTCCAAGTCCTCTGGCATCTTCCCTGCCTCTATCTGTCAAAACCCACTTTTCATTTCTTGTCCACAGATCTTCATTTTAACTGAGTTCTCCTGGTGCCTTGCACAGAGTTCTGCATTCTCTTGGTCTCACCTAATCCTCTCCAACCTTTAGGACCAGTTCAAGTTCAGTCTCTGCCAGGAAGCCCAACCACCCACATCAACCTCTCCCTCTTTTGACTTCCCACAGAATTTAGTTTCTATCTAATTATACTCCATGCCATTTAATCCCTTAAATAGTTAATGTAGCTACTCCACCTGGCAGAAGCTGAAAAAGAAAAGTGAGGGTTGAGGGGTAAAGGTGTTCATAGGCTTATGTAACTGACAAGTCCAGTGACTTTGGGGCACGATTGATGCCCAAATACACCAACTGGACCGGCTTGGTCATGTGGCCACTCTGATTTCGGTAAGGGTCACATGGTATTAAAATGCTGTGTCAGTTAGGTAAGGGTCAGCTCCACCCAGACAGAATGGGCATGAGGTGCTTTTCCGCAAAGGAAAAGCAAGCAGTTCTTGTCAAAAGAAGAATAAATGGACATTGGGCAAGCAAGCACAAGAGATGTCCCTTACCTTATTGAATTAAATTCCTCAGCACTTTAATAATAACTGTCCTTCACTGGTCAGGCACCAGACTGTAACCCCGTTAAGAACTGCCAAGCAGCGACAGGGCTCTTATTAACCTCAGCTCCACTGAAGTGAGCCAGGCCCCAGGGCAGAGCTACAAAGGGGAGCTTACAAATCTCTGACACAGCATTTTAATGCCACAGGGGATTTTTTTTTTCCTTTCCCACACATTGTGTTAACCCTTCGGGAACAGGGAGGAAACCCAGTGTAGAGCTCATTAGTGGCTTTCCTTCAGAGCTCTTCAAAGAGGCCCCGTCATTTGCCAACATGATTTTTCTTAATATTGTGCAGACGGCAGGCTAATCCATCTTCAAATGATCTAATTGCATCTAACTTTCTCTGAAGAAACACTGCATGGAGTTGCAATGTCTTAATTGTGGGGTGTATGCAGAGTGTCTCCAAGATTACAGACCCAAGCACTCAAACCAAAGCTGGGGAATTTCTAGTGGAGACTCTCAGGGGAAGAAAACAGAAGGTGACGATTGGCACACTGGTAAGCTTCATCATGTCCAGTTCTTAGGGACCAGTCTTCATAAAATTGAAGTCATGCTTTCACTTACTGGCTAGGAATTTCTACTCAGGGCTTGTAGCGGCTCCCCTGTGCCTTCAAAACCTTACTAGTGCATTTACCACGGAGAAAAATGGGTAAAATAAAGGAGCACATGGAGCAGGAAGGGGCACAAAGAGGAGTAGTTGGATATTCTGACTGCGCAAGAATAAGGACACCCAATTGGCTAGTATTTTCTCAGGGGCTCACTGACCTTCCACTCTCTTAGCCCAGATACCTTCATACACTTTACAAGAGGCCTAATTAAAGAAAACAAATTTATATAGAGGAGGGAAGCTAAGCAAAGTAGAGGTTCAGGGTGGTGAGACTGGAGATGAAGCCTGGAATTTCAATGCTTCTGCCTAGGTGAGAGAGGAGCACACGGAAGTGGGTGAGGTTGCCACGAATACCAAAGGCTCTCTTGCAGTTAGCATGTCCTTTAAATCTTGTCTATTTTATTTATCTTGCTTTTTCATCACAACTACTCTAGGGGGTGTTGAATTCTTATCTGAATTTACATTTGGGAAAAAACCAGGCTCTCAGATGAGGTCTCTGCTACAAGCTGGTGTCTAGCAGAGGTGGAATCCAGACACTGGGATCTGTGTGTTTGGAACTCAGAGGAGGACACCATCCACACCATCCATGAAGCCCTCCCTCGGACATGCCATGGAGCTAGTTGGAAGCTGAGTCAGGGTCATATACCAGTTGCCAGCACCCCTGAGGTTCCTGGCATGTGTGGGTACAGATAACCGCGGCTCTCCCATTCCCTGGCAGGCCTGTGGGAACTATTATTTTTACTAGGATGACGTCATGTATTAAACACTAACGTGGTTTTTGTCAACAACAGGCCTTGAGGTCTTTGTTCTCCTCTCCCCACAAACATATTTATATTGGCCCCAGTAAACAATATCCTACTTTTCATTTGCCTTCACAATCCCTTATGTCTCATCTGGTACACAATACACGGGAAATCAGGCTATCAGGGAACTGGCAGTAAACCTAAGGCACTTTATTAATTCCACCGTCAAGTCCCTACTGACAGTGAGAACCGATAGAGCTTATTTGGGTCCCTGCACCAGAGTCCTTCTTTCCTGGAGATTGGCCATATATATTTCCCTCTTAATCCAGAGCCCTCAAAGAGGCTCCGAGGGCCATTTACACACGACTCTTAAAGAAGCCATAGGAAGCAGGGCCCTAGTAATAGCAAACTTCTATCAAGGACTTGTCATATGCCAGGCATCACGCAAAGTGGATGACACAAATTATCTCCCATGATCCTTACAATTCTTCGAATAGATGCTATTGTTATTCCTATCTTTATAAAAGAAAACACTTCACAGGTTATTCTGCAACCTCAGAAGTTTCTCATCTCTAAGACAAGAAGTACTGGTGTTTTCCATTGCTCATTCTGTGTTTAGATATTAATCAAGGCCCTCTTCGTGCCAGGTGTAGTTTACAAAGATGAGTGGTCCTGCCTGGAGAACTAAACCATGGATCACAACATCGTGTAACATAAGGAAGCACCACAGTGGCGCGAGAGCAGAGAAAGGGAATCCCTTTCAGGCTGAGCTCTGGCAACTGAGAGAGAGGAGAGAACACCCTCCTTATTGGCTCTTCCCTCCTCTCCTAGAACACGGCTAATTGCTTCATCCCACGGAAGCCCTCTTCTCCATCATTGCTGAAGGCTATGGCTATTCTAAGAGACCAAGATTATAGAGGAATAGAAAATGGTAGACTTATTCTGTCTTCATGCTGTGAAAATCAGAGACACATCCACATCCCTCTCCCTGCAGTTGCCACTCATTGCTGATGATGGGAAAATCCAGATGAGGATGAAACCCATAAATACTTCTTCTAAGAGCCACCAAGTTTTATGGGTGTGTGTGTGGGAGGGTGGACCAGAACGGGACATGAGTTGATCACCACCTCTGTTCTAAGCAGTTAGGCATTTTGGATGCATTTTCTGATTTGATTCCATTTATCCTGTTTATTTATTTAATTTAACCCTTCACACCTGCCTCCTCTTCAAGCCATCTCAAATCCTCTTACTTTACAACTCACCTACCCCCACCTGGTCCACCTCATCAAACCACCTATTTTCACATCTAGACTAGTGCAAAAACTTCCTTATTGCTCTTCCAGTTCCTGCTCATACTCTTGTCCACCCTCTGCACAGATGCCAGACTGCTCTTGCTATTGTAAATGAGGACACATCACCCCTTTAGCTGAAACCCTCCCAAGGCTTCCATGGCTCTTGGCATGAAGACAGAATAAGTCTACCATGGCTTGCACAGCTCAGTAAGGCATAGCTCCTGCTCGCCTTTCTAACCTGAAGTCATACTTTCCACTACTCGCTCATCCAATTTCGGCCACACTGGCCTTCTTTCTGTTCCATGATCATGACAAAACCATTTCCCATGTCATGGACTTTGTTCTTGCTGTTATTTTGACTAGAATAGTCTTTCTTCCCCCGCTCTCTGCAAGCCTGGCTCATTCTGTTCCTCAGAGGTCAGCTCAAATGTCAGCCCCTTGGCAGAAAACCTTTACTCACCAAGCTGTCAAAGTTGCCCCTTTCCTACTCTCAGACATTACTCTCTGACACATTAGACTTTCTTCTTCCTATTTATCAGTCTCCATGTCTATTGTCCATTTCTCCAGATAGAACAAAGTTCTATGGGGACAAAGAGCTTGCCTCGTATTGTTCACCACCATATCCCTGAAGCCTTGGCTGGCACACATTGGCTGCTCCATCACTATTTTTTGAATGAGCAAATGAACCCCCACAAGGGTTCCTGAGATGAATATCATTTCCATTTTGCAGATGAAAAAACTGAAGCATAGGCCAGGTGTGGTGGCTCACACCTGTAATCCCAGCACTTTGGGAGACTGAGGTGTGAGGATGGCTTGAGGTGAGGAATTCAAGACAGTGGGATCCCATCTCTACAAAAAAATTTTAAAAAAAATTAACTGGGTGTGGTGGCACACACCTGTAGACCCAGCTACCTGGGACAATTACTTGAGCCCAGGAGGGTCAGGCTGCAATGAGTCATGATTGCACCACTGTACTCCAGCCTAGGTGACAGAATGAGACCCTCTCTCAAAAAACAAAATAAAAAAACTGAAGCTTAAAGGCGGGACAAGATTCAAATCCAGGTAGGCATGGCTTCAATACCAGGCCTCTCATTGCTATGACAGGAAGTCTCTCAAGGTCATCAAAACACAAGGAAGACACAGGTCACAACACGGATGAACCCTGAACACATTATGCTAAGTGAAAGAAGCCAAACACAAAAGGCCACATACTGTGTATGATTCCATTTATAAGAATTGTCATTTGGACCCTGGACATAGGCAGGATCATTTGCCTATATGAAATGTCCAGAGTAGACAAAACCATAGAGACAGAAAATAGATTAGTGGTTGCTAGGGGCTGGGAAAAGATGGGGAGTGACCACTTAACGGGTACAGGTTTTCTTTTTGGAGTAATAAAATTGTTCTACAACTAGACAGTGGTAAGGATCATATAACACTGTGAATGTACCAAGTGCCACTGAATATGCACTTTAAAACGGCTAAAATTGGGCCGGGCACGGTGGCTCACGCCTGAAATCCCAGCACTTTGGGAAGTCAAGGCGGGAGGATCACGAGATCAGGAGATCAAGACCATCCTGGCTAACATGGTGAAACCCCATCTCTACTAAAAATACAAAAAACTAGCCGGGCAAGGTGGCGGGCACCTGTAGTCCCAGCTACTCGGGAGGCTGAGGCAGGAGAATGGCGTTAACCTGGGAGGCGGAGCTTGCAGTGAGCTGAGACCGCACCACTGCACTCCAGCCTGGGCAACAGAGTGAGACTCCGTCTCAAAAAAAAAAAAAAAGACTAAAATTGTATATTTTATGTCATGTATAGTTTACCACAATAATAATAATAAAAAGAAAGGGAGATTTCCCAGGAAAGCCAGGTACCCACACCTACTTGGAGACTGGGCCAGGAACTGTGGCCTCCCTGGCTCCTCTGCAGCACTGGCTGCCTTCTCCCATTGTCATGAACCTCTGCAGGATCTGCCTGCTAGAGTGGTGGGCTGTTTCAAAATTAACCCTAATCTAAAAGAATAACATTTTACTTTGCAACTTCGTGGTGTTTCTTTTTGCAATTTACCCTTTCTCTTTAATCACGATGATCACCCAAACAATAACACACATGAACACGTGCACACACACACACACACACACAATTTAACCCAAGAGGAAATGTAACCTCCTGAATGCTGCTTTGAAATCCTATCAGACTGCTGCTCCTATTTTCTGAATTTCTATTTTTAGCCCTAAACAGAAAACTGATTCAAACATGTACTATTGTGGAGAAGTTATGAGTTCTGTAGTGTTTTAGGCAAGGAAAGTCTCTCTGAAACAGAAAAGTAATGGAAAAAAGAGATGGGAAGAAGATATGCCACAAATTTCATAATGGATCACATAACAGTTTGTTGTGCAAAAAGAATTTTAAACATAATAAAGTGGACAATAACAAAGAGATCCTTTTCAGCAAATACACAGTGATTTTGGTTTCTTTTAAAAGTCCCCTCCCCAGTTAAAAAAAATTGATGAAATTGGCCACCTGAAACTGAATTAAATAAATCTCCTACAAAAAAATGTCTACACAATTTTAACAGAATCTGTGCTTGAGACTTTGGACAGCTATAAAACCACTTTCAGATACAGAGATGGTAAAAGAAATAATTATTTTAGCTATTATTTAGTTTATAGAATATAAAAACAAAATCAACTGACTAAACTTTTGAAAAATTGCGAAACTTTTCTTCAGTTTTTGATGAGGATGAGATACAAGAGAAACTTGAAAATATATATTTTGGGTATGTTTACTTTAAAGGACTTCCAAATTCATAAAGAAATGTCAGTTTGCAGCCTGTAAAACAGAACTTGTGGAGTACTTTATAATCTTTATCTATCAAAGAATTTCATTTAGGTATGAAAAAAATAGTTTCTATCACAATGGATGGTACTCTAGCCATTAGGTCAAAAAACTAGACTTAGTGGAATTGTAAAACAATACTGATGGTTCCTTTATTGCTTTGTTGTACTTTGTGAAACAAACTGAAAATATATGTGCTCAGTTTTCTGAGACAGACTTTATAAATTAAGGTATTGTGGATACAGTTGTTAAAATCATTTCATATATATGTGCAAACAGAATCATTGACAGTTTGCAAAGATGTTGAAAAAAAACAAAGGCAATGGATTTAATGATCTTATATTCTTTGCCAGTGCTTGCTGATTGACTGTAGAAGAGTTTTACAAAGATTTACTGCACCGCTAACTCCACCTCAAGACTTTCTTGAAATGGAAGGATGGTTGCCAAATAATAATCAAAGTAAAAAAGATGGCAATATGATTTACATTTTTGTACTGATACTATGTTGTGTGTGAACAAACTTAACATGCAGCTCCAGCAAAAGGAAAAGCTTATTGTAACCTAGCTAGACAGGTATAAAGAATGTGTGTTGGAACTGAGGCTTTTCACAATACAAATCAACAATCATGATGTTTTTAGACATTTAACACAAATCAATATGCTGAAGATTTTAATTGTAATTGACATCATTTTGTAAATTGCCTGCATAAACTACAAGAAGAATTTAAATGTTTTGTTGACATTGATAAATTTAGTGTTGCTTTTTAATTTATGCAATATCCCTTTGAATTTGATGTAAATAATACTGAGTTGATACAAGATTTAGTGAATTTATTTAACTTGGATAGAAATAGTTTGAAAAATGATACACTGTGCTTCAAAGTCAATTCAATTATTCTAAAAATGATGAACCAGCTTTATCAACATGGATGCAAAAATGAAAGAAAAATAGTGTTTCGGTATTTGATGCAGTTACTAGAAAATTGAGTATATTTGAAATAACTTGGGAATGTAAACCTCTATTTTTAATTATTCATTTTATAAAATATAAGCACAGATCAAGTATGACTTTTTTTTTTTTTTTTTTTTTTTTTGAGATGGAGTCTCCCTCTGTCATCCAGGCTGGAGTGCAGTGGTGTGATCTCAGCTCACTGCAAGCTCTGCCTCCCGGGTTCATGCCATTCTCCTGCCTCAGCCTCCCAAGTAGCTGGGACTACAGGTGCCCAGCTAATTTTTTGTATTTTTAGTAGAGACGGGGTTTCACCATGTTAGCCAGGATGGTCTTGATCTCCTGACCTCATGATCCACCCGCCTTACCTCCCAAAATGCTGGGATTACAGGTGTGAGCCATCGCGATCGGCCTTCTTTTTTGTGTGTGTATGTGTGAAACAGGGTCTCCCTCTGTTTCCCAGGCTGAAGTAAGTATAGTAGTGCAATTTTGGCTCACTGGAACCTCTGCCTCCTGGGCTCATGATCCTCCCACATCAGCCTCCCAAGCAGATGCGACTACAGGCATGTGCCACCATGCCAGGCTAATTTTTGTATTTTTATTAGAGACAAGGTTTCACCACATTGCCCAGGCTGGTCTCCAACTCCTGGGCTCCTGTGAGTCACCCACTGCGGGCTCCCAAAGTGCTGAGATAATAGGCGTGAGCCACTGTGCCTGGCCTCAAGTATTTCCGACGAAAATTTAGCATCTGAATTAAGATGTCCTGTAAATATAAACTACAGGTACTCATTGGATTTTGAAGACTTAGAAAAAAAGAATATGAGCTATCCCATTATAATAATTATAATACAATGTATATGTATATCAAAAGATTACATTGTATACCTTAATTATATATAATTGTTACTTGTCAATTATATCTGAATAAAGCTGGGTAATAATTTTATATTGATTTCATGTTGAAATGATAATATTTTGGATATGTTGGGTTAAATAAAATATATATTAAAATTAATTTTATGTGTTTCTTTCAACTTTTTAAAATTTATCTTAAGACTAGTCCAAGTGCCGTCATGTTTACAACTGATTGATCACAAGCAATCGCAAATTTCGTTGTTCCTTCTCCACTCTCACTGCTTCATTTGACTAGCCTTTAAAAATGTAGCTTAAAAGTGAGTTTAGGCTGGGCGCTGTGGCTCACGCCTGTAATCCCAGCACTTTTTGGCAGGCCAAGGTGGGCGGATCACAAGGTCAGGAGATCGAGACCATCCTGGTCAATATGGTGAAACCCCATCTCTGCTAAAAATAAAAAATTAGCTGGGTGTGGTGGTGGGCACCTGTAATCCCAGCTACTTGGGAGGCTGAGGGAGAAGAACGGCGTGAACCTGGGAGGCGGAGCTTGCAGTGAGCCGAGATCTCGCCACTGCACTCCTGCCTGGGTGACAGAGCGAGACTCCATCTCAAAAAAAAAAAAAAAAAGTCAGTTTAAAATTACATATGTGGCCTGTAAGATGTTTCTAGTGGACAGCAATGCGCTAGAGACACAGATAAATATCACAGCCCTCATCATGTTATATTTTAATGGCCTTGAGAGAAAGTCGGGGTTTCATGTAAGCACATAGGACAGCTGTTCAGCCAGTCTTAGAATAATGAGTAGAAGACAAGGACATCAGAAGCTGGCCACAAAAATATCAGGCCATCCACTGAAGTAATAGGCATTTGTAATGACTGAACCATGATAACTTTTCTATTATCTATGGAATACGTCCCATCCCAGTGGCAAGTATTTATACCTGGATGACTTTACCATTGTTCAAGTTCTAGAATTGGGTTCCTGAATTACATACTAAGCAAGGCCAAGAGGGCTGAAAAGCACAGGGTGATCCCAGCTGGACTGAATTGACCCCAGACTAATCTTCAGAACCACTAACGATCGGCAATCACTATGAAACGTATTTACTAAAGGTAAGTGATGCTCTGAAACTATGAGTCTTCAAGTTGTTTGGGGCAGGATGTATCAGTCAGTTAGCATTATTTAGTAATAATAATTGGATGTACGATTTGCACCTGGTTTCAGTGGAGTCTTGGGGTGTATGTCACACAGCTGGAATGTGCCCATGTGATCAGCTCACTATAAGTGACCTCCACTACTGGACTTCTTGGAACCAAGGTTCTGCACGTTTGCCAGTAAACCTTCAAGACCTGGAGATACAGTGCCCTATGCAACCCAGTTTTAGGAGGATAAAGAAGCCTGTGTCTGATATCTCTGGGACCCCTGCATTACCTATCTGTCTTCTGCTGTTGCTGTGCTGTTTCCCTTGTCTGTAATAAAACTGCCCCATGAGGATAAACTATTTGAGTGTTGTGAGTCCTTTCAGCAATCAAACACTTAAGGTGACTAAATGTGCAATTCAGGTAAGAGTTCATCAACTGATCATCTCCCCACAATAAGGACAGGCAGTATAGCAGACTGGCCAAAGTCTGAGCTCTGGAGTCCACCTGCATGGGCTCAGATCAAAGCTTCATCCTTTGCTGAATCTCTTTGAGTAAGTAAATGGGGAACCAATGGTCTATTAGTTCTTGTGCAAAGTTTTATAAAAATGCCTGGCACAGAGTAGCACTTAGTAAGTGTTTGCCACAGTTAGCAAATTCTGTCTTTGGAGGCCCAAGAAGCAAATATCTAGAAGTTTACTGTCTCTGTTTTTAGCCTTCAAAAGTTCATTAATATTGAGGTCTAGATCAGAGCAGCCCTCTACACAATTAAAAATTACTTGTTATGATAAAGGGCAAGGGTATGATGATTTATCAACTTTTTTATTTTGCTAGATAGAAAATGAAAATACCAAGGTATCTAGTCAAAGCTATCAGATGGCTGTAAGATCAAAGGAGAAAAGAAAAAATATTCTGAAAATCAGACAGTACTATAAATATAAGAGGTCTGCTTATTCTTGTTCCTTTTTAGTTTCTCTTGGGGAGTTTTACTCCCTTCAAAGCTTTGTTCACCAACTTAGCCAAATGTACCATGTCTGCCCCCTCAGCCCTGACCTTTGCTCCAGGCCTCAGTTCCACAATCCAAACTGTCCACTGAATGTTCTACCTGAAGGTTGGGCAGGAATTGAAGCTTTGAATGCTTTATCTTCTCCCCAGCCTGTTTCTTCAAGGCTGTCTCCAGGCTCAGCTATCTAGTTGCATGGAAATCAATCTGGGGTATGAGTGCTATTGCTGGGCCTGTTTGTCTTCAGATCCGTTCCTTGCCCATTTCCTGCTTGGGTCAGCATCTGCAAGGCAGATGACCTCTGCAGGCTATGATTCTCAGGCTCCCTGTGTCATAGAGTTTCTTGCAGCATTCCCCTAATGGGAGAAACTGGCTGGCATTTGAAAGTGGGAAGGAAGAGAGCAGCCAAGTTGTTTCTCCCATTTCTTTTTGCCTTGGGTGATAACCCCAGCAGTGGAAGCATCTTCTGATGACTCCAGTGCCCACAGAACAGACATGCCACCATTCCAGCCTCCAAAGATGACCTGAAACCTAGGCTCTGGTAATATTACCCCTTCTATTTTTTCCTCCAACCTAAGTGTAGCTGGGGCTTCTGTCTGCTGCTGATGCTGCATCACAATTCCTTGTTTGTTTTTTTTTTTTTGGCAAACTTCATCACCTGTGTAACAAGTTCCCTACGTTAAATTCCCTGTGTTAAACAGTCCAGAATTTGTTCTGCTTTCCTGATTGGATCCTGATGATGCTGTAGGCATGTTGCCATCCACACACAGTTTCTGCTGCTGCAACACCTTTGGTGTCTACAATATGGCATTGGGGCAGAGAGAGGGAGAGGTAGAGCTGGGCTAATGCAAGTTCCTTTCAGGTGAGAAGGGGGATTGGAGAGGGTCCTATCTGGTTGCATGGACATGACATCACTTGGGGTGATCTGATAAAATATCATGACTGGGCACCACTCTGAGAGATTCTGATTTATCTTATCTAGGATGTAGCCCAGGTATAGGTAATTTATAAAGCTCCCTGGGTGAGTCTAAGGTCGAGATGGAGTTGAGAAGCACTGCCCTAGATAATGAGACCCCAGCGGTTGTTGCTTTTGGAGCATGTGTGACTGTGTGAATGAGTGTGTTTGTGTGTGTATGGGAGAGAGACAGACAGAGAAAGAGACATACAGAGGACAGCAACAGATGACAAACTATCCATAAAAATTTTTTAAAATAATTTTTAAAAAAGAGGAGAGCAATTAGATAAAATTGTCAACACTGACACTGACAAAAGCCAGAGGCTTAACAAAGAAAGAAGAACCTTGCACATTCCACTGAAGAAGTTGGAGAGGATTAGAATATGCCATCCCACATTATGCTTCACTGGCATATTCACTATTTTGGGCTGAAGGCAACTGAGAAACAAAAGATTCAGGAAGGGCTGTCTTCCCCCTTTCTATCAAAAGTCAAGGCATACATTTCCTGTGAGAAAGATCTCCTCCCTAAACCACGAAGAAGAAAACATTCATGCTACAGAAGATAATGAGCTGACGATGAGAGGAATCTGTACAAACAAACCTTGCTAACATAACACTTCTTTTCCATTAGTTTCTTCCATGCATTTTCTAGTCACTTTCCCACAATTTACCACCCTATCCCAAACCTCTTTTTCCTTTGCCTTATCATGTCTTCACAATTTATCATTCTTGATTACAATGGTATACGAGCCCCTGGGTCTAACCATATCTTTGGGGTTCCACTTTTTTCTAAGAAACCCCCTGTGTCATGTAAAAATATTAACATCAAATAAAATTTGTATGTTTTTTCTTTTGTTAATCTGTCTTTTCAAAATTCATTTCAAAGGCTCCAGCCACAGAACCTAAGAGGGTAGGGGAGTGTCTTTCCTACCCTACAAAGTCGAAGGCTAATTACATACAACATTTATGCAAAGAACTTATCATTATGCTTAGCCACCCTTTAACATCATCAAGATTATTCATAACATTTCATTAGCTGTGTTTGTTGTGAGATTCAGTTGTTTCCTTCAAAAAGCTCTATGAGTGTATAAGATGTGATGAATCAATAATGAACCTGCATTCACAAGTCACACATGCAAAGCTAGAAATCTTGTTTTCTTATCAGCCTTCTGGGCCTACCAGTCAGGCAAAAAGGTCAGTGTTTTAAAAACACCCACATGGGCCAGGAGCAGTGGCTCTCACCTGTAATCCCAGCACTTTGAGAGGCTGAGGGGGGCAGATTATGAGGGCAGGAGTTCACGACCATCCTGGCTAACACGGTGAAACCCTGTCTCTACTAAAAATACAAAAAATTAGCCGGGTGTGGTGGCGGGCGCCTGTAGTCCCAGCTACTCAGGAGGCTGAGGCAGGAGAATGGCATGAATTCGGGAGGTGGAGCTTGCAGTGAGCCAAGATGGCGCCACTGCACTCCAGCCTGGGCGACAGAACAAGACTCCATCTAAAACAACAACAATAACAACAACAAACACCCACATGAAGACATTAAGAGGCTGAATCCACCACCACACTGCCTCCTGCTATAATCCTTTCGTTCAATTTAAAACATAGGCAGTCACCCAACATGGAAGGGGCCTAGTGAAGAAATACGGCAAGAAAATTCTGTTCTATTTAACAGAAGGCAAGCAGAGCCTGCTACTGACCAGCAAAAGGAGCAGTAATTCCCTCTGCACCCAGGAGGGCACAATACCACAGTCACTTCAGAATTTGAGGGAGAGTTTCCAGGTGAGAGTTCCCTGGAAAAATCGTTCACACTGTTTGAAACTACCTACATAAGATCTTGTTTAGAATGGACAGGATAGAAGTTCCTGACAGATAAAAGAGGGTCATTAACACCTCAGGGTACAGAAAGAGAATCTAGGAGCAAATTGCATGAAATTCAGAGCAATGGAAAGATCTTACTATAATAGAGGAAATATTGAGTTTCAGTTAGTCATCAAATGCAGATAGAAAAAAAATCATAAAAGACATTGAGCCCAAGTGCTTCACTTTGCAAAGAAACAAACTTGGGGCCCAGAGAAAGTAAGCAAATTTGCCCAGGGTCACTGGCTAGTGAACTAGTGAGTTACATAGAAAGAACTAGCATCTGGCCAGGCACCTCTTCTCTAAACTGCTTCTCTAAGTGTGTGAACCAGCAGCACCAGCACCCCCTGGGAGAGTGTAAGAAATGCAGTCCCAGGCCCCTCCCAGACGTGCTCTTTCAGAATTTGCATTTTAACAACCACCCCAGGTGATCTATATGTACATTACAACTTCAGAAGCACTGCTTTAAAGTACACTTTGATTTCTCTGGGGTTTTTGGTTCGCCTACAGCCAAGGTTGGAATAGACATTTTCTCCATTCCTTGAGCACTACTTTTTCTGCAACCGATTGTAGAAGCTGATATTAAAACTTATAAATGTAGGAAGGGAAAGTGTAAATGACGTAGAATGAAGACTTTTGACTGGTTTTGTTGCTGACACCCATTTCTGTGACTTAAAAACAGCTAATCAAAGATCTGGAACACAGAAAAAAGCTTGGTAAAGATGTGTTGAACAAATAAAAAACCTTGTCGTATGTGAAGAAAAGCTTTCAGGACACAGACTTCCAACGTTCAATTTAACACACATTTGTTAAGCATCTACTATGTGCTAGCTGCTGTGTAAGTGGGAGATACATTCGTTACTAACAGACTGAGAAACAGATAGACTGAGAAACTCACAGCCTGGTGAACAAGCTCTCAAAAAGTTGTACGCCTAGAAGGCAAGGAGGTATCTTCACCCTTCTCCCTTTAAATGTGCCCTGCACACAAAGATACCACTTGCCAATATTCACAAGTAATATTTTAATAGGAAAGTTTCCAGGCTTTATTCATACAGTGGGGATTGTTGAGTGATGGGGGTGGATTGGGACATAAGAGCTTGGCTTCTCAACCTTCTGTACTTTTACTTACTCCCCCACTGGACTGGCAAATCCTTCTTATCTAATCTGTCCACACATTCCCTCCATCTGCTCCTTCTCTGCAGAGTGCTGAGTCTAGGATGGTTTGATGAAGAGATGGAGGTTCACTGCTTGACTGAAGGAATGGCGCTCTGTGTCCTGGCCCAGCTGCCAAGTGACTTCCTGGTCTCCTCTCTATAAGACGTCTCACCCCTGAACTGCTTGAGTAGCTGTGTTGAAAGTTATCCTTGAGTTTATCTTGGGTTGCATACTACATTATCACTTCTTGAGTTGGGCTAGCACCCAGCCATGCTTCTTCACTATGGCTAACACTTGGAAATGGATAAAAGAGGAAAATAGTTCATCGAAAGCTGGTCACTTTGTTCTCTGCAGAAAGGGACTTTAGCCAAAGGCCAATCAGAGAAAAGGAAATAAAGGCTTCAAGGTCTCTGGTTGGGGTTCACAGCTGGAAATATTATCCAATAGAAGAACTCTGGCTGGAAAGAAGGAATAGCCTCTTTGCTGAGATAGCATTGATGATGATAATGTTAGTAATATTATCAAGCTCCTAATATGTGTTAGGTACAGTGCTAGCTACTGTATATGCATCATTTTATTATGTCATTTAATCTTCTCAACAACCCTATGAGATAGATATTTTTTTAACCATGCCCTTTTTATAGACTGATTCTGCAGGAGACTGCAGAAGACAAAAGAAAACTTAAATTCATTCAAAGCTAATTATACACCAAGTCCCATGTTAGGATTTCTCATATGTCATAAGATAGGTGAGAGAATGGATGGATAGGAAAAAAAACTAACGCTTGTTAAGAATGGAATTTTATGGCATTTTAATTTGCCCTATTCTCATTTTCCTTTCTCAAGTTCTGAGGTAACCGTGAAAACTAGCACCCCAGCTGTCACTAGAGGAGGCAGGATGAATCTGGAGCTCCTCAGTTAACCTAGTGATCAGTTAACAATTGGACAGAGATTTCCTTAAGCCTCTTGGCAAAAGGTAGGAGACTTACTGGTTTAAGGAAATTTCTGTCCAATTATTAACTAGTTACTAGGCTGAATGGAGACATGTTTTTTTTTTTTTTGTTTGTTTGTTTTTTTTTTAAGATGGAGTCTCACTCTGTCACCCAGGCTGGAGTGCAGTGGCATGATCTCAGTTCACTGCAACCTCCCGCTCTCAGGTTCAAGATATTCTCCTGCCTCAGCCTCCTGAGTAGCTGGGATTACAGGCCCATGCCACCATGGCTGGCTAATTTTTGTATTTTTAGTAGAGATGGGGTTTCACCATGTTGGTCAGGCTGGTCTCGAGCTCCTGACCTCAGGATCTGCCCTCCTCGACTTCCCAAAGTGCTGGGATTATAGGTGTGAGCCACTGCGCCTGGCAGAGACTCCTCTCTTTAAAGGGAGTACATGACAGAAAATACAGACTGTACAGAATTAATTCAGGAAATTCACTAAACAAATGGCAAAAACAGCACACAGCAACATCAGAAGAGAGGCAATCTGATTTCCACAGTTGTCACAATACACCATTTCAATATCCAGTTTTCAGCAAAAGTTAGTTCTTTGCCAACAAAGTTGCCAAATCTTTAGTTAGACTAGCTAGTCTGACCAAGGGAAAAAAACGAAGACACCAATTATTAAAATTAGGAATAAAAAAGGGACTATTATTACTGATGTTACAGAAATTTAAAAAATGATAAAAGAATAAAATAACTTAGATAATCTCAATGAAATGGAAAAATTTCTAGAAAGACATAAACTACCAAAACTGACTCAAGAAATGGAAAAATTTAAATAGACCTATAACAAGTAAGAAAGTTGAATTAGTAATTTTAAAACTTCCCACAATGAAAAATTCAGGCCCAGATTACTTTTCTGGTGATTATACCAAACATTTAAATAATAAACAAAAATCCTTTACAAACTCTTCTTAAAAACTGGAAGACAAAGGAACACTTCCAGTATATTCTGAGGCCAATGTTATCCTACATCAGAACTAGACAAAGCCATCACAAGAAATGCAAAGCACAGACCAGTATCTTTTATAAACATGGACTCAAAAATCCTCAACAAAATACCAGAAAGCTGAATCCAGCAAAAGATAAAAAGAAAGTATATACCATGGCTAAGTAGAAATTATTCTAACACAAGCTTGGTTTAATGTGCAAAAATCAATTAATGTGATATATCACATTAATATAATGAAGGACAAAAAAAAAAAAAAAAAAAAAAAAACCACCATGATCATCTAAATGGACACACAAAGAGGATTTGACAAAATCCAATAGCTTTTCGTAGTAAAATAAACACAGAAGAAAATAGGAATAATAGGGAATTTTTCAATCTGATAAATGGTATCTATAGAAAAACTGAGCTAACATCATATTCAATGGTGAAAGACTGCAATTTTTTCACTTACGACAAGGAAAAAAACCAGGACGTCCACTCTCACCACTTATATTCAACATTGTACTGATGGTTCTAGCCAGGGGCAATAGAGCAAGAAAAATAAGTAAATGGCATCCAAATTGAAAAGAAAAAAGTAAAACAATCTCTTTTTGCAGATGACACAAGCTTGTAGATAGAAAATCCTCAAGAATTCACAAAAAAGTGCAAGAACTAAGAAACAAGTTAGCAAGGGTATAGTATATAAGATTAATATACAAAAATAATTGTATCCTCTATGTAGTAGCAATGAATAATCTGAAATGATATTAAGAAAAAAGTTCCATTTCCAATAGCATGAAAGAGAATTAAATACTTAAGAATAAATTTAAGAAAAGAGAGCAAGACTTGCACACAAAAATCTACAAAACATCATTTAGAGAAGTTAAATAAATGGAAAGACATCCATGCTCATGGATTAGATGACTTAATACGGTTGAGACAGCAGTACTCCCCAAATTAATCTACAGATTTAATGCCATCCTTATCAATATTCCAGCTGACTTTTTGGCATAAATTAATAAACTGACCCTAAAATTCATATGGAAATGCAAAGCACTCAGAATAACAACAAAAAAAAGTCATGAAGAACAATATAGAAAGACATAATGACCAGTTTTACGTCTCAACTGTCAAGGCACAGTCCCAAGTTATTCAAATACTAGTCTAGGTGTTGCTGTGAAAGTACTTTATAAATTTTATTAACATCTACAATCAACTGACTGGTTGTAGGAGGTCATCCTCAATAGTTGAGGCGGGCCTGATCCAATCAGATGAAAGGCCTTAAGAGGTTTCTCTGAGGAAGAAGAAATTCTACCTGTGGACTATGGCATGAGTAACTTCTCCAGACTTCCTAGCCTGTGCCTCCTGGCTCCCTGCCCTAAAGATTTTAGCAAATTCTTTGTAACACATCTCTTTTTATATGTATACATACACAAATTTTACGGGTTTTGTTTCTCCAGTGGAATACTAATACAGAGTACTCATATTTCCTGATTTCAAAACTTACTACAAACCTATAGTAATCAAGACTTTGTAGAACTGAATAGGGATAGACATATAGACACATGATTAATTAGTTTTAACAGAGTGTCAAGACAATTCAATGGGTAAACAGTGGTCTTTTCATCAAATGATATTGGGACAACAGGGTATCCACATGCAAAAGAATGACCCTGGACTCCCACCTCACACTGTATACAAAAATTAATTCAAAATGGGCCAAAAACCAAAATGTAAGAGCTAAAACTGTAAATAAAAACTTTTAGGAAAAAAATAGAGGGGGAAATCTTTGTAAGCTTGCATTAGGCGATGATTTTCAAAATCACAACCAACCAAAGCATGGGTAATAAATTGGATGTCATCAAAATGAAAAACTTCTGTGTTTCAAAGAACACTATCAAGAAAATGAAAAGAAAATCTACACAATGAAAGTATTTGCAAATCATATATCTAATAAGGGTATATACCCAAAATAAGTGACTCTTACATCTCAAGAATAAAAAGACAATTAATTCAATTTAAAAAGTGGGTAAAAAGTTTGAACAAACATTTCCCCAAAGAAAACAGACAAATGGGTCGGGTGCGGTGGCTCAAGCCTGTAATCCTAGCACTTTGGGAGGCCGAGACGGGCGGATCACGAGGTCAGGAGATCGAGACCATCCTGACTAACACCGTGAAACCCCATCTCTACTAAAAAATACAGAAAACTAGCCAGGCGAGGTGGCGGGCACCTATAGTCCCAGCTACTCGGGAGGCTGAGGCAGGAGAATGGCGTAAACCCGGGAGGCGGAGCTTGCAGTGAGCTGAGATCCGGCCACTGCACTCCAGCCTGGGCGACAGAGCAAGACTCCATCTCAAAAAAAAAAAAAAAAAAGAAAAGAAAAAGAAAACATACAAATGGCCAATATGCACATGAAAAGATGTTCAACATCATGAGTCATTAGGAAAATGCAAATCAAAACCACAATGAGATACCATTTCACACTCACAAGGATGGCTATAATAATTTTTTTTTTTTTTTAGATAGAGTCTTGCTCTGTTGCCCAGGCTGGAGTGCAATGGCGTGATCTCGGCTCATTGCAACTTCTGCCTCCTGAGTTCAAGTGATTCTCCTGCCTCAGCCTCCTGAGTAGCTGGGATTACAGATGCCTGCCACCACACCTGGCTAATTTTTTGTATTTTTAGTAGAGATGGGGGTTTCACCACATTGGCCAGGCTGATCTCGAACTCCAGACCTCAGGTGATCCACCTACCTCGGCCTCCCAAAGTGCTAGGATTACAGGCATGAGCCACTGCACCCAGCTGGCTATAATAAATTTTAAATAAATAAATAAATAAACAAACAAATAATTTTTAAATAAGGAAAATAAGTGTTGGAGAGCACGTGGAGAAATTAGAACCCATATACTATCCTTCTGCAAAGACAAAATACTGCAACCCCTTTGGAAAACAGTTTTGCAGTTCCTCAAAAAGTTAAATGTAGAATTACCATATACCCCGGGAATTCTATTTCTAGGTATATACCCAAGAGAATTCAAAACACATACTCCCCAGTGCACATGAACGGTCATGGCAGCATTATTCAGAATAAGCAAAAAGTAGAAGAAACCCAAATGTCCATCAACAGAAGAATGGATAAACAAAATGTGGTATAGCCCTGCAATGGACTGTTATTCAGCTATAAAAAGGATGAAGCACCAATGCATGCTATAATTTATATGAACCTCAACATCCTTATGCTAAGTGAAAGAAGGCAGACACAAAAGGACATATATTGTCGGATTCTACTTATATGAAATGTCTAGAATAGGCAAATTCATAGGGATAGGAAGTAAATTAGAAGCTACTATAGCTGGGAGAAGTTTCTTTTTGAGATGATGGAAATGTTCTAAAATAAGATAGTAGTGAGAGTTGCAAAATTTTGTGAATATAGTAAAAAGACTGAGTTGCAGACTTCAAAACAGTGAATTTTATGGTTAACTGTATCTTAATAAAACTGTTATTAAAAAAAGAAAGGTCCCTGCCCTGGGCCTACATACAAAAAATACACGGGAATATATGTAATGAGAGTAAAGAGTACGCATGGAACCCTTCGCCTCTTGGGATCTGGCAATGAGTGCTCGCACAATGTAACCAAAACCTTAGACATCCACTGCTGTGACCAGCACTGTTCTGGCCCAGGGAACATTTCTCTACATGTATTGCCCTCTGTCCTTGGAATAGAAGGTGACCACAATTGCATACAGTCAAAGTTTTGTGTATTGTGACACTGCCAATGGAGGAGATGGACACTTCTTAGAGCCTAGGAGAAACTACGGTGGCAGAGCCACTTCAGCAGGAGAAAAGATCAGTTAACCAATGTGTCAAATTCTTCCTCTCAGTTTAATGCAAAAGATTCTTGCACAACAAACTATCATTCCCAATATTACCAAACATCTACTTTCATTATATTCCAACCAGTGCTTCTGAAAGCTCTCACAGATTAGAATAATATTTGCAAGAATTTTGCAGGGCTGAGAAAAACTTTGCAATATCAAGTGTTATGGGTTGAACCATGTCCTCCCCAAATATGTATCTTGAAGTCCTAATTTCCAAGCACCTCCGAATGTGACCTTATTTGGAAATAGGTCTTTCCAGAGGTCATCAAGTTAAAATGAGGCCATCACGGTGGATCCCAATACAATATGACTGGTGTCCTGATAAAAAGGGGAAATTGAGGGCTGCACATGTAGGAAGACTACCATGTGAACACCAAGGCAGAGGCTGGGGAGATGCATCTATAAGCCAATGAATACGGAAAAATTCTGACACACTTCTAGAAAAGAGAAATCTTTCCTCATAGCCATAAGAAGGAACCAACCCCATGAACACATTGATCTCATACTTCTAGCCTCCAGAACTATGAGATACTAAATTTCTATTGTTTTTGCCATGCAGCTTGTGATACTTTCCAGCAGCCCAAGAAAATTAACACATTAAACAATTCAGATTATTCTTAAATTTGTATAAACCTAGGATAATGTATGAAGTATGATATTGATTTATATGATTAAATTATAATATTATGTAATATATTCTACAATAATGATTGTCATATATGATCCCATTTCCGTGTTTGAACATGACATGTATGATTCTTAGTTCATTTCCAAATTTAAGTATCACTTTAGGAGTTTTATTGATAACTACAGTTGCCACTGGCTCTGGGGAGTGAAGTTTCTCCAAATTAAAATTAGTTTTACAACGTAGGAGTTACAGCTGGGCATGGTGGCTAGCACCTGTAGTCCCAGCTACTCGGGAGGCTGAGGTGGGAGGACTGCTTGAATGCAGAGGCAGGGGTTGCAGTGAGCCAAGGTCATGCCACTGCACTCCAGCCTGGATGACAGAAAGAGATCCTGTCAAAAAAAAAAAAAAGGAAGAACGACAACAACTTACGAAATTTGTTCAAGCCGGGTGCAGTACTTCACGCCTGTAATCCCAGCACTTTGGGAGGCCAAGGGAGGTAGGTTGCTTGAGGCCAGGAGTTCGAGACCAGCCCGGCCAACATGGAGAAACCCCATCTTTGTAAAACATACAAAAATGTGCCAGGCACGGAAGTGCGTGCCTGTGGTCACAGCTACTCAGAAGGCTGAGGTGAGAGGATGGCTTGAGCCCAGTAGGCAGAGGTTGTGGTGGCCCAAGATCATACGCCACTGCGCTTCAGCCTGGGTGATACAGCCAGACCTTGTCAAAAACAAAAAGGAAAAGAAAAAGAAAAATAAATTTGTCTAATTTAGCAGTTATCAATAGAATATACACTGTAAAAATCTTGCATAAAACTACTTAGGTAGTCATTTACCTGAAAGGAAGGCAAACAAATTTTTATGGAACTAATATATAACAATCTATGAATTATATATACTATCTTTGGCCCATGAACAAGACATCCAGACACGTATAATAATGATTAAAATAGCCATTTTTGGTAGTTCCTGGCTCTTAATCATTTAAAACACCCCATAACTTTCTATGTATTTTAAAATTGTATCGTTAAAAAGGTATATTTGACACTGTGGGAGGATAGGACATATTTTATTCAACAATTTTGCTAGCTTGATTTGTAACTTTTAAATATTTAGGTATATGGTGTGTGAACTTCCACTTGTACTCAGGCCCCAGGTCCTATAATTGTTAGGGGTAGGCCAGGACCCAGCAATGACAGAAGAAATGAAGCCTAAATCTATGAATGGAAACCAAACTAAAATATTAAACTTCTTCCTACTATAAACTAAAATATCATTCTGAAAGCTTCATGTGGAAGCCTGATGCAGTCCCTCAGAGCAAGTGACAAGCACCTTCCTGGGCCATAGTCCCAAGGGTCCCTACAAGCCCTTCCCAGGCAGGAGTTGTGTAGTTCTGTTGCCTCAGAGGACCTCAGCTCTCACCAGGTTTCATATGCCTAATGCATTTCACAGTCCTTACGTTCTGAATGTTAGAATTGGGTCATAGATGCTCCTTTTATTTCTTTTGCAGTAACTCTGTGCCACTTTCAAATAAACAGAGCAATTTACAATGGTATTTCACTCCTCTTTTGGAAATAGTAGTGTACAATTTGACAAACAACCTTCAGAGGGACCTCAATGTTGTGATATTCCCTATGGCTATCATTTTGTTATCTTCTGCCTGTCCCCTTGGAGAGAGGGTTGGCTGCCTATTGAGGGCTACTCCGAGGCTAGGGATGGGAACCAGCATTCTTTTTGGGAGTTAGTCTCAGGAAGTGAAGAACTCCTAGAGACAGGGGAAGTGGTGGCAATTAAGAGAAGAGATAAAGAGCAGGATGCATCACTGGGAAAGAAAAAAAAAAAAAGGTACCAAAATGCCAACTAGGAATGCCAAAAACAGAATGGAAATGTAACTGCAAAAGGTCCCATGGAATTTCTAATTTGAATTGCATTTTATTGTAACTCCCTGCAAGCAAACATGGTAACTGTACATTTCACACTATTACTGACTAATGTAATAGATAATCTGACAGCCAATATAAAACATGGATGCCTGACATCAAAGGATACTTTTAGCTGTGGTTGAGCATCTTTAAGGAACTTCAATACCCTCTCCCTAGATATCGGTTCACAACAGCGGTATAAAATCTTTGTATAAAATTAAAAACCACGAGAGACCTAGACTGGGTTCATCAGAAAGACAGCAGTGAAGAATGAAAACTTCAAGAAGAACATAGAAGGGTATAATCATAATTTTGATAATAAAAAGAACTCTAATGTAAATACAACAGGCTGAAAGTCAACAACACAGTACTTAATAGTAAAGGCAGATTAGTGAACTACATTAATCAGCCTGGGATATAGATTATCAGCCACATTTGAAACACAGATTAACAGGAACAAATAAGGTACCAGGGTGGGAGACATTTTTACAAGTAACAAAAGTTTTAATCTTTGTTTAACTAAGACTTCAAAAGGATTCCACATATAACCAATGGTGAGACCATTAAAAAAAACCAAACAAACAGATTAGCATCAAGAAATGCAAGGCAGAGTGGCCAAATTTCTGACCTGTTTTAAGATCAATCAGCATTTTCTACCTGGGCAAGTAGAATGCAATTAGCACTTGAGTGATTTTAAAGACTCTTTTACAGTTGCCTTTAACTAGCTGATGAAATAGCAGAACCGTGTGGCTGAAGGCCAATGTTTATTTTTACCCATTACCTATTTCATTAATGGGATTGTGGGCCACTGGCCCTCCAGGCACACATGAATGTATTAAAATACTCCACACTGTAATTAAGTGGCACAGAGGGGATTGGAGCAAATTAAGTGGCTGTTATATTTCCACGGGTGTAGTCTAGATCAGACATTTGGATGCTCTTGTGGCAGAGCCACAAAAATTGTATTTCAAAAGTCTTCAAAAGTCTACAGGGTATTGAGGATATTTTTTTGTAGAGTAAGAGTTTTAATAAGTGAGTCCTTCCCCCAAAATAAAAATATAGATAAAGAAAAGTGCCCTAAGTAGATACTCTTAAAGTGAAAGATGAGAATCCTTTAACTAGAACAAGGACAAATGCATCAACAATAGCATCGGTGAAAGAAATTGGACCTTTAGACTCCATTAACAAGGGACTCAAAATGAATCAAACTTTCATGCAACTCTCAATCCAAGCTTGGGACTTTCCTTCCCAGTATAAGTTAGAACTTCTGTATTTTTTATCTTATCTTATCTATTTATTTTGAGACAGTCTCGCTCTGTCGCCCAGGCTGGAGTGCAGTGGCGCGATCTCGGCTCACTGCAAGCTCCTCCTCCCGGGTTCACTTCATTCTCCTGCTTCAGCCTCTCGAGTAGCTGGGACTACAGGTGCCTGCCACCACGCCCGGCTAATTTTTTGTATTTTTAGTAGAGACAGGGTTTCACCATGTTAGCCAGGATGGTCTTAGTCTCCTGACCTCGTGATCTGCCCGCCTTGGCCTCCCAAAGTGCTGGGATTACAGGTGTGAGCCACTGTGCCCGGCCAGAACTTCTGCTTTTGAGTTTTTTTAAAGGGAATAAAAAATAAAGTGATTACCTAATTGCTGCCCCGATCAACAATGAATGCATCAAAAATGCTTGCAGAAACAAAGACCGCGAGAGTAAAGGTTCCTATGCCAGCACAATATCATTTTTTTGTTTGATTTTTACCAAATCAATCCATTGTTGCCACTAAATGTTAGATTCCTTCTAAAATAGTAAATGGAAGATTTTTGCTTTGATCATTCAAAATCAACATTACTACACTTGAGAATTCTGCCAATGGTGGTCTCCTGTGAATCTTTAGAGCAGAGAACAAGCAAAATGGAATGAGGGCAGGGCAAAATGGAATGACATCTGGAAACACAGTGTTTTGGCTCAAGAAGAGGACAACATTGCCTTTGCCCTAGAAAACCATGGAGAAATACTTGGAAAGGACAAGAAAGGAGATAAAAGTACTTACGAGTATCCTGGACTTGCAGTGGGAGGGGGGCCTGAAGAAATGAAAGAAAAACAAAAGAAACAGTCAGTCTGGGTTATTGGAGGGTGAGTATGGATACAGTCAATCATTACAAATTAAAGTTCTAAACCACCCAGTGGTAGTATTTATTTTTCTGAAATTTATTGTTTTGCTATATTCCCCCAACCATCTCTATGAAAAAAAAAAAAACAACAACCAAACCAAACCAAACCAAACAAAAAAACATACCAGTGAGAACGTGTCTACATCTCACAATTCAGGGCCTGAAAATGCTGAGACAAGTGCTCAAAAGTGAGTGAATCGAGTAAGCATCCTCAAACTATGCAGGAAGTTTCCAATGGGCTGAGTGGTTGCATGAAGGCATTGATTGCAACAATGAGTGGGGCTTCCTTCTAGTTCTTGATGGCAGGAAAAGGACTATGTACGCTGCAAACATTTCCAACTTCTTGGACAAGGAGTATCCTTGTTGAAAAGAGCTCAATGGCACGATGGTTTCAAGTAGGGGCTGTGAGGTCAGAAAGATCTGGACCTCCTTCCTGCTCTGCTGTTTATTAGCTGGGTAACATGGTAATTGGGTAACATGGTAACTAACTGCTGGGCCTTGGTTTACTTATGTGTAAAATGGGTACAACTGTACCAGGTTCAGGGTTGTGGGCACAGAGTACATTCTCACTAAGTGTGCATTCCTTCCTTCCTGTCCCTGTGGACTCTAGCCATCCTATCACATTGGGCTGAGGGCCAAAGTCCATCCCCAGTAGGGGTCTGCTTACCAAACTTGACAAACAAGACTCCAGTGGAAGAAACCACCTCCTTGCCGTTTGTTGCCACGCACTGGAAGTAGCCCGTGTCTGTGGTGTCGAGGTTTCTAATCCGCAGCCGAGAGCCATAGATGGTGGATCGAAAGGAGAGCCTCCGGGGCTCCTGGACCACAGGAGCATCATTTTTGAACCAGCGGATGGTGGGAGGTGGATTCCCAGAGACTTTGCAGTGCAGTTCTGCTGTCTGGCCCAGGGATGTGGTGATGTTATTCATTGGTTCATCAAGGGTCAGGTAAGAATCTGTGAACACAGAGAGGAGGCAGGTGAGACAGACAAGGAAAGAAACAATCACACTGACGAAGACCACAGGACTGCTAAATAACCACCCATAGAGCCCACTGCTTGGAAGAAAATTTGTCACTAATCAGAGTATAAAACTCAAAGTCTCCAAATGATTACATGGATGAGCTTTTGTGCTTCAGATCATAAAAATCATATACATTCCTTGTTCCAAATTTCAACATAGCAAAAGAGAGAGAAAATAAAGTTCATCTCAAATCTCCCCACCCAAAAATAACACCATTTTAAACATCCTGGCAAATATCCTTCCAGTTCGCTCACTTTTGATAAGAAAGAAAGCATCAAAAATTGGAAAAGTAGGAGCAACATATTCATATCCACATGGCACACGATCAGAAAGGATGCCTGAAACTTTCATGTTACTGACAACATAAGGTTATGAAGGCCAGGTCAGAGGCAGACAGAGCAATAAAGCAATGGACATTTCCATAATATTACTCATATCAACCATAACATGTTACAATATGTAATTCTTTCAATCACATATATATAGATTAATTCATATATAATACTGTGCAATATACAGATCTTAGTTATACAGTTCCATGAGTACAGGCAAATGCATACACCCATGTAACAAATGTCCCTATCAAGATAGAACATCAACACCCCCAGAAAGTACCCCCACAATCTTTTGTAGTTGGTCCCTGCTCCCAACCACTCCCTCCCACCCCACCTCAAAGCAACTAAGGTTCTAATTTCTATTACCATAGGTTAATTTTGCCTGTTTCAGAACTTCATATAAATGGAATCATGCTGCACGTACATTTTGCATTTGGCTCCTCTTAAGATTCATTGCATTACAAATTTTAATAACAAAATCAGTTTTATTTAAGCTTATTCTTCAATAAAGTATTTAAACATCAATATTAATATTAGTTGTAGAAATCAGTTGCAGAGAAAATAATGTATTTCTTTTTTTTTTTTTTTTTTTTTGAGACGGAGTCTTGCTCCGTCGCCCACGCTGGAGTGCAGTGGCTGGATCTCAGTTCACTGCAAGCTCCGCCTCCCAGGTTTACGCCATTCTCCTGCCTCAGCCTCCCGAGTAGCTGGGACTACAGGCACCCACCACCTCGCCCGGCTAGTTTTTTGTATTTTTTAGTAGAGACGGGGTTTCACTGTGTTAGTCAGGATGGTCTCGATCTCCTGACCTCGTGATCCACCTGTCTTCGGCCTCCCAAAGTGCTGGGACTACAGTATTTCTTTTTAATTAAGTTTGATTTCTTTTAAAAACTTGCTCTGTTATTCATGTGTAGGGAGCTTTCTTTGGTTTCATTTTTCCTAGGCACCCCTTCTTGGGTAGATCTCCTACCATACCTTCTCATTGTCCTATGTCCTTCCCTAGGTCCAAATCTGAGGTGACTTGTTCAGCAGCTGTCTTCACTGCAGGGCTATGAGCCCCATAAGGGCAGGGAAGGGAATGTTCTGGTCATCACTGCATCCTCAATGTATACTACTGTCTAGCAGCAATATCCACCAGAACTTTCTGTGATGACGGAAATGTTCTATAATCTGCACTGATTGATAGCCACTGGTCACACAGGGCTTACTGAATGCACGAAATATGGCTGGAGCAACTGAAAACTGAATTTTTAAATTTAAATAACCACATGTGGCTAGTGGCTACTGTACTGGACAGCACAGGTAGAACACGGCAAATTTGATAAATTTAATGGAAGTTTATTGAAAAGTAACATTTTTCTGAGCTATTTAACTGGGTAATTTAATTGCCCAAATGTCTGTAAAATGAGTTCATAAATGCTAAATATAATTGATTCATTATTTGCTCTAATTTTTCCCCCCAAATTCAGAAGAAACATTGTTAATGTCTGGGCTGCCTCACAGGGGTGTGTCTCACATATGAATGGCATTTATCACGTGTGCAGTAGGAAAGAGATTAAGTATGATGACTGCATTACCATAATGACACTTTCCATCTCACTTAAGCCAATGAATAATTATCCTTCACAACAGATTCATGAGCCCATAAATGATCTTGCTAATGCTTTCCTTCCTAACATTTATATTTTGATCTCTATCTCTGGGTATGTTTCTCTAATCTATACACATCTATACTCAATCCACGAATGTGTTTGCTCATGGATATAAGCACATATGTTCCTAAGATGTTTGAGGTATGCCCAGAAAGGAGGGAGACTAATTAGCAGATGGCTCTATGGAGCCATTATCATGCCTTTATAGCCCCATATCATTCATTGAGAATAGATAACTATGTACCCTCTGTGGAGAGAAGCTTAGAGATAGCAATCACATAACAATGCCACTATAAGCATAGCGATTAATATTCCATTGGACAGGTTCTGGAATTTGATTGGCTGGGTTTGAATTCAGGTCAGCCCCTTGCCTATCTGTGTGACTTTGGGCAAGTTACTTAACCTCGTTGTACTTCAGTTCAACCAACTGAAAAACCAAAACAATAAACAGGGCTCCATCTGAGGGAACTGTTAGAATAGGATTAAAATGAAAGTGGGTGACATCTGGGAAGCACTTCAACCAGTGTTTGGTAAAAAATAAGCACTCAAAAACGTTAATTAATGTTATTACTATTGTTTTTATAACAATAATTTCTATATACTGCTTTTCACATTACAAAATGTTTTCACAGCCTCTGTCTCCTGTTATCCTCTAACAATCTAGAGAAGTAAGAAAGGCACATTAATTACTATGATTTCCAGTGCAGATGAGGAAGTCATGTCTCAGAGATTAGCAGACTTGCCCCATGGTTACACAGGAAACTGCCCAAAGCTTCCGTCACTAATGGCCTTTAATCCTCAGGCTCAGCCAAGCACCTAAAGAGAGTCCATTTGAGGCAGCTGGCCAGTTCTGGACCAATAATGGACTATTTTGAAATCCTACTATATGCTAGGGCTTTACTTTAATATTCACCTGTATGCTAACCTTGCAAGGGAGAAGTCATTATCACTGTTTTATAATGAGGAAAGCTAGGATCAGAGAGGTTTAGTGACTTGCCGGAGGCCTTGTAGCAGAACTGGGGTCCAATTTGCATCTCTGTGGCTGCCAAGCCCAACTCTTTTCACTCCACCGGACTGCTTTGGTACCATGAGACCCATTGAGGGCTGGGATGTGGTGCCACGAGACCCTTTGAGTGTTGGAATATCTCCCTAAACCTAGGTGGGCCGTGGACATGCATATACCCACAGGGCTGTGCTCTTCCCCTAACTGCAGCCAAGCCTGTCTGGTTAATGGGCCTAAGCTTTAGCCATGGGTGCTAGCTGATGTTCTTTCTGGTTTCCTTCCAGAGGCCAGGCACCTCACCTGATCTGCTCTATAAAATATCTATCTAAAAACAAACATGAGGGTTGCAGGGCACCTTGAAATCAGTGTAGTAGATGACCCAAGCAGTGTGTTTCCAGAGAGAACAAAAGAAATGTAAATAGATCTTTGTGTTTACTGAACAAAGGAGCCTTACCACAAACAGGGAATTTGGTTTTAACTTTTCACTGACAAAGAAGAAGGTTCAAATTTGTCGGCCATCTGTAGCTGCTTACTTAGTAAGCAGAACTAACAGATAGTCTGGTCCTCAGTTTGGCAAAGACCAGAAGCATCAGAACAGTCTTTTGCCTAAAGAACACAAAAGCATTCTGCGACTGAAATAAAATCAAACAAAAATGCGTTTCTGTTACTGACTGCTATTTTTCCTGTTGTGAACAAGCCTCTGGCCATGATCCATTTTCTTCCCAGAACCAGCTGGGTCCTTCTGTGGTAGCCTCATGGACCATGTTAGGGGACCCATTCTCTCTCTACACCCAAAGCTTGAGGTGACCACTGTTGGTTTCTGGACTAGTCATTCCCTTCAGAGAACACCTGGGCATCCCAGCAAAGGTGTCCGGTCCAGAGGGAATACACACTGGACTCATGTAGCAGTTCTGCCACTCACTAGCGATGTGTGTCAGGCCATCACTTTGCCTCCCTGGGCTTTGGAATCACAATCTAGGCCTTTGGGATTGGGTCTGCTTCTTCTGAGACAGTTTGTGTTTCTATATGGGCAGCTGCAGAACAACTGGATGATAGGCAGCAGGTGTCCAGTGAGCTTGAATGCCAGACAAAGCAATCTGGCTTCTATGTATAAACCTGGCTGTTTGTACCTTTTTCAGTGATTTGATTCAGTAGCTCTGATGATATGTGCTTGAGCTATGGAAGATTTCTCACCCTTTTTTCCCTTCGTCCCTAGACTGCAAATGTCGATATGGCAGATGGTAAGTGGGAGGTAGGGTATAGTCTGGCTTAAGGGAAAAGTTCAAGTCCCACTGAATCCACCTCTAGCTCTGTGTCCCTGAGCAAATGATATCTCCCAGTGCTAATACTGGTAATAATGATGATGATGACACTGACAACAATAATGATATCATAATGATGGTGATAATACCTAACATCTAAATGGTATTTATCATCGTGACAGGTATTGTTATGAACATTTTACACATGGAAAACACAGAGGGTAGGGCACAGAGAGGCTAAGAAAGTTGTCCAAGATCACATAGACAGTAAGTAGAAGTGAGATTTCAAACAAATTATTTTGGCCCCAGAGTCCACACTATAGGATAGAAGTTCTCAAATTTTTTGGTCCCAGGACTCCTAGATAATCTTTAAAATATTGATGCCACTGAGGCGAGAATGTTTTAAAATATTTGTTTATTAACTTATTTAAAAATAAAAACAATCCCATTGCTTAATATATTTTAATAAAAATATTTTGTGAAAAATATTTTCCACATGAATATACCAAAAACAGCGAGAAAAGTGGCACCTTTTTTTATTATTGAATATCTATTATTTGCCTTAAAATCAGACAGCTGAAGCCTCCTGTTTCAGCATTCAATCTGTTGAGGTATGTTGTTGTAGTTGAAGAAAATCTGGCTTCACACAGTTGGAAAAGGGAAGGGTTTTTAACAGTCTTTCAGATAATTTAGGATATTCTTCTTTGATACTACACCAAAATTCGATAGGTGGTAGTTTCTTAAAGGTTGGTTGCAAAGTGAAATCTGAAATCACATCAATAAACTTTTCATAATCTATTACATTATAATGGATTGATCTATCTTGTACTGTAAATGGTTATTTTACCTACATATGACTTTGTAACATCATGCGTTGCCCATTTAGAAAACATTGGTTTACTGAGTTATGCTCATTTTCAAAATGCGGACACCCTCACTTATCTAATATAGAAAACTCCAATGCATTAATATCACCACCAGTGTCATCAGTTATGATTGGGAAGAAGCTGTCAAGCTCGTGATGGTGGCTAACAGTTTTTCAAAATTCTAAGTTTTTCTGAAAAGTTCAAATTTTATTATTGGCAACTAATACTATTGTTTCCTTCAAGTGGCAGGTTCATTTTGCTCATTTCAAAGAATATCCAAGAATAACCATAATTTTTCTGTTGGTCATTCTTTAAAGTAAAAGTGGCTATCAGAACTCAAATGCTTTTCTTTGAGACAAGTCATAGTATTCGGCAGGAGTATTTTACGTATACTGCCCATCTGCCATATGAAATATTAAAAATATGTGTATTCAAGGGTCAAGATTTAATACAATTAATAATTTTTACTGCTTCATGGAAGACATTCTTAAGTGCAATTGGTTTTTTTTTTTTTTTCAATTGCAAGTATATGGCAGTGGAATGTACAGTGACCACTAGTTTGGTACAGTTGGTGCCACTGTCTGAATTTGTTTGAGCAGTTTCACCCACCATTGCTTTTGCACAATTAGGATGGGTAAACCACAGTTCAGAGGACTTAAAGGCCTATCTCAGAGTTCCCAGCTAATAAAAGGCAAAGCCAGGATTTGGACACCAAGCCCAGTGCTGTTTCCATCACACTCCATAGCTGCCCTTTCCCAGCCCTCAGGGTCCTAGAGTGGTGTAAGGCTTTTAGAACAAAATGGGTTAGCTCAGGCCCAGAGCAGTATGAGTCAGAGAGCAGAGTGGCTTGGATGGCATGTTTTCTATTTCTGAACAAGCAGTTTGGGGCTTTGGGGCAATCCCAAGCGATTGTGTCAGATCTGGGCAAAAGTTTAGGACTCTGAATTAAAAAGGATTTGTTATTTTTACAATGTAGGAAAATGAAACGCCAGTATCCTTTTAGTGCCACCATTTTCTCCCATTAACAATAGAAAGTGATGATCGTAGTTAACATTTTTCTGAGCATTTACAAAATGCCAGGCGCTATTCTGAGCATCTTATGCACTTTAACTTAAACTTGACAACAATCCTATGACGTAGACTCTAAAATTAACCTCATTTTAGAGATAAGAAAACTGAGACACAGAGAAGTTAAGGAATTTCCCAAAGTCACACAGCCAGAAAGTGGCAGAGCCAGGACCCAAACCCAGGCCTTTGAACAGCAGAGACCATATTATGATCTGATGCAATCAGATCCCCAATCAATCCAACCTGTAGTCTTTCATTGTCCTTTGCACCACTCATAACCTGGACTAAAAAATATTCTTGCCTTTTTATGAGTCCATCAAGCACGTGACAATACCCACTGGTACTGAAAACAACTAAATCACCACAAGTTGCTTATGACGTAACCGGAAGTCATCATTGAGAATGAGCTTTCTAAATACAGCGCAGGCATGGTCTGTACTGAGGCTTAATGAACCAGAAAAAGCGAACTGCAAGAAAAAAGTTAGTTTATGAACTCTCCGGGAATTGAGACTCTATTTCCTCCTTTTTTCATTTTTTGTATTCCCCTCAGCACTTCATGTGTTATTGTGAACTTCATAGGCATTTAATAAACGTTGGTTGATGAAGTAAATGGAAGGCTCAAGTGAATTTTAGGCAAATTAGCTTTGGAGACACCCCATTTATTATTTACCCATTTGACAAGATGTCACATCCACAAATCCACAAATCCTTCCCAACATTTATTACTTAATTTTCAAAGTGCCCCCATCTCTCCTCAGGGAGGGAGGTGGGGCCAAGAGTTATATTCCCATTTTGACAGGTGAGAGAAACTGAGATATAAAGAGTTGAGCAGTCCTTTGCCATGGCAACCCAGCCAGTCAGCCGAGGAGCCAGTCACAATTAGGCTTAGGGCCTGGGTCTCGGCATCAAAAGAGGCACATGCCAAAATTCTAGCCTCCCACATGACTGATGCTTTTCAGAAGAGGGAGGAGGTTCCCAACATGAAATAAAATGCTTAGCTAAACATAAAGGAAGGCTGCCAAACACAGTTAGGTCATCGCATTTGACTTGGAGAGAACATTCTGTTCACGCTATCAACCTGCATTCACTTTCAGCACACTTCACCATAAATACTTCTGACTCACTATCTCGGGAAATATTTTTTATCTTAATAAACTCAATGCGAAGCATAATCTAAATCAGCTTGCACATTCTTGAGTCGAAACCACAAGCTGAGTTTAATAAAATCAGCCGAAAATAGCAGGGGACTTCTGAATAACCACAGTTCGTTATCTGGCACAGGGCTGCTGGGAAGTCCCAAACACACAGGGCTAAAGGTAAAAGCAGAAGGTGGGTAACCTGAAGGTATGAAGGGACTCAAGGCCATCGGATGAACACACCTGCTGGATCTCAGTTCTTACTGGACATCATTGGAGACGCTGCTTATAATAATAGACTGTGTCACACCAACCAAGAGCATGGGCTCTGGAGCTAGACTGTTTGGCTTCATATCTGAGGACCACCTCTTACTTGCTGTGACTTTACCTCTATAAGCCTTAGTTTATTCAAATGTGAAATGGGCTCACAATGATACCTACCCATTAGGGACGCTGTGGGGGTTAAAGGATATAATCCATCTCTGGAATATCAAAAGCATTCCAGAAAAAAATACTGATATCTGGGTCCCACCCCTAGAGATTCTAATCTAATTGTTCGAGGATGGAATCCAGGCATGAGCATTTTTAAAAGCCCTTCTCCAAATGATTCTCCTGTGCAGTGAGTAAGAGAACACTTGGCTACAGTAACTATCACTACCATTTCCTGACCCTGATTCTTGCCTGGCTTCCTGCTAAACCCTGTAATTAATTTATTCCTCAAAAATCCTCAGGAGTATTCTCCACTACAATCCCTTGTTTAGAAGAAGAAACCAATGCTGAGACATTAAGGGTGTTGCCTAGAGTCACATTACTGATAAAGAGTGAAACCGTATCTCCAACCCAACCCTTTGTCTTGCACTCTCCAGTATCCAAACCTCTGCCCCAGGTTAAGTACTGAGGTGGCACAATGAAGATAAACATTTTCTGGCAGAATGAACCTGCTGGAAACCAGGGGATATGATGATTAAAAGTGAAAAGAAAAGAAGTGCTGTGCTGGGCTGGGTGCTGGCCAAACACATTTTCTTGAAAACACAAGCTGAGCTTGGGCTATTGACTACAGAGTAGTAAGAGTGGGGTTAAAGAGTATCCACTGGACCAAAGACAACAAATGGCCAATAATGTGCCTCCTTTTGGGGCAGAGAACACACATACATTAGGAATGGCTCTGCAAACATGCACTTAGAGCAAAACCCTCTATAAATCAGGGTTAATGGGGAAAGACAGCCACCTTTATAGATCTTTCCTTAAGAAGCCCAGTGAGCACATGGAGCAACTCAAAGGAGTTTAAGAAAACTTCAATTTTGCTACTTAGAGGCTTATTTTAATAAATAGGTCTTTTTTACAAATAGGCCAATTGTATGTAAATGCACTCTTAAGACCTCAGGGAAACTACTTTTTCCTTTTAAGAAAAGATCTAT
Organism: Macaca mulatta; assembly: GCF_049350105.2. Lineage (NCBI taxonomy): Eukaryota > Metazoa > Chordata > Mammalia > Primates > Cercopithecidae > Macaca > Macaca mulatta. The sequence continues at coordinate 176,626,005 of NC_133406.1, forward strand.
ACCAAATGAGAGTGGCTGGTCTCCAGCATTTAGATTGCTTTATGTCTCAGGTATAATTAATAAAGGTGGGAGGAGAAGGGAACAACATGTGCTGGGCACTGATTCTATCAGGTATTTTACATGTATTATTGCATTTTGTCCTCACCAGAACCCTGTGTGTGTGTGTGTGTGTGTGTGTGTGTGTGTGTGTGTGTGTGTGTATATATATATGTATATATATAGGATTTTCCAGCTCCCTTTTAAGGAAGATACCAAGGTTTATATAGGTCTTAGCATAACTAGACTCTACACAGGTAGGACTGGAACTCAGTTCCATTGACACTATTCTTCTGTCCCTACTCCCAATCTGCATTTTATAACATACTGTCATTAATAACCTTTCTCACAATTAATTGACCTGAGATCATCCAGAAAAAACCTCCTTCCCACACCAAAGGTGCGATGATTTTTACCAGTCTTTATTTTTACCCCAGGAGCAGGTTATTTAATGGGATCCTTCGTAACCACCAATTAGGTTACTCTAAGAGACCTTTTCCTGACTATAAGCTTTTGTGGATATATGGTCTGAATGTTTGTGGCCTCCTAAAATGTATATGTTGAATGCTCAGGGTGATGAGGTAGGGCCCTGGGAAGTGATTAGGTCGTGAGGGTGGTACCTTCACGAATGGGATTAGTCCCCTTATAAAATAGACCCCAGGGACATCCCCTGCCTCTCCTACCATGTGAGGACACAACAAGAAGACGGCTGTCTGAGAACCAGGAAGTGAGCCCTCACCAGGGAGAACTTGACCATGCTGGTGTCCTGATCTTGAACTTCCAGCCTCCAGAACTGTAAGAAATAAGTTTCTGTTGCGTTATAAGCCACCCAGTCTATGGTAGTTTATTATAGCAGCTGAACAGACATAGAAAGTGAATTTTTGTGGCTTAAATATCTATTTTACCTCAAATTTTCAAGTATTTTTATTATGAGAGGGTATCATTTTGTTACTTTATATCTATCACATGTGTTTTTTCCACTTAAATTTTTAAGTGGGAATACTTAGAATTCATGAGCAGAACCACACTTAACCATCAGGCCAATGACTTGATTTTTATATAATATGACCAAAGTCTTTTAACTGAAATTTTGAATACAAAGTTTCTGGCTTGAGAATTGGTCCTTGAGTTTTGGTGAAATATTCCCAATCATGTTTCTAACTCTCTCAGCCTCATCCATCCCAATTTTAAAATGGTAAATTTTTAAAAACGAAACCCCCATCTTTAGCTGAAGGCTAGGATGATAAGTAAATCTACAGGCCTAACAGCTCTTTAGGTTAAGGGTACATCTACATTCCAAGAAGTCACTTGCAGCTTTTCCCATCCCTGTAAAACCAAACCTAATAATAATAACAAAACCACCAGCTATTACTTTGCTTTACTGTAACTTAGTAAGGGCCTAACTTAAAAACAACAACAAAAAAGCAAAGTTTCTGGCTCCGGGGCTTAAGCTTTACAGGTCACATTGCAACCTAAGGACTGCATTCTCCTTTGTGGTTGAATTATAAACCTTTGAAAAATGCTGACAGACCTTAACTATAGCAGGACAGGATGAGTGGGTCCACATAATGAACTTTTAAATGACTGGAGATAGAATCTAGAAAGCCAAGCCTGAAATACATCTCTGGTTTGGGCTTCGGGCCAACACAAACAGAACACATCATAAGTCATCTCTGTGATTTCAGTACCATGCGCAGGAGATGCCTCAGCATCACCATGACACATGATCCTCGCTATGGAAGCTTTTGGCTGCTTCTACGTCATGCAAATGCAACAGTTGTGCTTTCAGCCCTGGTAGAGAGCCCCGTGCTAGGAAGAACTAGGCCACATTCAGGTCCTTCAAAGACAAAGTCCATGTGTATTTTCACTACCCTGGTCTGACTCTTAGGCAGTGGCTTGCCCAGTCATAATAAATTCTCAAGCATTTGATGGCTCTAAGTGGAACCTAGGTGGCTTTCAAAATAAAAGTGTGTCGTTCTGGCCCATGAATTCCTATTCCTTTGGGGATCACACAGTCATACAATCTCAGTGTTCTAAAGTCACGTCTTGATTAAACACAACCAGAATCCTTTGTGTGTCAGTCAGCATTCCAACTCAGTTCCACCAAGGTTGACATTCCAGTTTCATGTTTTCCCAGAATGTAAACTTCAGGGAGCACAAAAGGGCACACAAGCCATTCTTTCCCCCTTTCTCCATTCATTGTGAAAGATCTGTATTTCAAAATTTGAAAGAATCTGCTGACTTGACCACAAGTCAAGATCTCTTGTTAGTAGGGCAGTGCGATGGTGAAGGCCCTGTCACTTGAATATTCTCTCTCATGAATGGTGCGGTTTTGTCTTCAAATTTTGAACCAGATTCCTCAACAATTGGAAATCATCTGCTCTACTGCTTTTCAAGAAAACAGAAAAGCACTGAGAAATTTGGAGATGAAGACTGAAGGATGTACTATTTTTTTCATAGCAAGAGACAAAAATCAATTCAACACACAAGGATGTGAACTTTGAGGATGGGACCACGCCTTTTTCATTTGCCATGGCTCCTTAAAACTGATCACAGGCTTGCTAAAGATAGATGTGTAAAATGCTAGATGAAGAGATGAACAGATCTATTTTTATTTTATTATCTATTATGAATAGATAAACAAATACGTAAGAGTCTGTACTCAAAGATCGCTTATCCTAGCTACAGAGTCATGCAGGTAAAGAGATAATCATGATAAAGTGTGATCTCGGTATGTTCAGGGTGGCAAAGAACCCTAGAATGGGGAAACTTAACCCATTTTCCAGGCCAGAGGTGTCAGAGAAGGGTTTCCAAAGGAGGTAACACCTTGCAATCGGTGGAAGTTTTTAAAAAAGAGGCGATGTGGCCTCTGTCGTTCAGGAGCCCCTTAAGATCTGGAAGGAAAGTGGAGCTATTCTAGGGATCTAATTTGAAAGTACAAGTCAGAGTGAGAGCAAAAGCCAAGTGTGTGGTCAAGATGTTGAGTGTTGAAGGCATTCACAAGAGAGAGTGGAGAGAGGGAGGCTGAGATCAAAACAGGCTGGCCAAGGTTACTGAGGTGGTGGCAGAGAGGCCAGATGGTTCCCTGACTTTTATCAGGCAGAGTGGGCAAGACCCAGTGTGGAGTGGAGAGGGAGAGAAACCCCAGACTTCCTGTCCTCTTGCTGGAATGTGCAGGCCTTTAGGGGAGGCGAGGAGTAGACAGGAGAGGGGAAACAGAAGATAAATAAGCAAATACTTATCAAATGCTTGTGCGAACATGGAGGGGGGACCTGTCCCATCTCTCCTTGGCCTCACAAAATAGTGATAGAAAAGAAATTTATGAAAATAATCAGAACAAGGAAAGAGGTAAGAAAAAGGCTGTTTTATGCTCAGGAGGGGGGTGAACCTGTCCGGCTCTAGAAATCAGGGAAGGTGTGAAAGAGTGGGGCATGCTTGCATGGGGCCTTGACGGAGAGCAAGGGTGCAGAGGGGAGAGGAAGGGCAGAAGCAGAGCAGTTGTTGGGGAGAATGTGGCACGCAAACCAGATGCCATCCTTGGTGACATGTACCATGCGCGTCTGCTGAGGACTCCACAGTGCACTTCTCACAGCTTCCTCACTTTACTGTGTTTCTGACATTAGGTCAGAAATTACTAGCATTTTAGGTAGAGAAGTTCCTTCTCCAGCAGGATTGCTTGCACATGGTAGGGTGTTTAACATCCTAAACCCCTATTCAATAAATGTCAACTGCACACCCTCATGATGGTGACAACTAAAAACAGAACCACTCATATATGACTACATTGAGGAGCCCTGAGGCATCTTTTCATCATGGTCTTATTAACCATAGAGCATAGCCAGTTCCCAGCACACAAGAATTGCATGATAAAATGAGTCCCTGTCCACCTTCCCTGCCCATACTAACTCCTAGGCCACTAAAGTCCATAATTAACAAATTCTGTGAGTAACTGCAGCTAGGGCTAGCAAACTAGTTGCAATGGATGTAGCTGTTAGTGAAGCCAGAAACTATCAGTTGTCTGAAAATCATGGCTTCCAGCTGAAATGAAAGCTCCTTGAAAAGTGTTCATTTTTTCATATTTCTCATGCAGGAAGACGTATAAAGCAGAGCTGTAGAAACATATCTGCAAATTGTTCGATGCTCCTTCCATGAGAAGGTGGAGTCTGTGTGCCCTTTCTTTGCACCTGGCAGGACCTCTGTGATCACGTCTTTCTTGCATGTGGCAGGACCTCTGAGAACAGAATGTTGCAGAAGTGACACTGTGAGAGACTTCAGAGTCAGGTTTAAAAAAAACTTGAGGCAATCCCTCTGGGAGCCTTCAGTCACCAGTTACCCTGAGGCCACCACATGGAGAGTACTTGGAGAGAACAAAGAGATGCTCTTGGACATCTCTTGTGCAGACAACACTTGTGTGTGGAACAGCCCCAGCTGTTCCAGACTCCAGCTGTTTGTGTCCTCTCAGCCCAGACACCAGACATGTGAATGATGAAGTCTTTAAGATGACCCTAGACCCAGCCACCATCTGACTGCAACCACATGAGGGACCCTGTGCAAGAATCATCTAGCTGATTCCAGTCAACTCTCAGAACCAGGAGAGAGAATAATAATACATGATTGTTGCTGGAAGCGACTATGTTTGTTGTGGTTTGTTACCTAGCAGGAGCTAACTGATACACAGCTCTCACTTGAGATTCTAAGGAGTGAAATAAATTCTCTAGAAGAGCAGACACTTATTGGAGAAGTACCTTGTGACAGATTCTGTGCTAGGAAGTAAAAGCAATGACTTACACACAGTCCCTGGTTTCAAGGATCTCCCAGGGGAGATTCAATATGAACATGGATTATCACAAATATTAGGAAAGAGTAGACACAAAAGGCACAAAGAATATATGATGGGAGTATATTCTGGGAGATTCTTGGATGAACTCGCTTTGATCGTGGGCTAGCAAAGTTAGCAAAGTGCCCTCCAGATGGGGAACCCCACGGAATGAAGTAAAAATAAACATAAAGAACTTTGGTTCTTCCACACTGTGAGTTTGTTAAGGACAGAAAACATGTATCCCAGTACCAGTCATGTAGCAGAATCTTGCTCAGTTTATATTTACAGAATGGATCAGTGGGTGGATGGATGGATGGTACTAGGGAGCCAGCCTAGAAAGAACATTGGCTGGCCTGAGGACCAGAAGGCTAGGGATCAAGTCCTAGCTGTGTGACCCAGGATAAATCACTTATTTTACTTGTCTATACTCTTCAATTTCCATGTCTGTCTAATGTGAGGATAAGGCTAGGAGATCTCTGAGGTTTGTTCCAAACTCAAACCTTCTAGGGTACCAAAGGGCGAGTATGAACATTCATCTATGTGTTTACTTGGCCATCTCTATAATCAAACACACACACACCAGAGAGGTGTCAATCTGTCTTTGTTAAGACTCGTTGATTACCTGCAACAGGAACTAACTGAAGCCTGTGTAAGAGGGTGAGGAAAAGCAGATGAGGTGGATGGGGAATTTAACATAGGATGCAAAGGTTTCTTGTGAAACTCTGGCAAGATGTCTGGCCAGGTTTTGGGAGGAATGGGAACCAAGAACTGGAAAGCTGCTGGGAACCGGATCGGGAATCTCCCTTCACTCCCAGACTCTAATTCTCTTTTTGAATCTGCTTAAATCTCTCTTTGAAAACCAGCTTTATTGGCTTTTCTATGCACAGAGTAGAAGATCAACACTATATGGCCCCCAGATTGATCTCCTGGCACTAACAGCAACTGACAAACATTAGCAGGCTACCTCTGAGTTCCAATTGCAAATTCCCGGGAAAGAGACTCTGGCGTAACCTGGGCCAGGTGTCCTCTCCCTGGTCCAACCAACTCTTACCAGAAGGACAGGGTTATAAATTCAAACATGGCTGCTGAAGGACCCTCATGATGGGTCGTGAAAGCAGTTATCAGACAACAGAGGGTTATTATGAGGTAGGCAGCCTCCCTGAAAGGTATGTCATATAAAGTCCAAGAAAAAGAAATAAGCAATTTTAAAATTTATTCTTTATTTATTTATTTCTATTTATTTTTTAATTTTTATCATTATTATACTTTAAGTTCTAGGGTACATGTGCACAACATTCATGTTTGTTACATATGTATACATGTGCCATGTTGGTGTGCTGCACCCATTAACTCATCATTTACATTAGGTATATCTCCCAATGCTATCCCTCCCCCCTACCCCCTCCCCGCAATAGGCCCCGGTGTGTGATGTTCCCCTTCCTGTGTCCAAGTGATCTCATTTTTCAGTTCCCACCTGTGAGTGAGAACATGCGGTGTTTGGTTTTCTGTTCTTGTGATAGTTTGCTCAGAATGATGGTTGCCAGTTGCATCCATATCTCTACAAAGGACACGAACTCATCCTTTTTGATGGCTGCATAGTATTCCATGGTGTATATGTGCCACATTTTCTTAATCTAGTCTGTCACTGATGGACACTTGGGTTGATTCCAAGTCTTTGCTATTGTGAATAGTGCTGCAATAAATATACGTGTGCATGTGTCTTTATAGCAGCATGATTTATAATCCTTTGGGTATATACCCAGTAATGAGATGGCTGGGTCAAATGGTATTTCTAGTTCTAGATCCTTGAGGAATCACCACACTGTCTTCCACAACAGTTGAACTAGTTTACAGTCCCACCAACAGTGTAAAAGTATTCCTATTTCTCCACATTCTCTCCAGCACCTGTTGTTTCCTGACCTTTTAATGACTGCCACTCTAACTGGTGTGAGATGGTATCTCATTGTGGTTTTGATTTGCATTTCTCTGATGGCCAGTGATGATGAGCATTTTTTCATGTGTCTGTTGGCTGTATGAATGTCTTCTTTTGAGAAGGGTCTGTTCATATCCTTTGCCCACTTTTTGATGGGGTTGTTTTTTCTTGTAAATTTGTTTGAGTTCTTTGTAGGTTCTGGATATTAGCCCTTTGTCAGATGAGTAGATTGCAAAAATTTTCTCCCATTCTGTAGGCTGCCTGTTCACTCTGATGGTAGTTTCTTTTGCTGTGTAGAAGCTCTTTAGTTTAATTAGATCCCATTTGTCAATTTTAGCTTTTGTTGCCACTGCTTTTGGTGTTTTAGACATGAAGTCCTTGCCCATGCCTATGTCCTGAATAGTATTGCCTAGGTTTTATTCTAGGGTTTTTATGGTTTTAGGTCTAACATTTAAGTCTCTAATCCATCTTGAATTAATTTTTGTATAAGGAGTAAGGAAAGGATCCAGTTTCAGCTTTCTACTTATGGCTAGCCACTTTTCCCAGCATCATTTATTAAATAGGGAATCCTTTCCCCATTTCTTGTTTTTGTCAGGTTTGTCAAAGATCAGATGGCTGTAGATATGTGGTATTATTTCTGAGGGCTCTGTTCTGTTCCATTGGTCTATATCTCTGTTTTGGTACCAGCACCATGCTGTTGTGGTTACTGTAGCCTTGTAGTATAGTTTGAAGTCAGGTAGTGTGATGCCTCCAGCTTTGTTCTTTTGGCTTAGGATTGTCTTGGCAATGCAGGGTCTTTTTTGGTTCCATATGAACTTTAAAGCAGTTTTTTCCAATTCTGTGAAGAAACTCATTGGTAGCTTGATGGGGATGTCACTGAATCTATAAATTACCTTGGGCAGTATGGCCATTTTCACAATATTGATTCTTCCTATCCATGAGCATGGTATGTTCTTCCATTTGTTTGTGTCCTCTTTTATTTCACTGAGCAGTGGTTTGTAGTTCTCCTTGAAGAGGTCCTTTACATCCCTGGCAAGTTACATTCCTAGGTATTTTATTCTCTTTGAAGCTATTGTGAATGGGAGTTCATTCATGATTTGGCTCTCTGTTTGTCTGTTACTGGTGTGTAAGAATGCTTGTGATTTTTGCACATTGATTTTGTATCCTGAGACTTTGCTGAAGTTGCTTATCAGCTTAAGGAGATTTGGGGCTGAAAAGATGGGGTTTTCTAAATATATAATCATGTCATCTGCAAACAGGGACAATTTGACTTCTTTTCCTAACTGAATACCCTTTATTTCTTTCTCTTGCCTAATTGCCCTAGCCAGAACTTCCAACACTATGTTGAATAGGAGTGGTGAGAGAGGGCATCCTGTCTTGTGTCAGTTTTCAAAGGGAATGCTTCCAGTTTTTGCCCATTCAGTATGATATTGGCTGTGGGTTTGTCATAAATAGCTCTTATTATTTTAAGATACATTCCAGCAATACCGAATTTATTGAGAGTTTTTAGCATAAAGCGTTGTTGAATTTTGTCAAAGGCCTTTTCTGCATCTATTGAGATAATCATGTGGTTTTTGTCTTTGGTTCTGTTTATATGCTGAATTACATTTATTGATTTGCATATGTTGAACCAGCCTTGCATCCCAGGGATGAAGCCCACTTGATCACGGTGGATAAGCTTTTTGATGTGCTGCTGGATTCGGTTTGCCAGTATTTTACTGAGGATTTTTACATCAATGTTTATCAGTTATATTGGTCTAAAATTCTCTTTTTTTTGTTGTATCTCTGCCAGGCTTTGGTATCAGGATGATGTTGGCCTCGTAAAATGAGTTAGGGAGGATTCCCTCTTTTTCTATTGATTGGAATGGTTTCAGAAAGAATGGTACCAGCTCCTCCTTGTACCTCTGGTAGAATTCGGCTGTGAATCCATCTGGTCCTGGACTTTTTAAAATTATTGCCTCAATTTCAGAGCCTGCTATTAGTCTATTCAGGGATTCAACTTCTTCCTGGTTTAGTCTTGGGAGAGTGTAAGTGTCCAGGAAATTATCCATTTCTTCTGGGTTTCCTAGTTTATTTGCATAGAGGTGTATATAGAATTCTCTGATGGTAGTTTGTATTTCTGTGGGGTCGGTGGTGATATCCCCTTTATCATTTTTTATTGCGTCTATTTGATTCTTCTCTCTTTTCTTCTTTATTAGTCTTGCTAGCGGTCTACCAATTTTGTTGATCTTTTCAAAAAACCAGCTCCTGGATTCATTGATTTTTTGGAGGGTTTTTTGTGTCTCTATCTCCTTCAGTTCTGCTCTGATCTTAGTTATTTCTTGCCTTCTGCTAGCTTTTGAATGTGTTTGCTCTTGCTTCTCTAGTTCTTTTAATTGTGATGTTAGGGTGTCAATTTTAGATCTTTCCTGCTTTTTCTTGTGGGCATTTAGTGCTATAAATTTCCCTCTACACACTGCTTTAAATGTGTCCCAGAGATTCTGGTATGTTGTATCTTTGTTCTCATTGGTTTCAAAGAGCATCTTTATTTCTGCCTTCATTTCGTTATGTACCCAGTAGTCATTCAGGAGCAGGTTGTTCAGTTTCCATGTAGTTGAGCGGTTTTGATTGAGTTTCTTAGTCTTGAGTTCTAGTTTGATTGCACTGTGGTCTGAGAGACAGTTTGTTATAATTTCTGTTCTTTTACATTTGCTGAGCAGTGCTTACTTCCAACTATGTGGTCAATTTTGGAATAAGTGCGATGTGGTGCTGAGAAGAATGTATATTCTGTTGATTTAGGGTGGAGAGTTCTGTAGATGTCTATTAGGTCTGCTTGGTGCAGAGTTGAGTTCAATTCTTGGATATCCTTTTTAACTTTCTGTCTCATTGATCTGTCTAATGTTGACAGTGGGGTGTTGAAGTCTCCCATTATTATTGTATGGGAGTCTAAGTCTCTTTGTAAGTCTCTAAGGACTTGCTTTATGCATCTGGGTGCTCCTGTATTGGGTGCATATATATTTAGGATAGTTAGCTCTTCCTGATGAATTGATCCCTTTACCATTATGTAATGGCCTTCTTTGTCTCTTTTGATCTTTGATGGTTTAAAGTCTGTTTTATCAGAGACTAGGATTGCAACCCCTGCTTTTTTTGTTTTCCATTTGCTTGACAGATCTTCCTCCATCCCTTTATTTTAAGCCTGTGTGTGTCACTGCATGTGAGACGGGTCTCCTGAATACAGCAAAGTGATGCGTCTTGACTCTTTATCCAATTTGCTAGTCTGTGTCTTTTAATTGGACCATTTAGTCCATTTACATATAAGGTTAATATTGTTATGTGTGAACTTGATCCTGTCATTATGATATTAGCTGGTTATTTTGCTCATTAGTTGATGCAGTTTCTTCCTAGCATTGATGGACTTTACATTTTGGCATGTTTTTGCAATGGCTGGTACCAGTTGTTCCTTTCCATGTTTAGTGCTTCCTTCAGGAGCTCCTGTAGGGCAGGGTTGGTGGTGACAAAATCTCTAAGCATTTGCTTGTCTGTAAAGGATTTTATTTCTCCTTTACTTATGAAAATTAGTTTGGCTGGACATGAAATTCTGGGTTGAAAATTCTTTTCTTTAAGAATGTTGAATATTGCCCCTCACTCTCTTCTGGCTTGTAGAGTTTCTGCCAAGAGATCTTCTGTTAGCCTGATGGGCTTCCCTTTGTGGGAAACCCGACCTTTCTCTCTGGCTGCCCTTAACATTTTTTCCTTCATTTCAACTTTGGTGAATCTGGCAATTATGTGTCTTGGAGTTGCTCTTCTCGAGGAGTATCTTTGTGGTGTTCTCTGTATTTCCTGAATTTGAATGTTGGCCTGCTTTACTAGGTTGGGGAAGTTCTCCTGGATGATATCCTGCAGAGTGTTTTCAAACTTGGTTCCATTTTCCCCGTCACTTTCAGGCACACCAATCAGACGTAGATTTTGTCTTTTCATGTAATCCCATATTTCTTGGAGGCTTTGTTCATTTCTTTTTACTCTTTTTTCTCTAAACTTCTCTTCTCACTTCATTTCATTCATTTGATCTTCAATCATTGATACTCTTTCTTCCAGTTGATCGAGTCAGTTACTGAAGCTTGTGCATTTGTCACATAGTTCTCGTGTCACGGTTTTCATCTTTATCAGTTCTTTTATGGTTTTCTCTGCATTGATTATTCTAGTTATCCATTTATCTATTCTTTCTTCAAGGTTTTTATTTTCTTTGCACTGGGTACGTAGTTCCTCCTTTAGCTCTGAGAAGTTTGATAGACTGAAGCCTTCTTCTCTCAACTCGTCAAAGTCATTCTCCGTCCAGCTTTGTTCCATTGCTGGCAATGAGCTGCGTTCCTTTGGAGGGGGAGATGCGCTCTGATTTTTTGAATTTCCAGCTTTTCTGCACTGCTTTTTCCCCATCTTTGTGGTTTTATCTGCCTTTGGTCTTTGATGATGGTGATGTACTAATGGGGTTTTGGTGTGGGTGTCCCGTTTGTTAGTTTTCCTTCTAACAGTCAGGACCCTCAGCTGCAGGTCTGTTGGAGTTTGCTTGAGGTCCACTCCAGACCCTGTTTGCCTGGGTATCAGCAGCAGAAGCTGCAGAAGATAGAATATTGCTGAACAGCGAGTGTTGCTGTCTGATTCTTGCTCTGGAAGCTTCGTCTCAGAGGTGTACCCAGCCGTGTGAGGTGTGAGGTGTTGGTCTGCACCTGGTGGGGGATGTCTCCCAGTTAGGCTACTCAGGGGTCAGGGACCCACTTGAGCAGGCAGTCTGTCCGTTCTCAGATCTCAACCTCCATGCTGGGAGAACCACTGCTCTCTTCAAAGCTGTCAGACAGGGACATTTACAAAAAGCAGAGGTTTCTGCTGCTTTTTGTTTAACTATGCCCTGTCCCCAGAGGTGGAGTCTACAGAGGCAGGCAGGCCTCCTTCAGCTGCTGTGGGCTCCACCCAATTCGAGCTTCCTGGCGGCTTTGTTTACCTACTTAAGCCTCAGCAATGGCAGGCACCCCTCCTCCAGCCTTGCTGCCACCTTGCAGTTAGATCTCAGACTGCTGTGTTAGCAATGAGGGAGGCTTCATGGGCGTAGGACTCTCCGGGCCAGGTATGGGATATAATCTCCCAATGTGCCGTTTGCTAAGACTCTTGGTAAAGCGCAGTATTAGGGTGGGAGTTACCCGATTTTCCAGGTGTTGTGTGTCTCAGTTTCCCTTGGCTAGGAAAAGGAATTCCCTTCCCCCTTATGCTTCCCAGGTGAGGCAATGCCTCGCCCTGCTTCAGCTCTCGCTGATCGGGCTGCACCCGCTGACCAGTACCAACTGTCTGGCATGCCCCAGTGAGATGAACCTGGTACCTCAGTTGAAAATGCAGAAATCACCCATCTTCCGTGTCACTCACGCTGGGAGCTGAAGGTTGGAGCTGTTCTTATTTGGCCATCTTGGGCGCCCCCCAATAAACATTTTTTGTATGGATTATTGATAAGGACAAAAATTCTCTAACTTAAGCTTCCTCTTTATATGCACTGGAACCCTTTCCAAAGCCACTTTAGAAACTGTGACAAACTGGAGGAAAGTCAGTTAATTTTCAAATTCATCTAGGTTGCACACAAGCATCACTGTTTTCTAGCACCTTTAGGATGATCCACAAACATTATGACAATGCAGACTCATGAGGAGGCCTTGTGCTCTGGACTGCTAGTGTGTGCCACAGCCTCCTTTCTCATTACTTTACCAAAAGATGTGATTTGAAAAACATATGCAAATGTCTCCACTGAACTCCCACACCAATTCCTGAGAGCTAGTAAGGATTTTGGTGTCACTTTAGAAGTCACTCTATTTGTGAATAGCCCAGCAAGAAAATCAGGTCAAGCTATTAGGGAGATTCTATGGGAAGGTAGGTATCTACCTCAAGATTAATGACATTAAATAAAGGAAAAGCAGTTATTTTTGACATCTTGACCATCACTTTAGAGTCTGGTTCTTATTAGTTCCATTTCTTCCTTTTAAAAGGCTTATTTATTTGTATATTTTTAACAAAAAATGTCAGGAAATTTGGAACAGAAACTTGCAGTAAAACATGTCCCCCTGACCCTCTGATCTATCAATCTTTCAAATAAACAAGAATACTTAGAGAAGCCTGGAAGAAGGCATTTCATGGTAGTTACCTGATGTTAGCCACCGTAATGGTCATTATCTAGCAATTGTTTTTTGGGAAATGGAGTAGAATGGAGAGAATAGGAAGGAAAGAGAATGCAGATGAGTGAGTGAGAGAGAGTATGAGAGAGAAAGAGGGGGACTCAATAATTCATTTTTGCTATAAATGCTTTAAAATCTTACAGGTGTCAAACAAGACACCCTCGTTCATATTTTTTCTCCAATCATTCCATTTTGGAAGCTACATTATTCACAAATGAGACATTCAAGAAACACAAATTCTGAAATAAAAATGGGCACACCACCAGTGGAAAAGCAAACAAAAGCAGCTAATGTACTGTGGCTAAAAAAATTTTCAAACAAAGTGGCAGTAATTTACTGCCCTTACTCTTAGCTAGACCCCATGAACATAATCAGAACCCCCAGGACTGATGGGAAAGTGTGATTTACAGTAAGTCTCAGGATAATAAAAAAAAAAAATGAAAAAGCAAATTGTGCATGAACATGAAAGCTGTATTTCTTCCGTTTTCAGCAATGGAGTCAAATTTCCAGTCAGAATTTCAGGGTAAAACTTAGAAGTCTTCAAGAAGTAAACTATGAGCCAATCAGCATCCCTACTTGGACATTGCTCCAGCTGCCTGAATGACGTAAGTAACATTTAGAGATGACAGTGATTAGAAAGACCCACATGACACCATCTGAATCATAGGAAAGAGATGGGTGGACCTGGGTTTGAGTCCTGGCTATGTCACTTGTTTTCGTGTATCCTTGAGCAAATTATTTCACATCTTCAAGCTCTAGTAATACCTGTTGCTTCAGACTGTTATATGGATTAAATGAGATAAAGTATATAAAGCACTTAGGAAAGTGTTTGGCACATGCAAGTCTCAATAAATTTCGTTATACATTTTAAATACAAATAGTACATTTTGATAAATGAGAGTATACTTAAGGCACTTAGAACAGTACGTGGTGCACAGTGAAGTTCTATATAGGGTTTGTCATTATTATTACTATATAGTAAAACCTCCATTAATCAGAATATCTAGACAATGAGGTAACTAAGTTAACTTATTTTCATGCTCAAAACCTCTAAACCACTTCAAGTTTTTGAAAATCTTTTTGAAATGTATTAGTCTCTTTTCCAAGATTAGTAAGTATAATATGAAGTATCAACTTAAAACTTTTACACGGGATCATGCATGGCTTCAGGAATACATATCAGAAGTCCTGGATTCTAGTACCACTCTGTTACTTGTCAGCAGTGTAACTTTGAGCCTCAGTTTACTCATCTGTGAAATAAAAGATCTGTTAAGCTTTTCTCCCAGTTTTGGTGACTATCAGATGCAACCATGTATATGCAATTATTTTGAAAACAACAAAATTAAGGTGAATTAAAAATAGCATACATTTGTTATTATCATTCTTTAGAATATGATATCCTGTTTCTGGGGATGCATGTGCATGGGGGTATGGAGATTACAGATTATACCAAGGATATTGCGCTTTTTGAAAACTGTGGTAAAATACACATGACAACATGTACAATTTTAATTATTTTTAAGTGTCTAGCTCAGTGGCATTAAATACAATCACATTGTTATGCAACCATCACCACCATCCATCCCAAAACTTATTTCACCTTCTTAAACTGAAACCTCATGCCCACTAAAGACTCACTTTCCATTCTCCTTTCCGCCCAATCCCTGGCAACCACCATCTTACCTTCTGTCTATAAATTTCACTACTCTAGGTACCTCATATAAGTGGTGTCATACAGAATATTGCTTTTTTAAAAAAGCCCCTTGTTTATTTTCTTACCTTTTCCATCTTTGACTTTAAAAGTTGAGTACAAAAAGCAATGGAAATTGAGAATTTCCTTTTGTGGGTCCTAAATCCTTGAGGCTTACAATAGGACTGTGATTAAGAAGAAACAAACACACACTTCCCTGACAGCATCCTTCAAGCTCTGATGGGGCTGACTGCTTGGTCTGATCTCCATTGCAATCTTAGGATACTTCTGAGAAGCTATGATGTTCTAAGACTGTGCAGTGAGGACCGGGGATGGAGTCTGGTCCCACCTCTGCCACAAAGTACTCTTGATATTGTGTGACCCATTCTTTTCTTTGGGTCATGTCTGTTAAGTTTCAGGCACACTGGGCTACATTATTCCAAAGTAGTGTCAACTTGATATTCAAGTGTTTTGATGGCATTTATTCCTTGCAAGACACTGCAAAATATAATTCTCTTCCTCCCTCAATCTCCATCCAGGAACAACATATTTTATATAATGAAAATGGAAGAGGAGGAAGATACCTGTGATATTTTTCCTAGGAAAAGAAATCAGGGGTCAATATTGAACTGGTTTTGGATGTTATTGGCAGTCGATTCATTGTTGTCATCTTTCTTCTGACCAGAAAAAAAAAAAAAAAAGAGTTTCATAGCACGTGCCAAAATGTTATACTGCATGCGCACGCACACACACAAACACACACACACACACAAGCAAAAACTGTGTTCGAATTCAAGGCTATGACTTCAAAAGAAATAATGCATTAAACCATTTGAATTTAGAAGACAGAGATACATGATCATTTTTAAGTTATCTCTGAAGTCACATCAAAATGTACACCAGCTCCAGGATTCTAAGATCCAATTCTGTTTAGTAGAAAAAGCAATATAGTCAAATATAACATGCCATAGACAGAAAGGGTTATGTATTTGGAATGAACAACTATCCTTAACATTCATAAACTTCCCAACTGGGATCCATTTGTATGAAGAGACTCTTCTGGTCTGATAAGAGCCTGGCTTCGGGAAAAAGAACAAGATGACCCAAATTCTTTTGGGGTAGACACTTTCACACATGAATCATCCAAGAAAAATGGCAGCTACATCAGAACATTGGCTGCCTGCCCCAGAAGCTGACTGTGGGGGCACTCAGGCTGCTGGGACCCACCTTCAGCATGGAATGTACTCAGGACAGCAAAGCTAAGTACCTCATCCATCTGACTTCTACAGTTGTGGACAACTCATGCATATCACCATTTTCTTCCCCAGACAGTGTAGCCCTCAGTTGAAAAATATAGCCTCTACTGGTCAGAACCAAGTCAATTTTGTTAGTTTGGATATTTCCAAGCTCTGTCCTCCAAACAGCTTCATAAAGACTAACTGATAGAAGCTGGACATGGTGGCTTATGCCTATAATCCCAGCATTTTGGGAGGCAGAGGTGGGCGGGGGAGGGGGTTGCTTGCGCCCAGGAGTTCAAGACCAGTCTGGGAAACATGACAAAACTCTGTCTTTACAAAAATTAGCCAGGCATGGTTGTGTGTGCCTGGAATCCCAGCTACTCAGGAGGCTGAAGTGAGAAGATCAATTGAGTCCAGGTAGTTGAGGCTGCAGTGAGCTGTGACCATGTCACTGCACTCCAGCCTGGGCGAAGAGTGAGATCTTCTCACACATACACACACACACACACACACACACCCCTAATTCACTGGACCAACATATATGAAACAATGTAAAAATAATTTGTAATAATCTTAATACAAGTTTTCTAATATATATTACCTACAAAGGGATAGGAGAAGTTAGGTTTTATAGGTCTATTTCCATTAAATCCATGTCAGGGATGGAGAATTCCTGAGTCAGAAGACTTTAGAGATGAAAGAAAACTAAAATATTAGTTATACCAACACCCCAACCTCCATAGGTTTTGGGGGAACATGTGGTATTTGGTTACATGACTAAGTGCTTTAGTGGTGATTTGGGATATTTTGGTGCACCCATAACCTGAGCAGTAAACATTGAACCCAATTTGTAGTATTTTATCCCTCACCCTCCTCCCACCCTTTCCCCCAAGTCTCCAAAGTCCATTGTATCATTCTCATGCCTTTGCATCCTCATAGCTTAGCTTCCACTTATGAGTGAGAACATACGATGCTTAGTTTTCCATTCCTGAGTTACTTCACTTCGAATAACAGTCCCCAGTTTCATCCAGGTTGCTTCAAATGCCATCAATTCATTCCTTTTTATGGCTGAGAAGTATTCCATTATATATATATACACTTATATATACACACATATATATACACATATGTGTATATATGTATATATGTGTATATATATGCATATATATATGTGTGTGTGTGTGTGTGTATATATATATCACAATTTCTTTATCCACTCATTGATTGATGGGCATTTGGGCTGGTTTCACATATTTTGCCATAGCAAATTGTGCCGCTATACACATGTGTGTGTAAGTATCTTTTTCGTATAATGACTTCTTTTCCTCTGGGCAATGGGATTGCTGGATTAAATGGTAGTTCTACTTTTAGTTCTTTAAGGAATCTCCATGCGGTTTTTTCCATAGTGGTTGTACTAGTTTATATTCCTACCATTAGTATAGAAGTGAGGAACCACCACTTACGAGGCTTCTGGAAGACGGGAATCACATATCAGCCAGGAGCCCACATTATATGACTTCTAGAGGTCATTCAACTTGGAGATTCCCTGAGTCTAGGTCATGGAGAAAAGTTGTCTCTGGCACCAGACTAATCTGCTGCCCTTTCTAGGGCTGGGAATATTGCTCAATTTGATTCAGACTGAAAAGGAAGTGATTACTTATAACACCTTCAAGAAAATATAAGTGACTGTTTTGATCATCTTGGAGAATGGAAGACTTTTCTAAGCATGACACCAAAGTCAAGGATTGATAGATTCAATTTCATAAAAATAAATTTTTCCATGTTAAAATACACATGCAAACAAAATTAAAAGTTAAACTAGAAAAAATGCAGATTTCAAATAAAAGACAAGTATCTTAATAGTAGAATGAGAAAAAGAAATGAATGTTAGAGAAAAACTGACTACTAAACATAAAAAATTCAACCTTAGTTATCAAAGAAATGAAATTTAAAATAACAATGACATACCATTTTTTGCTGTTGAAATTGACAATGACCAAGAAAATGACAATATTTACTTTGAGTGAAGGTAAATAGTAGAATAGGATATTCTCCTGCACTGCTGTTAGGATGTAAATATGCAAAGAGATTTAAGAGAACACTGTGTAGTAGGTACCTTCACGAGGCCAGGTACTGTCCTGGACCCTTTAAGGCATTTTTCATCACCCTACTATTTATAATAACACAAAGCTAGAATAATTCTAACTTTTCAACAATAGGTGATAATAGGTTTCAATAAATCAATGGAACACATTTGTGTGTTTTTTTTTTTTTTTCTGATGGAGTCTTGCTCTGTCCCCCAGGCTGGAGTGCAGTGGTGCAATCTTGGTTCACTGCAACCTCCGTCTCCCAGGTTCCAGCGATTCTCCTGCCTCAGCCTCCCAAATAGCTGGGATTACAGGTGTGTGCCACCATGCCCGACTAATTTTTGTACTTTTAGTAGAGACGGGGTTTCACCAAGTTGGCCAGGTTGGTCTTGAAATCCTGACCTTAGGCGATCCATTTGTCTCAGCCTCTCAAAGTGCTGGGATTAAAGGCATGAGCCACTGCGCCCAGCCCACATTTGTATTAGTTCATTTTCACGCTGTTATAAAGAACTACCTAAGACTGGGTAATTTATAAAGAAAAGAGATTTAATTGACTCACAGTTCCACATGGCTGGGGAAACCTCAGGAAACTTAGAATCATGGCAGAAGGTGAAGGAGAAGCAAGCACTTTCTTTACAAGAGGAAGACAGAGAGGAACTGCCACACACTTTTAAACCAACAGATCTCATGAGAACTCACTCACTATCACAAGAACAGCATGGGGAAAACCGCACCCATGATCCAATCACCTCCCACCAGGTCCCTCCCTTGACATGTGTGGATTACAATTTGGATTACAATTCAAGATAAGATTTGGGTGGGGACATAGAACCAAAGCATATCAACATTTAATATGGCCAATAAAAATGATGTTAAAATATTTAATGACACAGAAAGATGTTTGTGAAATTGTTTCTGAGGGACAAATGTTGTTTACAAAAGAGAATGGCTCAATATGATTCCATTTCAGTAAACATATCTGTAAACATATATGCATTAAAAAGACTAAAAGAGTATCTGTCAGCAGTAACATAATTTTGGCTTCATTTTATTTTCTAGGTTTTCTACAATAAACAAATATGTTTAGATATTGTAAGAGCTAGTTTTTTGTTTTGTTTTGTTTTTAAAGGAAGAAAATGATTTAAGGATAAGGGCAATAAACGGTACAGGTGACACATCAGGCCCACCTTACCTTAAAAGAGCTGGGCTGCTGGGAGCCATCTATCTTCCTGCTAGAAGTCTCCTGCCTCAACTGACCCTGGGAAAGAGGACCCAAGCTGTTTAGCTGGATTCTGAGGTGGTCTTTCAAGGTTTCCCCAGGTCTTCTCCAAAATCCTCTCACAGCAGGATGAGGGCTGCTGAGAGGTAAGAAGGCACTGTCTAGCTAGTCTGGGTGGACTGGAAGGATGGGTTATGGTGAGCTCCTCTGACTCAATGCAGGATGCTAGCATCCTTCTGTTACTTAGCACCATTGCAAGGGTAGTATCCTCAAGGTCTACCCAGGATTTACCTGAGATCCAAAACAAAAGTCTGATTCTACTATCATCAGCAGTATTTGATTCCTATTGGGAATCCTTAGCAGAAAAATGCCTGTCACCAGCAGAAAGGCTTTCCCTGAGCGCATGTCTTCAATGGATGATCGCACTGTTAGAATTTTCCATTACCTCAACATTTCTCCTAGCCCCAGCCCAAATATTCCTTTTTACATGAATAAACTTTATTATAAAGTAAAAACAAAACCCAAACACCCACAAACAAAAAACAGCAATGTCAACATTAACAGAAAGCATGGCCTCTAAATAGACACTTTACCAAGATTTCACCCCTTATGCTCACAGTTCTTTTAACACAGATGCTTGGTAAGCAGAGATAATTTCAGATCACCTACTGTTTCTTGATGTAAAAATAAAGAAACACATATTCAAGTCAATTTACATTTTACAAAGCACAACATTATCATATTAGGATCTGGGAATGACTTCAGTGAACATTTTTACCCTGTGTGACAACTGAGGACATGGAAGTGCAGAGAGGTTTAGTGAATGGCCTAGGGTTACCTTGTTAGTGGACATGCCAGGGCTCTTACTCAGAATTGGGACTGTAACACTAAGTAAAAACAGTTAGCATTGCAATGTTAAATTCATTTTTGTAGCCCTCAGAGACCCGGCAGTACAGAAGAATAGCAAGACCAAAGCTTCGATGTGACTGTTTTGTTCATTTAGAGTTTTCTTATTTTTGTTTTATTTTGGCAAAATTCACTTAACATAAAATTAACTGTTTTAAAGTGAATAATTTAGTGGCATTTAGTATATTGACAGTGTTGTACAACCACCATTTCTATCTAACTGGAAAACAGATCTGGCAGCCCAAAAGGAAAGTGTGTACCTATAAAGTGATTGCTCCCTTTTCCCACTCTAGCCAGCCCCTGGCAACCAATTCAACTTCTGCCTCTATGCATTTACCTCTTCTGAATATCTCACATGAATGAAATCATACACGTGACCTTTTAGGTCTGGCTTCTTTCACTCAGCATAGTGTTTTTGAGATTTATCCATGTTATGGCATGTATCAGAACTTCATTCCTTTTAATGGCCAAATAATATTCCATTGTATGTCTGTACCACTCTTTGTTTACCAGTCATCCCACTAATGGACATTTAGGCTGCTTCCATCTTTTGGCTATTGTGAGTAATACAGCTATGAATATGTGCGTACCTGCATTTTTTTGAATACCTGTTTCCAGCTCTTTGGGGGGCATATATTAGTTTTACAATTTTTATGTCTTTTACTTATATTTTATCTGACTATAAGAGTATAGGATATTTATTAAAGAAAATGTAAAAATCAAAGAAAAAATACAAATAAGAAAACCCACCTATGGGTAATCAAGAATATCCCCTTCCAGAAGGGATATCCTACCAGCAAAAAGCCTTCCAAGCCCGTTCCTTCTTTCCTCCCTATACATACAGATTATTATTTTGGAAATAAATAGTCATTGAGAACATGGACCTGGTAGCCAGGAAAGCCTGGATTTGAATTCTGACTCTGCCATACACTAGCTGCATTCCTTTACCTTGAACTTGTTTTCCTGCCTGTGAAATGGACATAATAGTATCTACCTTGCAGCATTTTTATGGCACATTAAATGGTGCTCAGGAAGTGTCAGGTATAATAGTACTTCCCACACAGGGATTTACTAACTCCACCAGAAAGTGAGGTTCACGAGAGAGAAATTTTGTATTTTCACCTCTGTATCAGCACAGTGCCTGCCACACAGCTGGCACTCAATGAATACCTGTTGAACGAATAAGTGAATGTAACTTTTTTGGTTTGTTTGTTTTTTGAGACGGAGTCTCTCTCTGTCACCCAGGCTGGAGTGCAGTGGCGCGGCCTCGGCTCACTGCAAGCTCCACCTCCCGAGTTCATGTCATTCTCCTGCCTCAGCCTCCTGAGTAGCTGGGACTACAGGGGCCTGCCACCTTGCCCAGCTAATTCTTTTGTATTTTTAGTAGAGACGGGGTTTCACCTTGTTAGCCAAGATGGTTTCGATCTCCTGACTTTGTGATCCGCCCACCTCAGCCTCCCAAAGTGTTGAGATTACAGGCGTGAGTCACCGTGCCTGGCTGTGAATGTAACTATTGAGGACGTTGGGGTTGAAATTAGAGTCCTAGGAAGGATCTTTGGGAAGAATTCAGGTCTCTGAGTTCAGAAGACAAGTAAAGACCATGCATAGAAAAATCTTGTAGGTCAGTTTTAATTCTATACAACCACAGTCCAATGGCCAGAGTTCATTAGGTCTGACTTTGGGCCCACAGATAATGAAATCATTTGCTGAAAATGGTCAGAAAATAAGTTATTTGCAGCAATTGGGGCAGAGACTAGGAGGTCTCTGAGGTATGTGGGGATTTGAACTTCCTAAGCTGCTAGACCAGCTAAGGCTTGGGGCATTTTTTTTTTTTTTTTTTTTTTACTTTTCTTAAAGCAAATAAGCATTTGACAGAATAAACCCAGACAAAGAGATACTTAAGCATGAAGCCTTGACACAAACTTCCCTGAAGTAATATAGCTTGGAATCTAAAGAGATGATTAGTGAGCTTCTCATGACCCTACAGGAAATCTTGCTTGGTACAGGAACGCAACATTTTCAAACTTTGTCTAAAAGAAGTTTCCACACACTCCACTGCCTCATAATAATGTTTGAAATGGGTTGCAGAGCTCGCTCTCTGCTGAATTCTTTACTGTCTTTCTTCTTTTGTGGGTCTTTATCCCCAAATAATCTGTTGGGACCAACTTCTGCAAGCTCAGGAGGGCTAAAGTGGAGCTGTAAGCCCTCAAACCCTCAGTAAACAGGCCAGAGGGAATGAAGAGCTGACCTCTACCTCAGCCATTAGCTGGGCCTACCTAGGATGGATCTGATCTTATATTCCAGGATAAGTCTTATTTTTTTCATTTGTCTCCTTTGCAGCACCCATCACTGCTGGAATTCAATGATTTTCAGTATTTCTGTGTATGTGAAAATACTTGTTTAAAGTTTTTCTCTTCCACTAAATTGTAGAGTATCCAAAGGGAAGAATGTTTCTGCCTTTTTCATTATTGTATCTTCAGCCAGTACAGGCCTTATCCATGGTAGGCACTGAATAAACATTGGTTGAAACAATGAATCCAAGACATTTTATTACAAAGTTCAATTCAGCTTAGAGGCAATATAATATTGGTGAAGAACATGGGTTTGAATTTTGGGTTCACTGCTTTGTGACTTAGGGCAAGTTGCTTAAATCTCTCTTAGTTTCCTGATGTTACTTTAACAAATTATCACAAATTTAGTGGCTTAAAGCAACAGAAATGTATTCTTTCACATTTCTGGAGGCTAGAAGTACAAAATCCAGCAGAGCCACACTCTTTCTGAGGGCCCTGGAATGGAATTCATTCCTTGTCTCTTAGTTTCTGAGGGCTACCCTGGCATTCTTGAGCTTGTGGCTTCATCACTGTGATCTCTGCTTTCATTTTCACATTGCTTTCTCCTCTGTGGGTCTGTCTAAAATCTCCCTCTGTCTCTGTCTTAAAAGGACACTTGTAGGCATTTAGGTTTCTGGGGATAATGCCGGATGATCTCATCTCAAGATCCTTAATTTAATTACACGTGCGAAACCCCTTTTCCAAATAAAGAAAAATTCACAGGTTCCAGGGTTTAGGGCATGGACACATCTTTGCAGGAAGGAGGTCACTATTCAAAATATGACTTTTCTCTAAGGCTCAGTTGTTCATCTGTAAATCTGTCACAGTATCTCAGAATTATGAGGATTAAATGTGACAATCCATGTAAATCACTTAACATGGTTCTTGGCATATCATAAGCCCTCAGTAGATGGTATCTATTAATAATTGGTATTATTTCATGAGAAAGGGAGGTGTTACTCCCGATGTCCACAAGGAAAAAGTGATGAAGTTATGCCAACACATTCAGATATTTTAAAAATATATCAACGTCACTATCAATCTACCCTTCTCTGTATTTATTTTATGAGTGCTGGGGCTTGTGCTCAGCTGTCTCACATATGTCATTACATTCTGTACTTACAACAACCTTTGGAGGCTGGTATTCTCCCCATTTTACAGATGGGGGAAAAAATCCAGATCTTAATATTCAAGAATCTGGAGTTAGCCACAGAGCTTAAATATAAACCAAGGACTTCTCACTCCAAGTCCAGGTCTTTTCTACATTACCTCAGAAAATTGAGGACAGAAATTGACAAAGTGCCAGGCACCTATACTTGTATTAATCACTTGTCAGAATATTATGAAGAGTCAAACTACAGGGCAGGTTAGCCTAGAAGAACTGTAAAGCAGTGGTTCTCAAATTTTGTTGCATACTAGAGTTACCTGGAGACCTTTTAAACCTCTCAAATCACAGGCTACACACAAGACCAATAAAATAAGAATGCGGGAAGGAGGAGAACAGACCCTGGCATTAGTAATTTTTAAAATTTCCCAGGTGATACCAATTACAGCTGAGGTTAAGAATTACTGCTCTATCAATGGTCCTCTTTAGTGGTCATCAGAGTCACCTGGAAGATGGTAAAAATGGAGGGGATAGGGTCTAGCCTGATTCAAGGAACCTGGGTCTCTCCAAGTGATTCTAACTCCCACCAAAGCTTGAGGACAGCTACTCTAAAGTACCTTTCAGCTCCCATATTCTGATTTTCAACAGTCATTCATTTCTCTCTTTATTCAAACAACTGTACTAGATGCTGGAGAGATAAGGATGCATAAAGAAGACATGACTTCTGACCTCAAGAAGTTCACAGCTTGACACGCTGTCCTTTTCTCTCTCAAAGCCCTCTCCACACTGCTTTTCCTGGTCAACCTCTGTTTGAATTGGAGACACATGAGGGCCTTGCTTGAAATGATGAAGATCTTCAATAATATTTCTTGCATGAAGAAAGAAGAAGAATGGGGAGAAGAAGAGGAAGAACATACTTGCAAATAAGCATCACCTGGCGTGGGGAGGAACAAGGTGTGATCACCAGTGGGAGAAGGTGGAGTCAGGAAAGCCTTCTTGGAAGTGGTAAAGTCTGAGCTGGGTCTTTAACAATGACGAAAGGTTGGGGGAGGGTGTTCTCATCAGACCAAATGGTAAGGTTTGTGCAGATGCTTGAAATAGGATAAGGAACAATGAACAGCTTGGTTTTAGAGCACAACAAGCAAAGGTGGAGAAGGAGAAGCAGGAAACTGAGGGAGGAGCCCCATGGTAAAGCACTTTGTATGATCTCCCTTTCCCCTCCCTTTAGCCAAGCAGACACTTAAGTCCAAAAGTCCCAGCAAGTCTTTAGATAAGGTTAACCAAAGCTGTGGGCCCAGGGCTAGAAAAGACTTCCATGATCCCTGTGAGCAGGACACCAGTCCATGGGTTTCTGGAAGTACCTTGAGGCCAAACTCTAAAGCCATTTTTGAAGTGGGTGCAACAGGAGGAGACAGTCTTAAATCCAAACTAAAAGACACACAGGCAAGGAAAAGACAGCCTGGGAAAAAGCCAGACACCCTTTCTTTGTGACTGCCTTATTATTTATGAGTCCAAAAATGTGCCTTGTCTTAGTCAGGAATCACTAAAAATAGTACCAAGGGAGTAAGGAATCTGAGACCCAAGATAGAAGGTAGATAAGCTCTCTCCTCATTCTAAATGGTAAAAACAGGAGCACAAACACTTCCAAGCTTGATCGGTTGCTCACCTGCCGGGGCTGGGGCAGCGGTTGCTGGGAGGATGGAGGTGGGGTTCTGTGCTGCTCACGCAGCCATCTGCGGAGCACCCCCAGGGCCTCGTTCCTCTAGGCTGAATGCCCCACTAACAGCGCAGATGGGGAGATGAGGAATGATGGGAGGGCTTAGGTGCCAAGACCTGGAATAACTGGCTGGAAAGACCCCTGCATGGTGAAGAAGACCCTTCTGCTCCATTGATGACTGGATGACAGAGGAGGCTGATGGCAAATCTCTCCCCTTTGAGCAGGTTTTGAAGAATCAAGATGGACCATCAAGGGTCATTTTCCTTCTATTTCCGGATAGAATTCCATATCCCTCATCTGGCCGGTGCCTTTCCCTAACATGAATAGACTTGTCAAGTAAAGAGGATTAATACCGGTCCGAGAGAGAGAGAGCTCCTTGGTTGAAGGGGAACTGATTTCCATGTCGCATACTTCTATGCTTGGTGTAAGCAAAGGGAATAAGAGCTGGTTGCCAGCAAAGGGATACAGGAGATATACAGCAGGCAAGAAGCTCCCCACATATATCCAAATCCCTGCTCTCCTATCAGGAAGGTGTTCCTGGCTGAGTGTGGTGGCTCATGCTTATAATCCCAGCACTTTGGGCGGCCAAGGGGGTAGATTGCTCGAGCCTAAAAGTTCGAGACAAGCCTGGGAAACATGGTGAGACCCCGTCTCTAAATACAAAAATTAGCTGGACATGGTGAGGTGCACCTGTGGGCCCAACGACTTGGGAGGCTGAAGTGGGAGGATTGCTTGAGACTGAGAGATGGAGGCTGCAGTGAGCCATCATCACATCACTGGACTCCAGCCTGGGTGACAGAATGATCTTGTCTCAAAAGAAAAAAAAAATCCCTATGTGTTTTTTGGCTTTTAACCCACAATATTTTTCTCCACAGATGAGAAATGACTCCAGATATTGCTTGTCTCTAATCCCATTAGTGGTCAATTTGTAATCTAGTTATAATAGTGATCAGACTATAATAAGGAATGATAATCCCTCTCACATAAAATCTTTATATATTTTAAGGCATTATATATACACACACAAACAAAATCAGTGTTTAGAAACATTTCTTTTAATAAAAAGCAGTTCCTAGAATTTTAAACCTGGAATGGATATGAGAGCATTTCTTT
This sequence comes from Macaca mulatta, assembly GCF_049350105.2. Taxonomy (NCBI): domain Eukaryota; kingdom Metazoa; phylum Chordata; class Mammalia; order Primates; family Cercopithecidae; genus Macaca; species Macaca mulatta. The sequence continues at coordinate 176,652,386 of NC_133406.1, forward strand.
ATGCTGCAAGGAGGAAGCACAGGTTACATTTACCTAAGGTTCCAGCGATTGTTTCCTGAGAGCAGCATTATCTAATAGAAATATATTGTAAACCAAAAATGTGAGATGTGTAATTTTAAACTGTCCAGTAGCCACATTAAAAAGGATCAGGTACTACAAATTAATTTTAATGTATTTTACTAACTCAATATATGAAAATACCATTTCAACATGTAATCAATGTAAAAATTATTAGTAAGATATTTTCTTTTTTATATTAAGGCCTTGAGATCCAGTGTGTTTTACACTGATGCTACCCCTCACTTTGGACTGGCCACATTTCACATTCTCAATAGACACAGGTGGGTAGTGGCTACTATACTGGGTCACGCAGCATTGGAGTCTCATAATGGGTAATGCAGCCAGAACAAGGATTGATGCCTCCCTTTCAACAGGTGAAACCCCCAGGCCCAGAGCTTAAATAGGTCATTGACCTGGTGATGGAGCTGAGCTGGAAGTAGAACCCAGCTTCCTTGTTAAGTGCTCTTTCCTGAAATCATACTGCCCTCCCCTTGGGAAAGACAAGGGAGTAGGTGGGGAGGGGGCGGTCAAGAGAACTACCAGTAGTGAGCACCTATATATGCCAGAGACTGTGATGGGATTTATACTTTATCTAATTCATATACCAGCTCTTTCAAGTCCATACCAATCATTCCTCTATTTTCCATATGAGGTTAGAGAGGCTCTAAGTGTTTTAGTAGTTGATAATGGCAAGGTGACAACCTTTAAAGAAAATGGTGCTATCAATATTAGAAAGATGTTGCTTACGACCCCAACCAACTACCAGTTTTGAAGATGGAACACAAGGATGGATAAGCGCTCAGACAACCCAGTCCTGGGAAGACTGTTCATCAGCTTGCCACATGTCAAGAGCCAAGGCAAGATCCAGTCTATCCTTACATTACCACCTTCAACCTATAGCTCCAAATATATACAACTAGAAGCACAAGAAAATGACTCAGCCACCTCATTCTGACTAGCTAAGCTTCACGCTCTAAGCTATAGGCCAGTCAATACCATTTAAATAGATCATGTGCCAAGGACAAATCAAGTAATGGAGTGGGGACAAGAGGGAGCAACCACTCCTGAGCTAGAGAACCTGGTCATAGGCCTTGATGGTGAAGCTTTGAAGGAAGAGGCAGGCCAGGGGGCTGAATCTAGGACGTATCTGTCTGTTGCGACCAAGCAAGCAGCTATCCTATCACAACATGGGCATGAAACCCACAGACATGCTAGTTGGCTAGGAAAACCACCTTAGGTAATTGATATGGTTTGACTGTGTCCCCACCCAAATCTCATCTTGAATTGTATCTCCCACAATTCCTATGTGTCGTGGGAGGAACCTGGTGGGAGGTGATTGAATTATGGGGGCAGGCGTTTCTTGCGTTGTTCTCATGATAGTGAATGAGTCTCACGAGATCTGATGGTTTTAAAAATGGGAGTTTCTCTGCACAAGCTTTCTCTTTGCCTGCCACCATTCATGTATGACTTGATTTGTTCCTCCTTGCCTTCCGCCATGATTGTGAGGCCTCCTCAGTCATGTGGAAATGTAAGTCCATTAAACTTCTTTTTCTTCCCAGTCTCTGGTACGTCTTTATCTGTAGCATGAAAATGGACTAATACAGTAATAGATACTTATACCTCTATCCACAGGTGAGCAAATGGAAGCTCAGAGTCATAGTAACTTTAGAGCCCATGTTTATAAGCCCCACACTGCACACTTCCCTACTAAAGCTCCAACCTGGTAGAGAAAGCCATTTGAAAAGGCAAACCAGGACAAAATATACATATATACACACACACACACACACACATATACACACACATATATATACATATATATACATATATACACATATATATACACACATATATATACACACACACACATATATATAGTCTGTCAGCACAGAGAACTATTTGCAGCTGGAAACAGGCCTCAGTATTTTTTTTTTTAAATAGTAGGTTCCCTCCCTTTCTGCTGCCTATGGGAGCAATTTCCAGCCCCTTCTCCAAAAGAAACATTTAGCTTTCTATAGAGAACCTCTGAGACCTCTTGTGACTGAATATGGTAGAAGGGGAAAGAGGCCCTCATCACACCCACCCCAACACTCTTATGGGGAAGCTGAGGTTGAGCCCCTGTAGATCCATTTATTTTAGGCGGTATTTGGTTCTGAAGCAGTTGTTTCAGAAATTACCCCCATGAGCCATCAATAGTAGCGTTCAGCGGCTCTTCCAGGGTGGCCTTGTCTCTTTTAAATTTCATTTCCTGTTGGAAAGGATAGACAGGTAACTGGTTAATGCCAGTGACTGGACTCATTTAACGGAACACTAGGAACTGAGTGTGGCTGGGGAGCTGCAGTGGAACTGATGGGTGGACCAGAGCAGCTGGGTGAAGAGGAAGGCATTAAAGCCCACCAAGAGATGGATTGTATTTTACTGCTTTTCCACGTGAGGGAACTTGCCCCACAAGAGGAGGGGATATGAATGCACTCAGTTGTCACAATGGACATGGTCCTTGGACCTGGCCCTGAGGTCTTGGTGGGAATCCTGGCACTTCCCCTCCATCAAACCCTTTAGCCCAAATGAGCCTCAATTGCCTATCTGTTCTATTGCAAAGGGTGGTGTGAATTCAAATGATGCGTGCAACCTGCTTAGCAAGTGCCTCACACCTGGTAGGCATTTACGCACCATAACTGGGATTTGAACCCAAATAATTTAATGCCATGTTTCCTACTACATGTTGCCTACTGCAGGTGTTATGCAATAGATAAGGCAAACCTTGACTTTAAAGAGGCAGCATGAAATAGATAATTTCAATACAGCAAGGTAAGGATTCTGATCAAGATAGACATAGGCTAATATGGTACCCCATAATTTGGAGCACTGTTGATGGCATGGTCAAAGGGGTTGATGGAAGGATTTGTTAATCATCTGTCTCTTCCTCCAGGAGGTCCACCAAGGAAGGAATACTGCCTGTGTTATTCAGAAGTATGTCCATTAGGGATACTGTAGAGAAATGGGGAGGGAGGGAATGTTAAAGGTGTGCTTAAGTAAAAGAGGAGTTAGCCAAGTGAAGAACAAACCCAGTCAGAGGAAGCTGCATGAACAAAGGTACAGAGGCTGGAAAGAGAATGGTATGTTTAAGGAATTGGACGCAGGTTATTGAAATAAATTGAATATTGAGTATAGGGACTGGAGGTAAGGTAAGAAGAATCAGTAGGGGTAAGACCATGGAGAATCTTGTGTTGCCAGGCTAAGAAGTATGTCACTTGTATGAATGAACACTCAAGTGTGGAAGGCCAGAATGGGATGATTTATCAGAATCTAAGGTATCTACCCCAACCCTAAAATATGCCTGCCTTACCAGACTGTCGAAGTACCCATGGTATTTTAATATCAAGCTCAAAGTAATAACCATATTAACCCAGAACAGCTATCACTTCTTACTCTCCAATGAATTTATCAGATTTGCTGGCCAGGTGAATTTTCACAACAGCTCTATGCAGTAGGTGCTTTTCTTACCTCATCTTACAAATGAGAAGACCAAAGCACAGACAGGTTGAGAGGTTTGCCAAAAGTCACACAGGAAACACACAGTGGAGTCAAGATTCAAACCTAGTCAGTCACCCTGGCTCAAGTCCATTTTCTAAACCACCATATTATCTCAAACCTATCTCCCAGACCACTATTATTCTTGACCTGAGTGTATCACTTTAAGCCCGTTTGATAAACTTCTAATTTCCATAGCTCTATTCTTCAATCATATAATTTTAATTTAGTTCTTTTGAAATATGCCTTTTTTGTCATATTATCTTGCACTTGCCCCAGGGTTTCTACTTTTTCACCATGGAACGTTTTAAACATATATACTCTCTCAAATTGGTCCACTGTTTTTAGTTTCTAAGGTTATGAACTTTTCCATGTGTTTTGTCTGCTGACCCTTACTAATGGTGGCTTTCTTCCCCTCTCTTATAGGCATTATAATTTTTTAAAGTAAGCTCAACATCAGCAGGAGTTTGCCATTGTTTTTTTGTGGTTTTCATTTTTAAAGTTTTGTCTTTGGTGGAAAACCCTCATGCATGAGGATGTTGAGACATTTTTAAGAGCTGGTTTTAGGTTTGCTGCTGTCAGTGTCTCCTAGTATAATCAATTCCAGGCCAAGTTTTTATGTTACCTTCTTGGTTTGTGGCTTGTGCAATACCTGAGTAGAACCCCAACCCCATTCCCACATGTAGTACAGGCTGAGGTTTTGATTTCTCATGGGTGATCCCAATGGCCCAAGGTGCTTGATAGATTTCTGTAATCACATCCTCAGCAGAATTTTCCTTATTTCATACTTAGGCCAGTCATTCTTCATTCATATCCTAATGCAGGAAGTTTATTTCCTGTGGCTCCAATTCTTATCCCCATGGGATACCGAAACTCCAGGCCCCAGGGAGTACGCATAGTTTCCAAATTATCATGGACTCTTTTGCTTAATTCCTCCTCACAGATCATTGCTCTAATATTGAACTTGTTCTTCATTTCTGGAGCCTAGGGATTTCACCTCTTTGTGCACCAGCCTGGCAATGGATAATTTTCTTCATTGTGTATTTCACTAGTATCTCTGTGACTGGAAGAAGTGTCTCTTGAAAGCTCAATCTATCAAATTGACCAGAAGGCTTTGATTACGCATTTAGCGATCAGTCTTTCCAAATAGTCTCTGAGTTCATGGAGGACAGGGGCCTTTGTCTAGTTTGTCTTTATATCCTAATTTTCATAGAGTTCCTAGACCAGAGCAGAGGAATCAATAAGGTTTTGATTAACAAATGATCTTCCTCTCTCATTCAAAATGGAAATTAAAGAATATACACTAATTACCTTCTAGAGAAAGATGATGCCAAGCATCCTCACACCTCCAGAAAGCCATCCACACTCTCTGAAAGTCTGTGTTGAACAAACAAAGGAGTTTGGGGCCTGCCTTTATCTTTCCCTTCAGCCAGCAGGTTCATACTATTGACACACTTCTTTCTTGATGGGCAACTACTACTAATTACAGTGCTGGTCTGGTAGACATTCCAAGTCTGGCAGGCTGGGTTCTAGACTGCTGACTCTGCTGCCTTTCTTAGCACACACTGATGCTTTTCTATTGCCATCTGATCACTAACATGCAGTGTGCAATGATATAATTTTTCTGTTGGCACCATAAGGAACTTGCAGAATAAGTTCACATGAAAGCACCCAGCACAGTGCCTGGCACAGAGCAGGTACTAAGTTAATGTTCAGGGTCTTTTATTTCTTCTTTTCCATTAAACATATTCTATAAATATTCGTTGAAAATCTTCTGCTTTCTAGGCATTATGGTTGGTGCTGGAGGTGGAGAGGAATAACATGTAGTGCCTGATTTAATACTTAATAGAAAAATAATGTCAGGTCAAATTTCACAATAGAAAAAAATATTCTAAATGTCCTTTGATTTAAGGTGAAAAGACATCTCACTTCATTCCACCATCCTAAAGTGCCTAGTAAAGTATAACCAGCAAAATAACTTCACCCATTGCTGTTTTATAAAATAAACTTATCTCTTCTCAGAGAGGAAATACAACTTACAGTGAATGTATTAGTGGGTGTATTAGTTTGTTCTCATGCTGCCATAAAGAACTGCCCAAGACTGGGTAATTTATAAAGGAAAGAGGTTTAATTGACTCACAGTTCTGATTGGCTGGGAAGGCCTCAGGAAACTTACAATCACGGCAGAAGGTACCTCTCACAGGGTGGCAGGGGAGAGAATGAGTGCCCAGCGAAGGAGGAAGCTCCTTATGAAACCATCAGATCTCATGAGAACTAACTCATTATTATGAGAACAGAATAGGGGAAACCACCCTCATGATTCAATTATCTCCGCCTGATCCCTCTCGCAACACGTGGGGATTATGGGAACTACAATTCAAGATGAGATTTGGGTGGGGACACAACCAAACCATATCAGTAGGCAATAGAGAGCTGATCATAAAAGACCATTTATGACAATGATTTTTGAGCTCCTTTTACTACTGTAATCTCAGAACTTTGAATCATGCCTGAACTAAAGTAGAAACTCAGTAAGTTTGCTGAATGTATGTGCACACATATGTATGGCTATGGCTTCTCACCAGGTAAGATGTGACTCATCATTCCACACACATTTATTGAGAATTTCCTACAAATAAGAGTTTGTACTAGATTTTGTGATGGAGACCAAAAAAAAAAAAAAAACCCCTACCTACAAGGAACTTCTAAGCTTAAGGGTGAGAGAGGTGAGGTGGCTGGGCACGGTGGCTCACGCCTGAAATTCCAGCACTTTGGGAGGCCAAGGCGGGTGGATCACGAGGTTAGGAGATCGAGACCATCCTGGCTAAGATGGTGAAACCCCATCTCTACTAAAAATATAAAAAATTAGCCAGGTGCGGTGGCAGGCACCTGTAGTCCCAGCTACTCGGGAGGCTGAGGCAGGAGAATGGCGTAAACCTGGGAGGCGGAGCTTGCAGTGAGCAGAGATAGCGCCACTGCGGTCTGGCCTGGGCGAAAGAGCCATACTCCGTCTCAAAAATAAAAAAGTGGCGGGGGGGGAGGTGAGATAGGTATAGAAATCATCATAATATCATGTAGAAAATGTGAAAAGAAGAACAGAGAAGGGAGTTACGGAAGTTTCAAAGAGGGAAAGGCCACTTTCAGCTGGAGGGGATTAGACAAGACCGGATAATGTAAATTTTATGCTTGGTCTTGAAGGAGAAGTAATTTGTTGCGTTGCAAAAGCGGGAAAATGGGTATTGGCAAAGAAGGAAAGGCAATCCAGGTGAAAAGATGAAAGCAGAGAGGCAGAAAAGCACAGGACATATAAGAAATCGAAACTTGGCTGGAAATGCATAAAGGGGAATAAAGATAACTAAGGCTAGAAAGGCAGATTGAGCCAGACTGCAGGGGTTTTGAATGTGTCCTGGTATACCACTCCAGGATATAGGGTCTTCATAAAATACCCAGTGCTTAACATATGGTGGGGCTTAATTAATGCTAAACAACAATCTCCTAGCAGAAACCTGTTCCCCACGTGCACAAAGGAAGCTGCCGTCCTTATGCACAGGCAATTACAAACATTCCAGATACTCGGTCCTGAACCCTGCAAGCACATCAAATGCTCATCATGAAAGGTCACCGAGCAAACAGCTCTGATCAATCCTGGCTTGGGCTGAATCAAATCGTCTAAATAAGATCCACTAGAGGTAGTGTCAGAAAGGTCAGAAACGACCCTATTTCACATCTTGAAGCATTTTTGCCATGTGGAACACTTTAGAGGAAGAAGAGAAAGGAACGAGGGGGGAAAGAAACTCTCCAGAAATAATAGAATCCCAAGTAATTCAATGTTAAGTGATCACAAAGTAAGCTGGGGATTTATTTTGGCCCCCACCTCCTTGCAGTGATCTGAAAAACAGTTGATTTCAAAGAAGGTCATGCCACAATTAAAAACAGAGTTTCCCACCTCTTTCCTCACCTCCCCTGTGTGCCCCCACCGTGTACCTTTGTTGAGTTCACTTGAAATGTTCCATGATGAGGTAGGCACTAATTCAGCACTGACTGACAGCTCTGTTTCTGAAAAGAAAAAGAAGGGAAGGGAGAAAGACAAGGGCAATATTAAATATAGTAACTTATGGGCTGTTCGAAGCATTACAGGAGATTTCCAAAGGACCTGCCTTTGGAGAGAGACCACGGCAATCCCATAGCTTATTAGACTGGAATGGAGGTTCTAGCTGACAGTAGAGGTGCCTGCATTTTAGAAGCCATCCAAATGAACAATCTATGGACCAGATTTGAAGATTTTTACTTCAAAACACTGGCTTGAAAATTAAAATGTAAAATATTACATTAACCCTCTCAACATCACTTACCATCAGAGAAATGCAAATCATAACCACAATGAGATGCCATCTCATACCAGTCAGAATGGCTGTTTTTAAAAAGTCAGGCCGGGTGCAGTGGTTCATGCCTGTAAACCCAGCACTTTGAGAGGCTGAGGCAGGTGGATCACAAGGTCAGGAGTTCGAGACCAGCCTGACCAACATGGCGAAACCCCGTCTCTACTAGAAGTACAAAAATTAGCCCTGTATGGTGGCATTTGCCTGTCATCCCAGCTACTCAGGAGGCTGAGGCAGAAGAATTGCTGGAACCCGGGAGGTGGAGGTTGCAGTGAGCTGAGAAGGTGCCACTGCAATCCAGCCTGGCTGACAGAGCAAGACTCCATCTCAAAAAACAAAAAACAAAACAAAAGTCCAAAAATAACAGATGCTGGCAAGGATGCAGAGAAAACGGAATGCTAATACACTGTTGGGGGAATGTAAATTAGTTCCGCCACTGTGGAAAGCAGTTTGGAGATTTCTCAATGAGCTAAAAATAGAACTAACATTCAACCCAGCAATCACATTACAAGGTATATACCCAAAGGAAAATAAATTATTCTACCAAAAAGATACCTGCACTCGTCTGTTCATCACAGCACTATTCATAATACCAAAGACATGGAATCAACCTAGGTGCCCATCAACAGGGGACTGGATAAAGAGAATGTGGTACATATATACCATGGAATACTATGTAGCCATAAAAATAATGAAATCATGTCCTTTGTAGCAGCATGGATGCAGATGGAGGCCATTAGCCTAAGCTAATTAACACAAAAGCATAAAACCAAATATCATGTGTTCTCACTTATAAGTGGGAGCAAAATCTTGGGTACCATGGATATAAAGATAGGAACAATAGGCACTGGAATTACAAAAGGATAGAGGGAGTGGGGCAAGGGTTGGAAAACTACCTATTGGGTAGTATGTTCACTATCTGGGTGACGGGATCAGTGGAAGCCCAAACCTCAAGATCATGCAATATAATCTTGTAACAAGCCTGCACATGTACCCTCTGAATCTAAAATAGAAATGAAACTTGCAAAAAAAAAAAAAAAAAAAGAACAAGGGCAAAATACACCTTGCCCCTAAAATACTGCATTAACAAGAAAACAAATCTGCAGAAATGACCACACATAATCAAACATAAGCTCCTTTTCTTGTTGAAAGACCAGTCTTAGACTAATAAATTTAATAGCCTTCTTATGGAAGAACAACATTGCTCCTGTAACTAACTTCACGGGTCGTGTTTGGAATTGGTAGCATTTCTGTGAACAGAGAAATTCATTTCTCTACATTGGAACTTTAGGTCAAGACAAATGATAGCTAAGTATTTGAATATAGAGAATCATTTGCGGTAAATAACTTAAAATATAATTTTCAAAGCCATCATGAATTAAAGCAAACACACAAATCAATAATCTAAAGGACATAATACATTATGAAGTACTTACGGACTGTTAGAAGTACTTACCGGCTGTTAAAACTCTTAAATAATAGACTGTAATATACAAATAATGTTTGTTGTTCTTTTTTTTTTTTTTTTTGAAAATTTAAGCTATGCTATTAATATATTGTAATGGGGTTATACTAACTTTCCCTTAGGCTATGTCTACACACACACACACGCACACACACACACACACTCAGAAGAGAATATTAGGACTGGACAGGACCTTGGAGGACCCAGGGTCATTAGATATAAGGCATACAAGTTGTCAATCCCTCCCGCTTCAATCCAGTGTAGGCATCTTTAATCAATCATGGCTCTGTTCGCCTGTTAAGCCTGGGATCTGTCATAGAGTGCTTTAAGCACAGTGCTCTAGGTAGCCACTAAAAATGGATCTGAGACAGAATGCAGGATGAACTTTATTAAGTGGAAGAATTGCAATTCAAACCCAGGTCTCTTTGACTCTAGCACTCCACACCTTCTGGCAGCCCATGCTGACAAGTAGTCAAGCCTGTGAAACCTGGCTTTTTTTTTCACCTTACCTCTGGCCTCACCTTTTCACAGAGATAAGCACATTTTTTGTATTTCCATATTTACTGATGGTGACTGTCCGCCAAATGGCCACATGTCATCGTCATTGACTAAGCTTGAACAAGAACAGGATGTTGACCCACTGAGACCTTGCAAAGGTGTACTTCTAGTTTATCTCCCTGCCACAGCAGAGACAAAAGGATTGTTTGGTTTGTGCAGACCTCCTTGGCTTACCTCTTTCCCAGTCCTAGAAGCAGGTGGGAAAGAAGTAGACGAACCACACATACCCTCCCCACCTACAATGGCCCTGGTTTCCTCCAACGTCCTGAGCCAAAAATAGCATAGACTCTTTTAAGGAGACCAGAAGTCAGATAGGCAGTATGGCAGGGATCTTAATTCCAAAATATGAAAACAAAAAGAAATTTTTACCCAAGTAGGAGAAATGCTTAATACAAAGCCACAATGGAAAGCAGTGCTTCTGTTATCAACCCCTTGTTTGGGGAATGGGTATTTCGTGCAGGTGATTTCCCCAGGAAGAGCTAATTGTCTACATTTCAGGGCCTTCCACATATGACTCCAACCCCAGCTCCACTCTGAGCCCCATGCTGCTGCCACCCACTTTGGCTCTTTCAATAATGACAGCCCTTGTTTGCAGTATTATGGACTGCTGTGGTTCACCTATGAAAAGGCTCATCAAACACTCCAACACCCAGACTTCGGGGAGCTTGGGAATAGAAGGTTGGCAGTCAAGGCGGCATTTCAGGGAAGGAAGCATAGGTTGGAAAGTGGTGGGATTAAGAGGAACCTTGACAGCATTTACATGCAATATTTTCATAGCTTCATCTTACTGCTGCTCACAGTGAAACTGCCAGAAATCTAGGTTTCATTTTACAGTGTTAATTTTATAGACAGTTAGCTATATGTCACTTGGTTTTTCCAAGCTGAGTTGAATTGCTGATTGAATATAATTTGGGACCGATGACAAATGAATAGATTCTTGGCACCGCTAACAGTGAAATTGTTCCCCACGTGTCCCTGGACACTAATTACCACTCAGTTCTTGGGCTGTAGCAAAGATAATTTCAGTTCACAAGATCATTAAGTGATTGTGCTGATTCTGGGGAATTTTGTTTGCTGCCTCAAGATCCATTCCTTTAGATAACCACGTGTTCAGCTTCTCAGATAAAATGATAATAAAAACAGATAAAATAGTTTAAAATATGAATAACTTCCCTGAAAAATATTATCTTCCAAGGCCATATTTTTAAAAAATAAAGGCTGATTATTTTATATAGAAAGTTGAATATTAACAATCTCCCCTCACAAAGTGATGTTTAATAAGCTTTTTTTCTTCACTGAAAGGAAAACTGAAGTTTGAGAAAAATCAAGCACATGTCAGCTTGAACTCCATCAATTCCATGGCCACCAGTGGCTTCAGAGAGACATGGCTGCAAGTTTTGGCCCTGTAGGAACCTCACTGATGGATTCCTATTCGCCTCACCATTGGCAAAAGCATGAGACATTTCCAAGTATATTTACCACCAGCCTGGCAGCCTCTCTTCACCAAAAGCATCATGGTAATAGCAAATGTGTATGTGCCATTTAGAAGACAGTAGAATATTTAATGGAAATATACACCTAGATCTTAATACTACTGTCTGACACTTATTAATTTTGTGATCATGAGAAAGTTACTGAACATCATTTAACTTCTATTTTCTCATCCATAAAATGGGAGCAATAAAAGCCATCTCAAAGGACTGAGGTAATGATTAAATAAAGGACCAAAAGGCTCCAGTACAGTGTCCAGCATAGAGACTCCAGGGCTTTCATACCTCTCCTTTGTCTAGTAAGGCAGATAGTGGCCATCCTCTGCATGGATGTACTTGGTTAACTAATAACTCACTGTCTGTATTTGAAACAACACATTTACCATGCTCTTAGAAAGACACTGCATTTCACATGCCTCACTAATCCAAGCCAATCTTTTCATTTCATGAGGTTTTCCTGAATTGGTCACCAGTTCTCTAAGAACATAAGTGTTTTTATATGGTTTTATCCAATTTGAGCAAACCAAGCATGTTTAAGAAAACTCCAGCCCTTATCTTTCTCGACCTCTTTTAGGAGGGCAAACCTCAAAAGCTATTCTCCTCCCGATTTGATCAATAGGAGCTATTATCTTTGCAGTTTCTCGGAGGATTGACTTTTTGGCACTGATTCTGCAAACCATAAGGTTTTGGTATTTAAGCCTCAACAGTGGGAGTGTTATTTGGAAGGAAGGAAAAAATAAGCCTTGAATCCTCCTCATTGATAAAAGCCTGTGCTCTCTGAAAGGATTACTGGTTCATCTCAGCAGTTGGCAGGTAGAGACCCAACGTTCACAGGATGTGGAAGCCCTTCCAAGAAGCTCCCAGCCATGCCACATCCTGTATCCCCGATTCAGTGATGCGTGAGGTTACACAGGCATGCACAAACTCACAAAACCAGCGGCCAGTCCAGTAGCTGCAAAGGCTGAATGCAAGAGAAGCAAGTGGCTACCCCAGTGCCTTTCTTGACCACTCACTGAGTCTTAGAATGTTATAACTGGGTGGGCCCTCAAGGCCCAGGACATATTTATCAAATTATATTCTTTGGAGCCACAGGATTTTTTGGAGCTATTTATAGAGGAACATAAGAGGATCTGGGGTTCCAGAGGACAAGAATACAGGCTCTAGATCCTCCTTCAAAACGAACAACTCTACTTTTATCTATTTTATATATTGTTGTGTTCACAGGTACTGTGGAAAATGCTCCAATGTTTTAAATTTTTAAAAAACATTATGTCATACAATCTCCTCATTTTTCAGATGAAGCAAGTGAGGCCCCTGGTAGGGAAGTGGCTTTGCCAAAATCACGGAAGTTCTAAGATAGAGCCAGACTTTAGAGGCTCAAAAGGAAATACGTGCTGACTTCTCACTGAGCTGCATGTTCTGCTGTGTATAGCCATAAGATGTGGTATGTATCCTCAGAGGCCAACTTTTGAAAGACACTCAAGGAATTTCCAAGCAGCCAGGGTCAGTCACATAGAAGGGGCACACTTTCTTCCTATGCAAAAGAAGGCCTCCACGTGTGATCATTTGGAGGGTGGCGGGAAAAGAATCAAAGATGCTGATGGCTTTGAGACTGTTGGTTCTCAGTGTTACTTTAGACATTGTTTGGTGAAGGCTGTTAGCCCTGTTTCTTTCCTCTCCATAGTGCCTCAGTGGAGAAGCCCATAGCCAGTTAAATTGCCTTAACCAAAGGCGCCTATTGGAAAAGTAAGAGTCTGCTGTAACTTAAAAGGACAGGCAGGCTACATTCCCCAGTCGTGCAAGGAGGTCAGTCAGCCTGAGCCATGCTCTAGCCCTACGCTCACAATTGCCCCACATCTGGGGTCCTGAAGGAGGGGGCCTCTCCACGCTAGGGATTCAGCTGACTTACTGAGGAGAGAGAAAATTTGGAGTTTTCTTCATTCTTTACGGGATAGTCAGGACTGGAAGGTACTATGCTCAATGTCTACAAGGATCTTCTAGTCCTCAGTGACCTCAAATTTGGATTTCTGATGTAATCTCTAAATAAAATTATCAATATAATCACAAAGAAAGAAGATGGCACAATCCTGCAACCTTAAACCCCTGCTCAATTACAGTCACATTACCTATATTGCAGTATGAAATCATTTTTTAGCCATGTAATTACTTTGTAATCAGCATAATTATTATATATGTGATGAATCCAGTACTTTGTTGAAGAAAAATTCATAATATAGCAACATTTGTGCTATTATTTGTGTTTTTATATGGTGAGATCTGCAGGGGAAAAAAAGAAAAAAAAAGGAAGGAAAAGGTGCCTAGGTTTTGTCAAAGTCCAAAAGACCCTGCTTGTGCTCAGAGATCTTCTCAACCTTCAACAGTCTAAAAGGTAGGTACCTTTATTACCTTCATTTCATGATTGATGAACCTGAGGCAGAGATATGAAGGCAGCTGCCCTATCAGCTTGTCGGGGTAGGGAGGGGGATCGTCATCAAATCCAGGAAGACTGAGAGCAGAGTCAGAGTATCTTCAACTGTGCCATATGGGGGATGGGGGAAGGAGCTGAAAGACATAACCACTTGCTCCCTGGCTTAAACCCCCTTCAGCCCCAGAGGTCCCCTGTGGAACTCTAAGCTCTGCAGTACGTAGCTGGAAAACCAATACCAGAGGGCAAGCTCCTCAACAATCAATGCTTGTTTCACCAATTCTAAAACCCCCAAAGGATGGCAGAGCACATAAAGGGAGGAGATGAAATATTTCTTGAATTACAATTAAATGCCTTTTTAATTTTCTCTTTGGAGATACTGTTCTCCTTTCTAAATCTGTTAAATTCATCTTATAGATCACATGCAGTTCTTGTATGTAAAGAAACTATGCTACAAAAAGCACCACAATGACACACATCTTGAAAGTGAATAAAAATAGTCTGTATTCTTGAAAACTATCTCACTTTAAAACTATCATACTTGGGCTCTCTTCCACAGAACTATAGAGATTCACTCGTTCATTCATTATATATGCATATGTATTGGCACTTTCTATGTGTAAGAACTCGGATGAAAAAGCTCGAACCAAGCCAGGCGCGATGGCTCACGCCTGTAATCCCAGCACCTTAGGAGGCTAGGATCACGAGGTCAAGAGATCAAAATCATCCTGGCCAACATGGTGAAACCCCGTCTCTACTAAAAATACAAAAATGAGCTGGGTGTGGTGGCACATGCCTGTAATCCCAGCTACTCCAGAGGCTGAAGCAGAAGAATTGCTTGAACCAGGGAGTCAGAGGTTGCAGTGAGCCAAGATCGTGCCACTGCACTCCAGCCTGGTGACAGAGCAGGACTCCGTCTCAAAAAAAAAAAAAAAAAAAAGGTTGAACTGGTCCCTAACACCTTCTAAAACCTTACAGTCTGGTGGGAGATGAGTACATGACCACAAACAGGCAATTATAAACAGTGTGATGGGGTTACCAATAAGACCTGACAGAAACAGCCTCCCCATCCCCTAGCCACCCCCCTACCACAACGAGGCTAAAAACATGAAGAGTACTGAATAAAATGTCACAAGGAAATATATGATGCATAGCTGAGATGGAAAGAAAAGGAAATTCTCGGTGCCAAAAAGGATCATAGGAAGTGGAAGCCGATGCTGAAGGTGCCTATGAATATGGGCCCTCCGGTCTAGGGGCTGCAGTTTTTTTTTTTTTTTTTTTTTTGAGACAGAGTCTGGCTCTGCTGCCCAGGCTGGAGTGCAGTGGCCGGATCTCAGCTCACTGCAAGCTCCGCCTCCCGGGTTTACGCCATTCTCCTGCCTCAGCCTCCTGAGTAGCTGGGACTACAGGCGCCCGCCACCTCGCCCGGCTAGTTTTTTGTATTTTTTTAGCAGAGACGGGGTTTCACCGTGTTAGCCAGGATGGTCTCGCTGCAGTTTTAATGTTCATTTAATAATCCAAGATGTAGCCCTAGGCCAGAGCGAAATCTGAGCTTCCTGCCTAAAGCCTTTACTAGAGCCTGGGAGATCGGCCTTACCTGTGGGAAGGGCCTAGAAATACTTCTCCTAACAGTCCAGAGAAGCTGCTAGGACTCTTGAAAGTCCACTCAGGACTTGGGTGGGGTTGGGGGAAACGTCTCCATAAGACGTCAAAACGCTGTGTAAAGACCACAGAGATTCTGCATACCCTTCACCCAATTTCTCCCAATAGTTAACAGCTCACAGAATTATGGTATAATGTCAAAGCCAGGAATTTGACATTGTTAAAATATGTGTATATAGTTCTGCCATTTCATTGCAAGTGTAGATTCGAGTAACCACTACCACAGTCAAGATAAAACAACTTTGTCACCACAAAGATTTCCCGCATGCAACCCCTTTGCAGTCCTACCCATCCCCCTCCTCCCAACCATTCCTGACACTGGCAACCACTAATCTGTTCTCCATTGCTGTAATTCTGTTGTTTCAGGAATGTTGTATAAACAGACTCATTTAGTATGTGACCTTTTAAAAACTGGCTTCTTTCACTCAGCATAATGCCCTTTAGATTCATCTACTTTGTTGCATGTATCAATCATTTGTTTGTTCTTATTGCTGTGTGGTATGGACATGCCACACTTTGTTTAACCATTCGCTGCAAACATTTGGTGGTTTCCATTTTCTGGCTGTTACAAATAAAGCTGTCATGAACCCATGCATAGACTTCCATGCTACATTATTTATTCCTGTAAAAAGGAAACTGCATTTAGAAGGAAGGAGATGTATGTAAGAAGCAATAATAAGCAAATATACTGGGAAATGTGTTTAATTTTTTAAATAAGGCTTGGCTCTAAAAGTAAATATGTGATAAGAGCTACAACAGAGGTAGGCACAGGGTTCTAAGACATCACTTAGGAAGAGTACATATTCCCGTTTGGGGAGGAGGAATCCCAAAGGACAGGAGGGTGGTCCTTTGAAAGATTGTTCTGGGTTAAGAGGAGACCTAGGTATTAGAAAGACCATGGCACATTGGAGGAAGTGCAAATAACTCAATAATGGTCTCACTCCACCACAGCCAAGGCAACTTTCTCCAATCCAGGGCCTTCTAGTTCTTTTGTTGTTATTTGCTTGTTTGTTTGTTAAAGACAAGAAACATCCCAACTAGTTACTAAGGAGGCAGGATCTCCTCAGGGATAATGGAAAGTCCTAAAGGAAATTTTAAAATGGTTCATATCTTGCTCTTCCGCAAGGAGAAGTTCAAATGAGTGAACCCAAAGTTAACACTCCCTCATTCATCCATGGTGCCACTGGGGATTCAATGGATGCTTAGTACAATAAAAGAATTGGTTTATTTCTGGCCTCAGAAGAAGCTGGCAAAGACAGAGTATAAAAGGGAGGAAGCATACTGAAGAATGGTTCCCTCAGAAACTGGTCTCAGCTCCCTACAGAGGTTCCATTTCCTTTCCTTTCAGTAGCTGTGGACACCTCAGGTTTCTAATGACATCAACAAACGTTATTCTTTTTTTTCCTATTTCCACTTGAATGCCATTCCTTACACATGCTTCCCCTGAAAAGTGCCTCCAGGCAATTTTTTCTTCTTATTCAACCTTCTGTGTCATCTATCTTTGTCTTATGGAGTTTGCCATTTCATTTTCCCCTTTGTATGGCCCACGTACATTTTCATTTCATATTCTATAATCCATTTTATAATAAAAGTCTATTACCTACTAATTGCCTCTGGCCAATTCGAAGTCACATGCCACTCAAAAGAAACAACGGACACAAGGAAAATGCTTTCACAGCTGCAATTCCATGACAGCCTGAGAGTTTGTTCTTGACTCTTGAAAAACAAAGGAAGTCTTGGTTAAGTCCTATACACAATGGGAATGAAGTTATACTGGGTGTTTCCTAAAGCCATAGTGTATTAGCAAACAGTTTGGAAAACTATATGGCCACAAGGAGCTACACAACTCCTTATGTTCATTTGGAGTTTAATGATATTAAATTCATTCGTTTGTTCATTGATTTATCCATCCATCCATCCGTCCATCCACCCATCTAACAAATATTTATTGAGCACCTATTCCATTCCAGATTACCTAAGTGCTAGTCAGGTGCTGGGATATAATGGTGAACAAAATTGAGACAGTTTTTTACTTCATGGAGCTTATTTTCTGGTAGGAACACAGAGAAGTAAACAAAAACTTAAAGTATATTATGACAAATGCTGTGATAGGGACCTGGGAAGGACAAAGGGCTTAGCACAGTCCTGGAGGATCTTGTCCTGACCAAAGATTTTGGTGATGAGCCTTACGTGGCTTATGGCAAACCAGATATTTAGATAGACATGAGATCCTGGATAATCTAATTTCCTCCTTTGAATAAAACAGAATTTTCCACCACAAGTAAACAGTGAGCTGAGACCTGGTGAGGATATCACCTCCCCAAGAAAGACTCCGATCTTCATAGAAAAGATGGTCTACAGTGGGTACATCTTCACCTGTGATAATCACATACCTGTCTTTGCCTGCAAACTTGGATACTCAAAGGAGCCTTCTATTGGAAACAGGGAATGTCTCCCTCAGTTTTAGTGATTTGGCCCTGGCCATATATACATCTGTATTTCTGTATTAGTCTGTTTTCATGCTGCTGATAAAGACATACCCGAGACTGGGAAGAAAAATAAGTTTAATGGACTCACAATTCCACATGACTGGGGAGGCCTCACAATTATGGAGGAAGGCAAAAGGTACTTCTTACATGGCGTTGGCAAGAGAGGCTGAGAGAGAAGCAAAAGCAGAAATCCCTTATAAAACCATCAGCTCTCGTGAGACTTAGTCACTACCACAAGAACAGTACAGTGGGGAACCATCCCCACTGGGTCCCTCAACACACAGGAATTATAAGAGTACAATTCAAGATGAGATTTGGGTGGGGACACAGAGTCAAACCATATCAACCTCCTAAATTGACTCTTCAATCAAAACTGAGTCTTTTTTGCTTTTATCTCCTTAGCAACATAAATATCTGCTGGGAATGGAGGGTTAGCCTAACATACTTGTCTAAGACGTTCTAAACTTTCGGTTCCTTTTGTCTTTCTAATTTACACTTAGCCCCTGCAAAAGATAAAATAATTGTCCATTCAACGTGGTACTAGGTACAGGTTAAATTATTTCTGCTCCAACCTGTGTGATTAGAGGCGAATGACAAAATAGAATATGTAAAACAGAATATGTTGATGCACAAATTCCATCTCCTCGAAAGATTATAACACTAATATCAATAAAAATATTTTTCATGTCGGGATCTCAAACAGAAGGATGCTTCTGATTCACACTATGCTCAAATCACAGCAAAACAACCATGTAATTTAACAGGAAAGAAAATAAACCTCCTAATTCAATGATACTCAGTTTACTATTGAAAAGACGAAAAAAAAAAAAAAAACCCTAGAATTACCCTAATTTTCTACTTTACAATTTTTCACTTAATTTTATGTTCCTTTGGGCACCAGTGAGTATGTTCTTCCTTTCATTCTTCTTAGAGAGTAACCTTCTTGAGAGGGAGGGTCACGTCTCATGCTTTCATTGTGTCCTGCCTGACTACTAAGTGATCCCAGAATAGGTTAGATGGGAGGCAGTTCAGCACAAGGATGAAAGATGTCAACTTTGTGTTGTTCAAACACAAATCCCAGCTCTGTTACACACCAGCTTAAAATTACTTCACACCTCTAAACCTCAGTTCCTCATTCATAAAATGGGCATAATAATAATGACCTTGCAGGACTGTTATGAGGCTTAACTAGGATAATACTTGGAGATGACTTCAGTATCCAGCAAATGGTAAACTTTTAGCAAAGTAGCAGCTCTCACAATTGGGTCAAGACTTTTTTTTAAAAAAAACTAATCATAGATACAGAAACTAACCATAGATACAGCCTGAAGGGTGTTTAATG
The DNA here is from genome assembly GCF_049350105.2 of Macaca mulatta. Taxonomy (NCBI): domain Eukaryota; kingdom Metazoa; phylum Chordata; class Mammalia; order Primates; family Cercopithecidae; genus Macaca; species Macaca mulatta. Next base: position 176,671,787 of record NC_133406.1, read on the forward strand.
CAGTGATTCCCAAACTCAGCTGGGGAGCATGTTAAAAAAATGCTGATTTTTGAACCCCTGTCTCTAAACTATTGAATCTCCCTAGGTGAGTCTTATATAACCTGCAGCCTAGCACTGATCCTCTGCAAATCACCAGGGTAGGGAAACCCAGATAATATGTCTGTAAAAATAACTGAAAAACACAAAAAGCTTTAAATGAACTGAGAACTTTAATGTAATTTAAGAGTCTAGGGGAAAAGGAGTTAGCCAACTAAAATGTTACTTTTCTTTTTATCATAAAATTTCAATATGGGCAGCAACCTCAACATTGAGACAGCTCAATGAATATTAACCAGCAACAAAACTGGTACCTCTTGAACGTCTTTCAAAGCCAAATATTTATGTCTAACTTGAAGGTTCTCTTAATTAGTTGACTACTGAATTAGACAACTATACTTTTACATAGAAAATTATTTTCCTGCAAAAAGCAGTGTAGTATTGTCTTAGCCATTCTCTATTTTACATAGGATTTCAATGGCTGTGATGTCTGTGGAGCCCTCCATTAAATGGGCAAATTGGGCAAGCCCTAAAAATGTGCAGCCATCCTACTCTAGGCATAGATGGGGAGAGAAACAAACCCCTTTTCAGCCCTGATTCTTAATCACTTAAAGCATTTACAAAGAGAAGCCCACTTTGGCTGCAGTTGAGAAAGCTATTAAGATTCCAAGTACCTTAGAGTAATACAAGTACCTTGTATTTAGGTAGCACTTTTCCTTTCAAGAAAGTCCGTACACAGAACAGACATTAGCTCATGACTCCACATGCAAAGGATCAAGGCCTGAGATAATCATACCCTGGGCTGGACTTGAAGAAACCCAGACTCGAGCAGAGAACTTGCCTAAGGTCCCCTGACATGTCACCAACTGCCAGAACATAGCCATGATCTCTCCTCAGCCAATCCTGGCTCCATTCAGGTTCTCTACTGCACTGCTGGTAAAGTCCCTTTCCCAGTTTTTGTTTTTGTCTAACCCCCTCTAGCACACTGTTAATTCAATTATTTCAAAGCTCCAAACTGTGAGGCGTGAAAGGGGGAAAAAAAGAACTATTTTCAGAAAAGTATATTGAAAGCATAATTTGTACCTTCTGGCTGTCCCTGGAAATCAAGTATTTAAGTTAATGGGATTGAGGGACTCCTGGATTAGTGGAAATTATCTCAATCAGAGAGATAAATTTAGGAGGATTACTACTATCCTGCAAGATAGTAAGATGGTTTTGCTCCAGCCATATTAGCTTGAGCGTATAGCATCTGGATGGCTGGCAATGTTCAAATACTTAATTCGCCTAAAATTGTACCAGTTTAAAATGTTTTGCCCGTCTGGACTGGGTTTCCTGCACCATGTCATTACTGATAGCCTGGGGAGATCAAGAATTAAAGTTAAATTGAGGAAAACGTTAGCAGAGCATAAGTTGGGACCAGAGTCTCTTCCCAGAGCCTCTTAGTTTAATTTATCCCTCTTCTGAAACCCCACGGTATTTTATCCGTTCCACTCTTAAGAGACTTTGCACTTTGTAATGTGACCTACAATTTCTTTGGGGGCACATCTTTTTAATAAGATTGTATGCTTCTTGAGGCTGGGGATGAGATTTTACTTTCTTCTACATTACTAACAGTATCAATGTTGCACCGAACTCATAGTAGGTATTCAATAGACGTTTTCTGAATGCATAGGTGATACGATAGCTGCATGTTCCCTATGTCATCACATTTATTCCTATAAGGTAGTGTAGTAGACTGTAAAATGCCCACAATTCATTCCTCCCTGTAACCACATCTTTTTGTATCTCCTCCAATGAAGAGATGGAGTATATTTCTGTACCATTGAATCTAGACTTGCTTTGGCTAATACGATGTGCTGAGATCACCTTGGCTCAGTCCAGATCAGAGAACTGCCTAACTAATCTTTTTTGATAATAGCTATAATGACAAATAATAGCTCATTTATTCTTGAGCTAAATAAATGCTCATTGTTTTAAGACACTGCATTTTGGGGTAATTTGCTATACAGAATTATTTGTGGATAATACATGTCCATTTACAGATGAGAACTCTAAGGCTCAATGAGGTTAAGAACTAATCTAAAGCCATAGATTAACAAAGCCAGGATTTGAAATCCAGTCTTCCTGATTGCAAAGCCCATAGTCTTCCACTAAATAAACTGACCCCAGACTTCAAAAATCCGTATGCATTCAGAAATAAGCTTGAGAAACTAAAGGCAAAAGACAAATGGAGTGAGGAACTTACTTTCATTGCTGTGAAGCGCTACGGAGAACTGCCTGCTAGAGTGAGTCATCTTAGTCTGACAGGGTCCTGTGTTGGCAGCTCATTTAATTAAAGTTGAGAGAGGCAAAAGTACAGGAGGTCTCTTTCAAACAATGATCTGGGAAGAATGATATTCTCACATCCAAAAGTACAGAGTTCAGCTAATAACAACTGCTATTGAAGCTTGGTGATTCAAGTCATTCCCTAATCCAATACGTATTTTTTCATTCTCTTATTAGAAAAAAATAATTTTCCATGTAATTAATTTTGCAACTCCTTTTCATTAGCCATCAATCTGCCAAGACTGTTTTGGCTTTTAGATCTGATGGAAACAGTTCGACTTGGTTGCCAGGTGTCGATATCTACATCCAAAATGAAATGGCGTTCCACCTGCAGCTTTTACAAACAACCTAGGCATGGGAACTTTCACAAAAATGCAAGACCCTCCTTTGGATTTGCCAAAGATCTGCTCATATGTGGAAAGGGAGGGCTCTCCCTCCTCCCAGAGCTATCAGTATTTCAAGAGGCCTTTCCAGTCAACTGCAATGAACAGGAACGACCAAAGCTACTGTGCACTTGATGGATGAGGCATCCTGTCTGCTCCTGTGTATCCTCTTCTGAGATGGGCAACTTGATCTCTGGCTGCTAAGAGGATGTTCAGAGGTGGTGTATACTTTCCCCATATGGAATGTGGTCATCCATTTTCAGTCAGGGATGACCGAGGTATTTGGGGGAATTTGCTGTGGCTGGTGGAAGCACTTGGGAGAGAGAAGCAATGCAATGAGTTTCATTTTACTACCTCTCCCTTGAGTTCATAGCTCTCCCACACTGTGAGCTATTCCACTAGGAGGACCCCTCTTCTTTGGGCCTTTCCCCACAAGCCTTCTCCATTGTCTCCATTTTTTTCTGACCTGCTGCTTCAAGGTCCTTGTAGTGTAAAGACCTTTTCAAAGTTTGACACAAAATCAAAAAGCCTTTAAAAAGGTAATAAATTTGACCGTATTAACCATTTATGCCTCATGTTCCATTATTGTAAGCTAAGCACGTGAGAATTATTGATATCCTACTGCTCAAAGTCCTCGCCAAGGTCTGATTGCAAAAATTCAAAAAATTGCCACTTAGGCATAAATGGGTTATTAATATCAAAAGACATATGTCAAACTAGGGAGACAAAATTATTGCAGGTCAAAAGGCAAAGGGCTACAATATAGTAAGCAAAATTTCCTACCAATCAGTAAGAAAAAGAATCCAAGGAGGAAATAGATAAGTGGACAAAGGATATGAGTGCACAATTTACAGATACGGAAATATAAGTAGTCTTTAAACATATGAAACGTGATAACGTCGCTGATAATATAAAAATGTTATTTAAAACTTCAATGAGATGTTATTTCTCCCCAATCAGATTGGAAATATGAAGAGTTTGATTAACTCACTATATTGAAAGGGATATGAACAGTCAGGAACCCTTATATCAAAAGCAGCACAAATTGGTACAACTTGACAATATCTATGAAAATTTAAAATGTTAATAACTGTGTGAACGCCAGTTCCACTTCTAGGAATTTAATCTGACAGGTGCCCTCAAACATATATGGAATGATATTGTTAAAACATTTTCATGGCAGTATTGTCTATAATATAAAAAGATTGGAAACAATCTATTTGTCCAGCAATAGCAGACTACCTAAATGAATTATGGCTATTCAAAATTCACAATGAAATACAATGCAGCTGTTATAAAACACAAGGAAACTGTACGCACTGTATTTGGAACAATCACCAAAATAAATCATTAGGTTTAAAAATAAAAGCAAAGTACTCATAGTGTGTATACCACAATATAATTTATGCAAAAACAAAAACGTGCTTGTGTGTTCTTATACACAGATATACATGGAATGTATAATATGAATTATGTATGCTGTGTATGCATATTCTTACACGTATAAATATACATCTTTATAAAATATCTATAAAAGAGATGCCCCAAAATTGGGAACAGTGTTTACACCAGAAAAGGGGAACTGGTGGTTGCAAGTCAGGGGCAAGAAGGATGTTTTACTGTACATCCTTTTGCACTCTTAAAATTTTATACCACGTGCAAAATGGAAGAATTTTTATTAAAAAGAGTTCAGTTCTCAAAGATTCCTCTTTCAAATGACAAGTGTTTCTTATGAGGTATGCCGGGGTTTTATGGAACTCCACAGAAAGAGCACCTCATAAGAGCAGGTAGGAGGGTAACAAATGAACATCTAAGGTTGCCAAGGGATACTGACCTTTGAGTTGAGTTTTAAGGATGAGTAGACATTAGCTACGTAGACAAAAGGTTTTTCTGCCCCAGGGAGCCATATTAATTTGGGGAACTATAAACAGTCCCTTAGGTATCACTGCATGTCCATATTTGTATATTTTGAATACTGATCTTTATATACTTCATGTTGGGCACTTACTAGGTATCTAGTATTTGCTGACTTTGACTGGCAGGCAGAAAAAGACCTGAGTTAAGAGATGCAGAATCTACCCCTAATGGCTCACAAATTCATAAAGGGTAGTTGTGACGGTAATGAGCAGGAAGAAGAGGCAGGAAGAGGAGGAGGAGAACTTCAGCAAAGTCTACACTCGTTAGCAGAGCAGTCATACTAACAACATGTTATCTATCCATGATAGTTTGCAAAGAACATTTATACATTTTCACAAACATTTGCTGATGTGTTATTATCTCCATTTTAGTGATGACAAAACCAAGGATTAGAGGGTGATGTGCCAAATGTCACCCTAAAAAGATGCCAAATTAAATTTGAACCAATAGTTCTTCCCCTGTTCATCAGTGGCTTCTGTTTAAACTACCAGTAACCCAAGCCTTTTACTACAATGTGTCTATACAGTCCATCTCTTTAAACACAAATACCCTGAGCAGAAGTCTGCATTAAATAATTAACCTGGCCTGACACAGTGGCTCACACCTGTAATCACAGCACTTTGAGAGGCCTAGGCGGGCAGATCACGAGGTCAAGAGTTCAAGACCATCCTGGCAACAAGGTGAAACTCCATCTCTACTAAAAATACAAAAATTAACTGGGCGTGGTGGCATGCACCTGTAATCCCAGCTACTCGGGAGGCTGAGGCAGGAGAATCGTTTGAACCAGGGAGTCGGAGGTTGCAGTGAGCCAAGATTGCACCACTGCACTCCAGCCTGGCGACAGAGCAAGACTCTGTCTCAAATAAATAAGTAAATAAATAAATAAATAAAATAATAATAATTAACCTATTCCACAGATATTTGTTCCATTCTCTGCTATTTAATGTATCACACAGCACTAACAGACTCTGACATATACAAGGGTTGTGGGTTGTTTTTAAGTTCATAAAATAGAAACACGTATCAAAAGAAATTCTTCCCAAAAGTTACAGTGTTAAAATATAAGGTCAGGGATTTTGGTCACACTAGACAGACACTACTACAGGTGTTTACATTCTCCTTTCCTATCGTCACATCATGTTCTCCGCACTGAATCATGAAATGTGAGTGGTAGAGTTAGCCAAGCGAGACAGGTGACAGAAAAGAGAAGGGTCATTGCATTTCATGACAACCATATTAGTGATGGTATACTGGCTTCTACAACACCCTTAAAGGTTAATAGCTACCTTCTTTGTTGCAAAGACACCTCGAGGCCTTACTTTCTTCTCCTTAAAGAAACTCAACAGCATTAACTCCTGATGTTTTCCAACTTCCCCAGGTGGCAGATCACAAACAATTAATGTAAGAAGAGTGAAGTCTGCCACACAGATAAACCAAACACAGCCCACGTTAGACCTGGAAGACAATGGGCCCATATGGGTGAAGAAGACCTGCCTCTTTCTGTCTTTCCCTGGAAATTGGTTATTTTTCTATACCACCAAGTAATGCCTTTGTTGGGGCCTCACCAGCCAGTGTGACATCATTCCAAATGCATATATGGCAAACAGGCAAACTAAGAAGGGACCACTTTGCCTTGACTTTGCAAAATAAGATCTGCATATCAGCACTCTGGCAACCCCCAAATATCTGAAAAATGGCTGTGATCTATAATATTTTTACAGCTTGTCATGTTCTGAGTGGTTAATATAGAAGTCACAAAACTTAAAGCTCATGCATGTGCATCGTAAGTAAATCTACCAGTCTTTTACTAAAGATAGGGCTTTTAGGCTGGGCGCAGTGGCTCAGTCTGTAATCCTAGAACTTTGGGAAGGCCAAGTCAGGAGGATCTTTTGGGGCCAGGAGTTCAAGACCAGCTTAGACAGCATAGTAAGACCCTGACTCTACAAAAAAGCAAACAAAACAAAACAAAACAAATCAAATCAAAAACAAACCCTGGCATGGTGGCATGCACCTGTGGTCCAAGCTATTCAGGAGCCTGAGGCAGGAGGATCACTTGAACCCAGGAGTTCAAGGTTATAGTGAGCTGTTATTGCACCACTGCACTCCAATCTAATAAATAAATGATTTTAAAAAGACAGGGTTTTTCATTTACACATAGTTTTAGTATGCCTTTCAACTATAAGAGTGCCTTATATTAGGAGGATTCTGGGTACTGTATTAAAACGCCAAGAAATGAGTTACTCCTCCCTCTCCTTCACTTTTTTTTTCTATTTTTAAAGAAAGGAAGAGAATCTGGCTTTTACCTTTTTTAATGTAAACACATAACATGTGCCTGGGAGGATAATACATGAGGAACTAGGTTTTCAAACACACAGTGGAGGAGCTGGGACAGAGCACCATTCAAATATTTTATCTTTGACAAAATTACAACTTCCCTTCTCAGGAATAGAGGTTTGGGATTTTTGTTTTTAAAGGTAAAAAGGTTCATAATAAAACTGAAAAGTCTTCTTGGATGTCAACGAGCTCATAAAGAAAAGACATTTAGATGAGTTAGGCATGTAAATCAGAAACATCCAGAATTCTTTCAACTGCTTGGGAACTTTCAGAAACAGCACTGGTATTTCCAAGGCACTCTATTCACCCTCCTATGGGCAAATTTAGAAACTGATAATTTTGCTTGGCATTGAAGAGTCAATGAATTACAGGACAGGGTGGGGTGGAGTGAAGCCCTCCCTACACTTTCATGTCTGAGGACCCAAGTTCAAAGTGCTCCTTGGCGTTCCAGCCAAAATACTCTCCCACTCTAGCTTTCTCTTCCTGGGCAAGTCTAGGTATTCACTTCAACAACAGAAAAGGCTCATACTCTAGCCAATGTCCTCTGTGGTTTTTGTGATTGTGTCAGAAGACACAGCTCCATGTCTCAGAGTGAAACTGAGTTTTATTTCAAAAGTACAGCTTTCATGCCTGCTGAGTGCTAGTAGGACCATGAGGAAGGTATATGGGAACAGGTAGTCCCTGGTCTCTATTAAGGAGCTAACAGGAGAGAAAAAAACAAAATGGAGAAAATTTGAAATTATTATTGATCCTAAACTCAATGAAAGCAAGTGCTTCAGACATCAAGCACTCTGAGCAATGAGGAAGGAGAGAGGTTGAGTAAGGGATGGAAGCATAGCCAAGGGCTCAATGTGTTGAACTGATTGAGAGACCCATATCAATGCATCTGATCTTTCATGTGGCCATCACTGTTTGGCAGGAAAGCCAAAAGAAGGGGAGAGATGGTGTGATTTCCAGTTATCCTATTCTACTAGACTGCAGTCCAGAATTGATTGATATACATGATGAGAGATCTAGAAACCACATCATTTAAGAAACAGTTGAAGGAAACCAGAGTGTTTGACCAAAGCAAGAGAAGACTAGTGAATAACTGATAGCTGCCTTCAAATATCAGACAGGTGACATGCGGAAGGGGGATATTATTTATCATGTGACATTGTAAAGAGCAGAGTCAGGACTGATGAATTAAAGGCAACTGTTACACAAGCCACAGGAGTTACACCAAAGTAGGTTTTAATTCAAAATGAAGAAGTCAGTCTAACATCAGAGTAGCCCTACATTTAATGGACTAATCAATGACCACCAAAAAAACAAGAGCAAATATTCACTGATAGCCTCCTATTTTCAGACACTGAACTAAGTATTTTTACATGAATTTTTCTCATTTCATCTTCATAATTTTATAAAATTAATATTATCCATTACCCATATTTTACAAAACCAAACAAAAAAACAAACCTCAGACTCAGAGAGAATAAATAATTTGTTCAAATTCCCACACCTAGTATGTGGTTGAGCCAGGTTTCAAAGCCAAAGTCCATGCCCTTTACAACTGTATTATACTGTTTAATAAGGAGTTAAAAAACAAAACAAAACAAAAAACCAGAAAGTGACAAGTGTTGGCAAAAATGTGGAGAAACTGGAATGCAGTTTGCATTGCTCGTAGGAATGCAAAATGGTACGGCCACTGTGGAAAACAATATGGCAGTTCCACAAAAAATTGAAAATAAAATTACCATGCAATACAGGAACTCCACGTCTGGAATTGCTTTTGGGTATACATACACAAAAGAATTGAAAGTAGGGACTCAAATATGCACACCCATGCTCATGGCAGCATTTACAACAGCCAAAAGATAGAAGCAACCCAAATGTATATTGACAGATGAATGGATAAACAAAATGTGCATGTGTATACTATGTAACATTATTCAACTTTAAAAATGAAGAAAATTCTAGCACATGCTCCAACATGGATGAATCTTGACAACATTATGATAACTGAAATAGGCCAGTCACAAAGGACAAATACTATATGATTCCACTTAAATGTGGTACGTAGAGTAGTCAAAATCATATGGACAGAAAGTAGAATGACGGTTGCCAGGGGGCAGAGGCAGGGGTGGGGTGGAATCAAGAGTTAGTGTTTCATGGGTCAGAGTTCTAGTTGGAGGAGATGAAAAATTTCTGGCATTGGATGGTGGTAATGATTATGCAACAATGCAAAATGTACTTAATGCAACTGAACTGCACACATAAAATGGTTAAACACTAATTTTATGTTACGTATGTTTAACCACAATTTTTTTGAAAAAGGAGCGAGTTGCCCATGGCTAAAAGTGTTCAAGAAGAGACTAGATGTCCACATGTCAGAGATACTGCGGAAGAAGTTATTTTCCAAGAAAGGGCTGGATTAAATGAATTCTGAGATCTCTTCCAACTTTAAAATTGTATGACAAGATAAGCACTTCATCAGTTACAGAAGTAAAAAATTGTTTTATTTTTCCATAAAAATACAGACTACCTTTTATCCTGGAGCTTCCCAGCCTGGACCCTGAGACAGCTGGGTCCTGGAGTTGATTTACAATCAGATTCTCTCATTGTTTGTAAAGCACATTACCAGAAAACCATTTCCAGTTCCATTTTAATGAGGAACAATTTGTTATTTTTTTGGAACCCCCTGACTTCCATTGCTATAGAAAAGATACAAGCAAAGAAAATCTAGGTCTTGCAGTTCAAGAATTAATGAAGGCCCTGAAACAATTATGCCTTAAATATACAGAGGTCTTCTTAATGTAAATAGACTGTATTTCACAGCAAATCTTCTTAGAACAAGGAATCCATTTCAGCATGACAGAGTGGGCAATGCAGCAGGGCTATAGTCTGTACTCAATTTGCTATTTTACTTCCGTTGACGTTGACTAATGTACAAATAGCCTGGCTTAAAGGATCTGGGAAACACTAGGTCACAGTGTGAAATATATGCTAATATAGCACAATTTATATAAAAATAGAGGAATGTAAATAGCTAACTGAAGCCAGAGGTAGTTGCTCCAGCCAACTGGGGACTGAGGAACATTGATAATGCGAGGAGAATGTTGTTCTCGTTAAAACTTCTGGGAACACTACCCTCAGGTTTTCTTCCAGCTTCAATGCGATGATAAATTAAAACTGAATTTTTGCTGCTCTCTGAAAGCATGCGTGTGTCTCTGCATTACGATTAGAATGACATGCTTAAATAATCTAACTTAAAAGTCACTATGATACAAAGATTAACATTCCCAGACCCCACAGCGGAGGAGCTAACAGTTCAGTGAAGATAAGCTGAGAGCCCATATACCTTGAAAAAAGACCAAGTGCGTTAAGTTGGCAGGCAGTGTGACAGAGTGGAATAAGCATGGGTTAACAACAATTGCTGTTTATTTAGTACTTATGGGGCGGGCATGAAAATTTCACACTCTTTATCTCATTTAATCCTCATGATATGGGTTAAGTACCAGTACACAACATGGAATGTAATTCAGGCCTTAATAAATTCCACTAACATAATTCTGCAGCAAAACTATGGCTGAGCCATCTATTAGCCCATTCCTGGGGTCAGGCAGCCTCTACTGGTTTCTGTAGGCTCTGATTTCCTGTATCTGTGTGACAGCATTCAAAGGAAAAAAGCAGAGGCAGAAACAACAGAAAAGCCATTGATGGATTCTGGGTAACTGAGGCAAAAACCCCAAAATTTAAGACCTAAAGCTGAAGTCGAAAAGTACATGTCATTTATTAGATGTTGTAGGTTTGGTTCTCTGCTGCTGCCCACCTTCCATGCCACAATCCCCCATCATATGGTCACACTTCTTTTCTTTTTTCTTTTTTTTTTTTTTTTTTTTGAGACAGTGTCTCACTCTGTCACCCAGGCTGGAGTGAGTCAAATACGGCTTATTGCAGCTATGACCTCCTGGGCTCAAGTGATCCTCCTGCCTTAGCCTCCAGAGTAATTGGGACCACAGGTACACACCACCAAGTCTAGCTAACTAAAAAAATTTTTTCTGGATAGAGAGGGTCTCCACCATGTTGCCCAGGCTGATCTTGAACTCCTAGGCTCAAGGGATCCTCTCACTTCTACCTCCCAAAGTGTTGGGATTACAGGTGTGAGCCACCATGCCCAGCCTGGTGACACTTTTCTAAGAATCCCTTGGTTAGAACCTTCGCTGGGCAACTCCTGCACATATAATAAAGTTTGAAGTCCTCAGCAGAGCATGCTTTAAAACCTCGTTTCCCATAATTCCAGCCATGCTAAATTACAGCTCACCATTCCAAACATACCTGCCCTTTCAATCCGTGATTCTCCTTCTCAGGATGCCCATTTTCATTCCTCTTCCCTTCCTCTCTATTCGTCCTTTATGTCAAAGTGAGAACAGGAATTATATCTGCTTTATACGCTATTGCAGTCTCCGTGAAAGGAATATAGTTTGTATTGAGTAAGTGTTTATTGACTACAGGAATGAGATAAATACAGAAAGACGTAAATGAATTTTTAAAGGGAAGTAGAGAGAGGGCAAATTGTCTCCTCTTGCTTATGGTCTTTGATTCTTCTAAGCAGACATCATTCCCTTCTTTGTGCTCTGCGGAACCTAGTCACGCACCCCTCTCTACTGTTTTTCAAGTTTATCTGCATATTTCTAAATTTTTTTCGACCTAGACTTTCAGCAACCCAAGAGCAAGAACTATGTCTATCTAGTCAGCCAATGCTTTGCTCAGTGCCTGGCAGTGAACAAGAAATGATTGAACAGACCTTTCTGAAGGCCTTGTAACATCCCACTTAAAGTCAGCACTTGGATAGTCCAGGTTGAGTATCCCTTATCCAAAAATCTTGCAATTAGAAGTTCTTTAGATTTTGGATTTTTTCAGATTTTAGAATTTGCATACAAATGATGAGATATCTTGGCGATGGGACCTAAATCTAAATACAAAATTTATTTATGTTTCATATACACATTATACACGTAGTCTGAAGGTAATTTTATTTTCTCTAAATATAATAATAATTTTTTTTTTTTTTTAAGAGACAGGGTCTTTCTATGTTGCCCAGGCTGGTCTCAAACTCCTGGACTCAAGTGATTCTCCTGTCTCGGCCTCCCAAAGTGCTGGGATTACATACATGTGTGAACCACCATGCCTGGCCCCTATATTTTTAATAATTTTGTGCATGTAACAAAGTTTTGACTCCAACCCATCACATGAGGTCAGATGTGGAATTTTCCACCTGTAGTGTCATATTGGTGCTCAAATGTTTTAGGTTTTGGAGCATTTAGAATTTTTTGATTAGGGATGGGCAATCTGTGGTGATTTGGAAATCCCAATTAACATTTGGATTAGGTTCCTGCAACTCAAATTTGGCAGGATAGGTAAACAAATATCTGACAAAATAATGTCTGAGGCAGAATGCTTTCTGTTGTGGAGAACCAGCGCAGTTTGTTGCACTGAAGCTCTTACTCCTTAGAAAAGCTCAAGAGGTTTTCACTCAGAAGCTGTTTATACGTACTTTTCACAAGCTTCGTTATCAGATTTCCTAGTCCGGAGTTGACTAGACACAACAAATTGAGATCAGGAAAGGAGATGGAGGCAGATAAACTAGAAACTACTCAGGAGAAAGTACGGAGACCCAGGGACGCAAAAAATTTAACAGCTTAGGGCAATTAGTCCAGAGTTCAACACACCCCAGATATGTCGTACTATATATGACAGCACCATTCAAAAACTCACAATGAAGTCCAAGCAGTATTGTGAAAAGACAGCCCTCCTTCGGAAGACAGAGGTGCGTGGGTAATCCATTAGGAAAGATTTCCATTAAACAACAAACCATTTGGCATTGAATGAGAAATGCTTCGATTAGTTGGAAAATTCACTTGGGTGGAACAGTTAATGAGCTGACAATGCCAGATAAATAATGTGTTACTATGGAAACCAAAGAGACTTCATATTGTATATCTGTCCACGTTCAGCTATCCAACACATGGAATAAGACCAAAAGAAACACCAGAATGAAAATACACATTGAGTCAGGATCCTAAATGCAATTCCAGGAGTCTGTATTCCCAGGCATCCCCAAATCAACTTCCAAAGGCTGCACGAGCCCTTAAATGGCACTCCGCAAAGAACTCTTTTGAGAGCTTGTGTTTGGAACAAAGAAAGTCAACATAAAGTTAATAGTAGCAGCTAGCTTGCACACCCTAATAACATTTACAGGACTAGTATCCAATGTGAAATTAGCCAGGGACAATTCCCTGCCTGAGCCACAAAGCCATCACTATGCACTTAATATAATCCTATTCCACGTGGCACCCTCCCAAGGATGGACAAACCACAAGCTTTAAATGTGAATGGCTGTGGTCTGGCTTGTGGGGTGGAGGAGACAAATATTTTATTGAGGGAAGGCAGTATACAAGCACCAGTGCTCTGTTTCTCCTTGACCAGACCCCTTCCACTGCACAGTCCCCCTTATAAGCTTTCTTAAATTCGAGGTTCCCAGAGAAGTCTGGGTACCCTTCAGGAGAAAATATTACTAACAGTCCTAGCTCCTACCACTCAGCCACCTTCATTCATTCCTACTCATTTAGAGCCCATTTTGTCCCAGGCAGTAAGCTAGGTAATTCCACATAGATTATCTCATTTCTGTGGCAAAACTAGGAAAGGCATGTTTCAACTTGGTCTTCATGAACTATCATGTACATATTTAAAAAGTACAGTATGTTAATAAATAGATCGAGGTGTGTTTAGAAAGGGTTATGTGTGCCTTGCTAAGAGAAAGGAAGGGAACTAATGTTTAGTAAGTACTCACTGTGAGCCACACCGGGTGTGGGGTACTTTGCATCCCTTTGCATCTTATTTGATCTGGCAAGGAAGGATTATTTAGTAGATAAGGAAACTGTGGCTCTGAGAAATATACCTTATCTTAAAATCATTCAGCTCATTGATGACAGAGCCAAGATTCAGATCTGGGTCTGTTAGGTTGTGAAGTCAAAACTTACTCCACTCAACCACAATATTAAAGAATGAGGACATTGTCCTTTTGGACAATGAGGAGCTAAAGGCAGTTGCAATGCTGTGAACTGATGTGATGTCATCCTAAATCAACCCAGTTAGAAACCAGACCATTCTGGAGGGATTGCAGGGTATCAGCCACACTCCTGCCTTACCGAATGTTTCTAAAACCTTAAAATCCGGTTCAAAGCAGCTTCAAGAATAGCTCTAAGTGGGCTGAGTAACACTGACTTACTCCAGAACCCTGAAAAGGTGTGGAAAGCCCAGCCTCAACTGTTTCAGCCATCACTTCTAGAGGGGTCCCGCTTCCCCTATTGCCCATCTCTCGGCAATGTAGGCACAGTTGGAATACTAGACAGTCCTCCCCGTTCTCAAGACCAATTAGATCCGGGGCAGAGGAGTCGCTGTTAGCTGCCAGGTTTCAGCAGCTTGGGAAAGTAGTAAATAAAAAAATCCTAAAGAGCAATTCAGATGATCACACCACGTCCTCTGGACTTACGTTTCCATATCTGTAAAATGAGAGGGGAGAGAGTGAGAAAATCTCTCCCTGACAGTTGTTATGATGATTAAAGAGATAATGTATATAAAGTATGGAGCACCATACCTGGCACATTGGAGGACCTTAGTTATTACAGCTGAATTCAGTTTCTTTGCCATTTTATTCGCATGTTGTTTGTGAATATTTTGTGTGCTTAAGAAAGCGTAATAATAGCATGAGGTAACATTTACAGAGTATACACTACACATGGTAGGTGCAGTTCCAATTGCTCATTTAATCATCACAACAGCCTTTACAAAGTCAGTGCTATTACTACTCCCATTTTACTGATAAGAAAACTAAGGCACAGAGAGATTAAATTACATTCCAGGTTATATATCTAGTAGACCAGGAGTCTGGTTGGATAGCCAGCGTTCTTCATACTACTCCACTTGGTTAAAATTACTGCTATTATTTTCTGTTATTATTATTACGTCTCCCTTTAGTACCAAAGGGATTCCCATTCAACTCCTTGAAAGCAGCTCTTAGGAATATTCTAATGCATTGAAAACATATATCCTAAACTCCCAGAGTCTGTAAGGGCATTTAATTATTTGACACTTAATGTGGTCTCTTTAATTTAACTTGACTATTTAAAGACCACTTGAGCTTGCTCCAAGTTTGCTGAGCCTACCCAGAAAACAAAACCTTCCTAATGGCTTTGGTTTTGTGGACTTCATAAACATTCTTGGAATGACGAAAGGATCACATATGGTGTTATCTTATTGAATAATGATTTGGTGTGTCTTCTCTTAAATGAAATGTTTGAGCAGTGTTTTTGTAGGCCCGTGATACATTAGAATAATACCATATATTTACATAGCGCTTTGCAATTTTCAAAGTGCTTTCCCAATTACTGTCGTATTTGATCCTCACCGCAGGCTTGCAAAGCAAGCAGGGCAACTGTTATTACCATCCCCATTTTATAGGCAATGTGGTCAAGTAGAGAGTAACTCAGGCTTTGAAGGAAAACAGAATAGCATTCTGTTCCCTGCTCCTCAGTGTTCTAGCTGGGCGACCTTGAACTTGTTTCTCAACCTTTCCAAGCTTCAGTTTCTTCATCTGCCAGTTGGGGATAATAATTTATAAGGTTCTGCAGAGGATCAAATGAGATCATCTACCTAAAGCAACTAGAATGGTGCTTGTAGCCAATTAGTAGTAGTAGTATTTTATTATTTATTTTATTTTTTGTATCATTTGTTACTAGGACAAAACATCCTTAAAAAGAGAAAACAAAAAGGGAGGCAAGCGAGAGCAACAAGCATTAACAACAAATTGGGCTGAGTGGGCTTGACTCACTTTTGAGCACTGCTTGCAAAAGGAAGAAGGAAGAATGTGACTCCAGTTGGATGGACTTTGAAGAGTATCGGAGTAAGGGAAACTAATATGGACTCACTGTGACAGCCCAGGAATCCCTTTTTCTATGACAGGACTTCTGCTATCTAGGAGCAAACCTAAACCCCTAGGCCAGGCCATCCTTCTCCTGTCTTCCCTACACATCCTCCTATCCATGTGGACCAGCTGAACCTTCTAGCCCAGCCAAAGGATCCCAGGACACCAGCTCTCAAGACATCATGAAGCGGCCTTGCCTCACTGCAGTCTGGCAGGATTCACATCCTGATATATAATAGAATGCACTCCCTTCTTACCTGAGGGGACATTTCAGAAGATAACACAGGCTCTCTCTCCAGGTGAGAAGAGAGAACAACCTCAACAAGAAAACCCTGCCCTTAAAATGGGCACCAATCTGGACCTTGGGGACATTCCACTTAGCCACACCTGGGAAGCTTCAGCCTTCCTGAGCTTCCACCCCAACGCCACCCTGTCTCAGGACACACTTGGCTACTGGAGTTGGGATGGAACCACTGTGAGGACAGGGCAGGAGCTGAGGAGGCTGTTGGACTGGGTCATTTTCTGGCTCTGTTCTTGGCTAAGTTGCTTAACCTGTTTGACTTTGGTCTCTCTGCCAGCAAAATGCAAGGTTTTGTGAAAATGGAATGAGATCATGGATGCCAACCTTCAAGCACTCTTCCTCCTACAGAGTAGGTAAACAAATGGTGGGGACAGATTTTGTTATTACTATTACTACCATTGTTGTTATGAATAACACCAAACTGATTCAGGTTTCTCCAATCTGGCAGCATGAGTGATTCAGACAAATGTATATTTTTTCTTCCAGTAATTCCCAGAATCAAAAGTCTTATCCGTGCTCCTTGCACAATGTGCTAACAGGATCACAACAGCTTTATGGAGCTTTTCCGTCTGTGCTGTCTCCTGAAAACCTAGCCTGCGGAGCTATGTAATGGAGAGGATTAGGTTTGTGGCAAGTACAGCCCCAGAGACAAGTGTCCTTGGAAGAGTAAGTGCTCCTTGGCCCTCTTACAAAGGCCCAGTGTGACTAGGGCCATCCCTATCACCTTCCCTTCCAGAGCCATGTGGCTGAGGCCATCTTTCATCCCCTCTGGCTAAACCCAAGCCCCATTTTCTAAGGTTAACATAAACCAACTGAGATGCCTGTAGACAGATGGAAAAGAAGGAGACTGAAAGCACTTTGGAGATAACAGATGAGGTATATGTCTACCCAGACCTGACCTGACAATTACCTTGCTCCCAAAATGATGCCGTTTACAGAAGGTTTAGCTAATGATAGGTATAAGGTCAATGGTAGTACTTTTCTAAAGTAAGTCCTCAAACTCAGAAAGCAGGATGTTTGTATTTGGAGAATTTCTTCCCTGGTCCCAGGCAAGAACACAAAAATGAACAGCAGTAATTTACATTCACACAGGCCTTAAATCACTGTATTGTGTGGATCAAATGTCTCAATGAGGTGGGGTCATGGCAATGTCACTGAAGAGAAGAATCTACATCAAGAATATGCATGGCGTCTCATTTCCTCAAGAGATCACCCACTACCTTCATAACTCTGGGCTAGTTCCTTGAACCCCTCAGGCCTCGGATTCCTCCAATCTGGCAGCATGAGTTATATGGATGAGGTGCCTCAACCATATAACAGAAAAATTAATACCATATATATATATATGTTATATATGTTTTATAAATATATATTTTTTTCTCATGAAGTTGGATCCTTAGTGCAGGGAGTTGACTTAATCACTCTCTTCTGTTCATAGCACATTATCATCATTGGTCCATGAAAGACCTCTCTCTCCTTCTCATTTATTCTTCTATTTATTCCCTTTAATCCACATTACTTTCCTCTACCACATGCAGCTATTCCACAGTGTTTGATGTGTATGCTTTTGTTCCTAAATAATCTGGCAGACGTGCATTGTTGTTTTGTGCATATGTATTTTACTTTCATAACTAGAATTGTGTTTTAGATCTTTCTATTTCTTACCTTTGTCAACAAGCACTAGGTTTGCAGACTCATCCATGTGGCTTTGAGCATATCTACTTCATCATTTCTAACTGCTGTGTACTATTTATGATAGCCTTTCATTATGTGCCCTTTCCAGGCCACTGAGTCATTCCTTGCCCAGCTCTGTGCCCCTAAGGCCCCTACAGACACATCACCCAGAGCCCCATGCCCAATGGCTTCTGGTTGTGTTTGACCAATGAGGGACACCCAAAGAAGACTGAAGGCCAGAAGAAAGAGGTCAAGTTTACAGGCTACCACCCTGGCCCCTCACCTATCCCTCCCTCTCTGCCTTATTGAGCATTTGGCAGTAGGTCTATTCCTTTGTGGCCACAGCTTCTAGCAGGATGGCCCTCTTCTATGGCTCCAGTCTCACTGGATTCCAATTGCATCATTCTCTCCCCTTACCCTTCAGGCCTAGTTCCTAGTCCCTGGGTGCCTGTCTCTGCTGATTCCTTAACTTTGTTCACCATCGTAAGCAGCACCTTCATTAAATTATTTTCAGTTGAACTCTTTTGAGCATACTATCTCTTTCTTCTTTGGAAGTTTATTTGATACAGTATCTCAGAGTCAGCAGCCATTAAATTTTACCTATATAATTTCACAGGGATGGTGCGATGGTTAGTTTTATGCATCAACTTGGCTGGGCCCAGATATGTGGTCAAACAATATTCTTGATGTTTCTATGAGAGTGCTTTAGGATGAGATTAAAATGTAAATGGGTAGGTTCTGAATAAAGAAGATTGCTCTCCATAATGTGGGTGGTCCTCATCTAATCAGTTAAAGGCCTAAATAGAACAAAAGGCTGACCTCCCCAGAGCAAGAGGGAATTACTCCAGCAGATGGCCTTCAGACTTGAACTACAACATTCACTCTTTCCCAGCTCTTCAGCCTGACAATCTTTGACTTGAAACTACAGCATCGGCCCTTCCCTGGTCTCCAGCCTGCCGGCCCACCCCACAGACTTCAGACTTTCCAGGCTCCATAAATGCATGAGCCAATTCCTGGTAATAGATCTCTTTATGTATATTGGTTCTGTTTCTCTGGAGAACCTTGACTAATACAGATGTGTGTTCAGATTGTCTCTAATTCCCAGCTATCACCAACAATGCTGTGATGAACATACTTATACATGTTGCCTTATAGAACCAAATGAGGATTCCTTTGATTTATATAACCAGAAGTGAAATTTCTGGATCATAGAAGCATATACCTACTTTTAGTGTTACAAAGAATAAAGCTATAACAAAATTACAACATGTTACAATTATTTACAAAGTGTTTACCATGTGCCACCCGCTATATTTGGGAACTGCAGACAGAATAATCTACAAAATAAATGTGATCCCAGCCCATACTGAATTTTCAGCAGAAAAGAATATAAATGATCTGTCACACAGGAAGTGCCCAATAAAATTATAATTACTGTCAAAACCAAAATTATCCACACCACATAGCTTCTGAATACATTAATATGACTATCTTAATGACCATGACTTTACTCTTACAAAAGATTATTAGCTAGGAAGATAAAACTTGTAAACAATCTCCTGAAACAAATCATCTAATAAACATGAAACTGATCAACTTTTCCATAGATAACATGAATTTCCTGTTTACTTTCCTCTTCTCCTTCCCGGATGCAGAAATAAAAGAGGTCATTTGAGATTAAATCAAAATTCCTGGGTTCTAATCTTAGTTAGGCTACTAACCAGATAACCTCTAGTGTGCACCTGCCATGGATGGAAAAATAACCTCCCAGACCTGTGTTCTCATGGATGAAAGGAGTGGGCTATTGTTGATGGTCCCCAAGGCACTCCCAACACTGAATAGTATGAAAATCTGTGCAGACAATCACCATCAACAAAACTGGCAGTTTCTTGGGAGGTTGAACTTAAGCACTCTTATAAATATCTAAGATATGGAATAGAAGATATAAATATTTTCCTTCTACAAAAAAGGTAAAAAATTTTGGTATAGATGTGCAAGCTACAACTATTCAGCCTGAGGGGATGATGTGGATCATATAAGTCAAATTGTGTCTTTCTGGCTCTCTGCATTTCCTGGAGTAATATCAGAATTTTGATTCTTAAAGTTGGCCACTTTTCTCCCTCTGTAAAGTGAAACAGGGACAAGCAAGGCACAATCACATGGTAATGATAAGGCACCACAGAGGAAGATGCTTAAGAACGCCATAGCATTTGCCGTGTGCCTGGCACTGTTCTAAGCTGCATGAGTTTCTCTGATTTTTAGAATAATCCTACAAGGTCAGTACTAAAATCATTTCCATTTTACTGATGAGGACATTCAGTGCAGACAGGTAATTTTCCAGAGCTGCCGAGTGACAGTCAACTCACTACAGGTTGAGCATCCCTAACCCAAAAATCCAAAATCCAAAATGCTCCAAAACCCAAAACATTTTGAGCGCTAACATGAAACCACGGGTGAAAAATTCCACACCTGACTTCACATGATGGGTCACAGTCAAAATGCAGTCAAAATCTTGTTTCATGCACAAAATTATTTAAAAATACTGGATTTCGGAATATTTGCATATATACAACGAGATATCTAGGACACGGGACACGGGTCTAAACACGAAACTCATTTATGTTTCATATACACTTGTCTTAGTCCATTCTCACACTGCTAATAAAGACACATCCCAGACTGGGTAATTCATAAAGAAAAGATGTTTAATTATTCAAATATTATTCAAATAAATATTCAAGCTATGTGTGTAAGGTGTTGAAATGGTTTGGCTGTGTCCTCACCCAAATCTCATCTTGAACTGTAGTTCCCATAATTCCCATGTGTCATGGGAGGGACCCAGTGGGAGGTAATTGAATCACGGGGGCAATCGCCTCCATGCTGTTCTTGTGATAGCGAGTGAGTTCCCACGAGATCTGATGGTTTTATAAGGGGCTTTTCCCCCACTTCACTCTCATTCTTCTCCTTGCTGCCACTATGTGAAGAAGAACATATTTGCTTTACCTTCTGCCATGATTCTAAGTTTCCTGAGGCTTCCTCAGACATGTGGAACTGTGAGTCAATAAAACCTCTTTTCTTTATAAGTTACTCACTTTGGGTATGTCTTTATGAGCAGTGTGAGAATGGACTAAGACAGGTGTATATGAAACATAAATGAATTTTGCGTTTAGACCCATGTCCCATGTCCTAGGTATCTCATTATATATATGCAAATATTCCAAAATCCAAAAAATTCTGAACTCCAAAACACTTCTGGTCCCAAGATTTTTGGATAAGGGATACTCAACCTGTAGTTTCATTTTCCTATCTCTGTTTGAAGGTGCTAATGAGCAATATGACCAAGTGACTGACAAAAGGTGGAAGAAAAAAGATGACACCGACAAACCAGGGATCTAGATTCTCCCTATGCTAGAAATTTCTCCAAAATCATGGAAAGTTGATTATGGTTTTACAGTACATAATAGTGTATATCTAGTTAATGAATGATGTTGGCACTGGACTAGAAAGATGTGGACCATATTAAGTCAAATTATGTTTCTCTGGCATTACCTGGAGTAATATTGGAATTTTGATTCCTAAAGTTGGCCACTTTTCTCCCTCTGAGCATCAACAGTTTTCCGAAATCACCACTTTCATGCTTAAACATACAGAGAGATGGCTGTCGGGTAGCAGAAAGCAGAGCACAAAAAGCATTAGGAGATCTGCATTCAAGCCTAAATGCAATCCTTTCCTGGCTGTGCTTCCTCAGGTCGGCCTTTCCTACCTCTCTGTGCTTCAGTTTCTTCATTGGGAACATAAGAGAATTAGACAAGATTACACAACCAGAACTCACACTCCATGACATTACCTTTTGTTAGCTTTACCACTAGTGCATCACAGGGGTATCTAGTTTTTGTGTGTGCTGTTAGTTAACTTACAAATACATGTCTTGGCTCTCTAAAGGACTGTAAATTCCTTGAGGGCAAAAGCTCTACCATAGACTTTATTTTTGAAACCATATAAAATACATTTTTTCAAATTCCCCACAGTACTATTAGCCCAGTGAATGATCAAAAATACTTTCCAAATGAATGAATGTACCCACGAAAGTCGTGATTTACTCTTCAGCCAACAAATGCCATCTGTGTTAGCAATCCCCAGCATGAATTTTGGAAAATGGCAGGGTGCTGGATGTAGACTGAACTGATGGGAGCCTCTCTCCCCTCTCCCAATCACAGGTCTCTAATATTGACAAGATGTCACCTGCCAAAGAAGTGCCTGAAGGAGCTCAGCTCTAGCAGATTGTACAGCATTAACCTCAGACAGGATCATGGGAGCTCAAAGCCAGGGAGAAATTACATAATGCTCAGAAATTTGCTTTGGCACAGGGTGAGGAGACTGTGGCACCGCTTCATGTGTGTTCAGCAATTTCAGCATCCCATGATTTTTCTGTTTGATACTTCCAGGCATGAAAAAGAAAGATTTCCACATAACTGCTTAACTGGGAGACAGCTGACCCAAAGAAAAGTTGATTTCTGAGAGCTCACCCAGGCAGCTAATTATACCATTTCAGTTATTAACTCATTTTTTAAAGATTGAAGAGCTCCCACATTAAAAAAAAAATCCAGATTACACTGCTATTTCTAAGGCAGAAAGAAATAGACACAACTTAAGCATGAATCTCTCTAGTCCAGTGCTAGCATGATTCTATTAACAAGATATATCATACCATCAAACTATAGTACTATAAAAACATAATCAACTTTTATTCATTGGGGAGATATTTTGAGTTTGAAGAGAATCCAGATTCATTGCTCCAGTATCTTCCTTTTTCCTCTTCCTTCTGCCAGCCATTTGGTTTTACTGCTCATTAGCACCTCCAAAGAACGTGAGAAGATGAAACCTTTGTAAGTTGGGCCACTGTAGAGCAGTTCTGGCCAATTGCCTACTGGGCAAAAGTGATATTTAATCTATGCTCTGACTGTTCTCAATTTATTATAGATAATAAAGGAATAGCTCCAATACAAAGGGGTTGGGAGAAAACCTGTAAGTCTTTGAGTGCAACCCCCCTTTACAGATTATAAAACTGAGGCACAGTGAGGCAAAATGTCCTGTCAGAGATCACATCGATAGCTAAAGGCAGAGGTGGAACCCAAGTTCAGCACTCTCCCCCTCATATCACTCAGTAAATATAGTGAAAACATAACTCAGAGAAAAATATGAGAAATAAGAGTTGGTAGCTGGTGACGACAGTGTACACCTATATAGTTCTAGGTACTCAGGAGGCTGAGGCAGGAGGATTGCTTGAGCCCAGGAGTGTGCGGTTACAGTGGGTTACGATCATACCACTGCACTCCAGCCTGGGCAACAGCACAAGATCCTGTCTCTAAAAACAATAAAAAAGAAAAAAAAAAGGGTTTATATTTCTAACAAGTTTTAAAGGAGATTCAAGTAATGTCCACATTAAAAACTCATATTGGAGTCTGAGGCAGGAGAATCGCTTGAACCTGGGAGGCGGAGGTTGCACTGAGCTGAGATCGCGCCACTGCACTCCAGTCTGGGCGACAGAGAAGGACTCTGTCTCAAAACAACAACAGCAACAACAAAAAAAAACACCTCATATTGAATTAATACTTTAGAAAGATTAGAGTAATATTTATATTCAATAATATTTCTTGACCAGCTATTAAGTGTTCTTTTATTTTTTTTTCTCATATGCTCTTCACCACAGCCTAGCTGAGTTTGTTTTAGTATTTCCATTTTGCTGAGAATGAAGCTAAAACTCAGAGAGACAAAGAGATTTGCTCAAGGCCACACAGCTATTAAGAATTTAATTCAAGATTTAGACCCAAATTCTTTGACTCGCTACGGAGGTTTTCCATTCATCTCAATGCTTTGCAAACTTGAATTTTTCTCATTCTATCTTCACAATATTTGTTACCAGAATTAGTATTTATTTAATATTTCCATTTAAATTGATTCACTATTTTTATTTAAATATATTTAGCCTTAAGCAATAACATTGATGAAATTGTGAGTTTAGTGGATTTATTACACATATGAGTTTTATATGTAAGTTAAACACATAACTTTGAAATTAAAAAAAAAAATGTCTCCATGTGGCACCCAAAATAATTGCAAACAGTGATATCTACTCCATACTTAGAAAAACTGTTGTCTTACAGGCATGTTGTAAGAAATAAATATATAGCACTTAGAATACTTAGGGCTCTGTGTTCATTATTATCATTAGTCACAGGTTTCTAATCTTCACATACATTAGAATCTGCTGAGATCCTTGTTAAGATGCATATTCCCAGACCCCTAAATATGGGATGCAGTTCAGGTTTTGGGTTTTTTAACAAACACCAGCAAGTCTGTTCCTGATGCCCCTAAAATCGTATTTTGAGCCACCATGTATCCCAATATTGGGGCCTCTATGACTAGTCCCTGAAGCAGGAGTCACTTAGCACAACTATCTCCAGTCATATTTTAAATGAGTGTTCTATTAATTTATAGTCACCAAATCACAAAGCTGAAGAGAAAATTCCAAACAGGTTGTCATGGATTCTGCTTTCTGAGGTCTTCTTTACAAACCTCTATCTTCCCACTGGAACTGGGGAGAGGTATGGAGAGGGTAGATAAGTTCACTCTCGGCAGGCACCACATTATCGTGGGTGGAACCTCCCAAAGCAGCAGTCATAAATATGCTCTGGGCAGCCCAGGGGGAGCGTTTGATCTTCTGCCCAGGGATCTCTGATTGTCATTTGCTCAACGTCATTCATCACGATAAAGACAAGGAGCTAAATTAGAGAGTGAGATCCAGTGTCGAGGATCTCTGTGAAGGAGACGGGACAGTCACCACCCCTGACAGCCGGGAAAGAAAGGGAGACAAGCCAGGAGGGCAGGGACAAGGAGGTGGAGTATTGCGGCAAAGCCAGGACAGGCCTGCAGGTGGGTGAGACTCCCATAGGGGCGAACAAGGCGGAGAAGGAGAGAAGAAGCAGACTGCCCTTCCTCAGCACTGGCTCCATGCCTCCAAAGCATGGGCACCACTGGCTGCATGATTGGCTTAATCCTCAGCATTTCAAGGAGGTTAGTGGTAACCACGAGCCATGTATTGTTTAGCTGTTCAATTTAAAAATAAAAACAAATTAGTTGGCAACACTGACTATAAAGAAACTGTACAGTAAGTCTGGACTTCCAGCTGTTCTTGAAAAAATGGAAAATCTCGAAACACGAGGCCCATATTCCAGCATAGGGCAATGATTGACTGGAATTAAGTTGTGGTCGCTTCCATTAGATAGTGTTGATGTCCAGTTAGCAAAAGTCCCCATTACTCTTCAATGGATCATGCCCAACCTTCTTAACTCATTTTTACCTGCCCTGGTTGGCATTTGAGCTTATGAATCGTATGCAACTCACCTTACTAAGTAAAACAAAAATGCCCACATCACCTTCTTTCCTTCTTTTCTTCCACAAATATATATGTTTGCTTAGTTAATGCTAGTACCCAAGACCTAACTAACACCTCATAGGTACAATAAATGTAAGTTGAATAAATAAAAAAAAAAATTACTGAGCCTAAAGCTGTGCTAGGCACTGCAGGGAGATACAAACTTGAGCAAGACATGACATATGAATTCAAGGAGGGAGCCTGGGGCAGAGAAAAAATGCACCAAAGTTGGAGTCTGACTTGGCTTTGTGTTTTAGGCAAACCACGTAACCTCTCTGAGCCTTGGGTTCCTCATTGGAAAAGTGAGAATGAAAACGCTACATTCCTCACAGGGCTGTTTTAAGGGCTAAATAAAAGAATGGATGTGAAAATTTTAAGTATTTGACAGCCCACGCTAGATGGAAAATTCCTATAAGTACAACAAAGATAGAAAGGGAAAACAGGCACGAGACGTAGGCATGGTGCAAAGAAGGAGAAGAACACAGCCAGTGAGTGCTGAGAAAAAAGCATCAGGAATGAAATTGCTTTTAATCTGGGCCTTAAGATACACATAAGATTAGGTCTTACTGAGATAGGGTGAGAAAATTCTAGGCAGAAGAAAGGGTAAGTGTGGAAGGGTATACAGTGGAAAGATGGGTTTGATCAAGGCTGGAGCATAGCCCATGAATGCCAGGCTAGGGTCCGAGAACCTGGTAACACACAATATACTGCTCTCCAACTGCTGGCATGAGCAAGCTGAGGACAAGGGCTTTATCATCTGCTGACTTTCCTGCAGCCTGAGCCAACTCCTCCTACTCATATCCATCAGGTAGATAAAAGGCCGTGATTCCGGTGACCACACACACCGCCAGACAGACCATTCCAGATCCTCCCTTTATAAGTATCCCCATTAGATTGTAGACAATGAAAGGCTTTAAACCAATCTAGGCAGCAATCTTTAAATTTGGCCCAACTTTTACAAGATTTATGAAAACCTTTCAAGTGGGGTTTTGCAGATGATTTATTTTTATCTTTCTGGGTAATATACATATTTTAAAGTCCATAATGAGATGAAAGAACTGGTAGATATCTACCACATATCTACAGTTCAATCAGTAGTTGAGCTAACGTGGTACTTCATCAAAGCACTCTAACACCAGCTTGAGTAAATATTAACAAGATTATTTTAAACTACAAAAATATTAATCAAAAAGTGGACTAAGCACACTTAGTGCTTATTATGGGCCAAGCCTTGTTCTAAGTGTGTTACACATATATTAACTCCTTTAATCCTTATAATAGCTTATGGGTTAAGTAATGTTATTAATATCTTCCTTGTACAGATGGGGAAAGTGAGGCCTAAGGGGGTTAAATAATTTGCCCAAGGTCATATACCTAATGAGTTAAAGACTTGTGGTTTACACTCAGGTAGTCAGAATTCAGAGTCCACTTTTTAGTCACTGCACTACACTGTCTCTCACGAACAATATGAACATCTATCTAGGAAATAAGGATGTGATCACACAGGGCTTAGAGAGGACTGACGCCCATCTGCATTGGCTGCATCCTCCGGCAACCAGGGATAGTGTCTGAGTGACAGGAAGCTCTGCAATTGCAAATGCCTTATTGGCCAGACCCGCTTTTGCTTTTGACAACTAGAGAAACATAGGAGGTTAGAGCTAAAGATTCTTTAGAGTTCATAGAGGGAGGCAGCAAGGGTGGTGACCATGGAATCAGACTGCCGCATTGGTTCCATCACTTCTGCTCTGTGCCCTGAAGCTGGTTGCTTAACTTCTCTGGATCTCAGCTTTCTTATCTGTACAATGGAAATAATTATACTTTGCTCATAGCGTTGTTGGGAGGATCAAAATAACTCACGTAAAGCAGTTAGAAGGTGCCTGGCAGAAAAGGCTCTCAGTGAATGTTAACTATTATTCTTATTTAGGCATTTTTTTCCCCTTTCTAATCACAGCAGCCCATGTATGATTCTTTTTATTCCAATGTATTTTTTTAAAGTGTGGTTGATCTTAGGATTCAGTGGTGTGAATTACATGATGTGAGTTTGCAAGAGAGGTTGAAGAGCTTCCTAAAGGAAGCAAAAGTTATAACCAGGGTTTGGTCCAAGGAAGGACCAAGAGAACAAAACAATTGGTGGGTTATTATTACTGTGTAACCTTACTTTTATGTCCAGACTAATGGCATCTGGAGAAACAAAAATTTATCTTTTAATCAATGTGTATTAAGTACCTACAATTACATATTACTGGCCTAGATTCTAGAAACACAAAAAGTGGTGGCCTCTGCCCTCACCAAGCCCATGGTCTTCTAGTGAGAGCAAACAGACCAACCAGTGTCTTAATGGTGATGACAGAGGAGGTACAGTGTCTGTGGGAACAGGAAGTAGAGGTGTCCAACCTAGACTTGAAAATTTGATAAAGATTTCCTGGAGGAAGTAGTGTCTGATTCAATATCTAAAGAATGAAATGGGTTGGTTCAGAGAAACGAGGGAAGGAGTCAGGGAGGAAGATGCAAGGGTGAGAACATTCTAGACAGAGGTAACAGCATGCATGAAGATATAAAGGTCATAAGGTAAAATGATTACAATATGGATAAAAGAAAGTAATGATATATGACTAAAGTCTTAAGATTTGAGGACAAAGAGGGCAGATAATGAGACTGGAGAACTCAGGAGAGCCATGTTACAGAGAAAGGGCAGTGGGCAGCCAGGCAGGAGACATTGTGCAGAGGAATCATGTGATCAGAGTTACATAGGAGAGAGATTCATCTATCTGGAATGTGAAAGGGAGAAAGACAGGTGGCAGGGAAACCTGAAGAGGGGTAGCAGTTAGATTAAAAAGAAGGGGACTGAAATGAATGAGATCAATACAGGAGGGGGAATCCACAGAACTGGATGGTTCATCACACATGGAGGGGAGGAAAACACATGGAAGAGCAGAGATTTCTGGTTCAGACACGGGATGGACAATGGGGCCATTTATGGAGACAGGAAACACAGGAGAAGCCAGTTTGCGGGGAAGAGAAGTGGAGATGACACCAAACTCAGTTTTGAGCAAGCCAACTTTTACACAGTTGTTAGACTCACAAGGGGAACTATCCAGCTGACTACCAGTGCTATGAGTCCATAGCTCAAGAGGGCACCCCAGCCTAGACTTAGAGATGACCAGTCCTTCCTCAATAAGCAGTATTTGCAAGGATGGGAGAGACTGAAACTCTCAAGTGAGATTGCACAATGTAAGAGAAGGCCTGAGACCAAACTGGGAGAAACCAAAGAATTCAAGGAAAAGACAAAGAAAACAAGAGTTGCAAAGAAGTGAAGAATCTTATCTGCATCTCCTTCCAACCCCAATGGGCATTAATCTTTATGACAGCAAGTCCTCCATCTTCATTCTTTTATTCCCAGCACCTGGCACAAAAAGCAGCAACTCAGTAAATATTTTGTGAGTGAATGAGTAAACTGTCCAAGGTCACACAATCAGAAACTGGCATAACCACAGTAGTCTGGATGATTTCAGATAGGATTTCTTCTCCCTCACCCCCCGCAGGCTGACAGAATCCAGGATTTGGAGTAAAGTGATATGGAGGGTTTGCTGCATTAATAGCATTCCAAGGAAGCTCCTATTTAATGCTCTCCATCACAAAACACTTAGTGGGAAATGAAATTCATTCATTTTATTATTTCCTGGGTCTGTGCTCCCTTCTATAAACATTGAACTCTGTGTTGAACAAATTCCTGCACACTTAGACATATGCTGGCTGTGCTGCTGTGGTCATTGGCAGAAAAGTTTACAGGGTGACCTTTTCTTTCTGCCTGTAACCGCAGTGCCATGGACATGGAGCCCAGCCAGGCAGTCCAACAGATGCTATAGTTAGGACGTTTCAAAGAAGGTCCTGATGCTAAGCATGAAACTAGTGGGTGTATACAATAAATTCGGGGGCAGAAGAGTTTGATCCATCTCACTGTTTTCTGTCAAGGTATTTCCCACACAGTGAAGAAACCTGCATTGACATTTTTGGTGTTTGTTACCAGGATTATCTATATTTTAGATAAGGTTTGAAATTTGAAATATAATTTTTTCATAAGAAAAATAATTCTCATTGTAAAAA
Organism: Macaca mulatta; assembly: GCF_049350105.2. Lineage (NCBI taxonomy): Eukaryota > Metazoa > Chordata > Mammalia > Primates > Cercopithecidae > Macaca > Macaca mulatta. Next base: position 176,701,261 of record NC_133406.1, read on the forward strand.
AAAATAGAAAAGTGTTAATAAGAGAATAAAAATATTTCATAATCCACTACCCAGTAACAACCATTATCATATGGGGTTATTCCCTCTACTTTTTGTATCTACTGTTTTAAATAGCTGAGATGGAACAAAATACCTTTATATATGGTTCTTTAGTATAAATATTCTTATTTATGTATATATCAAGTTTATATAATCATTCTCCTATTGCTGAGCACTTTATTTTGTATTCTGCTTGTCAGTACTATAAATAAAATTGTTGTAATTACTTTATCCATAAATTGTTATCTACATTCTAGGCTATTTTGCTAGAACAGATTCCTAAAAGTGGATGACTAGCTTCGGATACAACTATTTAACATTCTTGGATCTGACAGAACAAATTCTTACCATCTATCTGTAAATTATAAACAGATGCAGAAGTATGCACAGGCATACGCATACAGACAACCCCACCAATTTCTATAGGTCTTAAAGAGAACAAAATGTAAGAAGGAATTTATGTATCTATTGTAAGAAGAACTTCCTAAACTAATTTCACTTTCCAGGATAAAAAATGTGTGTAAAACTATACTTCACCTTCACGTGACTGTTTATGCATAAAGTGTTCCAGCACAACACCAGTCAACAGAAACCCAAATGCCCCAAGGTGACATTAAGTTTCAGGGCCAGGAGGAACTCGGGAGATCCTAGAATCCAAGCTCCCCCTCCAATTCTATGACTGAGGAAGCTGGGGCCCTGAGGGCAAAATCTGATTTTATCACCAACTTTAGTGAAAAAGTCACACAAATAGTCCATGCAGAATTGGAATTGGGGCAGGTCACTTTAGAGCAGTTCAGTGCCAACTGAACATCTTCTAAATGCCAGTTACTGTATTAGATGCTGGAAATAGAGGTGAACACAACAGGGTTGATGATGGTGGTAGGGATAGAGGAGGAGAACTCCTAAGATGAGTGGAAGCCAGGGGTGGTGGCACGCACCTGTAGTCCCAGCTACTCAGAAGGCTGAGACAGGAGGACTGATGGAGCCTAGGAGTTCAAAGGCCAGCCTGGGCATCATAGCGAGAATCCATTTCCAAATTTTAAAAAGTAAGAGGAGCCATTAAAGGAAACTATGAATTTTTTTTATGTTATAGGATAGTATCTTTAATATGTCACCCTTCACCTTGTATGAAGGAATTTTTTTTCTTAGTCTGGGTTCTCATGTCATTTCTCCAGAAGGAATGAAAAATTCTTATACTTATTCCCACAATTGGACAGAATCTATCCAACAAGTTGCATAAAATGACAGAATAATAACCACCAACACCACAATTGCTAGCATTTATTGAGTGCTTATTATGTGCCAAGCACCATTCTAAATCTTTTACTTATAGTAATCCCTTTCATTTGAGCTTCTCCTAAATCATATCACGTCCTCTTAAGAACTAATTTTAGAAAATCCCAAACCTGGTGGGGCCAAATAACTAAATTTGATCGAGTTTAAGAATCCAGTCTGATGAGGCACCACCTAACCAAAGTAGAATGCAAGCATATAAGCAGAGGAAATAAGGATCATTGAAAAACAAGACGTGAAGGACTCCTAGTAAGGTGATATCATTTGGTACAGAAAATTGATCTGAAGTAAGAACTTTTCAAGCAATTGGTTCAATGCTTGGTCATTTTCCAGTAAAGAAGATGAGCCTCACCATATGCAATGCCAGTTCCCTCAGTTGAAAGGAAAGCTAAAACTTGACAATCCTGAAACAATATTTTCAGAGGCAGCCAAACAAACAGAAAAAGTAATTACAAAAAGACAAAACACAGAAACAAGAGGCTCTAAGTTAGGACTGCTTAGTTGAGATGGGACAGAACTGTTGCTTAGCATCCTGAATGAGAGTTGAGGGTAAAACATTTGGGCATAATTCCATTAAGAGACCCATTCAGCCTTTCCTTAACTTCTTCTGTTGCAAAAACTCACCTTAGACTAGGTAACGTTTTGTGGTTTCCAGATAGATCATACTTCTAGTACCAGATTACCCAGCAGGAAATTATACAAACCTTGCCATCTGTTTATCTCTGTGCAAAACTCGAAAGCGACAGTCTACAATGAATGGTTCTCATTAAAAGCCACAGTGGTGACTATGTCGACATGCGGAGCTGGGGTGCGCCCTGCCATCTGTGAGGAATTCACGTGGGAGACCCAGGAGGCACAGCCTGGACACGCACAGCCGACGCTCCAGGAAGGGGATTCTGGCTGTCGCTTTGACAGCTCTGCATAACTGAACCAAGAGAGCGGCATCTCCAATTGCTCAGCATATTATGCCTATCTCCTTGTTTGACAACTTCCAAGGAAACTAACTGGTTTCAACCACATTGGCGAAATTACATGATAGAACATGAAGATAAGAATGATAACGAACCATGAGTGGCAGATGTTCAGCGTTTGCCCCGTGTCAGGCACTGCACCCAAGCTCTAACATCGGGTTTAATCCCCATAACAATCCTACAAGGGGTTACTATCAGTAACAGTCCTATCCCCACTTTAAAGAGGAATAAACTGAGGCTTAGAGAGGTTTAGTGACTTGTACAAGATCACACAGTTAGTGAGTAGAGGAGCCAGGTTTACCTGACTCCACAGCCCTTGCGGTATTCATTGCTAGCACCACTGCCTCCCGTGATGTTTAGTTCAAGATCACTCCAAGCTTGTCCATTACTTTGTCAACTAATCTGAAACCCGATAGTCTCCAAAAAAGGGCTATCCTCTTTAATAAGCAATAAATCTCATCAAAACTGAGTCCCTAGACCAGGAAGTAAAACTGTAGAATTATACTGATTGAGGTGATAACAGCACAATAGAATAAAATAATGCTCTAAACACTTTTAATTCTCAGAGGTGACAACATGCAACTATGCAAGTCCCTGGTGGAAAGAGTCCTTTCACTGCCTTTATGGGCTTTCGGAAACTCAGGGTTTAATTTTTCTTCCTTTAAAGAAAATACTACAAATTGTGGTCAGTTTGCTAAGATAGGTTTAACAAGTTGGTTTTTTTCCTAAGCAAATGTAATGTCTGGGGAGATGTTAAATGCAGAAACACTATTACTAAAGTTTCCAACGACAACACTCTTCATGGTGGTAACCAGCTAGTACTGGCGACTGTTGCGATGAGCAAGTGCCAAGAAGCCAGGTGGTCTCACTCTTCTGGTCCAGCCTCAATGAGGATGGATTGTAAGTACACACATCTAAAATTACCGAAGAAGGCGGGCCAGTTTAGTGCGGAGCTTTGGAGTCATACAGAGCTGGATTTGAGCTCTGCCACTTACCATCTGTGTTAAAGTTGGGCAAATTTCTTAACTTCTCTGAATCTCAGTTTTTTAATCTGTTAAATACAGATGATGATACTTCGTGGAGTTATTAGAATGAAATAATTGACAGTATGTAAAGTGCATGGCATATTTAAAAGTGTTCAACAAACAATAATAATACTAGAACTTTCTTTTTATTTCCTTGTACCTGTTGAGAGATAAGGCCATAAGGAAAGTTGAACACAAACTTCACACCTAAGCAAACTCTTAACACACCCCTTGCCTAGGTTTTCTACTGCTAAGCATCTTAAGGCCCAGCGTAGAAACTCATCCTCAGTTCTCAAAAAGTTGGTGAAGCTTCAGGGCATGCCTCTGGCCCACATAACCAGGTGCTCAGACACGGTAGGTGAAATGTGACAGCACGCATTCAGAAACCAAGAATCACAACCTAAATCAGACCACCACGTGTTCATATCAGCACATGGTGTGCCATCAAAACTACCCCACTGCTGAGGGTATGGGCTTTCTTTGAAAAGCCCAACTAATTTCATACAAACTGATAAAGTGGCATATTAATCTATTATCACCTCAGAATTAGGAAGGCAAATAAATTCGTCAAAACCCTCGAAGATCAACTGTAAGCTCCGAGTGGGGCAGGGAATGTGATTTATTTATTTTTGTTTATTTTTGTTTTCACTACTCCTGGCACAGTTCTAGACATACAATAAGATTTTTACAAATATTTTATGAAGAATTGGTGGAATGGATAAGTTGAATTCAGATTGCTATGTCAGTTTTTACATAAACACACACATATATATACGTAGGTATATGTATGAAGAAAGAGGATAGAATTGATTTTATTTATCCCAGGGAAGCCAACAAGACACTGAATTCCATTTAATAAGCATTTGCTGAATCGGGCGAATTCCATTTAATAAGCATTTGCTGTGTGCCTCCTAAGGAAAGTGGGATCTGGTAGCAAAGAGCTGTGAACTCTGTCAGAAGACTTAGGTGGATATATGCCCCTAAAGAAATCAAATAATGCCTCTGAGTCTCAGTTTCCTCACCTGTCAAATAAGAATGATATCTTACAGGGTAGCTGTTAAAGTCAAAAGAGATTATATACCTGAACACTTCATAAGTGTCCCAGTTAGAACTAGGCTCAGCTACATGTATCTGAAAAGTCAAAATTAAAGTAAGTAGTTTAAATGGAAGTGTGTTTTCTGCTCAAAAAAATATATAAGACTGATATAGTAGCTTCATGGTCAGAAAAGGCCAAATTTCTTCTATCTTACTGCTCTGCCGTCCTTAGAAAGACGGATGCTGGTACCCCAGGCAGTGCGTCTGCATTCTAGACAGCAGGAAGAAGGGAGAGGAGAGCAGAGGGGAGGAGCCGAAGGTGCTTCCTCTTCACCTTTTAGGAGCCTTTCTTGGGGTTCCAGAAAACACTTTTACTTGGATCTCCTTGGTGAGGACTTAGTCATGTGTCTGTAAAGGAGCCTGGGAAATGCAGCTTTTCTTCCACTGGAAGGCAATGTACTCAGCTACAAATCAGAATTCTTTTTCTTCTTTCTTTCTTTTTTTTTGAGACAGAGTCTTGCTCTGTCACCCAGGCTGGAGTGCAATGGTGGGATATTAGCTCACTAAAACCTCCACCTCCCAGGTTCAAGCAATTCTCTTGCTTTAGCCTCCCAAGTAGTTGGAATTACAGGTGTGCACCACCATGCCTGGCTCATTTTTGTATTTTTTAGTAGAGATGGGGTTTCACCATGTTGGCCAGGCTGGTATCGAACTCCTGACCTCAGGTGATCCGCCCACCTTGGCCTCCCAAAGTGTTGGGATTAAACACATGAGCCACTGCACCCAGCCCAGGATTATTTTTCTAAAAGAGAAATAGATATTAGGAGAAAAAAAAAAAAAAAAACTAGCACTCTGACACATATTGCACATTAAGTTACTATCATGAAATAATTCATTAAAGCACTTATTAAGAAAACAGTATTAAAATTCAAACTTTATTAGGTGTAAAATACCGATCTGGAGATTAAGGGTATAAAGATAACAGATGTCATCTATAATTGAGAAACCCACTGTCTATCTATCGTCTATCTAGTCAACCAACCTGAGCAAGCAGGAAGTCCTAATACTTCTCAAATCTGTCCCTTCTTCTCCAACCTCTACCCTATATGTCCAAGTTCCAGCCTTCACCTGGTCTTGAGAACCATCTTGCCTGGCCTACTGAACAGCTCCTGAATTTTCTCTTTCCCCTCAGAAGTGCCCATCACGCAGCTACCAGTTGGCCTCCTGCTTAAAATCCACAGGTGTATCCCATCACGTCCAGATGGAACCCACATTCCTTCACTTGCTATACACTGAGTGGCCCCCCTGACCTCTCCTAGCATCATGTCCCATCACACCCACCTTTGATTTTCCCACAGGTAGCACAGAGACAGTTTGGGCTCAGCCTACATTGTGACACTCTCAACTCCAGGCCTCTGCTCACACTTGGCCCTGCCTGAGGCACTCTCCCCACTCCCTCATCTGATGGATGTCTGATCATTATTTGAGGTGCAGTTAAATCATCACCAACTCCAGGGAGGTTTTCTTAGTCCCCTACTCCTCCTTCTGCAGTTAGGGACAGATGCCTACCCTCTCCCACTCCCTTAGCAGTTCTGTACTTACATCTCCAGGTACTTAACATCTCCAGGTTGCAGTGAACTGTTTGTCATTTTTCTATTCTAGCTTATGTCTTTCATCTCTGTATTCTCAGTGCTTGGCACACCGTAATAACATTCATTACTTTGCTCACTTATTCAAGAGGACCTCTGTTAACAAGTTAGATCCATCTCCTATTCTTACAGACCTTATGTAAAAGGTCTTTTACATATCATTTTATTTCATTTTTTTAAATGAAAAATCATTTTTTTAAAAAAATGATTTTATTTCATTTTTAAAAAATAATTTTATTTCATCTTTTTTTGAGACATTCTCACTCTGTCACCCAAGCTGGAGTCCAGTGGTGCAATCTCAGCTCACAGCAACCTCTGCCTTCTGGGCTCAAGTGATCCTTGCACCTCAGCCTCCCGAGTAGCTGGGACTATAGGTGCACCCTAATATGCCCAGATAACTTTTGGGTTTTTAGTAGAGATGGGGTTTTGCCATGTTGCCCAGGCTGGTCTTGAACTCCTGGGCTCAAGGGATCCTCCTGCCTGGGCCTCTCAAAAGTGCTGGGTAATTTTATTTTTTAAATTTTTAAATGACACATAATAGTTGTACATATTTATGAGATAAATGTCCTCTTTCAATATATGTACACAATGCGTAGTGATCAAATCAGGGTAGTTGGAATATCCATCGTCTTAAACATTTGTCATTTATTTGAGTTTGGAACATTCAGTTTCTCTCTTCTGGTTATTTTGAAATTTACACTAAGCTGTTCTTAACTATGATCACCCTACTGTGCTGTCGAAAACTAGAACTTATTCCTCCTATCTAACCGTAATTTCATATCCATTAAACAACCTCTCCCTCTCCCACTCTCCCCTACCCTTCCCAGCCTCTGGTAACAACGATTCTACTTCTACATCTAAGAAATCAACTTTTCTTTAGCTCCCACATATGAATGAGAACATGCGGTATTTGTCTTTCTGTGGTTGGCTTATTCCACTCAATATAATGTCCTCCAGGCTCATCGTGTTGCCACAAATGACAAGATTTGATAATATTTATGGCTGAGTAATATTCCATTGTGTATATATACCACATTTTCGTTATTCATCCATCCATTGATGGACACTTAGGTTGATTCCATATTGTGACTATTGTGCATACTGCCACAATAAACATAGGAATGCAGACATCTCTTTAACATACTGATGTCCTTTCCTTTGGACATATACCCAGTAACAGGATTATTGGATCATATGGAAGTTCTAGTTTTAGTTTTTTGAGGAATCTCCATACTGTTTTCCATAATGGCTGTACTAATTTACATTCCCACCTACAGTGTATGGGTTCCCCATTTTCCATATCCTTGCCAGTATTTGTTATTTTTTGTTCCAGACCTTATAATATTAAAGGAGCTTAATAGGAGTTTAAAAAAAAGAGGGAATGGCAAAAAGGAGGAAAGGATGAATGGAGGGGAGAAGGAAGGGGAAAAAGAGACAGAAACAAAGAGAAAGAGGAAAGGTAAGAAAGAAAAGAAAATGCTAGTTCAGCCATCTGGTACATCAAATTACTTATCCTCATGACTGTCCCTAAAATATCTGAAAGCTGCCATCACAGTCATGTTAATTCTCCTCTTTCTTAATTTAAAAAAATATTTTCAGACTCCTCCTCAACACATTCTCTAATACCACCTCTACACTTACTCTCTTCATTTCGAAATTACCTTACTTTCCAAGGTTGGTTCTCCTAATAATAAACATTTCTCCTGGAAAACCTAATCCTTTTTGTATTTTTTTAGAAAAATGAAACTTAAGCATATCAGTAATTGGCAATGAATGGAAAGGTTGGGAGTTCAAAGGTTTAAACCAGCCTGTTGAGGGACTCTATAACACAGGACCCTTTTAAGGAGCCTTGACAGGAATGTTAATTACTTAAGCAAAGTCCAGCATGACACACACTTACACAAGTATCTGGTCAAACTTGAACAACAAATGTAACCTGAGGTCTCCGGCTCATCTTTCTGCTAAACAGAGCTCCAGGATTCAAACAGGATTAGTGCCAAGGACCTGTTCCTATTCAAAAATAAACCATTACAGAAAGCCCAGCATTTTATTCAAGTGGCTGATGATGTCTCATGAGTCCCTTCAGCTGCACAAACTAAGACGACTTTCTCCCCTGACGGTCTTGACCACAGAGCTGCTGTTGGCAAGTTTAATATAACAGCAATTCCAAGCATGCTCGTGCTTTGACGAAGTAGGGAGATACCTTCATCACAACATGGCTGTGGGAAGGTCTCCCATTCCCAAAAGATCTCCCCACCAGAGGGGAAATTATTTTATTCCCTCTGTAGATCTAAGTACTGAAAGTTGTCATTCATTCTCCTTCATTCTTTCATTCAACAATGGGTGACAACGTTTCTTTTAGATGTAAGAGGTTGTGTGGTAAATTTACTGTCCTGCCCTGAAAGAGTGCAGGGTCTACCTGGGGGAAATGGGCTTGTGCATTAACTCCAATGACCCAGTGTGATAAACGCTGTCACAGCAGTGCATGTGGGGGACTCTGTGATGTCGAAAGAGGATAGTGATGCTAAGGGATTAGAGAAGACTTCTCATGGGAGACGATGCTTGAAGTGGGTCATTTAAAATGAGCACAGAATGCTAGTGATGGGCTTGCAGAAGAAGTGAAGGGATGAGGAGGACACTCCAGGTCGAAGGGGCTGCTGGTGCAAGTGTCCGGACTTATTGAAGGACATGAAGAATCCAAGGAAGGGGATTCAGCATAGCTGGAGGGTAAGAACTTGGAAGGGTAAGGAGAGCAATGGGAACTGGAGCTGGAATGGGAAGCCAGTGAATCCTAGCTCCTTAACTCATGTTGATTTGGGTAGCAAGCCAGCTGCCTTACTGTGCCCAGCAAAGATGGTGCACATACCAGGTAAGTTTTGAAGAGAAGGTTGAGAAAAAGAAACTTTAAACATGTGATATGCTTCTACATTATGGCCAAATACTACACTGGGGTTCCCTGATCATTCAGGAGGCAAAAATCCTTAGAAGGAAGGAGGAGGAAACCCAGATGATGGGGGAGGGTGAAGAAATCAACTGAAGCCATTGCACATCTCTGCTCTGAGTAGCAACTATTATCCCACATGTCAGCACCTGGTGACATGAGAAATCCAAACCATGGATCAAATCACAAGAGATAGTTACTGCTAGCTGTCTACCCAGTATCATCTTGATATGGTTTGGCTGTGTCCCCACCCAAATCTTATCTTGTAGTTCCCTTAATCCCCATGTGTCATGGGAAGGACCTAGTGGGAGGTGATTGAATCACGAGGGTGGTTACCCTCATGCTCTTCTCGTGATAGCGAGTGAGTTCTCACAAGATCTGATGGTTTCATAAGGGGCTTTTCCCCCTTTCACTCTTTCTTCTTCTCCTTGCTGCCACCATGTGAAGAAGGACATGTGTGCTTCCCCTTCAGTCATGACTGTACGTTTCCTGAGGCCTCCTGAGCCATGCTGAACTGTGAGTCAATTAAACCTCTTTCCTTTATAAATTACCCAGTCTCGGTATGTCTTTATTAGCAGTGTGAGAACAGACTAATATACAACTCTTCCCTTATTCTTTACTAACAGATATCTAGTTTTATTCAGGATGGCACTGTGCCTAAGTACAGGTAGGTGTGGGCATGTGACCAAGTTCTGTTCAGTGAGATGTAAAGAGAAGTGCTATGTGGGATGCTGTGAAAGCTCCTAAAAAGGCAGACAGATAGCTGACATATGCATCATTTTTCCTTTACCCTTTTGTGTTTCCCTATCTGGAATGTTGATGTGATGGATGGAGTGCCAGCAGCTATTTTGTGGTCCTAAGGGTAAAAACTACATACTATGGACATAGGTGTAGCAGAAGGATATGATTTCATAGATCCACTATATGAGAATTGGACTGCCACCTACATCCAGACCTCTTTTATGTAAGAGGATAAAACTTTAAATTGTGGAAGCTACCATATTCAGGATTTATCCTAACTGATCAACCACATAATTTGACCCTCCTTCCCTTTCTCTTTAATTTACAATTCTTTCTAAATGTGTTCTTCTCTCACTTGGGACTCAGAGTATGCACTTAAGGAAGAAATATGCACCTGGGGATCTGAAAATTTAACTACCATTATTGCTGCTTCTTTCCCTGAAACCATAATCCTATGTTCCTATTGTCAAATTGTTAAGCAAAGGATTACAGGTGTACAGGAGGCATGGGCAGTATCTGGGGGACTCACAAAAAAAGAATAAGTTAACTGTCATACTATTGATTATACACTAGGTGACAAGTAAGGAAATTTGCAAAGGAAGAGGAAAGAAAACACAGGCAGAGGGCATAAAGTATTTTTCAGACATACTTGCATAACCATAAATAATTCATGTTGCTAAGAAAATTAGTAAATAAAATTTGATATAGTTATATGACAAAATTCTATACAGCTGTTAGAAGGAATGAGGAACTCCAGTAAGTGCCGCAATGGAAAGGTCACTAAGAGTTATTGAGGCAGGGTGCAGTGGTTCATGCCTGTAGTGCCAGCACTTTGGGAGGCCGAGGCAGGCGGATCATGAGGTCAGAAGTTTGAGACCAACCTGGCCAACATGGTGAAACCCCATCTCTACTAAAGATACAAAAAATTAGCTGGGCATGGTGGCGTGGGCCTGTAATCCCAGCTACTTGGGAGGCTGAGGCAGGAGAATCATTTGAACCCCAGAGGCAGAGGTTGCAGTGAGCCTAGATCGTGCCATTGCACTCCAGCCTGGGTGACAGGATGAGACTCTGTCTCCAAAAAAAAAAAGAGTTATGAGTTGGTGAAAGAGCAAGTTACAAAACACTATGTAGAGAAACGTTAGATGAACTGACAGATGACTGACAGACTTCATGCAGTGGAGATAATGTTCTGAAGGTATGCAACCCATGAAATTTCCATTTCCTTCCCAGCAGCCACTCCCCTACCCTCTCAGGGAAGGCGGGAGAATGAGGGCAGGAGGAGAATAGGATGCAAGAGGGTCCTCATGCTCTGTTGTTGGGGCAACAGAAGAAGGAAAAAGAAGAGGTGTGCTCGTTGGCATCATGGATTCGCATCTCCCACAGGGACTGAAATTCCAGAAAGATGAAGAGGGTCAGAGTTATGTTTGTTAAGAGTAAGCTGCTTGGAGCTACTTCCCACTAGGAACTCCTCGGGGACAGAGGGACTTCCATACCCAAAGATCCTGCAGTTGCATGAAATTACAACAACACAGTAACACTGGCAGTTGAGCACATTCAGGCTGCAGGAGGGTAGTACCCCAAAGCTACCACTGCTCTCAGGAAAATGCAGAAGGAGCCAATGGTGACAGTAGATGTTTGCTACATTTGTCATTGCACATAATCTCCACCAGCAGAAGTGTCTACAAGTTCACCAGACATAGACTTCCTTAATAGACACCAGCCCAAGACGCTGAGCCAGACCTGAAGCAGAGGATGTCAAGAGTCCAGACGCCAGGACTTAAATTCGACTCTATTACCCACTTTTATTGGCCCTCCCAAACTAGGAAGGAGGCAGCACTCAGGAAAAGTAGTTAATTAATAAAATAGGTGCTACATTTTCTTGGCATATCTGCAAGGTAGTGTTTTCAACTCCATTATATTTGCACATGCATTTGGTTAAAGTTTCAGAAGGATACCCAAGTAACCATTTTGATGTTTAAGAAATGGGACTGAGAATTAGGGGAAAAGTGGGAGAAGACTTACTTCTTTATACTCTTCAGTTAGGTTCGAATTCTTTCACTACAGCCATCTGTTACCTTCAAAATATTTAAAATTGTAAGTTTTAAAAATGTCTTTCTCAACAGAGTTGGTTCCACAAGCTTTTTCCACAAGGCACCACAATGTTTGTGAGTGATTCACAAAGTAAATCAATGCCAGTATTAAGGACCCTTCAGATACACTGAATTAGCAGGAATTAAGGGAATTTGGGCCACTGCCTTGGGCCCGGCTGATAATAAATAACAGCCAATGTTTCTTAAATGCTTACGATGTATTAGGTACTACGTCAAGCCCTTCACCTGCGTTAACTCACTCACTCCTCAACAACCCTATGAGTTAGCTTCCAGAGCTTGGGTAAGAATCTGGGGCTGTTGCTCTTGGGCCCCTGGTTTCATCCACTTTTCCTCTTCAGCTTCCTGAGGGCTGAGCTCTGCTGATCAGTGACTCCCTGGCCTCTTTAGAAATGAGCTCTGCTGGAACTGATCAGCTGAGGAGGACCAGCCACCCAGCTAGAGTAATACAGAAGAGATGTATTTGGGGACTCATTGTGGGACTCAGACTAGTTGCCCACTCCATGCCTGTGAAACATTGGTGACAGTTCCTTTTGCTAAGATTCAGTGAGTGTGTAAGCTCAGAGGCCTCAAACCCATCTCATCTGATCTCCAGACTGCGCATCCCCATGGGCTGAGGCCAGCAGAGTGAGTCACCAGGTGCAGGGAGTGCTGCAGCTGCCCTTCTGCCTTCTCTTCCCAAATAAGTACTCAATGGACACATCTTTGCAGAGATAATTATGGGTCACGCACAAAGGCCTAGGACTCAGATGGCCTTCAAAACCAGGCTCAGAGGCCTTCTAGCCGAGAGGGCCCCTGAGTCACACTTCCTTACTTATGTACTTGGGATAACAGTAAAAATGGAAACTGCTATGGTGGGGGTGCGGGGGGCAGGAAGCTAGAGGGTGGAAGGAAGGATCCTGGAAGTCTATGCCATTCCCGGTTTCATTCCAGGTCTATTAAGGATGTGAGCTGTGCTAAGTTCTCTTCTGGTCCTGAGGGATAGATGAAACTTTGGCATTTTTAGTTTCCCTTCAAAAGAAGAAGAAGAAGAAAAGAAACACAAAAACAGGAAGCAGCTGGATTTATATCTCCAACTTTGATTTACGCCCCCTTTCAGCTCACAATCATTATTTTTAAATTAATAATTTAACTGTCTCTCCTGAGAAAAAGGAGGGATAACTTATCTGTTCTTAAAAAGAAAATAAGTCCAAAGGGCAAAGAATCTGCCCCCTTTGAAATAATTCTCTCCAGAAAAGCTATAAATAAGATTTCTGATTCAAAATTGAGATAAGGTTATCTGAGGGAGATGGAGAAAAAAACTGCCAAAGAAAAAATTTATGCTCATATTAGCAAACTCCCCAAAAGGATTAGGTCCTTGTAGTTAAGAGGATTTTTTTTAAAGCTTCTTCCTAATTAGGAAAAAAAGTAAACTTAATATCTGTAAACCCCTTCAGACATTTGAACTTAATTTCACATAACCTGGCTGGCCCCTGGAGTTTCCAAGGTCCTTGTGTTTGCTAAACTCTCTAGCCTAATCCACATCCACTGCCTCTAATTGTCTGTGCCTTAACCTCTGCAGTCCAGACTTTGCTTGTCCCCACCCAATATGTTACTAATCACCAAATGGAATTCTCTTGCATTCTGCAGGATCAGACACAGCTAACCACTGCTCCACCCCACAACCGACACCATCCCATTTTGCCTACTTGTCTGTCTTCCATGTTTTTCGTTGACTTCTTAGGTCTTTCTCCATTGCCATAATGGAATCCAACTAATTACAGTTGTCCCTTGGTATTTGCGGGGGATTGGTTCCAGGACCCCCAACAGATACCAAAGTCCAAGGATGCTCAAGTCCCTGACATAAAATGGCATACTATTTGGACATCACCTATGGACATGCTCCCATATACTTTAAGTCATCTCCAGATTACTTATAATACCTAATACAATGTTAATGCAATGTAAATAGCTGTTATGCTGTATTAAAATGCCTGTACAGGTTGAGAACAGATGCAATGTTGTTTCCAATAATTTTGATCCCAGGTTGGTTGAATCCATGGATGCAGAACCCATGGATACTGAGGGTGGACCATACTTCTGTTACACTCTTTTTCTCCATGTTCTCATCCAACCTCAGGTCTTTATTTAACACTGCTTATGGCAGAGATTGCTAGCTGCCCTGAATATCTGTTCTTCACCTCTTCCAAAATAATAGAACTGTAGCTAAGAATCAGGCCTCTTGGAAGAACGTATACATTGTCCAGCCTCCCTTGCAGCTGGGTGTGACCATATGACAAAATCTGGCCTGTGGAATGTGAGAAGTTGGGTTTGCAATACGTAGGTTGTGCCCTCAAATGAGCTGGGTGTGCCCTCACTTTTTCCCATCTCCCCCTCCCTGGGAGCGGAATGTAGGCACACTGCTGTGCCACCTTGGCTCATTCAAATGAGGGCTACCAATTAGGAAAAGTGGAGCAACAGGACAAGGATCAAAGCCCTGCATGGATTACTCTGACATCTCTCTTACATAAGTCACTGTTATCTGGGAGTCTTTGTTATAGCAGCCAAGTTTATATCCTGACTAGTATGCCATCACAGTGATATTAAAATCGATGTGTCTGTTTAGCCCAGGTCTCACTCCTGCAAACCACCGTATCCTCCAAATCTAGAGACTCTCTCTACTTGGCTGCTGCCCCAGCCCCAGATTCAACCTAAAGTGTGACTCCTTCCCCAGTCTACTTTCTTCCCAATTGTCCTCCTTGTTTGGGCATCTAGTTCCACATTTTCTGTGCTGAAGACCTTCATATTATCTTCATATTATCATCTTATCCTTCAGGCCCCAAGTCCTATTCGAGATGTTCTTCCAAGCCTCTCAAAACGATCTCCTGCCCTACACACTTTACCCTCACCCTAATGAAGTCCCTCATTGTGGGAAATCTGTGCTGCCACAGTAATGGCTTTCTGCCTACAGTACTCTCCATCTACTGCAACTCAGTAGCTCCACCATTTATTGAGCACCTACTAGGTGCCAAGCACTGGGCTGGGCACTGTATGCACATTCTCTCTAATCACAAGCACCACGAGGGTAGGCATGTTACAGTGTCCCCCTTTATCCACAGTTTCACTTTCTACTGTTTCCGTTACATGTGGTATAGTATAACAATATTTTGAGAGAGAGGGATCATGACTGTATTCACATGACTTTTATTAAAGGACATTGATATAATTGTCAATGTCCTTTAGTTATTATTGTTATCATAGGTACACGTGTGTAGGAAACATAGTAAATAGGTGGCTCAGTGTTATCCCTGGTTTTTGGCATCCACTGGGCATCTTGGAACATATCCTTCACAGATAAGAGGGGACTGCTGGTATTATTATTCTATAGATAAGGAAACCGAGGTTGTAAGAGATTAAATAAAACCTGCCCAAGGTGACACAAGTGGTAAGTGGTAGGAACAGAGTGTGAACACAGGAATATACAAGTTCCATTCTGCCTCTTGGCACAGTGGAGTATTCATAAACAATTGCTAAGTGGATGAATGGATGAATGAGTGAATGCCTCCCCACACTCACTCTTGTCCACTTTTCTAAATCACACCTTTCATTATGTAATTTTCATTCTCCCAGGACAGAGCCAAGGATCAATGCCCCCATAATTTTCATTGATCCCCATCCCTTTAGTAACCCCAAATAGAATACCATCCAAGTAAAAACAGTGTGTTTGCTATGCAGTGTAACTTTAGGGCAAGACCTCAAACCTTTACCACTGGCCCTTCACAAAACCACCCTCAAGTAAATACACAACCTAGGTAAAATCTTTTGCTTGCTAGCTCTGAGACAAATCCTCTATCCCTTCCATCACCCCTACCCTCCACCTGAGAGCTATCCTCAAATTGCTCCTAGACAGAAATTTTGGAGTCCCCACTATTCTCAGGATACTCAGGTATGCACATTAGTAAATATCAAATTCCCCTGGCCTGGTTTCAAGGCTCTGCATGCTTCAGGCAAAGGTACCTTTGCAACCTCATCCCCAGCACTTTCCCCCAGAGAACTCCAGCTCCAGGCAGCACTGGTCTGTCAATGGCCCTCAGACAGGTCACCTTTCCTAGCTCCACGCCTGGGGCCCTGCAGTGGCTGCTGCTGGCCTTCTTTCTATGCTGAACTCTGCCCACTGGATCCTTCCAGACCCAACTTGAAGTCAGCTGTGAGGCCTCTGATGCCCTGTGCTCTCTCCTTCCCTAGACTTCTAGAGTACTGGCTGTCCAAAGGCTGCTCACAGCTCTTAGAATGAAATCCAAATTCCTTACCTAGGTCCTCCATCACCCAGTTCTGCTTTCCTCAATTTCTAGGACCTTCCTCAAAAAGGTCCAGCATGTTCCTGTTTGGGGGCCTTTCTATTTGCTATTCCACCGCCTGGAGTATTCTTCCCCCATATGGCCCACTCTCTCACCTCCTCCAGATCTCAGCTCAGACCAGAACTACGAGAGCCCTTCCTTTCCCATCCCTTATAAAACAGCAAAACTTTCCCACTCCATCATACCCTGACCCTATATCCCCCCTTGGCCTATTTCATTTTTCACCATTGTCACCTGGGATGTTATATAGGTATTTGTTTATTTTCTGTTTCTCTTTACTAGAATGGACACTCTACTAGGACAGGGACCTTATTTTTTTCATAGTAGTGCCTGGCACTCAGTAAATTGATATTTAATAAATGAACCAATGAATGAATGAATCTACTATCAAACTCCATCTTAAGCACAGCTCTGTCTACACCAATTTTTTTTTTCTTAGGGATCTTAGACTACACCAAGCTTGTCGCCTACTTCAACGTCTTTGTACTTGCGGTTCTCAGGGGCAGATCCAGGTTTTATGGGGCCTAAAGCTTCTATAACTAGATGTGGGTAGGTGTGGGGGGGTGTCTTTAAGAGAAATTACAAATGCAAAATAGCTAAGGCCCCTCCTAGGCCCCTGGAGAGGCATATAGGGTAGAACCCAGAACATCACCTTCATGGCTCCCTGGGAAATCCTCCCACACACATTCCTATTTCCTTTGCCTCTCTGTAAGAGACCATTCTCTCTCAGGTCTCCTGATGGCACCTGCTGTGCCAGCCAGGCCTCCATTCAAAGTTGTCCCCTCCTCAGAGACGAGTTCTCCGTAGCCCCCCTCTTTTACCCTATTTTCCTCATATCGCTTTCATTGACTGACATGATCTGTATTAGTATTTCATTTAGTTGTTTATTATCTGTCTTTACCACAAGAATGTCAGCTCTTAAGGGACTTTGTCTGGTGCAACAGTGCAGGGTGCCTGGAACAATGTCTGCTTCATAGTCATGCTCTAAAAAGCTTTGCTGCAAAAGAAAACAAGCCCAACAGCCACCTCCCATGTTCTCTGAAACCCCAAATGATAAATTAGATCCTGGTAAAGAAATTAACTGTCCTCTTTACCTCCCTTCTCTGTGACCTCTGAGGTGAGCCATGGTCATTCTTTTGCTAATGATCACAATGAACCACTTACTGGCTCTGCAGCGCTTCTTCTACTTTAGCCAGTCCCCAAAGAGAACGTCTTGCTCCTAAAGGATGGAAAGTTCAGGGCTTTATTTCACATGTTATTTTTGGAGATGCTAGGATTTTCTAGTAAATGTAGTAAAGATTATTGTTTGATGAAGGTTTTTGGTTGTATTTTCATTATCTTTTCCCATGATGAGTGGTAATCTCACCTGTGTAGGTATATAGCTTTGATGAAATTTCAATGTCATTTTCTGCTTCCTTCACTGTGGTTTCAAATAGTTTAATTCCTGCAGTGAATCTCTCATGTATTCCCCTTAAAAGTGTTTGATAGCTCACTGGCTCCCAAATCTGGCTGCCCTTGCATTCACCTGTGGTGCTTGCTAAAAACAAATATTTGGAGAACTTGCCCTAGGTCTGTCAGAGGCCTTGGAACCAGAGTGACTCCATCTTGAATAGGCATTGGGTAAAATGAGGCTGAAACCTCCTGGCCTGTATTCCCAAGGAGGTTAAGCATTCATAGTCACAGGATGACATAGAAGGTTGGCACAAAATAGGGGTCACAAAGACCCTGCTGCTAAAACTGGATGCAGTAAAGAAGGCGGCCAAAACCAAGATGGTGATTAAAGTGACCTCTGGTCATCCTCACTGGTCACTACATGTGAATTATAATGCATTACCATACTTAAAGACACTCCCACCAGCACCATAGCAGTTTATAAATGCCACGGCAACATCCGGAAGTTACCCTATATGGTCTAAAAGGAAGAATTCCCAGAAAACTCACGAATAATCCACCCCTAATTTATCATATGATAAAGTAATAACCGTTAAAAACAGTCAAACAGCAGCCCTCGGGCTGCTCTGCCTATGGAGTGGTCATTCTTTTATTCCTTGAATTTCTTAACCAACTTAATTTGACTTTACTCTGTGGACTCGACTCAAGTTCTGTCTTGCGCAAAATCCAAGAATCCTCTCATGGGGGCTGGATTGGGACTGCTTTCTGGTAACAGGTCCACTTAATCAGAATCTCCAGAGGCTGTCAGGACATTCCCTGTGTTTAACAAGCACCTCAGGTGATTCAGATGTTTAGCCAAATTTGGAAACTGCAGCGATTCCAAGAGATTTGGATAAGAAAGGAATCTTTAAGATACTTACAAAACAAAGGTCAAGACAACTGGACCAACCCAGAAAAAACAAGTATGTTTACAAATGTCGTCGAATGAAAAATGAAAACATTCACCCCACCTCCATCCCACACAAAGCATTTTCCTTGATTTGTACAAGTTAGGGCACTGGCTGGACAGGGGCATTCAAGAAGGAAAAACTACTAAAGTCTCAAGTTCCCAGGCTACCCCCTTTGAGAAATTTAAGCATGTCTGAAAACAGCGTGAAACCTTTTCAATTTTGAGACAACCAAGCAGGAGACTGAAGGAGTGAATGAAAGCCCTTTGCATCTGGAGGAATGATGGCACTTTCCAGACACATTCTGTCAATGTGGTCCAGCTCCTGGAGGAGTGAAGCAGAAAGAAAATAGCACCCGAAAACAGGAGACCCTCCAAGTAAGCTTAAGCAAGTTGCTGGAACACTCTAAGCCTCTGTTTCTTAATTCATAAAATGGGCAGAAAACCAGGCTATCTCACAGAATGAAACAAGTTCAGGTTTCTACAGAAACATTCAAATGTGGCTGTTCTCCTGCCTATCCAAAGCCAGGTTCAAATCTTCCCCCTTAATGGAAGCTTACCCCATTACCTCCACTCAGGCAAAAACCTTTCCTTCTGGGGGCGGGGAATGGAGTGGGAAAAAAGAAAGTCATTGGTAAGAAGGTAAGGAGCAATAGGTAATCAGGAAAAATCACCTTATGCAATTGAATTTGGACCTGATTTCATCTATTTTAGCCTTTCCTTTTCCCTTTTCCATGTCCCTGACTTGCCCTAACCCCTTTCATTGAGAGCGCTCACTCCTGCCTCCATTATATCAAATGGTTCAGATGCCTGACTGGGGCTTGAGGAAAGTACACCTGGCTCACTGCAGTTCTTCACAGCACACTGAAGCACATGTAGGGCAGCTCATTCAGCATAGTGCACAATGTCACAGAACATACCGTGAGTTATAATGTCATAGCAATAGACAATATACTGTGTGTCTTAGTTCAGGCTGGCATAACAGAATATCATAGACAGGGTGGCTTATACACAACAGAAACTTAAATCTCACAGTTCTGGAGCCTGGGAAGTCTAAGATCAAGGCACCAGCAGAGGCAGATTCAGAGTCCGGTAAGGCCTCGCTTCCTGGTTCATACAGGGCTGTCTTTTTGCTGTAAATCTCATATGGCAGAAAGAATAAGGGAACTCTCTGGGCCTTCTTTTATAAGGGCACTAATCCAATTCAGAAGGGCTTTGTCCTCATGACCTAATCACCTTCCAAAGGCCCCATCTCCTAATACCATCACATTGGGGGTTAGGGTTTCAATACAAGAATCTGTGGCATCAGGGAGTGGACACAAACATTCAGTCAGCATTATGTATGTTCACTGGTTTAAACTTTATGGTCATCATCTTTATTGAATGTCTACTAGGCATTAGGCTTGGTACTGGGACTATGGTGATGAGCAAATGAGACAAAAATATCTGGCTCATATCCTCTGGAAGTATCAGATTTCCCATAATATTATCAGGAAATGAAACTCTCTTCTTTCCATTGAACTTTGTAGTTAAGTACAGCAATCTCCAAATCTGTTTGTAAATTAGTAAAACAAACAAAAAAATGGACCACAAACCTCCATTATATATGTATGTTTATTTATTCAGGACTTACATACAAGAAGTTCTGTACTATTGTACAGTATCTATTGTAAAACATCTACATAAAATAGAAATGTGTAAAGGATAAGATAATTTCTTTGTTTGTTTGTTTTGTTATTTCAGGGGATCAACTTGTACAGGTCTAGAACAGTGTGGAATGGCTAAATCAATTTAAAATTCCAGGTCAGTCACTCACTACCTGTGTGACCTTAGCCAAGTTATCTAACGATTCTGTACTGCAGTTTTCTCTGTAAAATGGAGAAAATAGCAGTACCCAATGCAGTGTTATTGACAGGGTAAAAATGAGATAATTTAGGTAAAGTATTTATTCCTGGCAATATTATAAACACTCATAATGACAGCAACTATTAGCAATATAATATTATTATTACTAAGTGGTATCTGTTCACCAGCGTGATTTTAGAAGACGGATTGTGTGTCTCCTAATATGAAATCCTAAAGGGTGGAGGATATGCTTCATTGGTATCGGGTATCAGGAGGGCTAAGGGTTCAAGACCCAACTGGGGATCATATTCTCCACTGTAACAGATGCAGGCAGGACATTATGGCATATGGTATCTGTTCCCATTATAAATCTTCTTGCTTTAGCCCCCAGGAAGGTCTTCTAGCTGACACCAGCTCACACAGGTCTCAACTATCACCTGCCAGCCACCCTACCTCCTTCACAGTAAGCCCTCTTGGTTGGTGGGGAGCCTGCAGTAGAGTTGGCTGGTACATACATTACAGGTTATTAAAGGGCATGGAAAAATGCTCGGGCTTCAATGCAGATCCAAGAGCAGTTTTCAAATTTCCCTGTTTGGATGGGAATGCTTTAACACTGAAGTATGTTTTCCTTGGCAGAGGTACCCTCCATTAGATGCAATTTCTTCCTGACATTTCAAGAATTGTTTTATGTCTGTGTTCTCTATAAGGAGTGTCCATAGAGGTCAGAACGGAAATTATAGTTCTAAGAATGCCATATTAGCATAGACGGTAATGCATAAGCCCCAAGCTAAATATCCCCATTCTGGCTAGCCTGCCAGAGCAATGATTAACAAGTTGGGCTGCTGCACAGGGGACTCTACTGGGCGCGCTCCCGGACTGCTGCTCCTGGGCCAACATGGGCAACGTGTGTTTAGTCTATCAGAGTATTTACTCAGGATGCCTATCACCGTGGAACCGAGACAGCCGTCTGAGAGAGGACTCCCTGAATCCCCTGGAGAGCATGGGTCAGGAGAAGTAGATCTATTTTTTCACAAGATTCCCTTCCCAGCCTAATTCAGCCGCCACTGCCAGGAAAGATTTGGTATGTTGGTGAATCATGGTAGCGTCAGGCAAACCTGACTGTGAAAGGTATGGCTTCAGAAGGGTCAGAGGTCTGGTGAAGGCTTATTCCCCCTGTTAGGAGCCAGGCATATGGTGGTATCCACCACCTCAACCCTTGACAAGATCATGCCCGGCATTAGGGTATCCTTTGTACCAGTTTTTCTGTCTTGGATCCAATATGCCTTAAGGAAGCAAGGATGACCTGTGCCTGTCACAGATATACAGAGCCTGGATGTAGAAGAAAGAGGCCATGATTTAGAATCTAAAGACCTGAATTCAAATCCTACCTCTGACGTTTAATAGTCTCACCTCTGACGTTTAAATCGTCTCACCTCTCTGAGCCTCTGTTACTTCCTTTATATAGTGGAAATTATAATATCATTCTTCAAAGATTGCCTTAAAAAGTACATGACAAAAAGAAAAGTTGAGGTATATGCTCAATTAGTATATGCTGAAAATTGATTTAGCCATTCCACACTGTCCCTATATATCAAAACATCATGTTGTACACCACAGAAACATTTTTTTAACTTGAATATATTTGATTCCGTGCCACTGTCAAACAAAGTTAGAGGCAATATAGCATAAATTAAGCAGACATAAAACTGATTAAACAGACATTCGGGAAAAAAGCTGGGGGAAGTTTTCAGAGATAGTTATACCTGGAAGATGTTCTCTTCCTGCCCAAATTTATACCTAAACCTTCTAGTCTCCTTGGCAGTAAAGCAGAGAGAAGGAACCAATAGCTATTTGATTAGGTTGAATATTACAGTGTGTGTCCTGAGAGAGAACGATGAGCCTCAAGCACCTGCCCAGAGCCACACACCAGCCAACAGAAGCAGTATCAAGCCAGGGATAAAGAAATGTCACAGAGGATGTGTCTGAGCTATGACAGCCAAACTTTAATGAGTGCAAGAGAGAAGCTGGGAATTCTCTATAGCTGAAACAAACTTACTTCTAATAGCACAATTGCCTAGGAGGACCAGGAAGCATGGAAGAAAAGATCTGGGCAGAACAAGAGGGAGATGATTCCTCTACGATCTGGCCTGGGGGCTCCCCAGTTCTGCAAAGTGCAGGGACCAAAATTATCACTAGCATCATGTTGCAGCTAGCGCAACCTATGAACTGCACCTTCTTGTATTTTTGCTAAGAATCTATTTAGTAAACTATATGTAATTCAATTGACAACATGTCTTGAATTTGTTTCACAAATCTCATGTGAGGAATAAAGTATAATGTTTAAGGTCTATCACTTCAGCGATTAGAATGTGGAAGAGAAGGCAAGGCTGTAAGTCACCCTATTAAGGGCCGAATAAGTGTAGAACCAGGACAACCCTGCTGGGTATGTTTGATGTAGCAAGTAAAGGTATAAAAGGGAGGGAGAGTGGGAAAGTCGACCCAGGCAACAGTAGACTGATTCTGGAACTAGAAGGAATCAACATTAAACAATGGGTGAGCCTGCTCCCCAGAAATAGGCCATCTCTTCATCAGTGTTTTTCAGACTATAGGTCAGGGGACTGTACAACAGATCATTAAATCAATTCCATGGCTCTGCACCTGCATACAATGAAAGAAATGAAATGGACTAGTTTAAACTGCAATGAAATAGAAAATAAGAAAAAATATTAGAGTGAATCACACACAGAAAGTCTTGTTCCGTGAAAGCTGTATTTACATGGGACTGAGTGTATTTACATGTTATTGCATGTGTATAACGAGATATGTTTTTTTTTTAGTTTAACAGTCAAAAAAGTTTGAAGTCCACTGCCTTATAGACCCTTAACAAGTCTTCAAGTGACATCATTCGAAAACTACAGAGGACCATACTCATGTGGGTCGTTTTAATCTTTTCTCATAATTTACATTCTCAGGCCTTCCAGTGTATTATCTCCTTGATGTTCGATGATTTTCAACCCTTCTTCCACAATATAATCTCCTGGGATAGAAAAAAAATTATCAAAGCCCAGGATTCTAATTGGTCTGGGTGGGGCCTAACAAAAGGTATTTTTTTTAACACCTCCCCAGGTAATTTTTATATGTAAGAGAGGTTGAGAGACACTGAGTTAGGTCATTTTATCCTTATAACACCCCTGTGGGAAAAGCAGAGAAGAGATGATTATCCCAACTTTTCAGACAAGGAAATTAAGGCCCACGGCAATTAGGAGATTTGGCCAAGGCTGTATCCATGATGTCAGCATCAGAACTGGGTGAGAAGCCAGGTCTCCTGACTCTGTATCCAGAGCACCCTCATCCCATGAACCACGCTCACCATTTTATCTAACGTCTTTCCATTTAAAACAAGGCAACCACTGAGAGGACAGAAGAAAAATGGTTAGAATCTCAGCCTTTCTTTGCACAAGCATTCTCAGAAATGCATCAACAAATACAAGTTCCTCCTTACTGGAATAACGAAATAGACCACTTAAGTAAATCAAACCATTTGACGTAGGCTAAGAGAGCTATTGATACTAGATTGCCTGTCTCCAAGGGACAAAATACTGAAAGGCAAGGGCTTAAAATGAATGAAAATGTATCCAATGCACAATCAAATGAAAATGTTGTGGGCCCATGGCCAGGGATTATCTGCCAATTGGATCTCTTTCAGCGCCCTAAATTTAACCAGCTGGGATTCTTTTTTTTTCTTCCTCCCTTTTTTGTAAGTATCATCTTTTTCAACCTTCTGAAAGGAAGAGATTTTTCTTTTAATGGAAAATCTGTATTTCATCATAAAGATGGAATACAACGTGCTTGGTTCAGCCAATCTCCTGGGAAGTAGGTTCTTTGTGTATTAAATGCTTGGCATAAAAGGCTCACATTCCAGCAAGTTTATTTCAGGCATGAGAGACTAGAAGTATATATCTGTGGAATTTAAGGTATAATCTCACCTCCATTCCCAACATGTTAATAATACTTTATATTCCTTGATCATTCAACTGCTTTCACAAATCAATATCATCTCTAAATTTCCAAGGAATGAATGAAGTTTCCAAAATGCAATGAGTAAATGAAGGTGATGCTATGTTGTGTATGTGTGTATATGTGTGTGTGCCTGTGTGCATGGGGGGAAAAGAGAGACTGAAAGAATAAACTCTGGTGTTTACAGTGATTATGTCTGAGCTGCATTACTGGTTTCTTTCTTTTCTTTTTGTTTGCATTATCATAACTTTTCTATAATAAATACTTAGTACTTTGCTATCTTAGAAGAAAATTATTTTAATGGAAAAAGAACAATAATAAATCACAAGTGAAAAGCAGGAATGCCTCTACCTATAATCAAATGACAAAGTCAAGGTTCTTTCTGCAAATGTGAGCAGCCAGCTTGGGGGTGGGAGCAGTAAACCACGTGGCTCCACCTCCAGCCTGCAGAGACAGAGCTTTCACTGGGTATCTGCTCTGGTAATGCCAGCAGTTACCAAATTAGCTTTTTTCCCTTCCTGGGCCTGGGGAGAGTGGCTCTCCAGGAAGGACTTGGAGACCACACTGGTGAGGGACCAGTGGAGCCGGATGCCTCTACGGACTTCTTAAAGACCAAGGCTGTCAAGGCTTGTCCTGAGCTGTATCCAAGCTGAGACCAATTGCTCTAACCTGGGAAGGGTAATTTGAGTTTGGGTGTCAGTGCCTGGGCTGAGGTTTAGCCCTCTCTTGGGCTTCGCTCAAAGATTACTACAGAGGAGCAACCATTCCCACGGTTCAACAAGCAGCCTCGGTATCATCTCTCTGGCTGAGTGAGTTGTGGCACAATGGGAGTCTGAAGTCTGAACAGATAAAAGAATCCAGGAAGGAGGTGTCAACTGTGTACCTATTCATTCATTCAACGTGTCCTGAGTAGCTCATAGGCATGGATGCTGCACTTAATCTTTTTTTTTTTTTTTTTTTAAAGACAGGATCTTGCTCTGTTGCTCAGGCTGGAGTGCAGTGGTGTAATCCCAGCTTGCTGCAGTCTCTACCTCCTGGGCTCAAGTGATCCTCCCACTTCAGCCTCCTGAGTAGCTGGGACAATTGTCACGCTCCACCATGCCTGGTTAATTTTATTATTTTTTGTAGAGATAGAGTCTCACTGTATTGCCCAAGCTGCTCTCGAACTCCTGGATCTCATATCCAGATCTTCTGGCCTCAGCTTCCCAATGTGCTGGAATTGCAGGCATGAGCCACCATGCCAAGCCCACTTAATCGTTTATTTTGTAGATTACACAAAATGCCCAGCGGTGGGGAAGAGTAGGAGGTAGAATATAGCTTCACTTGCCAAGCTGTGCCTCCTAACAGAGAAATGTGACCCTCCAAGGACAGGGTGCCTTTTCTTGACATACAGGTGTCTGCTGACCAGTTCTCCTCCCTGCAAAGCTTTTTCTAAAAGGAATTGCCTTTCTCTAAATTTCACCAAAGTGAGAGATGGGCTAGCAATGGCTCTGCTCCTAAGGCCATGCATCATAGAGAGCAATAAGGACACAAAGATGAAAATGGCGTGGCTCTTGTCCTCAAGAAAATCTAAATGGAGGCACTTAAGTAAAATAAGTCATCACAAGTATGAAAAAAAAATGGTACATAAAAATCATAATAGACACAAGAGAGGAGAAACACCTGGTTAAAACTAGTATTAACATTATATACAAGGAAATGTTCAGAAGGAAAGATAAGGACAAAAAGATAAAGGAGAAGGAGAAGAAGAATCATGACCATTTGTTGAATACCTCTTCTCTGCCAAGATTGTTCTTATCAAACATGGGAACCAAGGCTCAGAAAAGCTGAATGTAGAGACTGAAGAAAGAGTGAAGATTCTAGGTCAGGTCCTTCTAGTTGCAGAGCCCTTACACTTTCTAAACACTCTTTCCCACCATTCATTCTATAGGCATTTATCAGGTCTGCACCAGACCGTGCCAGGCAGGGTGCTGGGAACAGGAGATAAAGGTTTCACTGGAGGGCTCTGGTTGAGAGTATAAACTGAGAGTAGAATGCCTGAATTTGAAACTTCACTCTGCCTCCTCTTCCTGCCACAGTTTCCTCCTCTGTAAAATGGAGATAATTTTGTAAGGGTTAAATGAGATAATGCATGTAAAGTACTTAGAACAGTGTCTGGCACCCAGAAGCTCATAAGTATTATTCAAGCTGGAGTACTATGTAAGTGTTAGATATGATTATTATTTTTTAAAGCTAGCCAGGATGTTATTATTAATGGTACCGGTAGTAGTAGTATCATTTCCTCATGGTTTATAAACATGTGTCTAATATATAGAAGGAAACAAAGCCTTATGATCAATACAAAGCCCTGGAGGTATGGAAGGGTTTAGATGAAAATGTCACAACTATGTATATACATCTTTGCAGTTAGAAAGCCTGTCGTGCACACAACCCTGTAATGCAAAAAGAACTGGTATTATGTTGTCCCCACTTGAAAGACAAGGAAACTGAGGATTATCAAGGCTCAGTGACTTGTCCAAAGTAAGACAGCTAAGTGGTGGCAGACAGCTGGGTTCCACTTATTTACTATACTCCAATACTTAAAAAACCTTTTACTTTGAAATTATTTCAAATTTAGAGAACAATCCAGACAACTCCAGAGTAATCCAGACAGCTCCTATATACCCTTTATCTACCCAGACTTGTCAATTTCAACATTTCAGCACAGCTATATCATTCTGTGTGTATATTTATTTTTTCTGAACTACTAAAGAATAAGTTGCATATACCATATCCCTTTGCCCCTTAATATTTCAGTAGGTATTTTTAAATATATGTGTATAATATTTATATATATCTAATCCAGAGGCCATATCCCAGTTTTTTCAATTGTTTCAATAATGTACTTCAGAGCATTTTTTTGTCTACCCTCCAGCACAAAACCCAGTCCAGGGTGACCTATTGCATTTAGTGACCATGTCTCTTTAGTCTCCTTTAACTTGGAACAGTTCCTCAGCCTTTGCTTTTCATGACACTGGCCTATGACAAATACAGGACAGTTATTATGAGGAATGTTCTTCACTCAGTTTGCTTGATATTTCCTCCTGATTAAATTCAGGTTATGTGATGTTGGTCAGAATACTACACAAATGATGCTGTGCCCTTCCCAGTGCATCACGAACCTGCATCTGGACACGTGGATGCCTCATGATGTCCATCTGCTTCTGATTCGTGTTATTAACCTGATCATCTGGCTGAGATGTTGTCCATTTTCTCCACTGGATAGTTACCATTTGCCCAGTCTTAGCCAATAAGCAATATGTGGGGAGATACTTTAACCCATGCAAATATCCTGTTCCTTATCAACCTCTCTCTCTCTCGATTTAACATCCATTGATGATTTTTGCCCAACAATTCTAGGGTTGCAAAATGATGACTTTACAAATTCACTACTTCCTCCACATATATCACATGTCACATATGTCAGTTGGCATTACACTGTAAGGAAGAGCCCTTTCCTTTCCTCCACATTATCTATCTATCTATCTATCTATCTATCTATCTATCTATCTATCTATCTACATACTTACCTACCTGTCACAGAATAGACTTGTGGCTTCATATTTTATTCAATGGCTTATAATCCATTGCTGTCCTTATTGATTCCATTACTCAAATTGTCCCAGATATGGCCAGCAGAAGATCTTTAAGCTGGTTTCTCTCTGTCTTCTTGACATCACTGATCATGTTTGCATACTTTCTGGTACAACAAAGTGCTCCAGGTTTAATTTATACCTTCCCTGCCCAAACCGTGGAATTAGCCTTTTTACTTAAGGACCCCTGGTTCTTTAGAGTGAAAAATGGTATAACCTGATACTTCTTGGTCTGGCATGTAGTTGTTGATCAAATGACTGAATGAATAAAAACCTGCCTTCCCTGTCATGAGTCACTACAGAGCCAGAAAATCATCATCCAACTCTTCCTAAAAGATGGACAGATCACAACAGTGCAATTTCAGACACTCCTGTATGCAGGATACTCAGGTCCAACTCCTAACTTCCTCCCTTCCCACTCATGTTTCTTCCTTTACAAGAAAATGAGTGTAGAAACCCACTGCATGAATCATCCTTGGGAACTGAGAAAGTACTTGGCGAAGTCAATCTCTCTAAACTTCAGAGATCCTTGTAGCAGACTTGTCTGTGGTGACAGGTTTAGGAAAGAAAGCTGAATGCATTAACTCAAAACATGCAGGAAACAGAAGGAGAAATGGAGCCAACATTAAGAATAAGATCCTCCAAGGACATCCTTTCTAATCTTTATAATACCCCTCCATGATAGGTGGTTTCATCCCTATTTTTGCATGTTTCAGAGAGGTATAATGTTCCCTATTCAAGGTAACACAGCTGGTGAACTGTAAAATCAGAATGCAAATCCAAAGCACATACTTTGAACTATACTGTAGAAGCCCATTAGGTAGATACTTTCCTTGCATTTGTATTCCTTTTAACTCCATTGTTTTTTTGTGAATAACATTGTTTCTGACATGCCTGGAAATTTTTTCATTAAAATAGAATGTAGAATGTGTTCTCCAAAAGTATTTAACTTTTGTTCCTCTAGATTTCAGGAAAATAAGCAAAGTTTTTACTACTTAGGGGCTGTATACCTGGCATACCACCCTCTTGAAAAAATAATCCATACTCCTGTATTCCTTAACTTTGCTGCACATTAAGATCACCTAGGATCCTCAAAATATGCTCTCGTCCCCATATATCTG
The DNA here is from genome assembly GCF_049350105.2 of Macaca mulatta. Lineage (NCBI taxonomy): Eukaryota > Metazoa > Chordata > Mammalia > Primates > Cercopithecidae > Macaca > Macaca mulatta. The sequence continues at coordinate 176,730,353 of NC_133406.1, forward strand.
ATTTCACTGGTTTAAAGCTGACCTGGGCATGGGGATTTTTAAAAGATGCCTACATGATTCTAATGTGCAGCAAAGGTTGGAAACCACTGCCAGCCGCAATAAAAGAATCTGGCAAAGACAACTGCTTCTCAATTGGTTCAGAAATTTAAGGAGTGATTTGGGCATTCTGGAAATCAACCTGACCCTTCTTCCTTCAGACAATGACCCAGGGTATTATATGAAATGAATTTAAAGCAGAAATTTGCTCCTTAGTAAAATTCCAATTTTTATGTTTATTTATTTATTTATTGAGACAGGGTCTCCCTCAGTCACCCAAGCTGCAGTGCAGTGGCACGATCACTGCTCACGTCAGCCTCCACCTCCTGGGCCCCAGCAATCCTCTCACCTCAGCCTCCCGAGCAGCTGGGGCTACAGGCATGTGCCACCCCACCTGACTATTTGTTTTATTTTGTTTTGTTGTAGAGACAGGGTCTCCCTATGTTGTTCAGGGTGGTGTCGACCTCCAGGGCTGAAGCGATCCTCCTGCCTTGGCCTCCCAAAGTGCTAGGTTTATGGGCATGAGCCACTGCACCCAGGCTAAATTCCAATTTTTAAAAATTAAAACAAAATAATTACAAGGACAAACAAAAATTTGAAACCTACCTTAGTGAAAGATGTGATTAATATTATGAGCTTCATGGAGATTTCATTGAACAGCAATCCAGTCAGTCTTTATGAAGCAGCTCCCTCTGCAAGGCACTGGGAATACAGTGGGGAGTAAGTGGGTACACTCAGGCCTCAAGGAGCCTTGAGTAAAAAGGTAATGACCATAAATGGTGCTCAGTGTGGGGAAAGCCACTAAGGGGAGGTGCAGGGAGCTCTGGTACACCAAGCCAGATACAGTCATCCTTCAGTATCTTGGGAGATTAGTTCCAGGATCCCCTCAGATATCAAAATCTATGGATGCTCAAGACCCTGATATAAAATGGCTTAGTATATGCAATATAACCTATGCATATCCTCCTGTATACTTTAAATCATCTCTAGATTACTCATAATACCTAATAAAATGTAAGTGCTGTGTAAATAGATGCTATACTGTATTGTCTAGGGAATAACAAGAAGAAAAAATTCTGCTCATGTAAAGCACAGACACATTTTTTTTCTGATATTTTCCATTTGATGTTGGTTGAATACGTGGATCCAGAACCCATGGATATGGGGGGCCAACTATATATTCTCTGGGGGTATCAAGGAAGGCTTCTCTGAGGATGTAAAATCTCAGCTGAGACTAGAAACAGAAGAGGGAGCCAGGATTTGGAAGGAGGGCTAGGGAGAATCTGGTGGTATTTAGGCAGAAGAGCACTGTAGTAGACCAACTGTGAACCTTCTGAATGTGTGATCAAGTCTAAATGCCTGTCTACATGGGCTCTACAGCAACAGGAACTATATAAACACTGGAACAAGTAACTAATCAACATTTACAGACTCAGTAGGCTCCTCCTTTGCAATCCATGTCACATGGACACTAAAAACACACGAATGAAATTATTAACTTCCTTCTGTGACATATTTCTTGCCTCTAGGTTCAGATAACCCTCATTCCCCAAAAGCACCTTCAGGCTCTGATTTACAACTGTACTGCCAGTGTGGCTCCTTCCTTTCTCTATTCAATGTTAGGACCACTCACTTCTCTGAGCCAGCCACGCCCAAGATGGCTATCCAGAGCAGCTTGCACTAGAAGATGAGATGTGGTCACCACACATGTGTAAATGATTCAGCCATATAATTACAAAAAAAAAAAAAAACTTCAATGACATCTGCAGAAGTTAGAAGGATGTCTGCGCTCTAAAGTGGGCAACAGACATTATGCAATGAACTCACCGCAGAATGTAGAAGGGTCCTTCTCGCAGTGTAGGTACCTGGTAGGGTATTCCTAGAATGGAGGAAGAGCAAGTCCACAAACCTGCTGAAGTTCAGATCTCATTTCAGAACAGGGAGTGGCAATGGGTCTGGGATGGCAGTAAAAGGACGGCCCAGGGCCACTGAACATTCCATCCAGAAGCACTGCCTGCTCACTGAGAAGTGCAAAACATTGTGCTAAGCTCAGTCACTAAGAGATAGAAAGATGAATGAGACATGACCCCTGGCCTGGAGGAGCATATAGTCAAGTGAAGGAAGCAGAAAATTAATAACATCTTGGCCCATTTCCTTGGCCAATTATCAGACATCTCCTAATTGAGAAACCATATCACTGGCTTCTAGCTCTAAAAACTATCAAAGCTCCAGACAGGAAACACACTGGACACATAATAAAACTGGGATATTGATGAGATAAAGTTGTCTACTGGCTGATTGCCTCATTGAGTCAACAAACGGCCCTGTGTTTGGTAATGGCAATATGAAGAGGCCTAAATCAGAGACGGCCCCTGCCCTCAGGGAATTTATATTCACCACGGTACATCTGCTCAGTACTTTGCAAATGTTCAGAGGACTCTTATACACAGAACTTCATTTGTTCCTGATAGCAACCTTACAAGGAGCTAAGAAAAGTGCTCAGAAGGGTAACATCACCTGCCCCAGATCTCTAGCTAAAAATGGCATCGGCAGGATGTGTTATTCCAAGGCCAGTTCCCAGATCACTACATCATGTGGTGTGTGACTTGAATGTAGACAAGGAAGGAAAGAAGGAAGAAGAAAAGTATCTAATGGTAATCCCAGCACTTTGGAAGGCCGAGGTGGGTGGATCATGAGGTCAGGAGATCGAGACCATCCTGGCTAACACGGTGAAACCCCGTCTCTATTAAAAATACAAAAAAATTAGCCGGCCGTTGTGGTGGGCGCCTGCCATCCCAGCTACTTGGGAGGCTGAGGCAGGAGAATGGCGTGAACCCGGGAGGCGAAGCTTATAGTGAGCCGAGATCGCGCCACTGCACTCCAGCCTGGGTGACAGAGCAAGACTCCGTCTCAAAAAATAAAATAAAATAAAATACATTTCTTTCTCTCCAATTAACTTCAACTTTCATGCATTAAAACATAATTCTTAACTTAGTCATATATTCTTTAAATGCTGGAAAGTTAGCATTCCAGCAAAACCTTCAAGCATTTCAGGTAAGGGTGTTTTAGAAAAGTCATTATTCCCCCCAAAGCATGCATTTTATTATTAAATACCACAATGACTGTTCTGTAGCAGAAGAGGAGAGACCTCAGAAAGCAGCTGAATCTGAGGTCTCTACCTTTTCACTTCAGAGCATCCCTTTCCTAGCTTTGATAAACCAAGGCAGAAAATGAATAGATTACAAGTGCTCTGCAATAATGTGTTTGGAACCAATAGATCTTTTTCACTTATTTCTGGACAATACCAGGTCAGCTGGAAAGCACCAGTAGTACAGTTCTTCATAGCAACTCATGACATAAAAGACAACTAATGGGAAGGCTGAAGGCATTAATCCTTTCTCCATAATGGTCTTTCAATCAGCAGGTAATGCCACTGGGATGCCAGTGTGTACTTAAATGGACTTTCCCATTTTATTCCTGTCTAATCTCCCTTTCACCCTCTCAGAAAGGCCAGCAGCATCCAACTTGGGATTGTTACCAAAGCTTTCATAATTTACAGGACTTTTTTTCTCCTTTACATTGGAAACCACAGCTACCTCATAAATAACTCCTTTTATCACAAGTGTGGATGTTCCGGTAATGCTACCTGCAATATGTCAAACATTTCAAAAGTTATCTAATGTGCTAGACAGAAACTGCTTTTGACCTCTGGGTTAACCAAAGTTAACCAACAAATGTGACTGCTTTAAAGGCTCCTTCCTGCTCCAGCTGCTGTTTCAAGCTATAAATTACTGCCACTCAGGATAGTGACAAGACAGGGTAGCAGGACTTTTTCTGACACTGTACAGTTTGTGATTAAATATAGTCTTGGTTTCCTTTCTCAGTAATCAAGTATGTGGACATTATATATAATCCTAAGAGGCCTTCTTGGTAAACTAACCACAGAATTTAAAAACCATGTGGTAAATGATTAGAGGGAGGTTGTGTTTTAACCACTTTTGGGGGTTTCCATTAGAGAAATTTGATTTTACTTAGTTCAGCACACCTAGGCCTGATCTGTGCCACCCTCTACAATTAACCTGACCACTTCACCCTGTCTCTGACTTCCCATTAGCTGTACCTTGGCACAGGCTGTGCCCTCTGCTGGCAAATCCTTCACTCCCCTTCCTCACTAGTGGAAACTCCTGCTCACTCGCCCCCCAGGCCCAACGTTAAGTGGAACCTCCTCTAGGAGACCCTGCCCAGCATTGCAGTCAAAGGTGAGCCCTTGGACACCATTGTTTTAACGTACATGACACTATATTCTAGTGATTTCCTTCCATATTGCTTTATTCACTGGACAGTACTATAGCATCAGGGTTTCGAGCACAGTCTTTGAAAGTGCAGATCTGCATCTGAATTCATGCTTATCTACTCACTTCTCCGTAGACTTGGGCAAAATGCTTAATATCAGAGACCTTTCCCTACCATATTTATTAAATGAGGCTTTAAAAATCTACTTCAAACAGGTATTTGCTGTTATGATGATTAAATAAGGTACAGAAAGTTACTGGCATAAATGCTGCATACATGGCAATTACTCCTACTCCTCTTCCATCATCATCACCAATAGTACAAAATTGTAATCATTATCATCATTATCAATGTAAGTAAGTTCTAATCACCATCCTCATCCTCATCAATATTATAAAGTTCTAATCATCATCATCCTCATCAATATTATTAAGTTCTATGCCCCCTTCAGGAACACTTCTATTCCTCGTTGTATTTTGAGAGTATAGCATTTTCAACTGTTCAACTGTTTGTGCTAAATTTTGAAGACAAATGTATTTGTCAACAGGACCTGGTCTTCAGCAGCTGCAGAACTGCATCTTAGCTCATCTGATGCTGACCAATGATCTCCTGGGCTTGCAGAACTAAGTTATAAGCATAAAGTTCATGAAGTTCCCTCCATTCTGTTTTCCTAACCAAAGGCTGAAAATTAACTCTTGCTGTCCAGGAACATGGACATTAGTTTTTGTTTCTTTGGTGGTGGTGATGGTAGGGGAGGGAGGCTGGGCAATGAATTACTGAACCATATTTTACACTGCACCGAAAAACCAACAGGCTACTTTTCAACATTTGGTTTATAATCATTCTCCCTTCTACCAAAAAAAAAAAAAAAAATTCTCCCAAATCAAACAAAGCTGGAGATGGATGGCAGATTGCTAAATTCTTGCCGAGTCAAAATGTAAAAGAAGCATGATAAATTGTTTCTTGGCTCCCTCATCCTTCCTTTGAAAAAATAATTTACAGTGTGGGATGGGTTAACTCCCCTTCACATCGTCTAAATCCTCAGAAAATCTATGGCAGGCTCAGTCTGAAAGGCCAATTTGACCCCATAGACCTGTCTCTTACAGGATCTTTTCAGGCCAACATTAGACATAGGCTGTCTGTCCCTCAGGACCCTGATATCTCAAAAGCCAAAATTGTAAAATATACTTTTTTTAAAAAAGGGAAACCCTGCCAAAGCCAACCCAAGTGTTTTCTTTCTGTTACATTTAAATAAGTATTAAATTAGATTCTGCCTAGCAGTCCTTGCAAGTCTAAGTTAGGAGGTAAGAATTTGGTAAACACTTTTATCTGTCAGAACCATCCCATAGGATCCATTTAGGAAATAAGTGAAGTTGAGGGTAAAATGTGGCCTTTTTGTCAATGATAGCACCTAACATTTGTCATACACTTACTACAGCAGCCAGGTGCTATGCTGAAGATTGTATAGGCCTGACACCATTTTGATCCACACAGCAAGTCCATGAGGCTGGTGTCACCAGCATCATGCCCACCTAACAGATGAGCAAACTTAATGAGTGTAAGTAAGCCTTAATGAGTGTAAGTCTCTGTCCAAAGTCACACAGAGGGTGAGTGGTATGACTCAGTTCCAAACCAGGGGAGTCTAGCTCAGAGTCAGGCCCTCATTGGGAAGCTCAAGGCCTCTTGCTCCATGCCGGCCACCCAAGTCCATACCAGTGGAGTTCACCCACAGGATCTTGACCTCATTCTTATCATCGAATCCCTTATGTTCACCATAGGGGATTTACCATGAGGGATGTTTATCACTGCTTTATTGCTCTCCTTCATATAGCTCCTCACCACCACCCAGAACCCAAACTGAATCCTGCACCTGCAAAGCAGCAGCTAGCTGGAGGCTGAGGCTGAGACACAGTCCAGCTCCCGAGCCTTGGGGCTCCCATCAGCCCTCACCCTGCTTCTCTGTACTTCCTCATTCACCGTGGCTCATTGTGCAGAAGCTGTACTGACCCCACATCCAGACACAAAGGTGTGGAACTTGCTCTGGCTCTTGCATGTTCAGTCCAGGCAGAGGGCATGTCTCACCTGGGATGTGTATGTTCAACACTGCATGGCATTTGCTGGTGGGAACACAGGCTTTATAGTCACAGCTCTGCCTACAGATCCCAACTCCACCAATTAGCTGGGTGACCTTGCTTTTCTCACTGAACCTCTCAATGCCCTAATTTCTTCATTTAAAATACAGGCATAGTAAAGTTTTTCAGAATTCTTGTAATTAAATGAAACATATAAAGCAGTTGGTGTTTAATAAATGTTAGTATCTCTGCCCATGAAAAGCCAAGATCCTAATGGTCTCTTAACTCTTCTGTGATGGAGTTGGAAAACTTATGAAAGAGAGCAGAGCAATCACGCTTATTCATTCAGCAAATACTTATTGAGCACCTATTACATGCCAGACATTTGAGTGACGGTTTGATACTCCTACTGGGCTATTTAAGCCCACTTCTGGGGATGTAAAGGGACACTGATTAAGCTCCTGCCTAGTACCATGCAAGTAACATGGAGAATCTCAGTGACTGTCACAACCATTTGAGGCCAGTATTATTAGTCCTGTTTTACATATAAGAAAATGAAATGCACTGTGAAAGGTCCAGAAGCTTGGCCAAGGCCCCACAGCTATAAGATGCAGCAGGTACCACCACTATGCTGCCCTGCCTCTTAAGTTCCATCAGATGCCAGATGGATAATCCTTTCTCAGGACTCTTGGTCATTTTCCATCATTTGATCCTTCCACAGTGTTTAATTTAGGGAAAATTAAAAAGAGGGTCAGTTCTTATAATTTTCAACACAAGTCAATTAAGGCTGGCAAGATCCCTGGGCTCAATCTCAGGCCTTGCAACTGGGAAGGGAAGAGGCATCTTTCAGGTCTCCTGGCAATTATTACAGAGATAAAGGGCTGTCAGACAGGTGGGCAAAGAAGGCTCAGAACTGTCACCACTCACTCTACCAGCTCTGGCCCTACACCTGCCATTCCACCACCCAGTTCCAGCCTTCGAGCTCCAGGTAAAAACCAATGGAACGAATACCGAGCAAGCTGGGAGAACACCCATACGCTGCCTCTCCTCTACAGCAAGAGCAACAGGATCGGCTGGATGCAGGTTCAAATCCTGCCTCTGCTACTTACTGGCTAAAGGAGTCACCTACCTCCTCTGGGACTGTTTTCCCTTCTATAAAGCACGGAAAATAATGATAGATCATGATAACATCACTTGAGGACATCTGAGAACCAGACAAGGTAATGTGTGTAAACTGCAGTTTCTTCTAAATGGGAAGAACCATCAGGGGCATCATTCTTCCTTGGCTTTGGGGGCAGTAGAAATGCTATCGACCAAGCCAGGATGGTAGAGAATTTACATGACGATGACTCTCATCGGTAGGCCTCACCTCTCATACAGCACCCAACAGCCTTTTTCCAGTTCAGAAGATGGGTTGAAGGAAGGGAGGCTGGGCTATTCTTGCCAAGACCTGAGTGCTGCCTTTTTTAAACCTCATTTTCCACCCAAGCAGAGGTCCCCTCTTTCTGCACATAATGTGACTCCATCAACCCACTTCCTCTCCATTCCCACTCAGTTGGGGCCCCCAGAGGCCAGCCAAGAATCCTATCTACCAACCCTCCACCTTTTCCACCTCTTCCTCCCATGCCAGGTAGCCTCCCCTTTGCTCATTCTCCTCGGGTCTACTGATCTTGCTACAGGCCAGGAACTGAGGTTAATAATATTGGCTTTATATATTGGATGGCTCAGAGCCAGCCCCTGAGCTAGGTGCTTTGTAAATATTACCTAATTTAATCCTCACTGCAAGCACGTAAGGTAGGCATTATTATGAGTAGATAATATGAGTATAGCAGTTTCCCTTCATCCAAAGGAGGGGTACGTTCCTAGACCCCAGTGGATGCCTGAAATCGTGGATAGTACAGAACCCTATATATACTATTTTTCCCTATACACACATACCTGTGATAAAGTATAATTTATAAATTAGGAACAGTAAGAGATTAACAATAATAATAATAAAACAGAACATAGTAATATGCCAGCATCACTACTCTTGCACTTTGAGGCCATTATTAAATAAAATAAGAGTTACTCAAACACAAGCACTGTGACACCAAGACAAGTATACACTGTGAGGATCTATCTGATAACCCAGATGGCTATGAAGTGACTAACAGGCCCTAGGAATTGTAGACAGCTTAGATACACAGGACAAAGGGAGGATGCAGGTTCCAGGCAGAGCTGAGCAGGAAGGTGTAAGATTTCACCATACGACTTGGAACAGCACGTAATTTAAACCTAGAAGTTGTTTATTTCTGGAATCTTTCATTTAATATTTTCGGACCACGGTTGACTGAGGGTAACTGAAACCTTGGAAAGCAAAACCTTGGAGAAAGGAAGACTACTGTACTCGAGGTTCTGAGATGCGGTCACTGGCCCACTGCCACAGAGACGCTGGGATTTGAACCCATTCTGTCTGATTTCTGTCTGACCTTAGAGCTATGCCTCTTTCCACTGTTCCACACAACCTCTGAGCACCTCTGTTATATTGTCTGTAATTTACTTTATGTTTTGAGACAGAGTCTCACTCTGTCACCCAGGTTGGAGTGTGGTAGTGCCATCTCGGCTCATTGCAACCTCCACCTCCCAGGTTCAAGCGATTCTCGTGCCTCAGCCTCCAGAGTAGCTGGGATTACAGGCACCCACCACCATGCCCAGCTAATTTTTTTGTCTTTTTAGTAGAGATGGGGTTTTGCTACGTTGACCAGGCTGGTCTCAAACGCCTGACCTCAACTGATCCACCTGTCTTGGCCTCCCAAGGTATTGGGATTACAGGCATAAGCTGAGCCACTATGCCCAGCCTTCTGTGATTTACTTTAAAGCTCCTGAGTACTGATAGTGAGATGAACATGCGTGTTTCTAAGTTAAATTTAATCTACCTCTGAGGGTTGGACAGTTAACGTTTGTGTAGCCTAAATAGGGACCTATATCCCTGGCATGGTTATTCACATTTCTAGTACCCTAATTAGGAATTCACACATGTGAAAAGAAGTTGGTACAAATATAAAGGAGGAAACCATAAGCACTTCATATATTGCTATCTAAATCTGCATTTGAGGTGTCATTAATGAGCATCGATTAATATGGGGCATTAGAAATAATTTTTCATTCATAAAGTGAGTGATGGTCAGGAAGTGTGATGGGCTTACAACGTCGCATGGGCATCTCCACTCTAGCACGAACAAGAGGAGTCCTACCTAGGTCCAAAATTCTGTAAGGTTCTGTGTGTCCCACTCAGTAAGTCTATCACCTGATGCAGCTGGAAGACTGGCCAACCCTGATATCAGAATATTATGCTTGTCTTATCCTGAATTTTTTATGCAAGAATGGTGCATGGGCCTCAAAGATAGAAAGAAGGAATTATTTGGAGCCTAAAGAAAAGAGATTTACGATGATTTTTATGCTTGCTGGCTAATAAATGCTTATACTTGTGAAGAATTTAGCCTATGACTTGCTTTCACTGTAACTTGGGTTGTTGGGGAGGAAATGTGGTTCCCAAACCCACTAGAAAGAACCTGACCACTGTTGAACAGATAAAGACTTTGGTCAGTTCACAGCAGAGTCCAATAAGCCAGAATCCCTGCCTTTAAAGTAAGAGAGAGGAGACCCCATTACACAATGAGAACACATGAACACAGGGAGGGGAACATCACACACCGGGGCCTGTCAGGGGGTGGGGGGCTAGAGCAGGGATGGCATTAGGAGAAATACCTAATGTAGATGATGGGTTCATGGGTGCAGCAAACAACCACGGCATGTGTACACCTATGTAACAAACCTGCAAGTTCTGCACATGTACCCCAGAACTTAAAGTATAATAATAATTTTTTTTTAAGTCCTAAAACTGTCTACAGACTCACAGTGAGAGACAGATCCATGTAGTTGTTTAGAGACTAGGTTCTGGGCCAGATTGCTGGATCCGAATACTAGCAGGAATTATCCAAAATTTCCACGTGCCTCTTGTCTCTCCATTTATAATCTGTTAACTATACTTCCTCCTAAGGCAGGATGATCACATGACCTACTGAAGGAAAAAGCACACGGAACAAAAGAAAGCCTTTAGTAAATGTTGGTTGCCATTATAGCAGAGAAGGAATAAGAACTGCTTTTCAAGAGGTACTCAGTGTTAGCTATTATTTTATTATTTACCATTTACATGTATTTACCATTTTGACCAATAAGCATACACTGTATCCCCAAGGACTAGAGGCTATGGAGATAAATAAGAACACTATACCATCCCCCTAGGCTGCTTTTCCATGGTCTCTGCCCTCAAGGGGCTCCTAATCTAACACGTAAGTCAGACAAGCAGATTATCACATCTTCAATAAGGTAAAAGGCAAAGTTTTATGAAAGCAACACAGAGAGAGAGAGAGAGAGAGAGAGAACTGAAACTGTGCTAGGAGAACTCTGGGAAAGCTTCCTAGGGGAGGTGATATTTGAGATGGGATTGAAAGAATAAATGGAATTTGGCCAGGGTAAACGTGCTCACACATAAGTGTATATTTCCCAGTTTGCTTGTAACATTGCAAAGTTCCCCAAGGTCAGGAATCATGACTTTCCCTTATCACACCAGCAATCCCAGTCCTCTACAGGATAGATGTCCAATATTCAGTGCTTACTGATGAGCAAAGGAAGCAAACATCATATTAAACAAGAAAAGGGAAGAAAGAGAAAACACACAGCAAAGCGGGTTGTAAGTCTGGAAAGGGTAGAAGCCCCATATCCCTGAGGCAGGAAGTGTCAATCTGCCTATTTGTGTGTTTGCTAGTATAAACTGTAACGGCTCTTTAAATACTAATCCTTTTCATCTGGGATGCCCCAGCTGGGTTAAATTTCCAAACCTCTCCCTCTGACTTTTATGAGCTTCAGCTTGTAACAGGGTCTGATGGAGGGCACACTGTGTCCTTTCATTGTTAGGATGAGGTAAAGAGCAGTCGGCAGCACAGCCCAGATCTTGGCCTCTCGGAGGGTTATCCCAAGGACTCACTGAGCACTAAGTGCCAGACACTGTTCTAAGAGCTTTACTTGTATTAACCCATTTATGCCTTGAAACAATTCTAGTAGGTAGATGCCATTAACATCCTTACTTTACAGATGAGAATAGGGAAGTCAGTCTTGTGATGACAAAGTCCCACAGCTGGTAATGGCAGAATTAGGATTCAAACATCACAGCACATGACCTAGGAGAGACTGAGAGCAGGTTTTTCAGGATGCAAGCCTATAAGCTAAGACTTACCACATTAGTGAAAGGTGTGCTATGCTTATAATTTGGGACTTTTGTGGGATACTGGGCATATCTGCTCCTCTTACCCTAATAACCACATTAGCGTCTTGCGTCTGCATGGGAGGCACTTCTGCCACGCCTGCTGTAAAATGACTAAGTTGCTAATAAAAGTAATGCTTCTCACTGTGACTGGTGCCAACCCCAGTCTCTGAGTGCCAATGGCCTCTTGGCTTTTCCCACCAACTTTTCTGGATGGCTCTAAGCAGACAAACCACCCAGACTGCTGCAAATGTTACTTGGAGAAGAGCACATGCCAGGAGCAACAGGAAAAGGGCCCACCCTCATTGCAGTTGGAGCTTTCCTAAGTAAATCCATCCTCCAAAATAAGTTAATTACTCCTACCCGGGATGCTTATGGAGCCTGCAATTGCCAAGTGCTTCAAGATCAATTTCATGAGCATTTCCCCGACTCCCTGCATAAGATGGTATTGGCCATTTGACAAACGGTTTTGGTGACTTGCATGAGGACAAGGATGCAGGTACTCAGAGCAGCCTCATGGTTCAAAACCACGCACTTGCCAGCATGCCAAATCATTAGGCTGGCTGGCAGAAAAAAAAAAAAAAAGGGACCCCCTTACATCTTGGTTTCTCACTTGCCAGGGGATGTCAAAGGACTATAGAGAGTGAGACGTTTTGTTAGGATTGAAAAGAGCATCAGCCAACTTTTTAACTCCTAAAAATCCACAACAGGTCTAGTAGTTGAGGAAACAAAAGCAAGATGGAATGTCCTGAAACTTAAATTCCTCATGATTGCAATGGAGTGGGTGCACCTCTAGTTGTCTGAAAAGCGATGGAGCTTTCAGTCATGGAGACATGAGCCTAACCCACCAATTACTAGTGGTGTGAATGAGCCACAGCTTCCTCGTCTACAATGAGGATATCAACATCCCCCCAGGATTGCTGCTAGTCCAGATAGGCTACTCTATTTTTTTTTTTTTTTAAAGAAAAAGGTGCCATTTGGGTGGAGGAATTCCAAAAAAAAAAAGTATCCCCTTTGCTGGTCCAGTCCGCAAAACCCTCCACCCTCCTCAAGTGCTGATGAGAAAATGTGGACAGAGTCAGGCGTTCTCCAGATTCAGATTAGATGTCACTCCTCTAGAGATGCCTCCCCGATCCTCCAGAACAGGGCCTTCTACAAAATGCTCCCAGGCCCTCCTGTGCTGCTCTCTTGTTAAATACTTGTTTCAGTGGAAAATTTTTGCCCTCAGTGCCAGTCTTCACTGTCAAACTATAAGCTCGGTAAAGGCAGAGCCAGGTCTCTCATGGTTAGTTGCTATGAGCTCAGAGTTCAGCACACAGAGCAGCACACAGCGAGCTCTTGTCAAATAACCGAACAAGTGAATCAAAGTATCAGGAGGCGGTAGGCTGTATGAGATGGTCTCTCACCATACCTCAGTGCTCTGAAGATGAGTGATTCCTCCACCCACCCCTTCCCATCAGGCCTGTCCACAGCCACTGGATCCCAAACCTCAGCTTGAACACAGACATTGAAAGACTTCCCTCTTATTTTTAAAAACTCATTTCTACTTATTTTTAATATATAATACAAAACATGTATTCATTCAATCAATCAATATTTGCTGAGTGCCTCTTATACGGCAGACACTGCTTGGAACTAGTGCTGTAACCCTGGCCAGAGTATACCTTCTAGTGGGTGCAGAAAAACTGTTAACAAGTACATGAGAAAACTTCAAGTACTACTGAGTACATGAAGAAAATTAAAACACTGTAATGTGTTAGAAAGTCACTGGGGGAGAGAATGTGGTGAGTTTCTACGGAGGCGTCAGGTGGTTCTCTAAATGACAACCTAAACCCGTGCTATCTACACCTGGAATAACCTGCACAAAGTGAACTGTTAATCAGATACCAGAGGTTGCTAACTTTATAGTCTTATGAAAATGAAAGAACCACGTGTTTAGAGCTACAAACTTCCCAGCTATGCAAAGATCTTGGAGAACAGCATGCCAGGCGAAGGGGACAAACAGCACGTACACAGGTCCTCAGGCCACTGGTTTTGGTGCATCCAAGGAAGAAAAAGGTCATCATGACTGAGGCACAGTGAGCTGGGGAGCAAGGGGCATTCAGTGGAGGTGGGGAAGTGGGCAGGGACCACAGCAGGTGGCAGCTTGCAGGGTAAGGGGTACAGATTGATTTAAAGTGCAATTGGAAACCACTGAAGAGTTTTACAAAAGTGAATGAATGATCTGGTTTGTATTTTAATAAGATCACTCTAGATGCTCTGTCAAGCAGGAGTACAAGCAGAAGACCAGGTAAGAAGCTAGTATAGTAATCTAGGCTAGAGGTGAAGCTGATTTAGACTAAGGTAGTAATAGCCTAATATAGATAGGCTTAAGGCATAATTTAGAAGTGTCAGAATTCATGATGACTTCTGAGAGGAGAGGTGTCCGGAGCTGCACGCCCCGGCCATAGCGAATAATAATTAAAGATTAAACGCCTGAGCTATATTCATTTCCACTCCACACCTTCTCCCTAGATTTACCTTCTTCCCTGTATTAATACCGCCATTAAAAGATGGCGCTCTTCCTGTTTCTTCTTCATTCATTTTTCCCGCGCCCGTGAAAAGACTACCTGACAGCGCAGGCGCAACATGACATCCGACCGGAGAAACCGAAGCCTATCTGGCCACACCTTCCGCAATGAGGTCATTTCCGCCTTAGCCCAACCCCTTCCCCTCCAAATGTATATAAGGCATTGCATTACCACCATTAAACGAGACTTGATCAGAGCACTGTCTTGTCTCCATTTCTCGTGTCTCTTGTTCCCCAAATTCCCACCCCCTCCTCCAGGACCTACACTGACTATCCCGCGGGCCGGGATAGAGAGGGAAAGAGAAAAATTAAGGATGATGTAATCCAGAAGAAAGTAAGCTACAATGATCCTCTTTGCCTGAGTACCTACTGTGGATCTGGCACCACTGGCTCAATTAATCCTCACAACTCAAAGAACGGAGTACTATCCTTATTCCCACTTCCAGGTGAAAAACTGAGACTCAGAGACATTGAGTAACCAGCCCAAACCAACAGGACCTTGTGTCTCTAATGTCATTCAACTTTTCAAGATTCCACACAGCCTGGGATCCTGTTCCAGAGTTACACTGTCTGCAGGAGGTTTCTCGGGGGAACCCAGCACTCTGCGGGTATATTAAATGCTCTTTGAGCCAAGAGGGGCTGAAGCGCCACGCTGGGAAGCCCAAGGGCAGGTGTCACATGCAATCTGTTTTACATTAGTCGCCCAGGGTTATTTCGGCCCCGTGATCTCACATGCCCCGTGACATGATGGGATGTGACAGGACCAACCCAGGAGGCCCTACCAACAGCAGAGGAAGCTGGCAGTTGTTTTCATTATTATTATCATTAGAATCAAGTAGCTCTTTTCCACTGAGAGCCACTGCTAATTTCTTAGCCGGATGGTCACTAACACTGCTTAATCCATGTGATACAGGGGAATATGGAAACAAGCCTCAGAGTTGGAGCTGGAATAACCAGGACTAAAGTCCACTTAGTCCTAAATGCTTGGGAGTACTGAGGCTCTGTATAAGTCTCTTAACTCTCTAAGTCTCCAGTTTCCTCTTCTCTAAAATATGGGTAACAAAACCATCAACATCACAGGACTACACGAGGATTACCTGGATAATCTGTGTTAAAGCCCATCATCATCATCATCATCATCATCATCATCAATACTAAAAAGAAAAAGCCTGCTGTCTTCAGTTGCTGCTCTCCTCTATTTCTAGGGAAAGTGAGCTGTAGAACTCTTTATGAGATTCTGCAAACTAAGAATTCAAAGAATTCTGAAACAATACTCCAATTCCGTTGCAAAGAGATGGGTGTTTGGCACAAAATTTTTGGCTTAGACCTAAACCCATGCTATCTACCTCTGGAATAACCTGCACAAAGTGAACTGTTAAGCAGATACCAGAGGTTGCTAACTTTATAGTCTTATGAAAAGGAAAGAATCGTGTGTTTTGAGCTACTAAATTGAAAAGACTTACCTTTCTTTTTTTTTTTGAGACAGAGTCTGGCTCTGTCGCCCAGGCTGGAGTGCAGTGGCCGGATCTCAGCTCACCACAAGCTCCGCCTACCGGGTTCACGCCATTCTCCTGCCTCAGCCTCCCGAGTAGCTGGGACTACAGGTGCCCGCCACGTCGCCTGGCTAGTTTTTTGTATTTTTTTTTTTTAGTAGAGACGGGGTTTGGACGTGTTAGCCAGGATGGTCTCGATCTCCTGACCTCGTATCCGCCCATCTCGGCCTCCCAAAGTGCTGGGATTACAGGCTTGAGCCACCGCGCCCGGCCTAAGACTTACCTTTTACAAAGAGAAACAAAACCAAACCCCAGGCAAGTGAGCCTGTCTGAGCTTTAGGTGCCTCATCCATGAAACTGGAACAATTTCATAATTCAAACTACCTTCCTCCTAGGAGTGTTGTGAAGGTTAAGTAAAATAACTCGGCCGGGTGCGGTGGCTCAAGCCTGTAATCCCAGCACTTTGGGAAGCCAAGACGGGCGGATCATGAGGTCAGGAGATTGAGACCATCCTGGCTAACACGGTGAAACCCCGTCTCTACTAAAAAATACAAAAAACTAGCCGGACGAGATGGCGGGCGCCTGTAGTCCCAGCTACTCCGGAGGCTGAGGCAGGAGAATGGCGTAAACCCGGGAGGCGGAGCTTGCAGTGAGCTGAGACCCGGCCACTGCACCCCAGCCTGGGCGACAGAGCAAGACTCCGTCTCAAAAAAAAAAAAAAAAAAGAAAAGAAAAAAAGTAAAATAACTCACATAAAATACTCAGTAAATGTTACGTCCCTCCCTTCCACTCCCCAGCCCAGAGACTTCCTTTATTCTTAATGGGTTCAGTGCAAGAAGGACAAGCTGTGATAGTCTAGGGTTTCTATTGGTGAAGAAGAGGCTGAAGTGGGCTGCTCTGAAATAGCACGAAGCCAGTTCCCCCCGAAGCTCTATGAATCTCCTGAATACAGAATAGGCTGAGAAGCATAACAAGCCCTCAGAGAGACATAAACCAAAGTGGGAGCTCCTGAGATACCCCGTTATCTGCCTACTGCTGAAGACTCTGTATTTTTAATTATAAAAATGCACATTTGCAGTGCTTCTTTGGTTTTTCCATAAGCTTTTGTGCATCCTCTCTCACTTCTGCAGTCCTGGGTGGGCAGAGCAGATGTTACCTGTCTGTTTTGCAGATGAGGATATTGGGACACTGAAAGGCTCTGTGATTAAACTAGGTCACATAGCAAGTCTGTAAATGAACCCTGATGAGAACACAGGTTTCCTGACTTCTAGCCCCCCACCCCACCCGCCCCACCCCGCTTTCTCTGTTGCACCTTATCTGTCATGTTCCTAGGAGAGCGTACATGCTTCCTTTAACTTTAAGGTGTGTTAGCGTAGTAAACTGTGCCATTGGGCCTTGAGGTTCCAAGCTCTTAGATTCCTTTGGTGCATGTGGTAGCGACAACAATCATAATGATTATGTTGAACTGGGGCCTGGGGCCAAATCCAGGCCTGCTGCCTCTTCTGGTGTGAAAGTGACAATATGTTCCTGTCTTATCCTGCTTGTATTTCCTCTGCCATTTACTTGGTTCTCTAAGATCTTGCTACTTCAAGAGGTCACCTGGACATGCAGCGTTGCCACCCCCTACGAGCTTGTTAGAAATGCAAACTCGCAGGCTCCACTACAGCACTTTCAAATCAGAATCTGCATTTTAACATGATCCCCAGGTGATCCAAATGCACACTGAATTTCATAAGCACTGCCCTGAAAAACTAAAAATGTGTTCAATAAACCATCAACACAGAACATGGAAGGTGATAAAACACCCATACTGGCAGTTCAGAGGTGATTCCTGAGTTACTTCGATTGTCCTTTAATCACGGTGTCTGGCACGCAGTAAGCACTACATAAACATTTTTAGAACTAATTGCTGGTTCCTTATTTAAGAAGTTAGTCCGTTTGTAGGGTCTGTTCATCACCCTTCTCTCCTACTGCTCCCTCTTCTGGAGAGTTAAATGAATTTGGACATGTAAAGCACTGGGAACAGTGTCTCGCACAGAGTAAATGCCCAACAAGTGTCCAACATCCTTACTAACAGGCCATGAAGGTAGCTGCCTTCCTAATTGACCACTTTGGCTGTGAGAAGGAATGTGTAACACGGGCCACCTTGGGGCTTTGTGGGAATGCCACTTGGCTGAAGGAATGCAAACTTATCTTAAGAAACAGACACTCTGAAGCATACTTTGTAATGCATAAAAAAATTATTCCAGTGGATTCCAGGGAAATGATTAAGTGTCCAGGAGAGGTGGGCTGACAGATTATCAGTGTTGGTATGTAAACTATGTTTGGCAGAGTAGCGAAAAGCAAAGCACTTCCTCATATCTGTATCTGCCTCTCGTCTTGCTTTTGATTTGAAGATAAGAGACTCTGGAGTAATGAATCATGGTGGTGGAGAATGGCGTGATGGACAGGCCTCCTGAATCCAGTCAGACAGACACTTCTGGTTCAAAGGTAGCCTTAAGCGTTAATGAGCCTTCACTTGCTAACCACTCCACCCTCCTGCCTTGTTCTTTGCCACTACACTGACTTCGCTCTTGCCATTAAACCATACCTATGAGAGGCTTTCCTGCTATTCTTTCCTTACCCATCCTTTGAAGAACCAGCTCAAATAAATCCCTATTACCAGTGCTTCAGCCCGAGGTCTTTCCTTCCTCACTTATTTGGCAGATAGGTGCTATTTTGTTGTTTAATTTTTTTCCATTTAATTTGCCAAATTACACAAAAATTCCACCAAAGCAGGGATTGCATCTGATATTTCTTTGAACTCCCCATCTCGCCCAACAATGTTCCTCACACTGAAGAGGGTCTCGGCATTTATGGGTTTACTGAGCTATTTTTACAAACAGATAAAAGAAAGACAGGAGATTTCAGATGGATTTCCCATCACTTTTAATAAAAATAACTGCATTTCTATAATGTGAGAAACAAAAGCAGCTTTTAGCATTTTCAGCTGCATTTAAGCTACATTTATTTTGCCTCTGCTAAGCGGATATTTGGTAGTTTTCCTGGATAGTTGAACCACCTTATTTTCTGCTGATTCCTATTAGTATCAGATCATAAGAAGTTTCATATTCCGAGACGAAGTTTTAAGTTATAGATCACCGTGCATCACTAATATTTAGTCAATACTCAATAAGTGCTGACAGCTGTGCTAAATGCTTTAGGCGCATTAATCATTACAGCATGATGACGGCGGCACTATTATGATCCCCAATTGAACGAAGAAACGGGCTCTAGAAGAGTAATTTACTCAAGGACAGAGAGATAGGAAGTAGCGAGGCCAATGGAACCCAATATCTCATCTTCCAAAAGAACCAAGATGCTTACCCATTATGCTCTGCTGTCTCTCTGTAAGTTTCCTCTATCTTGCTGAAAAAATAAAAAGATTATCTAATAAATTAATATAGTTATCTAGTGCAAAAAAAGCCAATTCAATGAACACTGCTCATAGGAAAACTCTACCTTTAGGGCAGTTCAGCCCAGGCTATAAAACACATTCTCTAGGCTGATTTTTGGCATAAAATGTCAAGGACAAAATAAATTTTTTGCTGATTAAAAGAAAAACCTCTCGGTGGCGGCTATTAAATTTTACAGCTGAAGAAAGAGGGCATTCATTGGCATTGGCTCTTTTTGGTCCTTAATCATAATGCCTAAGCTCCTACTAGTTTTAGAAAAACAAAAAGGAATTTTTTTCTCAATGTGTCAATATAATGCACTCCTTCCCAAAACAATGTTAAATAAAAATGAGGCATTTTTAAAAAATGTTTGAAGAGAACCAGTCCTACCCTTTGACCCTGTGCATTGAACCATCATTTCAAAGATGTTTCAAAGCATTTTGGTCCTGTTATTTACCCTCTAGATATTCCTGTCTTTTGTAAGACTTGTCAGTTTTTTAAAAAATCATCAAGATATGCATTAGCATTCATTAATACTGAACTTTCAAGGCTAACTGGTTTTATTTGCTTAGCAAACTTATCTTTTTAAAAAGATAAATGGTTAAAGATATTTCCTCACGCTGGTCATTGTCTCCCAGACACAACACTGCCCACTGATTTTGAGACCCAGATGAGGTCTCAGGACACTCCTCAGAGCCTAGGGCTAGCTATGGAACTGTTCCACACACTCAGCCTCATGCCTCACTACTTGTGTGGGCAGCATTTGGCCCTCTCTCTATTTACACAAACTCCCTAACGGTCTCTGGCACCACTGACGTCTCAGAGGGAGGCACAGTACATAGAGTGTTTCACAAGAAAATCTTTAAACAAAAGGAATTAAAGAAAAGCCCTGTTTAATAGTAAGTTTTTACCAAGCTCCTAAATTCTCGGGAGCATGTGAAATATTAACTTTCCCCAAATGGGAGCACAGAGCTTGCCTTGTTTCAATTCACAGTGTTGGGTCACAAACGCTCTAGAGAGTATCACACCCCATTCTTAAGAACCTACTGAGATTCTTCATAAAGAGTGGTTTAAAAAGCAAAGCATCTGGGCTCAGACAGACCTGCGTTCAAATTCTGGTTTTGACGCTTTCCAAGTCTCATGTACTTCATCTATAAGGTGGAGATCATAGTGGTAACTAC
Organism: Macaca mulatta; assembly: GCF_049350105.2. Lineage (NCBI taxonomy): Eukaryota > Metazoa > Chordata > Mammalia > Primates > Cercopithecidae > Macaca > Macaca mulatta. Next base: position 176,750,736 of record NC_133406.1, read on the forward strand.
CTCATTGCTTTGTTGTGAGATTCCTGTCATATGATGTGCTACTCATAACAAGCATTCAGTGAGTGGTGTGCGTGGAATACAGTCGGCCTTCCACTATTCTGACTCAGGGAGGGATGCTTTGGCAGAAAGTACAACATGGTGAATCTCTAACGTAAATTCCTAAAACTTCTTCCTGTTCCAGGCACCCAAACGCAATCTGGGTCTAGCTTGGTTTACAGCAGGTGCCAGGGCACCCGAGTCAGGGCTAACAACAAGGATGGCCTCAAGGGGGCACTAGACAAGAGTCTGCGAGATGGCAGGTGGTGGTGACGCCTCACTTTGGAACAACAGTTGTCTCCCCAGAGCTGGCTTTCTCATCCTCTCTCCCCATCACTAGGATGGGAGAGCAGCATTAAGAAATTGATCACCACCCTACTGCCTTCAGAAGCTCCCAGATAATCAATCCCAAGGCAGCCATTTTGCTCACCCACATCACTGAGCCTGCAGAGGCCCTGCCATTATGCCATGTGCTTTCCACAAAACAACGTTTGCCTCCACCAGGGTCAGGTGGCAACTCCTCAACTGCCCCACACTTTCCCCTCTACCAACCACAGCCATTTCCTGGGACCAGGGCTCTCCCCATGTGGTCTGCAGCTCCATCCGCCACATCTCCATTTTCCTGGACAGTCACTCTTGATTTCTCATCATATACTCCTTTTGGATAAAGTAAAATGCTGATTGAGATGCAAAAACGATTTAATTTTTAAATTTTGCGTCAATGTCCATGAAACAATAGATCATACAATCTGATTTGAGTCTAGCAACAGGGGATTGGTTGAATAAAATCATGGCAAATTAAATTTAGTGGATGCCTAATCCTGTTTACCATACAATTAAGGGAAAATCGTATTATTTTATAGAATAGAAAAAAAAAATTTAAGAAGTATATGCCCAAAAATGAAAAGTAGTTTTTCTTCGGTTGTAGAATTGCAATTGCTTTTTTTCTTCCTGTTTGCTTATTTGCATCATCTGATGTATCTGTGATAAATTTAATAATTAATTTCTTAAACAAATACCTGTTGAGTACCCGCCAGGTGTCAGGCTTAGACTGAGGCCAAAATTACCCTCATGGAACTCACAGTCCAGTGGAAGAGGAGACATTCATCAGGTAATCACACGAATGTATAATTATAAACTGGGAGAGGAGCCACAGGGAAAGTATGGTGCACAATGACCAATGTAAGAGGTCATCTGATGTCTTCTGCTGTGAGGCTGGGTTCAGGCAAAGCGTCCCTAAAGAAATAATATGTAATGTCGACTTTAACGAAAGAAGAATTGAAAGCTGAAGGGGAAGGGAGAAGGGCTCACACACAGAGAACAGCAAAGGCCCTGAGGCTGGACCCTGCACAGTAACAGCATAGGAACTGAAAGCAGGCCTGAGCAACTGCAGAGAAAGATAGTGAGACTTGAGCAAAAGTAGGCTGGGGCTTTATAGGAGAAATTGAGGGTTTTGCTCTTTACCCTTAATGCAGTGGGTAACTTCAAGGCAGGAGAGTAAAATGATCCACTTTGGCCATGAGATCACTGGCACCCTGGGCCACTGCCTCCCTTCCCCCTACTCTGTCAATGGCCAAGGAGTTTCAGATGCAGGCCAGGTGGAAGCAGAGGTCTCACATCAGGAGGTGAGACCTTTGAGCTGATCAGAGCACTGTTTTGTCTCTAGGGACTGTTCAGGAACAAAGTGTACAGTCTATGCCTGGGCAAAGGCAAATTACACTGGCACAATGTTCAAAACTCTATTTTATCTCAAAACCTGTAACCAGTGCTTCAGAGAACAAATGGCAGGTGTATTTACATTAAACATGAAACCCATTCAATCTTGTATTTGTGAAGCATGGGGCTCTTTTATTCCTGGTTTCACAGGGGTTTTGTAGTCTGTTATCTCCTATTACCATGTTATTAGGCTTTTCCTCAATCCCTACCACTCCCTTAACCCCTCCTCCTTTCAAACTTTCTCCACAAGTATGTGCCACTTGGTTTTCCACCTTGATGAGCCCTTCTTGAGAAGGCGCCTGGCCCAATGAATGCTCTTTTTATCCTCTTCCCTTCCACAACGGTAGCCAGATCAGATGGATCATTTTGCAGTGATTGTTCATGCTAAGAGGAAGCTTGCAAAAATCTGCAAGGGCTGCCTATTCCTTAAATGACCTCAGAGCCAGAGGATATTTCAAGGGAAGAAAAATAGGGTAGAAATGTTTGTTTTCAGTTATAAGCTTTGGGAGTAGCATAAATAGCAGGTTCTGAAGGTCAAGTATGTATAGGGATAAAACAACTGAACCATTCTAGAGTGTTTAGAGAGGTGCCAGGAACAGATTCATGTTTCCCAGAGGGACACTGCAGTGGCCCAGGGGAAAGTTTACATGTATACTTGTAGATGGGGGATCCCACACAGGAGATGCTGGTCTCCGGAGTGGAAGAATTATTCCCTGGCAGGACTGACGCATCCATTACAATATATTTAGTATATTTGGCTCAGGGAGCACCAAGTGCCAATTGTAGCACACCACCCTGGCTTCACACGCATCCACCCCACCTGACCCCCTGTCAATTTTTGTGGCAAAATCAAACATGCTTCCAAACCCAGGGAAGCCGTACTACTCCATGTGAGAACCTCTGTATAAGCATAGCTATCCCTACATGCAGGCTAGCAACTGTCTCCCATCATAGAAGACCAAGGATGGGGGGCAGAGGGTGGGAGATGTTATGGGCTCTAAGTCCTTGGTAACAGTCCTGTAACTAAGAGAGCCTTAGTCTCATACCCTTCTCTCTGCTGCAGTCTTCTTGCACCCCCCTAAGCCTTTATTCATGTAGTTTCTGCCATTCCCTATTCTCTAAGTCTGCTATAAAAACCCTGCCCACTCCTCAAGGTGCAGGGAAGGAAAGCTGTCTCCACAAAGCCTCTTTATTGCTCTCCAAACACTTTCTATGTGCACCCTTCTTAGAGCCTGTATCCCACCTTAGGCTGTACACCAGCTGGCAGTGACTTACCTCCAGCCCGGATTAGAAGCTTTGACAGCAAAGACCATGTCTCCCTCACATCTGCATTGCCCACAGGCCCAGCAAAATGGTGACATGGGTTGAGATGGTGGAGTCAGAACTCGGTTTAATGTAACTTTGCCACTTACTATTTAATGTGGCCACGGGCAGCCCACTTCTTAACCTCTTAGAGACTCAGTTTTCGTATCTTTAAAAGGAAGACAACTATAATACCTACCTTCAAATGGTTTTTGTGAGGATTTGATGAGAACATACCAAGCACAACGATGTATTCAATAAAGGGTAGCTATGAACACACTGGTACAGTGCTTTGCAATTAACAAATGACTTTCACACTTGTTGTCTTGTACGATCCTGTGCCAGTGAACTCAGGAGCCTCTCCCAGACCCCATCTGCTCCCCCAAGCTGTGAGCGTCAATTCTAACAGCGTCCATCGGCCAAGTCACATGGAAGCAACAGAGAAGAGAGACTGATTCTGCCTTGGGGAGAGATGAAGCAGAAATAGGGGTGGAGGGGTACAGATTTAAACCAATGTTTTTAAATGGCTGATTACACTGATCACTTCTGAACTGGTTCTTGAAGGAGGGTTTAGAGTTTGCCAAACAGAGAAGAGGATTCCAAGGGTCATGTGTACACAAAAGATTTGGTGTTTGGCCAGGTTAATAGAATGATCTGGAAAGATAAATTGGGATCAGACTTTAGAAAGCCCAAGAGTCATCCAAAGGGATTTGAACTGTCTTCTTCCTACCTCGACTTACAGGTTCTCAGATTTGTGTAACAGCTCCCGCCTCTTCTTTCTGGAGGTCTTCTGATTGCTGGCATGAGCTGAAATACTGGGGACGGCCACAGCCTGAACTCAGCAGCACCCTGCAGCATGCTACTTTCTCTGTCCTTCTGCCTCCCTCTCCACTAGGAAGTGAAGCCACACCACAAACCAGGCACGCAGGGTTCCCATCCCTTCACTTTCCTAGGCTGGGCCACACTTGATCATTCTTGAAGTCATCACAGCCCTGCGGGTCTGTACTTGAAATTTCACATATAATTTGTCACAGCTAGAAAGCCTGTTTCTAATAAAACATTTTCCTCTGTGCTTCACCTTCCTGAATACTCAAGTTCAGCTCAGGGTTCTGGTTATTCAGCCGGTGCTGAAAAGGAGAAAGCAAGAGCTAGTGAAGTCTAACAATTTTTTTTTTATCTTAAAACTTAAAAAAAAAAAAAAAAAACACTAATGCAGCGTCCCAAACTTAGCCATCTCTTTTACACACCTAACCTAGAGCTCCTGACATAGGCACAGGAACTTCTGATATTTGTTCACAGAAGAAACAACCAGAACCTCCCTGAATTTGAGGCTGCACTGCTAGGGAAGGCTCCCCAGGAGAGGCTGGCATTCACAGAGCCACCGTGTGAGGACAGCCTTTTAAACTGCAGACAATAAGGTGCTCATCGTGTGTAAAAAGCCATTAAAAACCTCCAGTGCGAATCACCTTGGTCATGCCATCCTCCCGAGTTTATTATTGTCTCTCCCCTGCTCTTATCCAAACAGCCTGGACAGCTTGTTTACGGAGGGCTCTAGAGCAGCCTCGTAGCAAGGGAGGTGATGACAGAATCACAGGGTGCTGTGGCCACACTGAGCGCAGCTAAGAAAATCTCAGGGGGAGGCCGTGGGACAAGCAAGGGAATGCCTTTCAGTCCAAAATAAGTCTGTCCAGAAAGGTACAGCTGGTTGATGAGTAGTTACTCAGTAAATACGTGTAGAATGAATAATGAAAGAACCATCTGAATCTACGGCAACTAGTGAAAGGTTTGAGCAAGAAATAAGCCAAATTCTTCCCAAAATATACAGCATATCCCCAATTTTATCCCCCCTCCTCCCAAGAAATCTGTTTTTGTTTCCAAGGTTGAGTACAGAGATCACACTCACCGAGAACTTTTGTTTAAAATATTTAAGATTTATTTTTCTCCCAGAAAAAACATGTGAGAAATATAGAAGAAAAACTTGCAACCCAAAGGGCAATGTATATTACACATGTCTATTCTACATTAATATATGCATATTTTGTGTTTCTTTAATAAAATTTGAGATCTTGTTAGAGATAGTTTTGTATCCTACATTTATACACTATACCCTTTATCAAGCATAGAAAAATCAAGAAGCTACATTTTCTTCACCTACCAGAAGTAAAACCACACTGCATTCCTAAAGGTAGAGGCTTTTTTTTTTTTCCTAGAGATACAACAGCTTTTAAAGAGAGGGGGAAAATAAAAATAAATGGCCCCCAAGTAAAGATAGGGAAGATGTAGTGTCACTATCAGCAACCCCCCCCCCCCCCCCCCCCCCGCCAAGTTTGCCCATTTCTTATCTGAAGTGCTTCTCCTCACACCCAAAGTTAATTTGTTTTGTTAATCTCAACTAAGATAAAGGATATCTATGTCTCCCATGACTGCTGGAAGATTTCTCCTCCTCTGCCCTTCCATGGCCACAGTCCAACTCAAAAGAACAGGGAGAAGAGAAGCACAAGTATCAGATGAGAACAGCCCGTATCATTCCCTCCCTTTAAAAGGTCCACAGCTTTCCTCAAACTAAAACAAGGCAACCCAGCCTCTTAGCCCAACAGTGTCAAGGATACAACTCCGGCTGAATGTTCTGCTTAACTCTGTCTCCCCAGCCCTATAATGTAAGATGCCAGTCACAGCCAACATCATACCATTGTATTTTTGCATTGTTTTGCCTTTGTACATGTTATCTATCCTTCCTACCCCTCCTGAAGAACTCCTACTCATCCTTCAAGACCCGATCCAAATGGCAATAGCTCTGCCTTTCTCCACTTCCCTCAAACAGACCCCTGTGCTCTCATAGCGTTTTGTAAATGCTGCATTTAGAGCGGTTTCTCCTTGCATTATAATAAACTTTATCTTCCCTCAATGGAGTATATGAAACTCTGAGAGTAGAGATCAGGGACCATGTCTTTTTTTTTTTGGAGACAAGGTGTCACTCTGTTGAACAGGCTGGAGTGCAATGGTACCATCATGACTTGCTGCAGCCTTGAGTTTCTGGGTTCAAGTGATCTTCCCACCTCAGCCCCCAGAGTAGCTGGGACTACAGACACGTGCCACCATGCTCAGCTAACTAGTCTTATTATTATTATTATTATTATTATTTGTAAAGATGGGGGTCTCACTATGTTTCTCAGGTTAGTCTCAAACTTCTGGGCTCAAGTAAGCCTTCCACCTTGGTCTTCCAAAGCGCTGGAATTACAGGTGGCAGCCACTGTCCCTGACCCAGGACCACATTTTAATTCGTCTTTGTACACCCACACAGCACCCCCACACATGTGGCATGGGATGGGGCTTCCAGAAATGTTTGCTGAATGAGTAGAAAATCCAGTGTCATCTTCATGGCCAAAGCCTGACACATACAGCTTGAGCAGGAAGGAATTCCTTCCCTATGCCCCTCAGCATATCTCTTGTACAGGTCCAAGTGTTCCTGTTAATGCTTTACGGCTTAAACTTTTTATTCCTTCAGTTTTTTGTTTCTTCTTTTCCCTGGAACAAGAGTCTTAGTGATTTCACTAGTACAAATAACATAATGACACAATACTACAACTAACAGTATCTCCTATCTACAGCTGTCCTCAACCTTTTTGGCACCGAGGACCAATTTCATGAAAGACAGCTTTTCTGTAGACCAGGGTTGCGGGTGGCGGGGATGGTTTCGGGATCTATTCTACCTCAGATCATCAGGCACTAGTTAGATTCTCATAAGGATCACACAACTTAGGTCCCTGGTATGCCCAGTTCACAATAGGGTTTGCGCTTCTGTGATAATCTAATGCTGATCTGACAGGAGGCAGAGCTCAGGTAATAACGCTCGCTCACCTGCCACTCACCTTCTGCTGTGAGGCTTGGTTCCTAACTAGCTCTGGACAGATGTTGGGGTTGGGGACCCCTGTACTAACAGATAGAGTATCATTCTAATGCCCAGAACAACACCTGTAAGAGGCAGTCATTGTTATGTCCATGTCACAGATGAGAACACTGAGACATAAGGAGATAAAGCCACACCACAGAAATGAGTAACAGTCAAGGTTCAAACCTAGCCCTGTTTAACTCCAGAGGTTATCTTTCAAGGCTCCTCATTAAAGAATTGAGGCCACAGTTTATTGTCCAAGCATCATGGCGAAGGAGAGGTTCAAAGTGTCTATCATTTGATTCCTGTTCCATCAGATACCTGAAGGCCAGGCAATGAGCAAAGAATCTTCCTGCAGTTCTCAAGTTGGAGAGAGAGGGAGTCAATAACAATGACTCACACAAAAATCATTTATTTTTCTCTGACACAAAAAAACAAAACTGTTACATAGAATGCAGCCCAGGGCTGCTGAGAAGGGATGTGGCCACATCTTTTTTCAGGGCGTCACTCTTCAACCCACTGCACTACAAAGGCTGGACGCATGTCCCTGTCATGCTGAACCTCTGGCTTGGACATTCGTGCAGTGGCCTGAGTGCAAGGCAGTCTGGGAGTCATATGGATGAACCAGAAAGAGCCCAGACCTCACAGACATGACTTAGTATCTAGAGGACGGTATCAGGAAGAACACAAATGGTCATGCAGGAGCACACCAGGATAAAGGTCCCAACACGGGGCTATGGGGTCATAGGAGGTTAGTTAACTGGTTCAGGGATCAGGAAAAGCTTTCTGGAGGGGACAGGCCTCAAAAGTGACACTAGATTTCAAGAGGCAAAGACTGGAACTCAGAACTCTCAGTCCTTAGGTCCACTGTCTCATCCCCTTTCATCCCTGTAAGGCACTGGACACAGCCTTGCTTCACCAGTCCGGCCTTCATTGACCCCTCTCTTCTTGGTTTCTGTTTAAACCAGCCAGTGAGCCCTTTCTGTGAATACAGGCCATGAGCTCTGCCTGAACAATGTCCATTGTACAAACAAGGACATTGTCTTGGTCAGTAATTTGTCCATATATAAATTGTGTTTCCAGCATTTGTTCTTTGTTACATGGGCATCTTGTGCAACCCACCATAATTGACTCAGCTAGCTGAAAAGTTCACCAACCACCTCATCATTCAAAGAGTTCAGCCAGTACCTGCTAAATGTAGCACTGTTAGAGAGTGCAGAGATGTACAAGACAGCATCCCCAGCCTTGAGAAACAAAAGGAAACCCTGTGAATACGGCTTCATAGATGAAGTGCACTGAATTATATAATATATTAAGTGCCTTGTTAAGAGAATGTTAATCAGCACGAGAGGTCCCGTCCCTTGAGACTAGTTTCTCCCTGTTTTCCTCACTCTCCCACACACTTCCAGGCCAGGAAGCACAGTGTAAAATTCCTTCATATTAGAGAACAGACCATATTTTTTTTGCAGCACGCCAAACAACTCAAAGATTGTTCAAACCCTTTGAATGCTTTAAAATAAGCCCAGGAAGTGAGACTGAGGCGAATAAACAACTGCAGATCACTTTCTAGCATTTCCAACATATTTATTTCATTTTCTCTGTGGTCTCATGTAGCAGTTACTCACACTGATTGACTTTATATATTTTAAAAAAAGAAAACTGGAATAAAGCTGACCCAGATGTGTACACTGCCTCACCCTGAGAAAATGTGTGCAGACTTCAAAACTTCACGCACTTGAAAGGCAGCTGGAGGAAGAGACTGGATGGACTGAGGTTTCTATCTGAGAGTCTTCAACTACAGCACAAAGGTCAAGTTGAGGGTAAAATAGCTATGATGACCTGTATCTCACCTAAACAAGCCGACTGTGTCTTCTTCTTGAGGACACGCAGGTAGAGAGAGGCACAGAGTGGCTTCAAGGAATCCTTTAATTCACCTATCACCAAATGGCATCTGAAGATAACCTCAATATACTACTTTTCTTCAAGTGCATACAGATTCTGTTGTAATTAATAAAATCCACATTCACTAAAAGCTATTGAATTTTTGTTTGTACGTACTTACTGAACAGAGATACTATAAATGTAATGACCATCAGCTCAGTTTCCTAAGTTTAAAAAGGAAAAAAAAGAAGCTGAAGAAAAGTATTTGTGCTCAAGCTTTATCAGGGCAGGGGTGGGGATCCCAGGGTGGAAAGCAGGTGGGCAGGGGGCAGGGGGAGGTGAGGTAGGAATCGAAAGAGAGCAAATATAGAGTTGTGCGTTAGTTACTAAGCTGTCACAACTTCACAGGAAAGTGCCGGTTTGCTGGATCGCCAAGACAAAGGCTTTATGGAAACCACATATGGGTCAGAGCAGTCTCCTGCGCTTCTATCTCCCCTTGGCCAAGGCTCACCTGTGGGCCTTAACTCCCTGCACTTCCGCATTGTATCAGTAGCTCTGGAGAGCCACTGGAGACACCACTTCCTACTCCCTGGCATATTCTTCATCTGAGTCCTGGCGTGGTGGGAGAAGTCAGGGCTTTCATGGTAGGAGCCGGATCACGCCTGGCTGCTGGCACTGCTGGGCTCTGCCGCACCAGGAGTTATGCAGACTGAGCTGCAGTTTTCCCCTGGGGAATGAGGTAGTACAAGGTGGCAGGAACAACTTTCTAGCAAAATTCAGCAAGAGGCAGGCAGGATAAGCCTATCTGGGGAGAAATCTAGGTCCCATACAACTCTCTGTGGGCAATCCATCATGTTTTGTTAGTAAAGATGGGTTCTCAACAGTATGTGCAAATTAAGAACATTCTGGTGAATACACATTCAAATACATATAAAGACATAAATGGGGGAGTGAAGAGGTTAAGACACCAAAATGTTAACACTGATAATCACCAGCATATGAACATATTTCTCTTTTGCACATCTGTATTTTGCCTGTATAATAAAATAATAAACTTCTGTTTACCAAAGAAAAATAGGCCCTCATATAAAAAGATGTTGGGAATCACAGATCTGAGCTTGTGGGTCACGAAGGAACCAGCATTTCTGTATCCTGTTTCCAGCTGTGACCTCATCTTTTGCTTTGCCACTCCTCATTCATAAACAAAATGCTCTGGCACTGCAGAGGGAGCTTGCTTCAGGGGGAGACATGTGTGTTTTGCAGGGAAAGACGTGAGTATGTAACCCATATCTGACAACTCTTGGCTATATGACCTCAGCAAATCCAGCCTTCAGTTTCCTTATCTGTGAATTGGGGGTGATAACAGACCTGCCGCATGGAATTGTTCTGAGGAGCAAGTGAGTGTAATTATATAAATCGAAGTGCTCTGGAAGCAACCGTGCATTATCTCTGCATTAGATCATATTATTATAAAGGACTAAGGAAGATCAGAAAAGTTTCAGATGCAGAATAATAAGATTTTGGATATGAAAGGATTTTTGGATTCATAAATAAGACTGAGGAGCAATAAAGCAGATTTCTTTCTCTAGCTTTGGTATCAGGACAAAGAGAACTGCCTGAGACCTAAGATTTCAGTAACTCACCTGGGCCCTGGGATAAGTCACTGCCCAGGACTCGAACACATGTTTTCACCTTTCAAATGACTAATTACATTGAAATCCATGGCCAAGAAGTATTTCAAGTTCTAGTAACCTCCTACTAAGAATTTAATCTAAACTTTAGCAACTCTGCACGCTGCTAGGCACAGAAACTATTCTTCCAGTAAACTAAGGCTTAAGACGGGATTCAAAGGCTCAGTGGATTTTAGAAGTAGAAGGGACTATAGCTCTAAATTTCACATTTTATACAGGAGAAAACCAAAGCCCAGTCACCTACACGGCATGACCTACTCAATGTCACATATCTGGTTTGTGGAAAAGCTATCTTTTTAAATAATAAAATAACAGCTACCACTTAAGTGGAATGTGCCTGGCAAGCACTGAACACTTAGCACAGTTGGCTTCATTTCATCTTTAAAATAATCCCAGGGGGTGGGAATCAATGGCCCCTTTACAGAGAAGGAAACTGAGGCTCAGAAAGCTTAAGCAATTTGCCTGGGGTCACACAACAGAATCGCCAGCTGGCTGCCCAAGCCCCATGCTCATTATTTGCCAGACTCTACCTGCAAGAACATCACCAAGTCCCTGTCCAATGTGCTGCTCCCACACCATACTCCTGGGCAAAATACTGTAACAACCACTCTCAGCCTAGAATGTCCTAGCCTCTGAGACATGACAGATGTTCCAGCATCATGAGACCCAGAGTATGTGGGGGCAAAAGCTATGGAGAGAGCTGCCCATAATCTGAGCAGTTTAATGTTTTGCCTTTTAAACCACTTTACCTTCTCTTCTCCCAAATCCAGCCAACGAACAACAGTTAAATAAATATTCATTTCTGGGGAGATCATTTTGTTTTCCTCCTGGTCTTTCCTGAATTGATTTTCACAACTTTTCTCTCCTGCCTTGGCTCTGGATAAAGTAATATTGAAGCATTCACTTTGCTTTGTATTTGGCAAACTTAGGACTTTTCTTTTGACAAAAAAAAAATAAAGTTTCACGTGTAACAAAAGAGGATCTTCGGATTTGTACATATGCCTCAGTGGTGAGCAAAATGGAGAATGGTATTTCAGAACCTTAAAATAAAACTAAAGCACATATGTTCTGTAAAAAGCATTGTTTGACAAGATCAAATTACCCCAAGAGAGGGAACTGATTTCACTAACTGCCTCTCTTGCACATCTGAATCTCCCCCATGAATCTGGCGGAGAGGGTGGGGGTGAAAGGGGTTAAACCCCACCCAGATGCACCTGGGTAATTACCCTCTGGACACTTACTAAGGAGCAGACTGCAGCGCTTAACCTTGAGCAGGCACAGGAGGGGTTACAGGAACTGACACAGCTGGATTTGCATTGAAGAAAAATCCATGGAACAGGCCTGAATAGCCACAAGCTGTGCAAGATTCTTGGAAAGGTCATTCGCAGGCGTACATAAAATGTCTTTTACAAACACACACATACACACACACAAATCTTGATAGCACGTGTGCTTCTGAGGTAAAACCAGATGTTTACAAAATGATCCTTGCTTTCTACAAAAGAGGACACAGGAGGAGAGAGCACTGCTGTAATCAATACAAAAGCATAGGACTTCGGGTTATCAGGACCCGTATCTATGAGGCTGAGGGCGTGTAAGAACAGGCAGTTGACTCTGAAACGTTCACAGAGGTGGATGATTTTTCATCTAGTTTGTTTTGGTTAGTGCCTTGGAGCAAGGCCTCAAAACAATCCCATTTTCCAAGATCTGTTCTTCCCCATATTATAAGCATGTTGTATTTCACCTTTGCTTATAAAATGTCTATAGGAAATAACAAGAATACAGATTACCTAAAAACTTTCTAAATGGAACAATTTGATCACATTTAGCTAATTATCAGTAATAATTATAATATTCCCTGATCTATGAAGTCCCAATAACCTCAAGTACATTATTTTATGTTGATTATTATCAAGTTAAGTAACTAAAAATTCCTGTTACTTGAAGAATTGAGCTATAAATCACAGCAAAATTTTCTCATTTTTCTTATGAGACTATTTGGTTGTTTATGATTTTTAAATTCAGTTCCTTTTTTCTAATTTTAAGTTAGACTCTTATCTGCACCTTCTTTTTCCTAAGGTCCAGCCAGAACATCAACAGGATGAGCTTTTCCATGATGGTGCATGTCTATTACCATGTATGCTTTGCCATGACCCAAACAACAGATTATAGATACCTTGTGACAGCTTTTTCCATCCTCAACTTGACTAGTGTTTTCACATTTTGTTATCTTAAAAACTACATCCGTTTCCACATGCTATATGCCAATTAATACAAACTTGTATACCCTTTGTTTCATTGCCATCTGCATTAGAAAGTTGATTAGTTTTCTTCACATAAAGAGGAACTTAAAGCATAAGGAAGAAAATTAAAACTCATAATCCCATCACCTGATTTTTAAAACTTGTTAATATCCCGGGTATATTAAGGTTTATAGTGAGGCAAAATATTTGAGAATATTAAAAAAGCTAAAAAGCATAATTTTAAAAAAATACCTTTAAATCCCATGGCTTCAGAGATTCCTAGTTCAACTGCACTATTGAATCCAGAAGGTTAGGCGATTTATTTTCTTCGCCAGTGAGTGGCTCCATCAGTCTCCCAATCTGCCCTCCATGTTCTCTGCACTAAGACAAACTCCCCTCCACTACTCTCTTGCCTCTGAAGCAGTATGGCTGAGTGAGTGGGTGACATAGGATAGGGCCCAGAGAAGACTCTTAACAACGGGAAGGATGAGGAGCTGTAACAACCAGGAGCTAAGATATCAGCCTGGGTGTACGATCCAACGAGGAGCCAGTTAAAATGCAGGTTAAGGCATAGGCTGATATGCTAGGGCTGCTATAACCAAGTGCCATAGACTCAAACAACAGGAATTTGTCTCACAATTCTGGAAGCTAGGAGTCTGAGATGTCAGCAGGGTGGATTCCTCTGAAGTTTCTCTCCTTGGCTTGCAGATGGCTGTCTTCTGTCTTCTCCTTGCATCTTCACATGGTCTTTCTTCTGTGGGGATGAGTTTCCTAATCTCCTCTTCTTACAAGGACAACAGTCAAATAGGATTAGGGCTCACCCTAATGACTTCATCTTAACTTAATCTGTTTAACCGCCCCATCTTAAAATACAGTCTCTTCCTAAGGAATTGGGCTTAGGCCTTCAATATACAAATTTAAAGAGAAGGAGGAAGGGACACACCTCAATTCATAACAGGCTGGTTTAAAGTTGCTGTTAGTCTGGTTAGATTTGGAGGCTTGGGACTAAATGAATTGAGAAGTCCAGACACAAGCGGGCAAAGGAAAAACTGCCAGGTCTGTGAAGCACAGGGGCCACCTTACATCCTGGGGAAATCCTGAGGAAAAGAGCATGGGACTGTGAGTCAAGCGATGACTATTCCAACTCTGCCAACATCTGGCTGTGAGACCTTGAGCAAGACCCTTGTTTATCTGGGCCTCAGTTTCCTCCTCTATAACATAGGCGCACAATGTCAGTTTAAAACGAATCACTAGATGATGTCTACATTCTCTAGAAACCCCGTAATCCACAAAAAGCACACAACACTCAGATTTTACTTCCTGTATCATCGCAATCTTGTCACACTCTTCCCTAGAAACTTGCATTCTTCAGCTCCACCATGGGGGTCCCCTGAACTGATGCCCCTGACCTGGCCCCACTTCCCTACCATTCCCTGACTGTTCTCCCCTTCTATCAATGTCTAGAAAAATCTTTCCCTTCCCTGCCATATCCCCCATTCTCAAGACTCTGCTCAAATTCAGCCTCCTTCATAAAACCTTTCCTAAGCAGAGGTGTCTCCCTTGTATTGTTTGTTTTTATCTTTTACTGGAGACCTGTCTTTCTCCCTAGTCTCACGATTATTTTGTTTCTTATAACTATCTACATAGATTCTTGAGTAAAATAGAGTATCTCAAGTATGCTACCTGTTGCGTAAGAAAAAAAGGGAATGAGAAAATATATCTATATATAAAAATGTATATCTATATATTATATAAGTATATAGATATATATAGTTATGTTTATATGTGTTTATATATCTATATAGTTATATAATCTGTGCACATTTTGCAAAAGCAAACATAGGAAAGTTAAACCAGAAACAAATGAGACTGAGCACCTATGGGCATGGGGTGAGCAGGAATGAGGTAGAATGATGGGAGGGTGGAAAGGAGCAGAAGGAAGATGAGAGGGACGTGTCTTTGAGTATTTCCTTCTGTATTGTTCTGGCTTCTAAAACATATGAATGTTCCACATATAAGCAGACAAACACATAAATAAAATCAGTGAAGTGGGTAAGAAATAAACCTAAAATGGAAGACAAACTAAATGAACCCAACTATATTTCAAATGAATGACATCATCAAGAGGGAGTGGAAGGGAGAAATATTCCTAGCACTCCAACCTGAACTTCAACTAAAGAAAATACACTTTAATCTGAACCTGGGTCTGTGAAGATTTAATGAAGAAAAGGCAGGGAGGGTGCATTCAAAAAAGTTAACTAACTGCTGATTAAGTTTATTTCTCAGCTGATAGGACAGAGATTAGTAGACTCCTACCTGATATCCAGCCCCCGCTTTTCCCCTGTCTTAACAGAACCCTGATTTTATTGGGGCAGCAATGTGCTCAGCTAAAAGACTTTTTCCAGCCTCCCTTGCAGCTGAGAGTGGTCATGTGACATGGTTTTGGCATGTGAGATGGACTGGGAAGTGACTAGGTAGGGTTTCTGAGCAAGCTTTTGAAAGAGGGCTGATTCCGCTGGTCCCTACACTTTGCCCGCCTCATTCTTCTAACAAAAACATGGACGTGAGGCAAAAGGAGGATCAGCAACCTTATGACTACAGATGAGAAGCACACACTAAGGATGATTGGGGGAAAGAGAAAAGGTGTCTGGGTCCCAGAAGACATTATGGGATGGAAATGTCCATTTCCATGGAAATGTCTACTGCCTATCTCCTCCTTTTATTACATGAGAAAATTAAAGAATGAGTTTTAGGAACTCTCCATAACTTATTATGCCAATACTTTTCAGGTGTCTGAACTCACAGCTGAATGCAGATTGTAACACAGCTGTGGCTAGTGATGGAGCTAGATTTACAATCCACATCTTTTGGCCAGGCAATGGTGGCTCATGCCTGCAATCTCAGCACTTTGGGAGGCTGAGGCAGGAGGACTGCTGAAGCCAGGAGTTTGAGACCAGCCTTGGAAGCCTGGTGGGTCCTTGTCTCTACAATAAGTAAATTTTTTTAAAAAAAAATAGCTGGGCATGATGGCATGTGTCTATGGTCCCAACTATTCAGGAGGCTGAGGTGGGAGGATTGCTCAAGCTTGGGAGGTCGAGGCTACAGTATGTCATGATTGAGTTACTGCCCTCCTGCCTGGGCAACAGAGCAAGACTCTCTCAAAAAAAAAAAAAAAGTCTGTTATTTTCTACTAGGGTCTGATCAAATTAAGGTTCAGAAGTTTCCCTGGTTACTGATAATTCCACTAATTCACATGAAACTATGAATTACATTTAAAATGTTGCATATGACAATTCTTCCTTCTTTTCTTTTTTTTTTTTTTTTAGAAACTGATGTTTATTTTCTATCAACCATTTTTCCATGTTGCTTAAGAGCCCGTGCAAGAACAGCTTAAGACCATTCAGTGGTTGCTCCTACCCATTCAGTGGCCTGAGCAGTGGGAGCTGCAGACCAGTCTTCCGTGGCAGGCTGAGCACTCCAGTCTTCAGTAGGGAACTGCTGAATAGGCACAGAGGGCACCTGCACACCTTCAGACCAGTCTGCAACCTCAGGCTGAGTAGCAGTGAACTCAGGAGCTGGAGCAGTCCATTCACCCTGAAATTCCTCCTTGGTCACTGCCTTTTCAGCAGCAGCCTGCTCTTCTTTTTCAATCTCTTCAGGATCTCTGTAGAAGTCGAGATCAGGCATGACCTCCCACGGGTGTTCACGGGAAATGGTGCCACGCATGCGCAGAACTTCCCGAGCCAGCATCCACCACATCAAACCCACTGAGTGAGCTCCCTTGTTGTTGCATGGGATGGCAATGTCCACATAGCGCAGAGGAGAATCTGTGTTACACAGAGCAATGGTAGGTAGGTTAACATAAGATGCCTCCGTGAGAGGCTGGTGGTCAGCCCTGGGGTCAGTAACCACGAGAAGCCGTGGCTCCCGGAAGGCTGCCTGGATCTGGTTAGTGAAGGTTCCAGGAGTGAAGCGGCCAGCAATTGGAGTGGCTCCAGTGGCAGCAGCAAACTTCAGCACGGCCCTCTGGCCAGTATTCCTGGAGGATATAACACTGACAACAGCAGGGTTTTCAATGGCAACAATGGCACGAGCCGCCAGCAGAAGCTTCTCCCAGGTCCTCTTCAGATTTATGATGTAGATGCCATCACTTTTCCTTTTATAGATGTACTGTTCCATCTGGAAGTCAAGATTGGTGCCACCTAAGTGGGTTCCTGCTGCAAGGAACTTAAGGACATCCTCCTCCTTCATTTGCAGGACATCAAGGGCTCCGGACATTGTGAAAGTTTCCCTTTAAGTTACGACGGGAATCCAGAACAACGCCGTATGGACCCCTCTGTAGGTAGCGCGGAAAAAGCCCTTCTTTTCTATTTAATGGCTATGAACAAAGAATTTCTTAAAGCTAAGGATAAGCTCTTTTCCTATTATCTGCAGACTTAGACTGAATATCTTCAAAAAAGCCTTGAAGTTCAACCATCGAAAATATAACTTAAATATATCATGGTTTGGATGTTCCAATAACATCACCATAAAAAAAGATATTTCCTTATTCCCAAGTTCATACGCAACCTTCCTCCACTATACTGTATTGCAGTATTTAGAGTCCTGCATCCTTTGTTTACTCTTTATCCATATGTCTTAGGATAAATAAAGAAACAGAACATAGTATCTTTGTTTATTTATCTTTCTCACTAGCTTGCTAGCTTCTTGAGGTCAGGGCCTATCTAGTTTGTACACTAGCTAGCACAATCTCCATCTAAAGGGAGTTGTATTCATTAATATACGATGGAAGGAAGTATGTATAACCTGTACAGAATAGGTTATGCTGGACCCCAGAAAAGCAAAAGACACAATTAAAAGGGCTAATGTTGTGTCCTTTAAGAAAAAAAAATTAATAAAGAGAGGTTTTATTCTACAAACAGGAAAGTATGTATCTGGGTGTTTGGTGTTTTTTTTTTTTTTTTTTTTTTTCCAAATTAAATTTACTCAGAATCAAATTCTGTTCACTGATTTAGGACAAAATCTCTAAAGATATCATTAGAATCTGAAAAGTGAGATTAACTTACACTGAGTTCATTTGGCTAGAAATCCCAAAACACATCAAGGAACACTCCAGGCCCTTGAGCACAGTGCTATTACACTGCTATTACAGTTCCAGGCATGGAATCCTGACTTAGCGAAAGTGTATAAACTGGGGATAGTGGGGAACCAGACAACAACTCCCAAGGCCAAGTGTAAAACTGCTGTGGCATAACCTCTGCACACCTGTAGGTGATTGGTGGTTCAGAAACATTGTCAGGACAGAGCTCTGCTGGCCGTAGAACCTCCAGGAAATAAACACATGTCAAGTGTGAATCAGCACCATTCCCCAAACCAGGAAGACCCTGTTCTCATGCACTATGTAAGTCTTCTAAACACCAGTACTCATTCAGCACATATGTCTGCTAGCTTACAGTGGGCCAGGCCAGGTCCCAGGAGACAGAGAAGTCAAACAAAATGGGTGACCATTCTGGCTCTGCCACTTCCTAACTGCATGACCCTGCAGGTTCCGTAACCCCTCTGGGCCTCAGCATCCTCACCTGTAACATGAGGGTAATAATGCTACCACCTCAGAAGCTCATTATGAGGATACATGAGTTACTGTTTGTAATATGCATAGGAGAATGCCTGGCCCACAAAGCCATGTTAAGTGTTAGTGATTATCGTTTGTTGAATAAATGAAGAATGAAACCATAATATGAGGCATGTTCATGATATATTTAGATTTTTTAAAAATTACATTTCAAAACAGATACATACAGTAAGATGTTAATATATAATGCACACAAATAGAAAATAGAAGAGTGGTAAATAAAAATATTAATGAGTCTTTCTCTTAGACATGGAATTGCAGATCATCTGCTTCACCTCACATGCTTCACCTTCTGATACATGGTTACCAGATGCCCAGCTAAAGAAAATTAAATCATTAACTTTTCCCTTTTTTTTTTTTTTTTTTTTGAGATGGAGTCTCACTCTCTTGTCCAGGCTGGAGTGCAATGGCACCATCTTGGCTCACTGCAACCTCCACCTCCCAGGCTCAAGTGATTCTCCTGCCTCAGCCTCCCAAGCAGCTGGGACTACAGGCGCCTGCCACCATACCCAACTAATTTTTGTATTTTTAGTAGAGACAAGGTTTCACTATGTTGGCCAGGCTAATCTCGAACTCCTGATCTCAGGTGATCTGCCCTCCTTGGCCTCCCAAAGTGCTGAGATTACAAGCATGAGCCACCGCGCCCGGCCATCTATAATGTTAAGAATAGATTCTTAGAAATAGCTTTCTTCAAACTAATCAGAGTCAGTGGTAAGCATGAAAATTAGTATAAAAAGTAAACGGACTTGTCTTACAAAGCTGATTCAGCAACACTAGTCTCACTAAATCCTAAATCCCTCTATAGTAACTGGAATCTAGAGAGAGAAATAACACACTGTTTTTAAGGGGGGAAAGGGGAGTAAAAAGCCTCCCATATGGTGTCTGTTAGGATATTTAAGTGATTTTTCCCTTCTGTAACATTAAGAAGTTCCTCCCTCCCTTTTACCTGGTTTGATATTTAAAACCAAGAGTAACAGTCTATGGTTTTAGCAATTTTACCAAAACTGCATTGTCCAATCGCACAGAAAAATGAGAAGAACTTTGTAAAACCCAAGCAAGCAGAAGAGGAATCTATACAGAGAGCAAAGAACATTTTCTTTTCTCCTTTGGTGTTGAATTCACTTAGAATTTGGTCATGGAAATGCTGCTTAGGTTTCCTGGTGCCAATGTAACTATATGCCTGAGTGCTGTTTTGAATTCACAAGTACATCTTTGACAGCAGGGCTGCAGCACTGTTGAAAAGAGACTTGGGCTTAAGTCTTGGAGCAATGAAGACTGATGCCAGGCAGCATAAACAAGACACTGAAACTTTCTGAGCCTCAGATCCCTCATCTATGAAATGGGCATATCAATATTGCTTTGAAGAATTGTTACAAAGTATGCAAATTTAGGAGATACAAAGGGGAAAATGTTAAAGGCACAAAAGGAAAGAAAAGGCAGGCCGGGCGCGGTGGCTCAAGCCTGTAATCCCAGCACTTTGGGAGGCCGAGACAGGCGGATCACGAGGTCAGGAGATCGAGACCATCCTGGCTAACACGGTGAAACCCCGTCTCTACTAAAAAATACAAAAAACTAGCCGGGTGAGGTGGCGGGCGCCTGTAGTCCCAGCTACTCGGGAGGCTGAGGCAGGAGAATGGCGTAAACCTGGGAGGCGGAGCTTGCAGTGAGCTGAGATCCGGCCACTGCACTCCAGCCTGGGCGACAGAGTGAGACTCTGTCTCAAAAAAAAAAAAAAAAAAAAGAAAAGGCAAAAGATTCCACTGTGTATATGGCAAGGATGCAACTATCAACGTGCTGGGTTTGTGGTCGGGGGACTCTGGCAGGCATCTGGGTACAGTATACTCATGCCTGCATATGCGGCTACAGTCAGTCAAATTACTGAAAATCTTCTGAATGCAGATTTTGTGGAGAAATTCAGTGAGTTAGGAATGAAAGAGACTGATGAGGAAGGCAAAGTAAACAGTGTTCTTAGGACCTCTGGCAGCACCTGGTCCACACCCTAGATCTGAACAACTGTGTCTGGGCTGCACAGAACCTGGCCTGAGAAACTGTAGGCTTGAAGAAGCAGGTCCTGTGTGATGGAGAGCTTTGCCTGTCCCAGTGCTTCTTGGTGGGTGGCAGGAGTACTTTATGTACTGTTTCCATGGAGAAGCACAAACCTTCCAGGAGATTTATTAACTTCATTTCCCCATCATACAACAGGGAGATATTTTTGTCCTCTATTGGGGTGGGCAGATCATAAAGTTGCAGAAATTAGGCCAGAAGGACCAAGAAAAGTGGAAGCCAAAGAGCAAGGTCTCTCTGGGAAGCCTTCCCTGACCTGCCAGGCAGGGGGAAAACTCCCTCTGCAGTGAGTACGGCGTCATACAGCTTACCTCTCAGGAACCTCCTGTGTTCTCGTTCTCTCTCTTCCCTCCTTTCTCTCCCTCTCTCACTCCATTCCCTGTTCTTTCTCTTGTTTAGCTTATCTTCCCCCCCTCTTTTCCTGTGTCTCCTTTCCACTTTTCCTCTCTTCTTTCCTTTTTATTTTTTTCTCTTTCCTTCCTTCTTTCTTTCCCTCCTCCTTTGTCTTATCTTTCATTCTCTTTCTCTTCTTTGTCTTTCACCTTTTTTCACTCTGTGTTTCTTGAACACCTACCATCCTGGAACCTGGTACCATGCTTTGCAGACCTTTATTATAGCAAATGGTGTCTTCTTCTTCCTTTACTCTTTTTTTTTTTTAACTCCTTTATCCAAAAAAAAAAAAGGTAAGCATCTATTATGGTGCCCGACATCCAACAGAAAAACTATTTTTTTAATTTCAATTCAGAAAACATCTATTCACCTGCTGTACTATACTGGAAACTAGGGATAACAGAATTGAATAATATATAGCCCTTGGCCCCAAGGAGCTCACAGGTCATGAAAGACCCATAAGTGAACAGAAAACAAATGACATTTTGTCCATAAGGCAGAAATAGCCAGGTGTTCAAAGATTTGCACACTCCTTTCAAGATGCAAAATCATTGCTGGGATGAGACCAGCAAGGATCTACATTTCTTGCCACAACCCCTCCAGTTGTCTAAATGTAGTTGGCAACAGAATGAGCTCTGACCAAAAAGGCCCTTTTGGAAACCTCCAAGCCTTCCCTCTCCTCTGTCTCCTGGCTGGAGATTGACAGTAAGTTAAACAAAGAAGACACAGGTTGAAGATGGCAGAACCTCTGTCAGGCTGGGTCCCTGAATGACTATATGGAGCAGAGTCGCTCAATCTACTTCGATTTGGGCTTTACATGAGCAAGAAATGTACTTTTATTTTATTAAGCTGAGTTACCAAGGATTATCAGTTATGACAGCTAGTATTATCTTAACTAATACAATGTGACAGTTCATTTGATAAATATCAATTAAGCACTTCTATATAGCAGATATTGTCTAGGGATAGATCAGTGAACAAAAGAGACAAATATCTCTGCCCTTCTGCTGCTGACCTCCTGTTGGGTACCTAGCTCCAGAGTAGGTGTTCAAAAAATATTTATGGAAGACATAGCTTAAAGACTCATTGAGCTTACATTTTAGGAAAAAGAATGAAGGAACCGGGAAACAAGGAAACTTTACATGGAAAACAGTAAATACTTTTGGAACATAGCCTCAATTTCACTGAGTGGAAAAGCCTCTTTTCCCTTTTTCCTGTTTATTGAATATGAACACTGCCCTCTGCACCCAATCTCAGATAGGGAGATGTCTCATGGCAAGGGTTGTCTTATTTGTCTGGGTATCCCCAGGACCTGGCACAATGTCAAGCATTTCATAGATGCTCAATAAATGTTGACTAAAACAGTCTTATGCTTTAAAATGTATGTATGTTATGCATATCCTTTTATTTTATCGAAGGTTACATTTTAAAAAAATAGTACAAAATGAAAAATGTGAAAGACATAAACCTGCTAGAGAGAAAATTTCTATCCAGGGGAAGGGTTGACCAGCATCACAGATGAATACGTGAAACGGCCAAAGGGCGGTACCAATAGTGAATAAGAGAAATGCAAAATCCTGAGAGCTGGAATGGCCATGAAAAATTTACAGAAAATACTGTTAATAATAACAGCTTGACTTTTTATGACTTTGTAGAGTTTACAAAGCATTCCCATACCTATTACTTCATTTGACACATTTAATAGCTCTCTGGGGTAGTTATTATTAACCTCAAAGAGATTAAGGGATTTACCCAAGCTCAATGGCTAATAATTAATAGAGAGTCAGAACTCGAACTCTGGTCTTTTTATTCTGCATCTGAAATAAGGCTCCAAGGTGAGGTGTGGGTGTGCAAGGCATATTTAAGGGGCTTTCCAGAAAACAGCTCCCCAACACCCCCCAAATCAGAGGGTTAAATGTGTTCACACACGAGTCTATATTTTCAGTGACCTGCTCCCCTCTGCTTATAAACAAGTTCAGGCTGTCTTCTAAGGAAACTGTAGACTAGTCAGTTTTTCCCCAGTGTCCTGCCAGTCATTTCTGGTGCTTTGCCAACATCATCATCTTACCCTGATTACATTACTGGGAAACAGAATCCAGCTCCTTGATCAGATGAGAAAGGAACTGTTAAGTCCAACAAGTCAGTTTATAATGAAGGAGAAGGTGGAGGAAGCATTCTTTAGTGCCTACCAAGTATCATGGAAATCTTTCAGAGTAAAGGAGGGACCCAGCACATACTTTGGAGAAGGCTTCAGATGGCATGGAGATCAAGTTATTGAACACTGATTCGAGAACACTGGAGGGGTCATTAGTCACATTTCAGAAATGCCACCAGAATCCGAGCAAAGTTCTGACAATCTGGGCACCAAAGACATCTTGTAACAATTCCACCTGCTATCAAAGGAGCCATCAAAACAACCCCAGAAAGGGTACATGTGTTATTTATTTGTATTTTTTTAACAATCTGATAGAAGTCTGATAGAAGAATAAATACGATACAATATGAAATCTAATATGTAATAATGGGAGTGGCTGTTTTGGTTAAGGAAGAAGCACATTGTGAATGAAAGACTCAAGCAGGGGGTAGCCACTCATCTAGGGCACTGTAGGTGGAAGCATTCATCTTAGAGGCGGTTGGCTATCAGGACCTTCAAGTCCACGTAGCGACCTGTGAGCCCGTTTACTGAGCAGAGGATATCCAGAACTTAGAGGGGTCATGTCATAGTTCTAATCTCACAGGTGCCAACTCCAAGACACCACTGGTTATTAACTTCTGAGCACAAAACACTCAGTATCAAATCAAATAAAAATGGCAAGACAAAATAGAAAGAAAATCATAGGGCATCTAGAATCAAGATGAAAAGAAAAAATTCTAAAATTTTTCAACAATTATCGAAGAACAGGTCTATTTAATAGCCGGTAAATGTTCAGGGTCAATGATTTCAACTCTGAGACTTGGTTCCTTCATGGGAAAAATGAGAGGGAGAAGAGATTGACAGAG
This sequence comes from Macaca mulatta, assembly GCF_049350105.2. NCBI lineage: Eukaryota > Metazoa > Chordata > Mammalia > Primates > Cercopithecidae > Macaca > Macaca mulatta. Next base: position 176,774,580 of record NC_133406.1, read on the forward strand.
CACCTCAAAATTCACTATCAGTCCAAACAGTCTGTGATTCGATGACTTCAAGAAAGACTAATGATATTCCAGGTACCTAATCGAGATGTGTGAATATCAATTCTTGGTCTTCATCTTTTCTATCTGGGAGACTAAACCTGCCAAAACCTCACCCTGACTTCACACTACCTCTACTTCAAATTCCACCTTGGCCAACAGAGCTCATCCTTTCTCGGATCTAACCATCTTCTTCATGAGACCAAGATACATGGCTTATTTTCTTAAGTGAGTGATAGCCTTTACCCAGAGTTTCAAGTCCAGCAATGTAGCCAAACTAAAGACAATACTATATCCCACTGTCTAACAGAGACAATGAAGAAAAATGCAGTTAACTATTATTTGTATTTCTAAATCTGAGTAATAGTCCTGTGTTCAAAGAAGAACAAGAATATATTACAAGAATGCAACATTCTATTAAATTGTCCAATGACCTTTATCAGCTATCATGCCATTAAATGCCATCTCTATCTTGAGAGATTATAAGACTATATCTAAAAAGCTTGATAAACTTTCCTAAGCCCTGATCAAATCACATACTTACATAAAACACAAGCATGCCATAAGACTTTGTCTGTGTCATGTGTCATCCAAATATGTTTTTTAAAGAGCATTCTAAGATCTAAAAGCTCCTGTAATCCACGTGCAGGAGTTTTTCTAGACTGAGAGAAAATATGCACTGTAGGATTTCCCACACCTCTGTCAAAGATTTGAAGGTCTTTAGTCTGCTTGGCAAAAAAAAAAAAAAAAAAAAAAAAAAAAAAAAAGTACGCTTAAGATACATCACTCTTGCCAAAGAAAGGGTTTTGACCTTTTGGCCAAGCAGATTCCAACCTAATGGCCAACTCAAATGAAAACCAGTGTTTATTCTAACAATTTGTAGAATATTCGTAACTACCATTTCCGTCTTTCTCATTTTGCCAACTCACTACCCAGTGCCCAGAAGGAGGGATTATGCATAGGGCAGTGGTTTTGGTGTATAAACAATAAAGAATCAAATCCTTTTTGCTCTTCCAGAATTCCTTATATTTCTCTTACCCACCTATCCCAAAAACCTCCCCTGTGCTACAGGAGCCCCATCCTGAACATGATTAGTATAAACATCAGCTTCACAAAAATCAAGTGCCTAAATGTAAGGTGTGTGTTGTGTGTGAAGATGATGGGAGGCTATATGTATGTAGGGATGCATTAATGAATGGGAGGGGTTTTTGCAGAGATCAGTGCAATGGCATTTGATATCACCATCAAACTGCTTTCTCTTATAAACTTTTAGAATATAGTAGTCTCCCCCTTTATCTGTAGTTTTGGTTTCTATGGTTTCAGTTACCCAAGGTACCATGGTCTGAAAATGTGAAATGGAAAATTCCAGAAATAAACAATTCATAAGTTTTAAATTATACAGCATTCTCAGTAGCATAATGAAATCTTGGGCCACCCTGCTCCATCCTGTCCAGAATGTGAGTCACCCCTTTGTCCAGCGTATTCCCACTGTCTATGCTACCTGCCCATGAGTCACTTAGTAGCTGCCTTGGTGATCAGATCAACTGCCATAATATCACGTACTTTTGTTCAAGTAACCTTTATTGTGCTTACTAATAGTCCAAAAGCACAAGAGTAGTGATGCTGGCATTTGAATTTATCAATAAACCATAAAGTGAAAAGGTAAAAGACTGAAGTGAAAAGGTGAAAAAGATCTTGACTTAATGAGGAAAGAAAAAAATCGTATGCTGAGGTTGCTAAGATCTACAGTAAAAACGAATCTTCTATGCACGAAATTGTAAAAAAGGAAAAAGAAATTCATGCTTAGTATATACAGGATTTGGTACTACCTGCAGTTTAGGCATCTACCAAGAGTCCTGAAACATATTCCCAGTACACAGATAAGGGGGGACCATTGTACATCTCTTGACCCACTTTGTATAGCACCATCCAGAGATTACCAATACTTTTGATACCATTAATTGATGAAAAGACGGCTGCTTCCTTTGTTTCTTAGAAACACGGAAGCCTGTAAATGTAGCAAAGGCAACCAGGAAAAAAAAAAAAAAAAAAACAAGAGTCCATATGTCCATGTCCAGTCAGTAAACAACAAAATTAAGAAACCCACAAAAACCTTTTAATCTGGACATCATGAAGGATACACTTGAAATGATATCATCAAAAATCAGCCTCTTTTCCATTCATCTGGCATATTAGCAAGCACAGCAAACAAGTAAATAACTGTCTTCATGGCCAGATCTGATGAATTCCTTTTTACCCCCCTTTCATCCCAGTCTCTATCTCTGCCCTTCCAGGAGCTAGGTTTTCTCATGGCTGCTGCTCCTCTCCCACACGGTCTAAGCAGAGCTGGAGAAACAGGGCCTTGAGCTGGGGACTCTGAGCAGCAAGCCTCTGACATCATTGGGTAGCAGGAAGTACCACAGAAGTCTGAGGTTTCACGCCTCACTGCCCTCTCAATACAAAAATCCTCCCAGTGACACTGTGCCCAGAAGATGTTTACTGCCTAAGCGCACAGTCAATCTCCCCTCAAAGAAACATGCTTCCCACTGTAGACTGTGTCCACCACTCTAGAGACAGGGAAACCATACCCTCTGCAGCTGACACCATATAAATGAACTCATCTTTAAAGCTGCCGTGCTGCTTTTTGCTTTCTTCTGCCAGCTGGTCCTTGGCAAAGTTACTTGATAAATCCAAACACATCAGTTTCACTGGCCGCTGAAGGGCCTGTGCTTTTGGGAAACCAGGCTTGCCATAAAGCTAGTCTTTGTGACGGCAGCTTCTGGTCTCTCCTGTCATCCCTATTGCCCTTTGCTGTTCTGTCTCTAGAAATCGGACTGCATAGCTAGAAGGGCCTCAAGTTCTACTCTCGCTATTCTGCAGATGAGAAAGTCTAAGTTTAGAGAAGTTTGGCAACTTGTCCAAGTTTACAGGACTCATTAGTGGTGGCAGAGCTTAGCCAAACCCAGGACTGCTATCCAATATGGACTTCTATAAGCATGGGTTTTACAGCAAGAAAAAAAATACTGGGTTTCAGTCCTAGAGTGGCTAATCACTGGTTGGTGACCTAGGGCAAGTAGCATTTATCTATCTGCCTTCTCAGGCTTCACATCTGTAAAATAGGCAATAAATATACAAAAACATCCACGCAGCTATAGCTCACTACGTGGATGTGAAACTGTGATACTTTCAAGTGTTTACAGGAATATGATTTGTGCTTTTTGTACAAATCATACTTTATAAACCACACTCAAGTCTCCTTAATGTGCTTAAAGACCCATGAAACCGGGTCAGACAGATTCTTACTCATCTTTTCAGATCCAATTCGCTATTATCTCCTTCAAAACCTCCCCTGCCTTCCCAGATGCAGTGAGTGCCCAGCTCCCCAACACACATCTATCTTTGCACCATAATATAACCGTTCCTTGTACCTTTTCCCCTATTCAATTGTGAGAGTCAAGGAAATGAACTGTGCCTTAATCATAGTCCATTCATCTTTGCATTTCCAGCACCTAGCACTATTCATGGTCCATTAGAAGTGAATTAATGAATGCTTACTGAATTAACGTAGAAGTGAATAAAATCACTAAGTGATAGAGACAAACTAAAGGTGAATATACTTTCCTTCTTTGACTTGCTGTATTAGAGTTCTCCAGTGAAACAGAACCAAGAAGATATATATATATATATATATATATATATATATATATATATATATATATATGTAGAAATGTATTATGAGGGTTGGGTCATATAATCATGGAGGCTGAGCAGTCCCACAATATGCCACCTCTAAAAGCCAAGTGAGAGAAACAGAAAAGTCAGTGGTATAACGCAGCCTGAGTCCAAAGGTCTGAGAACCAGGAGTAGGGAAGCACTGGTGTAAGTCCCAGAATCCAAAGGCCCAAGAACTAGGACCTTTGATGTCCATGGACAGAAGAAGATAAGTGTCCTGGGTCAAGGTGACATCAAATTCATCTTCCGTCCTTCTGCTCTACTGGGCCCTCAGCAGATTGGATGATGCCTACCTGAGGCATGAATATCTGAGGGCAGATATTCTGTACTCAGTCTACTGAATAAAATGCTAATTTCTTCCGGAAACCCTCACAGGCACACCCAGAAATAATGTTTTACCAGTTATCTGGGCTTCCTTTAGCCCAGTCAAGTTGACACCTAAAATTAACATCACACTTAACCAATCCTGAAATGACATTCCTAGGCAACCACTCACACCTGCAAGTCTTCCCATGAGGTGCATTTCCAGGCAACACACCTCCATCAGCTCTAAGTGCCTCAGACAAAGGCATCCTCACCACCACCCTGTAGTCACAAGCCATGAAAAAATATTTCTAAAATATTTTCACATCCCTCTTTGACAGTCTCTAGGGTATTTCCAATTTACCACAACAAAAAGAGAAAGACTTTTATTTTGCTGTTTCTTGTAACAGGGCCCTAATGATGCAAAGAGATGGAAACAATAATATAACCAATCAGGCAGAATTTCTTACCAAACTGGAACTTATGACTGCTGAAAACCTCAAGAACTGTGAGGGAATCAGCATTTCATGTATTTGATTAGCAAAAGTAGTTTGACATGCAACGTTCCCACACTTGACTCATGGTGAGCCCATGTGACATGTCCCATATATGTCCCCAAGGGTCATGATGAACACCAGGCAGAAAAATGTAGTTTTAAAATATTATTAGTCATGGCAATGAGAATAAGAAGAACTGACCATTTTTGAGCTCCTTGTCACACACTATATTTTGGGTGATAAATGATACAACATTTGACTTGGAACAGTCCTGGAAAAATGTTCTTGTTGCTGAGACTATGGAAGGTAGAGAAACAAACATAAATTATGGCCCAATTTCTTGTTCCAAAATGGATCAGGCTGTCTCTCACTTTTATGCCATTGTGATTGATTTCTTCTACCTGAAATTCCTCCATCACCACCCCAAACTTTCCTTTTCCTTCCTTGCTTCTTCTTTTAGCAAACTCCCCCTCATCCTTCTAGATCCATCATCACCCCTGAGAAATCTTTCAGTACTTCCTAACCAGAGTAAATTACTCTCTCCTGCATGACTCCTGACAAATCAAAGATTACCTTGAGTTGTAACCATCTTTCTGTTTGTTGAATCTCCCATTGGACTATGAGTTCCCTGAGGGCAGGAAATTAGTCTTTTTCATCTTTTTCCCTCTAATATCTAGTATGTAATTTTATACCTATTATTTCTAGCACAGGACAGGTATAAAATAAGTGTTAAATCAATGAATGAATAGAATGAATAACAAATTCCCTTAACCTAGGCAGGACAGATGAGCAAATTAATAAGAAAAAAGGAATTGGTCAACAGGACTAGAAAGGTGATATTTCTCTGTTTCTATAAAATAGTCTAAGATCTTCAAAGAAAAGGATCTTGAGAAGTATGTGTAACTTTGATTATTTGCTTGGTATGGACATTAAAAAGCAGATAGATGTTTACATTTTTAATAGGCCAGCTAGAGACCATATAATCTTCCTGAATTCTTTCCCTAAAATGAAATTCCCTTAAGTAGGTCATGACAGGAAGACATATCTCAGTGGTCAGTTCCTCCTGCAGTGGAGGCAACTCAAAAAATGCCCTTTTCTGGATGTGGTAAGCCAGGGTGGCTTGGGATGGTCTGGGAAAACACCATCTATACACCAACCACCTAGAATATTAAACACAATTAGACTTTCACATGGTTTATTAGTATCCCCGTTGGATCTCAAAATATTTTTAAATAAGATTGAATTCCACATTTACCCTAGAAGGGAAAAACAAAATCTTCCCTTCAGGGTAGTTTCATTCACCCACAATTGCAATACTACTGGTATATTCCACTACCTGAATGTGTATTTAAAAGCCAATGATAAATTACCAAGTGATATAGGAAGATATAAGCAGAAGTCCCTTAAATACTGAACTTCCACCATGCATCTTAAATGAATTGAATCTGCAAATTTTTGGTTTATGCTCAGCTCTTCAGGGACATACTAACTATATCAGGATAGGTATCTGCGAGCAAAGAGCCATCTGGGGGCACCCTCAGAAACATGCTAGAATACCCAAGGCCAGGGCTGCATGCACTTCATTCTTCCAGGACTCTCTGCACTGGGCATTCATTCTGGAAAGCACACAGGCAGTACAGTTCACCAGATCAGTGTTCAAATTCCAGCCTGCTCACTTCCTGGGTAGATGACTTTGGGAACTTATGGAACCTCTCTGAGCACGCATTTCTCAGCAGTAAAATGGGGCTAATAAAGACTTTGGTAACCAGCCTTCAAGATAGCCCCAGTGTTTCCACCTCCTGGCTTTCACATCCTTGTGTATTTCCCTCCCGTATTTATCATGGTCAAACTCTATGACGAATAGTATATGATAGAAGTGATGGCATGTCACTTTTGTAAATTAGGTTATAAAAGACTGTGACTTCCATCTTGGGCTCTCTCTCTCCCCCTCTGTCATATCACTCACTGGGAATGCCATGTCTTAAACAGACTCATGGATTCCTTGCTGATATGTCAAGGAATTTTCCTGCCAACAGTCACTGAGTGAGCCTGGAAGCAGAACTTCCAGCCCGGCTCAGGCCTTCAGAGACTGCAGATGCAGCTGACAGCCTCACGGCAATCTCATGAACCACTCAGCCGAGCTGCACATGGATTCTTGATCCTGAGAAACTATATGAGATAATGAACTTTTATTGGTTTAACCTGCTAAATTTTGGGGTTGTTGGTTATACAGCAATAGATAACTAACACAATGCCTCTTGTGCATCACATGTTGAAATAATATATGTCAAATGCTAAGTATATGCTTGGCACATATTAGGAACTCAAATGACAGCTATAAAAATTTATATCACTAATAATTATATATCAATTAATATTTAGTTTTATTGTTATTTATATTTATAAATAATATTTATAGATCCATCATAATGCTTTTCTGTGGGAAAGAAACTAGTAGAAGGAGCATCAGTCTGTTTTTGTTTTCTTGGAGACATGATCTTGCCCTGTCACCCACGCTAGAGTGCAGTGGTGCAATTATAGTTCACTGTAGTCTTGATCTCCTGGGCTCAAGTGATCCTCCTGTCTCAGCCTCCCAAGTAGCTGGGACCACAGGCACATGCCACCCTGCCCAGCTAATTTTTAAAGTATTTTTTTAGAGATGGGATCTCCCTATGTTGCGCAGGCTGGTCTCAAACTCCTGATCTCAAGCAGTCCTCCCACCGCATCTTCCCGAAGTGCTAGGATTATAGGTGTGAACCACCATGCCCAGGTGGCATCAGTCTTAATGACAGACTTTTTCATGTTTCCTGTTGGTAGCACAAGGTTTAAACTTAGTACCCACAGTTCTAATTTGCAGATACCCACTGATGTCAAGCATTCCGAAAACTAGATTTTTTTCTATGTAAATATTTAAAAGGTAATGAAATAGAAAAAAAGGAAGACTGTGCTCTCTAACCAATAGATACTGCTTTTAAAATAATAATGACCTCTGCTTAGCTGCTACCTCAGTTCACAAGAGTCCATCTCTCATAGACCTGCTCTAGGTTAAAGCCCTGGACACAAAGCCTCCTGATTTGAATTGTGACTGACTGCTCTGTGGCCCTAAGCAAGTTACTTCCCCTCCGAAAGCTTTGGTTTCACCATGTGTTAAAATAGGAAAAATGGTACACATCTCAAGGTGTCATTCTGAAGATTAAATAAGATAATGAAGTAAAATGTTCAGAAGAGTGAAGTGATCAATAAAGTTATACAGCTATTATTATCATTTTCTGCTACGTGGTAGGAGTTATTATTATAATTGTTTTAGAGATCAGGTCACTTAGGCCCATTATCATCAAAGATTTGCTCAAGGTACAGGAGAAAGCAGCTCCTAGCTCCAGCCTTCTGATTTTTTAAAAACAGTCCCAAATGAACGGTAACCCTTTTTGGATTTACACAGGTTGCAGTGAATACATGCTTTTTAAAATTACCCTGTGTATAAACTATAGTGATAGAAGCCAGAACATGATTGCCTCTGGGTAGAGGTGTGGGAGTAGGGATGGGAGGCGGGGGAGTACAATTGACTAGAAAGGGGCACAAGGGAACTTTCTGAAGTGACACAAATGTCCTATAACTTGCTTTAGGTAGTGGTTTCATGAGAGGACATGACTGTTAAGACGGATGGAATCAAACACATAATTCATCTATGTGAATTATACCTCAACAAAAAGAATAAAGTAAACAAAAACCCAAAAAATTGCCTCATGTATTCAAAATAAGCATTGGCCCCTGTCATAATTTCAAGCCCACCCTCTTCTTTCTTCAGACATTGTTATGGGAAGAAAGGACAGCAACTCAGGCTGAACAGGCATGGTCTATACATCCCCGAATCCCCCATCCCAAAACTCAAAATAAAACAGGAAATTGTAGGGCAAAGGAAGGTCCTCAGACAACTGCCCCTCTCTCCCTCAAAGGTGGTCTGTGCCCACTTCCCACAGACACGTTCCAATCCACCTACACAGGCCACGGTCTGACCTGCCCAGGTGGAGATACGAGGTCTCCTGGGCTGTCAATCCTGAACCTTGAACAAACAGGAAATTCATTTGGGAGGAGGACAGAGTGTGGAAGAGTGAGGATCCTTCCAGCCCACTTTATACAGAACAGAAAAACATCGTATATCTAGTTAACTGCAGTAATTCAAAAGTTGCTCAAACTTCAACTCCCATTCCCATCCCACTTGCTGGGCAGAAAAGTCCACAGCCCAACTCAGGGTGAGCTGAGGGTTCTGATTTAGGCTGGATTTGTGCCAGTGTGGAGGTGGGTGGTTGAATATGGAGGGTTTTCTCTCCTAATAGTTTAAATAAAAGCCTCTATGGAAGAAGAGAGAAATATGAGCTCTAGTAGAAAAACTTTTCTTCTCTAAATCTAAGGGAAGATGATGTAGCAGCCAACCTTCAACATTCTGAAGGAGAAGACGCAGAGACCTTTGCAACCTCAGTTAGTAAGTGCCAGGAACTGAGTGTGGAGATTGGGTGATCAGCTAGGTTGACTCACCAGCCATGTGACTCCTTCTGGCCAAATCCTCGTCTCAGCAGAATTATAAATTACCGGGTGCCACAGGCCTTCCCAGATCCCTGGCAAGTAGCAAAAACCATGTGTGTAAAATCCATAATACCAGGGCCCAAGAACAAGAATGTTTGTGCTAAGAAGGGACCTTAGGAACCATGCACTTCAACTACCTCATTTTCCAAAAAAGAATGCAGCCCATATGAAATGGTCTAATACAGGGGTCCCCAACTCCCAGGGCCACAGACTAGTACTAGTCCATGGCCTGTTAGGAACTGGGTTGCACAGCAGGAGGTCAGCAGTGGGAGAGTAAGGGAAGCTTCATCCATATTTACAGCCACTCTTCATTGCTTGCATCACCGCCCAAGCTCCACTTCCCGTCAGATCAGCCAGCGATGGCATTAGATTCTCATAGGAGTGTGTGAACTCTATTGTGAACTGCACATGCGAGGGATCTAGGTTGCATGCTCCTTATGAGAATCTAATGTCTGATGATCTGACACTGTCTCCCATCACTCCAGATGGGATCACCTAGTTGTGGGAAAACAAGCTCAGGGCTCCCACTGATTCTACATTATGGTGAGTTGTATAATTATTTCATTATATATTACAATGTAATAATAATGGAAAGTGCAAAATAAATGTAATGTGCTTGGATCATTCCAAAACCATCCCTCTACCACTGTCTGTGGAAGAACTGCCTTCCATGAAACTGGTCCCTGGTGCCAAAAAGGTTGGGGATCACTGATCTAACAACACATATGAGGGTTCACGTTCGAAGGAATCAGTCTGCTCGGTTGCACTGATCCTATACCCAAGGGCATCTCTGGGCACCAACTCTTGGGAGAAGAATGCTTTCAGGAAGCAAATAATTAGGTAAGAGACGCTAAAGAGGCGAGGAGAGAAAACTGGAACCAGATGACAACATCCTAAGATACTGGTCTCTCTCCTCTTTCCCAAAAGAGAAACCTCGTTGTTGCACCTCTTCAGGGCACAGGCATCTGTGGGCACATGTCCCCACTTCTGGAAGGAAGCTCCTTCAGAACAAAAGCCAAAACCAGAAACCATCACTGGTCCCCCAAAGCCCCAGACACTGCCATATCCCCCTGTTCGTTCAACAGAACAATACTTACCCCTCTGTAGCCCCAAGTTAGACAAACCCATGAGGGAAAAAAGAAATACTAGCCTTCAGGCTTTCTTCTTCCCCAAATCCCTTCTCACCCACTGCTTCCAGACTGTACCTGTCCATTCCCACCCACATGCCTGGTTTCCCTAGGAGGAGCCGCAAGCAAAACCGGCATCTTTCACTGGCAACTATGCTAACATTTCTAAATCTTTGGTCGCCATTGAAACATAGGCATCTGTCTCATTACTCAGTATACTATTCAAATACAGCTTTTGAAAATAATAATAATAATAGTAGCTATTATGTTTTTTTCCATATGCCAATACACTTTTAAAGTATTTTCCATGTATTAACCCACTGAACTCCTACAACAAATCTAGGAGACAAGTATTATCAATTTTCCCACATTTTTAGAGTGGAAATCAGAGGCACAAAGAGATTAAGCAACTTGCTCAGCGTTACTCAGCAGGTGAGCAGCAGAGCTTGGATTCACATGAAGGCAGTCTGGTTCCAGAGCCATTTCCTGGGTCACTATGCTATTTTATGTCTCCAGGTTACCTTGGTGCCTTTTCTGACTCTCCTAAAAACAAAAACAAAAACAAAAACACGAGTCAGGCACTTTCCCTGGAGAAGGAAAAGAATAGCTTTCTCTTTATACCTCCATTTACCAGCACTTTCCACATTGAGTTAATTTGTATAATTTCCTGTCTCCTCCCCTGGTCTATGAGTTGTTTGCTTTATTCATCTCTGTCACAGTTCAATAAGTATTTGCTGAATTTCTGAATAAATAAATATATTCATTTAAAAAAGGGCAATGCTTTAACCTAGGAGAGAAAAAGGATCCCTGATTTGTGAATCAAAAGGCCGAGGCTGCAATCCCTGTCACCAACTAGCTGGGTGACCTTGAGCAACTTCCTTCACCTCTTTGGACCTCAGTTTCCTCATTGCCAAAATGAAGGGGTTGGGCTTGATGACCTTTGAGTTTCCTTTCAGCTGTGGTATCCTAAGATCATGGCACTGGGGCAGGCCAGTGAGAGAAGAGACTACAGGCAAACTGGTCTCCATGTGTCCCTCACATCACACCCACAGGTGGAGGCGCCATCAGTCTGACTTTACCAAGAGTCACCAGGAACAGCAGGCGGGAACGTTAACTGGGAAGGTGGGGTGGCAGACTGCAACCAAGCCCAGTGGCACCATCCTCCACATGGGAACCACCCGAGAGGGGACATCAAAAGGGTACAAAGAGTCCAACAGCTTTCTGGGGGCTGCTGGCCATTGGTGTGAAAAGAATGAGACCAGCCACTCTGTCTGCACCAAAGCCACTGAAATGCCTATAAATCAGGAAGGGATTACTGCACTTGAGTAAAACCTGTGATGTTCCTTTCACTGCTTTCCCCCCTACTATCATTACCTAGTCAAGCATGCTTGGCAATGTAAACAGGTGATTAACAGGCAGGTTTTGGAAGAAACCAGGAGTAGGAGCTGGATCTCTGCTCAGCACATGCACTGTGTTCTTCCTCACCTCCTCTCCTCTGAGCAGGAACCCATTCAGTCACACGGCTGCCCATCCCTCTGGAGGAAGATTTCTCCTAGCCCATCCCTCTGGAGGAAGATTTCTCCTAGGGGCGGGGGAAGGAGTATCATGATGGTGGGAACCTCCTTTATTCAGCAATAACAAGATGAAGCTGGCATGAGAAATCAGACTCAGAACTCAAGCTGGCAAAACATCTGACGGGGTGCTGGCGGCCAGAGACAACAACATGGGTTATGGAGAGTCACAAATGGCAGAGGATGCCAATCAGCCAAAGGATTCCCTGTGTTTTCTGGCCTTTTCTCTGAGGCCAGCTCATTTCACCCAGTCATAACACAGGTTTTAACAAAAGCTCAGAGCTGGGAAATGAGGCTTTTGTGTCTTGTCCTCCAGGTTATAGGTATTTTTATTGGAAGGTGCCTTCTTTCCTGGGCAAATATTTTATGGAGTGTTTTTGAGTGAATGGCCCAGAAAACAAAGGAAAGAGATGTTAAAAAAAAAAAAAAAAAAAAAAAAAAAAACTAAAAAGACAGAGAGAGAGAGGACTTTTAAGAATACAACAAGTAAAGTCCAGATGAGGGACAGAAAGGCTCCACTGTCATCATAGCAAGTCAAGAAACCTGCCCCAACAAGAGACACAACTTAAAGGTTGGGCTCAAATTTATAGGTGTTCTTTTTCTGGCTTCAAAGACAGTACAGTGTAGGGATATTTTTTTTCTCTAGAATGAAAAAAAGTCTCACTGTTGGAAGGGCTTTGAGTCCAAACAATATCTAATACATAAATCTCTTCTACAATCTTTCCAACAAGTGTTAACCCATTCTCTGCATCCTCACTTCTGGGACAGAAAACTTATTATTTGCCCTTTCCACTTCAAAGAAGCTCCCATCATTGGAGGCTTTATCGAGAACCTGAGCTGAAGTTTCTTTCTAGAAATGTCTACCCATTTTTCAGCACTCCAAACAACATAAGCCTAAGTGCTAGGCTACTGATTTTCTTCAAAATATTTGAAGATTGTCCTTAATTTTCTCTTTCTGGGTTTAGTAATCCTAAAATCATCAACCAAAATATCTCCTCAGCCTAGATGTTTTCCTCTGGACTCATGCCACCTAATTTTTATCTTAACATCTTTACCAAAATGAACACTCCTTTTGTAGTTGGCCCATGACAGAAGGGGACAGGATGATTAGAACTCTTTTAGAACTCTTCATGCTTATCATTACTATTTTCTCAATGTGGACATGTCACATTGTGGACTGATGACATTTGTAAACAAAATCTGACTCTTGTCACACATACTATTGCCAGGCTAAATATTCCTCCATTCTGCTCTTGTACAATTGGTTGTTTCAACCAGAGTACAGAATTTATATTTTCCCTAGTAAATATCCTCTGGTTTGGAATTATTCAATCTGTTTGAGACATCTGGTTTCAGATTAAGTCATCCAGAGGTTCACAAACCTTCCAAACATTGTGTCTTCTATTAATTTGATCAACATGCATATCATCTGTGTCTAACCAAGCCACCAGTATAGAGGTTGAACAGAACAGGTCAGAGGCCAGAGCTCTAAAGGGTGCCTGCCATCAGTGCCTTCTTTTCAGATTAATATTTTTCAAGGATCAGTACTTTTTAGTGTTGTCTCACAGTCCTCTAAGGCTCCTGGGCCTAACATTCAAATCCTTCAGTGAGATCTGGTCTTGGCATAGTTTCCTGGTACAAATAACAATTTGCCTTTCCCAACACATCCTACTATTCCTTGCTTCCATGTCCAACTTTGCTTCTTTGCCTAAAATGCACTTCTCTTGTTTATTCACTGGGAGAATCTCCTACTAATTTTCAGGTCTCAGCTCGAAGTTTCAACTGCCTGTGGTGCTACATCTGCTTCATGTGCCGAGTTAGGTGTTCCCAGAGTATCCTGTATGATCCTCTCCTATAGTACCTACCATATGTAGCTGCAAGTGCCTGCCGGTCTCTCAGAAGACTAGGTACAGAAAATGGGTGGTACATCTGCCATTATTATCCCCTTTCTATCCTCAAGGAAGATTGTTCTAATCAATCACTGTGTCCAGACAAAGTCTCAGAATTCTCCCCAACACAATCCTCCAGGCAGCCACTACCAATTAATAGATTGGATCTGACACTTAAGTTGAAACTCTATACGATTTTATATTTGCTTAGGGGCAATGCCATGCCTCATTCACCTTTGTATCCCTAGGCCTAGCAAAGTGTCTGTCATAAAATTAACTCAATAAATATCTGGTGAATGAGAGACCTTGTTTACCAGAGAGCTAGCATTTAAAAAATAAATTTTCCCATGCTCATTTAAGATCTCTATATATAAAATAATTCTAGTGGGGCAAGAGGTAGTCTTTTGCACTAATTATGATTAATATTCAAGAATAATAATTGACTACTGCTTAAGAACATTCTCCACCTGATTCTGAGCAGAGCTTCCAGAAAAGCCTGGCCTGATTGGTCTTGGTGTCCATAGCCTTCATGTGATACTTATGCATGCAGGGCCTTAGTGGCCTGGAAGCAATTTGACCGCCTTCCCAGCTTTCTGTATCCTAAATCTCTATTAGCTGATAGCAATTTTAGGAGATCTGAATGCCAGGGTTGAAAATGGGTCTGCCAAAGTTTTATCTGTAAAAAAAATGTATATCATGAAGATTGTTTTCCCATGGAACACTCTTCAGAGACAATGCCTGAACCAAAAAGAAAAATTCCCTAAAGAAACTCATTTATTATCACACTCTAATGTTGATAAAGATAGCCCCTGGGATGAGTCCAGAGGCAGCTGTGCTTATGTAAAGGTCAAATAAGGGCCAGCAGCATCACTGACCATTATTAATTATTTAGTAATTAGCCATTCTTTACCTATCTCTGCCTATGGACAGGATATTTTAGGTCTTAGATTTAATCTAGTCTCCAACATTACTCTTACAAAGTCACAGTGTACACAGAACAGAACTTATAAATTAGGAGGATAAGAAAATCTAGGAAAGTCTCCTTCATTTTCATAAGTAACTTTCAGAGGTCTAAAGAATTCTAGTGCTATATTCAAACCACATTTAGGGGCTTTGTGAGGACGCTTCATAAATTGGAAGTGGTTAGTAGTACTTCATTGATAAATATTTACTGGATGGATGGATGGATGGATGGATGGATGGATGGATGGATATGCAATTAATGTATGAAGCAACTAGAAAATCAGACATTCTATCTCTTGATTCAACTGCTTAGAAACCAAAAAGAACCTGGCATAATCAACAAACAGAGCCAACACCTCAAACAGAGCTCAAATTAAATCACGAGTAAATTTACTAGATTCAGATTCTTTTACAGGCAAAGAGCCTTTTAAAGAAATAATTTAAAAGATTATAAAGAAGACTTTGGGCTCAGCCATCAGGGCTACCTATGATTATTGATTTGGATGTACTTGCATACAGCATGACTTCCACAGCAGGACTGGAGGAACACACAGTGTGGTTCTCTCTCCTTGTATGACGCCTCGGGTTTTTCTCCAGCTGGGAAACTATTACCCCATCAGCTTCTAAACATATTATCATTTGCCTCAAGCTGGAAAAGGCCCCATGAGAAGAATATTTTGGCTAATAGACATTTCTAGATTTTGTTCTGAGTAAAGGGCTCCAATCTTTCCACGCTTATTAATTCTTTGGCATTCTTTAATCAGCAATGCTAATAGCTAACATTTATTAAGCTCTTACTTTGAACCAGGCACTGTTCTCAGCATTATACATGCGTCATCACATTTAATTCTTAGAAGAGCTCTTGTAGTCATTACTATTGTTACCCACATTTCACAGATGAGGAAGGAGGCACTGTGGTGGTAGGCGATTTCTTATGTCATCCAGCTAAAACATGGTAGACCCTGAGTTCACACCCAGCAACCTGCCCTCCTAACCACCAAAACCCTCCATTAAATGACTCTGGTCCATACCATTTTCATAAAGGGAAGATCCTGACTCCCTTCATCCTTACTTTTTGGGGACCCCCCACTCCAACCACTACTATAATAAAACACAAAAAAAATTCTATTTCAGCTTAGATCATTCTATTTCTATTTCAAAGTAGAAATGCTTCTACAAAGATAATTGAGTTTCTCTACCTTGATCTCATGCTGGTACTTCTTGCTCTCTCCAACTCCTAAATTAGCATTACTTAGGTCTGTTCTGAGGGAAGTTCTAGGATTATGTTTTCTGAGGTCAAATAAGCTTGAAAAATGGTGGATTAAACAGCTAGACATCTCTTCCCTGTAAGACTCTCACTTGTCAGGGTCTTTATTTACTGATGTGCATTATACATCGTCAAGGGTGGGCCAGGATATCATATGCAGTGTCTTGCAAACCTATCTGACTACAGCGCTCTTTTGTCACAGAATACCTTGAAGGCCCCCCCGGAATACACACAAGAAAATGCTGCCAGAAAGGAAGGGGTCCCCACGTCTGTGGCACTGGCCTCATCTCAGACCACAGGCTGTCTTCCTAGTTTGCCTCAAGTTCTCTCTAAATTATATACCGGCTTTCATTTCCACCCCACCTCAACTCACTCCTCTCGCAAACCCTGTTCCTTTGACAAACTACAATAGAAGACATCATCCATAATGGGAGCAGGAGGGCATTTTTTATTCATTATGGATTCATTTTATAATTTTCAGGTCCAATTTACTGCCAGGAAAAAGTCATCACTCCAGATGAGCTTCCTCTCAGCAGATAGTAGGAACCAAGTCATCTGCTTGGGTTTCCTTTTTCTGCCTTCCTTATGAGACTGCTGTTTAAATAAATAAAGCTTTCCTCAAAGATTGTGTTCCTGCTCAGCTGTAAGATCTGACTCATTCCAAGTTTCTGGGGCTTCTATCTCTCCCTCCTCTAACAGTTTATTTTCCTTTAAATTGTCCTTTCAATAGGAGCCTTAATATTGGGGTTTCCAAACCCTTTAGAGGAAATTAATTAATTGGTTAATTAATTAATGAAATTATTCAACAAATGGAAGCTCAGGACCTGGAATGCAACAGGCTTCATATAACATGGGGACTGAACAGGCTGTGGTCTGCACTCTCGTGAAGTTTGCAGCCTTGTGAGGGAGACTGGCAAGAAATAAGTACATAACTATGCAGCAGTAACAAATTGTGAAAAGGCCTCACAGTACTTACAAAAAGAGAATGAATGCCCTGGATGAGAGTAACCAGGGCAGCAGGTGGAGTAGAGAGGACTCCACCTTTAGGTTTTCTGGAAAAAGGAAGGATGAAAGATGAATAGGTTGGTGCTGAGGAGCAAAGTCAGCAGAGGCCAGACCCACAGAGTCCTGTAAGCCAAGCCACGCGAGGATTTCAGTCCTTAGCTTGTAAGCAAATGGCAGCCGTGAAGGAGTTTAAACCAAGAAGGCTCATGATCAAATTTCTGCTTTAAAAAAAAAAAAAATCCCTCCAGCTATAATGTGGTGAATAGATTAGAAGGGGACAGAGAAAATGTACAGAGACCATCAGGAGACTGCTGCAAGTTGCAGGTCTTGAAACTGTTAAGCAAATAACAATTAGGTTTATTTCTGATCAGTTCCTCATCGCCAAGGAATGGTAATGGTGTTGTCTAAGCAACATGGAAATAAAGGGATGTAAAAAGGCTTGCAAATGCTCAGGGATATTCGGAAATAAAGCATTCACAAGCATTCCGCATGAGTCCTGTAAGGCCCTTCACCTCCCTGGTTCTCCACTGGCAGACCCTGTTGTACACTCCATGCTGCTGAAGGCCTTTCTGGAGTGCCCAAGTCCACATCATCTGCCCACACTTAGCTGGGTGCCAAAGTGGGGCAAGGAAGCAGACTTAAAAGAGAAAAAGATGGCATGCGATTGAGCCAGATGCCAGAGAGGTCCTTGAAGGAAAGCACTCCAGAAGCACTACTTACTCAGGAGGGATGTTTCTGTGGTCAGAATCCAGGCTTGAGGTTAAGGAAAGCTTTCCCTCACCCACAAGCAGCCTGCAAAGGCTCCCCTGCGCACATTAACAAGGAGCCTCTTTGTCTTGTTTGATATGTTCCTACTAATTCATCAGATCGTTTATAAACTTTGACAGCATACATCAAATGGGACCAGTCTCATTCATTCACTGTTTTCCCCCCAAAATGTCTAATAAATTGTTTCTTGTGAATATAGGAGCTGATAAATTTTCCTCTTTAAAATTGAAATATAAATCTTCCCTTAAAAAGTCAATATCCCTTAAATTTTCTCTGATAAAGAAAAATATAGAGGTCTCCTCTGGCCTGCTGTAAGAAGCAATGCTATTTACTTACTGACTCTTCAGCCATCCTACACATTACTATTGTCCTCCCTGTACCCTTGTGCTACCTTCCTGAAAACGCC
The DNA here is from genome assembly GCF_049350105.2 of Macaca mulatta. NCBI lineage: Eukaryota > Metazoa > Chordata > Mammalia > Primates > Cercopithecidae > Macaca > Macaca mulatta. The sequence goes on from NC_133406.1 coordinate 176,792,725, forward strand.
ACCTCACCCTACTCCCTCCAGAGCCAATCCCTTTACCACAGTTTTACAAATGAAGAGTAAAAAGTATAGGCTAAAATGCAATTTACTCTTGCCAAGTGCCAGATCTTACATGAGTGCCTTATACACATTGTTGTGCGATTATTATAACGTCAGGTGATGTGCATTATGATCCCCATCAGACAGATGAGGAAACTGAGACTTGGGTTCAGCAATTTGCCCTAGTCACATGTTAAGCAGCAGAGGCACATCTGAATCTATGTTGACCTGGCTCTGAAGCCTAAGTTTTTAACCACTATGGCCTTCTACACCGGGAGGAATTTAACTCTGTACCCAGAGGAATTTTTCTTTCAACTTCGGGCAAAGTTATCAACTGTTTGGGTCTTGGTAGCTGAATATGAACAAAACTGAAAGCCGGGCCCTTTGCATTACACCAAGCATGTAAGGGGAAATAACTCTGCCTCACTAGAAAATCTTAAGTTGGACACGTGAAAGAGAAAGTTAGCACTAATCATTGTGTGCCCTCGTTTTCTAAGAAAGGAAAAATAATGCACAGAGTTTTTTAATACGTTCTTTTCATTGCAGAAAAGTTATTGCTTTCTAAGACAAAGCTATTTATTTTTTTCTGGCAACTCAATGACAAATAAGAGTATAATACATGAGATTCTCACTGGATAAGCTAAGCAGTCTTCTACTTGCTGTATTTTGGCTTTAGGGGATGAGGCTGTGCAGTGCAACCTCATTTCTGTACAACCAACCTAAAATATAGCCTTGAAATGACAAAAAGAAGAGGAAGGAAGAGAACGAATGAAAGAACTGACCTAAACACATGTTCACACACACAGACACACACGCACACACACACACCCCTTTCGTGGAAACATATGCATACCTACTCTCTTTTATGGAAACAGCTTCCAATTTGTTTCATAATTGCATTGAGTCATCTGGGCTAACATTCAGACCATTTCTCAAATTCACCATGCTCCTAATAGACATAAAAATTAGGTACTTAAGGAAATTTCCCTCCTCCCCATCTAATATCTTTCTCTTTAGGTAGTTGGATGGAGGTGGTTGGGGGAGGAGGGAGCAGAAGTTTTGGAAATCAGAGTTGATGAATTGCAAACGTGTGCAAGTGATGCACAGGGTGGGAGGAAGTAAAAAATGAAATTCTTCTGTGAAAATAATGCACATGTCCCAGGAAAATCAGCCACACATTTTTTATGAATCAATAGACCAGGGCTTTCTTTATATGTGCGCCAAGCAGCATTCCTGGGTAACGGTTCCATGTCTCATGAGGTGTAAGCCACTTCACTCCATCTTATTAGAAACATTCAAAACAAGGCAAAGATTTTGAAACCCATAAAATTTATGAAATCCTAAGCACACCAAAGACAGAAGGAACGAGGGACTCCTCTATTTAACTGGTTTCAACTTATATTCACTTTAGCAGTTTAACCCACCTTTAAAATCCCTCCAAGATTTGAAAACATTAATAACTATAAACCATTTTTAAAAATAGTCTTCCACTTTCTCAACAACCTTAAAACTCACTTGCTTAAAACTTCAAGGACACAAAAATAAATTCCAGAGTGCCAGGAAAATTGACTATAACCTTTGTCACTCACCTGATTGCTTACCCACCTCACAGGCCATTTGCAAGATTAGTAGGCAACGTAGCTACCAGCCTATGTATTCTCTCTAAATTCCAGACAGTAGTTAATGTGGAGAGAAGTGATCAAGGAAGCCTATTTATTCTGAAGCCCAGTTCATGGTGGCAAGCAGAATACATTCTTCAGAACAACCAATTAAAACACCACCATAAACTTGAGCGTGCACAGTTTTAAGTAACATAGAAGTATTTCATTTTTCTAGTACAAGGTAGACTGAAGGGAAAACTCGGTTTAAATATTTACTATTTTAATTTAGCAGTGATTATAAACATGGCATACCAGGTAAAGTTAAGAAAGAAAAAAAAAAAAAAAAAGCAAGTGTAAAGCATGGCTCTGCCCTCAAGGATCTTAATTAGGGTTCAGAAATTCAACTGATTTTATTCTTTTATGCCCTTTTCGCAGATGAGGAAACAGAAGCTTAGAAAGGCAAAGTAATTTGCCACAAAACACACAGCAGAGCTAAGATTTAAACATAGCCCTGTCTAATTCTAAAGGCTTGTTGAAAAAATTAACTGCACTTCAGATAGTAAGACCTGGATGTTTTTCACTGTAAATTCAATAAAAGCTAACACAGAGTGCTTATTTCACTCCAGGCATTGTTGTAGGCACTTAGCACAAACTAATTTATTTACTCCTTATAATAACTTTATTAATAAGTACTATGATTACCCCCGACTTTACAAATGAGGACAAGTTTACAGAGAGGTGAAACAACTTGCCTGGGGTCAAACATTTCATAAATGGTAAGTCTGAATTCAAACCAAGACAGCTGGCTTCAGGCTGTTCTCTATGCCATTCCATTATCTACCTGTCTAAGGCATGGTGGCCCCAAAAGGTCCAGCAAATGCTGGTTCCATTAGTAGGATAATAACAATGCCCAGAACCTTAGGAGAAATGCTCCGCCATACTCTATGCTCATCAGACTATACCTGGCCTACTTCATTCAGATATCCTTACAGTATTTTACAAAAAAAAACATTGACAAAATGAAACTTGCTCTGTGGAGAGCAAGAAGGAGAGAAAATATGGAAGCAATGTCCAAAGATCATGGAGAAATTGGGGCTCTTTGGCCTGGACAAGGAAACTTCAAGGACACACATTTATCATCCTCCAAAAATGTCAAGAGGGCCTTAACCACTCTAAGAAGAAGTAGGAAGCAGCCCCGGGACCTTACTCATTCATCATTCATTTGCTCTTTTACTGAATGGCCTGTAGGTGTCAAATGGCGGAAATGCTCCCTAGCTTAATAACTTTTGTATTTTAGAAATGGAAGTACAGCTTACTCATCAATGAAATTCTTTTCCCAGAATGTATCCAGCAGAAGTGGGAAGAACAGATAACAGAGACCAACCATTTCAGCACCTGGTGGAAAGCTGGACAAGTGATCTATGAGACCTTGCTAATAAGCAGATGGTATGATTCATGTATCCTGTCCTCCACTACCACTGCCAAAAAATGCCATCAAAATCCTCACAAATTACAGCTCTTAATTATCTTTAAGAGGCCAAAAGAAGCAACCTTCAAAAAAGCAGGAAAAAAATGTTTTAAATGGCTTTTACATTGAGAATTTAACAAGTTTGAACAAAAGTGAAACATACCACACTTTGAAAATATGCCAAAGGACTACTTGTGTTCTAAAACAAGCAAGTAATTATGCAGGGAAAATGCAATTTCTCTCCTCCATTTCCTTTATCTCATGTTCCTCTCCCATTAATGTATTCATGAACATATCTCAATAATAACTATCTTGTACTTAGAGAGTGTCTTGCCCATTTTTAAATGTTTTTACATAAACAAGAAACTGGCATCAGCGTCATGGTTCTCCCTGAGCAACAAGACCAGCTCCTAACAGGTTAGCCCTCAGCAACATACAGCAGTAGCGGTCTCTCACCACTGGCTACTCTAGCAAAACATTTTACAATTTCTGAGTCAGGAGAAGTATCTGAGGTCAACATCTATAAACACATTCCAGAATATGAGCACTTCCAAATAAAAAAACCAATCAAACCCACTGCAATGGTTTTAAATTCAAGGCAGATGATACTTCCCACAGACTACTGCAATCTTTGTTAAAATTAAGGTTCATGCTTATTTTAGTTTTGCTATTAGCGAGGCTTTTTAAAATTTCTTTTTTCTTGAACCATGTATTCCTTGGGGGAAAAAAAAAAGTAATAAAAATCTTCTACTATTTTGAGACATCCTTCTAGATAGGATAATGAATTTTCCATAGATAAAGAATATTCTACCTGAACCAATCCTGTGAGTTTTTAGTGATACTTTTTCTTTTGACTTGATCAATGGACTGAGAGATTGCATGAATCAGTCAAAACAATTTAAATGAGTCTTCGAAGAGATGGTAACAGGATCCTACCATGTCGGGAGAAGACTCCAGCCTAGGCCTGCTCACTCCTTCTGGGTGTTGCTTCAGTGCAAGTTTTTGTTAGTTTTTTTTTGTCGTTGTTGTTGTTTTAACAATGGGTTGGAGGCGTGGGGTGGGAGGTAATACACTAAGAAGAAAAACAAACTCTTCCAACAACAACAACAAAATTCTTACTCTATAGCTTACAATACTATTGGAAACAGAAACACCATTTAGCTGTAGCCAGAATCACTCAAACAGGCACTCAGCCCTGAATCAAGGAGCAAACATATCAGTGGAAGGTACATGTCTCCATGTAGCCTTGATGACTCCAGAACTAAGTACAAAGAGAATTCGTAGCAGGATCTGGTAACAGCAGTTCACAGTAGGTCTCTCACATCACTTACAACCTTGATTTGGGGGGAGGAGAGAGAAGAGAAAAAAGAGAAGAGAAGACAGAATACCTCTCTATTGGAACACTGTCTCCAAAAAAATACAATCATAAATATATCTGAAAATCCTGAGAATGTAAATACCCTCTCAAATCGTCTCCCACCTTCTCACTGTCCTTCTTTGGGTCTGGGGAACCAACAGAGATTATAAAAACCACAACATATTCTTGCTATTGTGGGGTTTGAAGAAACAAAGAGATGGTGACTAACAAAGTCTATGAAGATAATTGTGTTTCCATTAGCACCACTAATGAAGAGAAGTGAAAGATAAATAATGGACAATCCAAAAACCATTTGTATTTGATCCTACAGTAAGATAGATGAGTTCTCTTACATTAGGCTAGGCTTCCTAAATATTTCCCCACTTTCTGAGCCAACGATAAAATCAGACTGCCTTCAGGAACACACACTAACCAATCTTGGGAGAAAAGGCCAAGAAAGGCTGGGTGGCCTTGGACAAATCTGAGAGGAATTCAACTTTGTGGTGTGCATATCTTTCAATCTATCCTTTAGGGAACACCAACTATATGTCAGGAGCTACGTTCACTACTTACATTATCATCTCTAATAAGTGTTTGGATAGCACTGCCCTATAAGTACTACCACCCCCATGTTGCAGGGAGGAAAAAAATATATAGGCAAAAGGAGGTTAAAGAACTTACCTGGTCACCAACTGGGAGCTGGGCTCAGGCCTAAATATGTGTGTCACCAACGCCTATATTATTTCTACTATGCCTTGCTGCTTCCCATTTTTAAGAGACAATTCTCATAATGGAGAATTCACAGGCAGATCATCAAAAGAGGCTGTGTACAGCATTTCACAACAGACACGTAAGTATTCGAATTTACCAGGGAAGGGTGATATTTAAGTGTTTACTAATGGGACCTACTGTAGACCACCCTGGTATAAAACATGAATTTCTTCATAGATGTGTATGTTAACAGATTCTGCTGAAAGCAGGCAGTTTGTTTGTTGCTATTTCTCCGCCAAGTATATTTAATAGACTATTTTGCAAAACTATACTTCAGGTTAGCTCTTACACTTTGACAAACGCAGTATAAGATTGATATTTAATCTCAACAGTATCTCGTTAGTGTAAATTAGTGACTCAATATTTAGAACTAGAAAACAAGTGGTTAAGAGACCCCAGCTAAGATAAGTTTCGTTAAAACAATAATGACTTAATACACACTATGCCCAGTTTCAGAGAGCTTCAAGCTCCCTAATCATTTTCTGGATGGTTTCCATTCTAACCAGCTTCCATGTTGGTGTAAACCCATCAGTATCCAGTAGGGATGAGCAAGGGAAAATGAACATAGTGTTAAGTCTACAGAGACCTTGTTGCAATGTTATGTCAGTTTAAATTACAGCTTTACAAAAAAGGCACTGTCAAGGCAAATGTCTCCTGGAGCCTGTCTGGTTGCCTGGAGCAAATGTTCCACCAAGTTGGGTAGAGAAACCGGTTTCCATTTGTCTGGCAGTTTTCTCACTGCTTCCAAGGTGCTTGGCAGTGATAACACACTCTACAATCTGGTAAACATGACAGAGCAACTGGGTACTCCAGAGTGCATCAACTTCTGATGCTCCACAGGGGAACAATCCCTCATAGCAACCAATCAAGTTCTTTGCTCATGACATCCCTCTCTTTACTCCCATTATTACTGGAAATCCACAAGCTTTCACTGAAGCACTTGCTAACTTCCTCAGCTCGAGGCCTCAACTTTTCAACATAAAGGACCCCTTCTGGATTCTTCCCTGTGGGTACCATGTTTCAGAGATTCCGTCTGTCATGTACTTATTATGGTGACCAGAACTGTCTCCTTTTCATAGGTTTTGAAATACTGAAAATAGCTCACAGACTCCACTATTACCTAAGTCCAGAGACACCACTCTGGAAAGCAATAAAATTATAATGTGAAGCAGGAAATAACAACAATAACATTTCACATTTATTGAGTGCTTATTATTTATGCCAGGCATTGTGCTAAGTGCATTATTTACATTATCCAGTTTAATACTGACCACAACCAAGTGAGGTGGGCAATGTAATTATCTTCCTCATGGAAAGATTCAGAAACATTAAGTAAATATGTCCAAGGCCACCAAGCTAGTGCCAGAGCAAAGTTTTGAACTCTTGCTTTGTGACTTCAAGCCGCTACTATTCTCTACTCCACTGGTTCCCCTGCCTCTCACTCCCAGTGGCACTTCCAGATCCTTCTTCTCCTTTTGAAGAATTTCATATGCATTGTACACACTTTGGGGACTCTTGGAAAGCTTTGAGTTGTCATTTTTCACCCCCCAAAACTTCCATCCTCAGTCTGGGAAGGGGTACTACTCACCCTCAGAGGCGAATGGCAGGTAGATGACAGACAGAGACAGCAAGAACACCTAGAGCATCAGACGCATTCAGCCCAAGTCAAGAGCATTCCAGAATACACCAAATTGCTTGGTGTTTTAGTTGCTATTAATATATACCCACACCTAACTTGGTCTACTAAAAGTAATAATGTTGGAACCTTTCTCCTGGGCATCTTAGAGTCCTTCAAATATTTCCTTCTAAATTCTCTTCTTTCAATGAGAAAGGTAAAGAGGCTTTAATAGGCAATGCCTCTAGATTTCTGACGAAAATACTAACACAGCCTTGGACAATGAAGTCTGGGCACTCTTGCTACTGTCCCTAATTCCTATTCTCACCACAAGGAGAAAAGAAAGTACCTAAGTGGGCTGGGGGCAGTAGCTTCCTCTAGATGCTCAGAGTTCAAATTATGGGCTAAGGATAGCTAAATGTCTGCATGCAGACATGATTAAACTTTAGAGCATACATGAATAATATGATGGTGTATGTGGAGAGGAGAATGGGGAGAACAGAACACCCAATGGTATCTACAGTATGATTTCCACTGTGTGCAAAAGTTATGAATTCATGGATAAGGACTATGAGTGAATGCACAAATATATTTAAAGTTTTACTTGTACAAATGGTGAGCCCACACACATTTTTCCTTGTGTTTTGAGTTCAGTTTCTGTTGTAATATTAGTGCAATAAATAATAATTTCAAAAGCATATTATGTAGAGAGTGTATAATTATGTGGCACAACTATAAACAAATTAGCTTTATAATATGCCAGTCAAGCATTAGCATTTGGAAAATAAGAGTTAGTATACTTATCTGGGGTTACTTACTTACCTCTGTCTCTGTCTAAAAAAACTATGTCCAGTTGCGAGATTCCTTTTGATCATTCTTTGTGCCATCAGGCACAAATCTGGTGGACAGCACTCTGCCTCTACTAGGAGCTCAACAAGTGTTCTAGAATAATTGAATGAGGCCTTCCATGAGTGTTGTTTTGCAACTCAGACAAAGACTAGCAAGATTACAACTAGAGTGGATACAGTTGGGTTCCTTAATAACCCAGCACCACAAAGCTAAGTCCTATACTGGGGAAAAAATGTGTATGGAGGAGAGGATGATTCAGATTGGAAAGTGCAAGGAGGACAGAGTACTGTGAATCGGGTTTGTGGTGAGGGCTTCCTATTGGTCCTTGATCTGCAGGACACAAGCCCCCTTCTTAACAGGCCCGACAAACAATAGTAAGGTGCACGGCATCTCAAGGACTTGGCAGGTTGGCATAGAACCCAGGCACAAAGGCTAAAGTTGGCCCAGTCACAATGAGCTGCAGACCAGTGTGGAAGGACACTGGGCTGATACCAGTATACTCAGACTCACTGAGGAGCAGTGTGTCTTTGATCAATTTAAATTCTGGATTATTTGAAGTTACAAATAATCAATAATAGTAACAACTGCCATAATCATTGTCAAGGGCTTGCCATGCACATTAGGGACATCCTGCTATAACATCTCTAGGTTTTCATGGTTCCAAGAAACAACAGAGAATTTGGGAACCAGATACCTTCTCTAAAACACATCTGATCCTAACAAGGAATTGGAAGGGTGTCCCCACTAATGTAGAGATTCCAACACAGCCAAGTCATGAGTCTCTGCAATCACTTAATAAATGCTGTTTAGAGAAGGCTGTGGGGGACAACAAAAGAAAGCAGAAAAAAGAAATACACAACTGTTGGCACTGGGATTCATGCTAAGGCTTAAGTAATCTCACAATTTGATTCACATACTGCAAATAAAAATGATGCCAAATAAGTGCCTATTTGCTAAAAACAAAACAAAATGTGTAAAAACCTATGTCTTGAATATAGTTTCTTCTCTATTCTCCTTCACTACATTCCCTAATCCTACTCATCCTCCCAAGTTCAGTGCAGATGCATGTGCCCCATGAAACTCCTGATCCCCCGGCTGATCCTCTCACTCCTGTCCAGGGGGTGGAGACTGCCTCCCCTGAACTCACATGGCTATCAGTACCTCTCCAGAGATAATGAAATAATAAGAGCAGCCATTTGTCAAGTGCTGACTCTAGGCCAGGCCCTTTTCACAGCTTATTTCAAATCCTAAACAACCCTTCCAGGATGCTGTGTATTATGTACAATTCAAAGATTTAGAAACTGAAGTTCAAGATTAAGTAAATTGCCCAAAGCCAAATGTGCTCATAAGTGGTAAAGCCTGAATTTGATCCCAGGTCTATCAGACTCTGGAGCTCTTTGCTCTGCATCCTGCCATATCCTATGGACCAGCCTCCCTCTTCCTCATATTTCTCTCTCTCTTACTAGGTGACAAGATCCTTGAGGACCCGACTCATTCCTGAGTCATCGCACATTCATTGATGCTTTAAGTAATCCCTGAAGTATGGTCAGCAGCACACAGGTAAACAGCACCCAGAAAGTAGAGATTTAATAAACACTGTTTAACGAGTGATAAAATGACAGAAAACCCATGGGAACAGGTAGAAAGAGCAACTGTCATAACGTTGGCAAAAACAAAACAACAACAAGAAACACGCTAGTATTTCTCTGAACTTTCAATTACAGAATGTCTTCCTTTTTGCTTGATTCGTCCTGACCTGCCATGGCTGCTTTTTCATTAGCAGCTTCACTCCAGCCACGCCTGGGATCTCTTCAGTGTGGTGCCAAGGCGTGTGGCCCTCCAGGCAGGGAGAGCAACAGCTTGTTTCCAAAGAGAACTAACGACATGACCATGCTCGACAGTAACCCTCACGCCATAAGCTTCAGCATCCCCCAGACAGCCGGAATCAGGAAAAGAGAAGCAGACCAAGGAAGGTGGGATATTTGGTCCCTGCCCACCATTTCCATGGTCCAACAGTAATCTATGGATCTTATCCTAGATTTATTTTTTCTTTTAAAGGATAAAGGACAAGTGGTCAGGGGCAGGCCCATAAATTTGCTCTGACTTTTATTAGATGGGGAATATTTTCGTCGGCGAGGTCAGCATAACTTGGAAGAAAAGACAGAAAACTCTCCACAAGTGAACCACCTCGTTACCCCTGACATAACACAGGCCTGCTGCCTACCGACAAGGGAGTCGCCTGCTATCATGCACAGTTAGAACTCCTTAAAAGTCATCAAAATAGGTTAATTTTTTCCCATTCAACATTATCTTTTCATGGATTTCACGTCTCATACGCAGATTCTAGGGGGAAAGGAACGCGACTGGGACTATTAAGTAATGGAGCTGAATCCTTTCATGATGAAAGAAAACTGGACTCGCCATCTCCACCATCTCGTAGACAGGAAACAGAGCATAGACACAAGCTAAGGAAAAAGTCGAAGACATAGGAGGAAGGCCAATAAACCTCCGTGAGCGCTTTGTTTTGTGAAACCACCTGGTCTAACACTCAAGTTTTGTACAAGTGTCTTATTCATTTGTTCATTTTTTAAAAGTATTAATTATGGGTCTATTATAGTGGAATGCAGTAGGAATACTCTGATGAACAAGGCTTTGTCTCTGTTCTCCAGGAGTTTACAGTCCAGCAGGAATGAGATTGTCCAAGAAAGAGGTCAGCATAAAGTGTAAGTACAGGAAGCAAACAGTGTAGCAGCTACTACATGGCAGCCTTCAGCTGCATAGCTGGCTGTACAAACACTGTAGCTAGATTAATTAAAATAATGGTTTTCACTATGCTTACCCAGTGATTTCACCTATGTTATCTGATTTCATCCTCAATTAATCTATCACAAGAACATATTCTTCTTAGGGAAAAAAAAACCTGAACTGACTATCAAATCCTTTCAAGTCTATGTAAAAGAACACCTGGAATTTCACAGAAAATAACTTTCTGTATAGAAAGGAAACAATTTATGACAAACTCAGATATTTCATGAGATAAACCAAAGCTTCTCCATAAAGCCTTCTTAATAAAATCGTTTCCAGCCACTGAGCAGGCCTAGTCTAAAACAATAGATCCACAACTATATCTAATGAAAGACACTTTTTTTATTTCAGAAGGAAATGTATAAGGAAAGCAGAATGAAACAAAACAAAACAAAACAAAACAAAATGTAGGTCCCTAGAACTTCAAGGGAAGGAGGAAAGCTTTCTTCTCCTAAATTTGACTGACAAGAGGAAATTCAGCCAATTCTCATCTACACTTGATGTAGGAAAAGTAGATCTCTTGTTTTCAAAAGAAACCACTTATTCAAGATGATCAAGTGGAAGTAACATTCCAAGTCATTTGGGGAGATGTCGTAGACACCTTGGTGGGTTTTGCATTGAGCAGCCACATTTGCCTTGCCCATATTTCTTAATGTTTGATACTTGGATTACCCCAGCAGGAAACGAGCAGTCTTTGAATGGAGGGTTTTGTTCAGAATTCTAATAGCTTCCAGCATTTGCCCCAGACCACAAGAAGTACACCAAATTTACTTAGACATCCAGGCCAGACGTGAAGAATTTCTCTGTCAGATCTAGTAAGCTCCACCAATTTAACATTTTGGCTTCTCTGGGGCAAAGAGAAGACCGCCAAACAGCACTGGTGCTGGGGGGGCACCACTAGTGACATGTGGCAGCTCTTGAAAGAAAATTAATGAACATGACCAGTAACCTTTCTGCCCTTCTCTACTCCTCATTCCAGGGAGAGAAGGAAAATTTCAGCAATTGGGGTGACTAGGCAACTGCTACTCCTTAAAACAGCTTCAAGGTTGTTGCGTTTTTTCTCCACCAGACTTGCCACATTTCATCATTTGCATTCAAAACCACCTAACTGTGAAATTTGTTGACTTAAAGGTAGAGCCATCATTTGTTCTGTTCGACAATTTCCTCCTTGTTAATCTACTGAGCAAAAAGCTACCCCCAGCAACCTCTGATTCAGTCACAAGCACTAACTATGTACAGTCAAATCCAATAAAATATTTGTTTAGTGCCTACTATGTGCCAAGCACTGTACTTAGCATATTACACATATTAATGATGACAATCAACAATACAAGTATCATTTATCAAGTGCTTACTCTGCAAAAGGCCAGAGTGAAACATATAAACATGCCTGACCTCACTCCTCATAACCCTTTGAGCAACATATAATTATTGTTTTCCCCTTGTGTAGGAAAAAAAGGACTCCGCAAAATTAAATAAACTTGCCCAAGGTCATATGGTTTGTAAGTAACAGAGCTGAGACTTGAACTTAAGCCTGTCAAGGGCAATGCCTGAACTGCAATTGAAATAATACCAGAAGTTTGTTGCAGTATATAAAGATTAGATAGATGGCAAAAGTTTTCCAGATTACAGCAAAAATGACATTGGACATGCTAGTTGTATTACTCATTTAGACCAAAAGCACGACAAAACTACTTTGTAATAGAATTTTATCATCTCTCTAATACTGGGACCAGCATGATATGTGTGACCTATTTTCAGTTCTAAAAAGACTTACCTAGAGTAATCAACTATAAAGACTAGGACCAAAGAGGTAATACAAATAACAAAACTACCAATAACATTAAAAAAAAAAATCCCTTGCCAATGCACTCAATTTCTATGAAGCTAAATTGCCTAGGGAAAAATGTATATGTATGTTTGTGTTTCCATTTGGATTTTCTAGTTTTAACACTTCATTTTTATGTTTGCATATAGTGAAACATTCTTTACAGGGGTTTGAAAGGACCCATCTTAACAAAGAAAACATTCATAAAAGTTAAATTGGAAACTGAACTCACAGATTGGATGAGTAATAAAAAACCTATTGATGTCTGATTTCTGAACAAAGCCAGAAAGGAAAAGGTAAAACAAAAGGAAAAAAAAAAAAAAAAAAAAAAAAAACCTTGAAATTCTGAGGTTCCAAAATTTGGAGGCAAAAAAAAAAAAAAAAAAAAAAGATTGAAAAATTTGGAAAGCTTCAAAGAGAGAAAAGGGCGTTGTACAACTGCTCCACAGCAGCAGAGCTCCGGGGGAGGGAGGACATTTGGAAAGCCCGGTTCTTCCAGGGTCCTATAGCCACTCACTTGTTCAACGGGTAGCTATATCCTAACTCCCAGCCCAGAATCCTGATTTAGATTTGGGCTGACAAAGGCCTGCACAGCTAGGATCCTGCCAGTGACAGAGTAGAGGCTCCTCTGATACTGTGCAGAAAACCATCAAGCTGCCTACCCCCAGTCATACCAACACAACACACATGGACACATAAATGCATTTGGCACACAATTTCCAAGGGTTCATGAATCACCTGAGACATGAATCCAGACTGAGAACACCTGTGCATAGTAAGAATCCTCAGACGTGAGGATCTGGCCAAGTTTAGAGCCACAAGTAAACTGATACAACTGCTTTCTTAGCCTGTGGCCTCATAACAAGGCCAGTTTCTCCAGGTTCTCAATAGGCTGAGAGTGAGCAGCTTTCATTTAGGCGATGGTCCAGCCATGAAACATGAGGCTGCCTGAGGCTGACTGCCTGAGTTTGAATCCTGCCTCCATCTCTTAATAGCTGTGTCATCTTCAATAAGTTTTACTTAATTTCTTATACCTCGGTTGTCTTATCTCTAAAATAGGGATGATAATAATGCCTACTTCAAAATGTTGTAAAGATTACATGAGTTTTTATATGGGAAGCACTTAAAACAACACATACCTATCACACAGGAAAACACTAAATAAATTCTAGCTGCTATTATTCTATGGTCCTTTTCAGGAAAAAAGGAAGGTGGCTTAATATAAAGGTTTCTATCAGGAAAACACTGCAGAAAGGCCAAAAATAGTAGTTAATGCTAGCATTGATTTTTGTGCCCTGTATTAAATCATCATGAGATGTCCGCTTCTGCTATTTTTGCAAAGTTGACCATTTGGTTAACTGAACAAGTATCGCCATCTATGTTCCAATACAATACAATACAATACAATACAATACAATACAATACAATACAATACAATACAATACAATACAATACAATGGCAGTGATGAATGTTGGAAAATGTAGTCTGTGAAATTTATCACAAATAAAGAAAAATACACCATCACATTAATAGCTTTCCTTCAATTCAGTTTGTGAAATGAATTAATCACTTTCCTTCATTTCAGTTTCAGTTGGCAAGCACACAGCTTTGAATTATCACAGACCCATAGATGGAGACAAATTAGAAGGGACCTCAGTGATCATGATCATTCTGTACATCTAGTCCAGGACCTCAACGTGCAGCTGGGAAACCTGAGTCCAAAGACAGGCATGACTTGCCCAGATAGACCCTGTGTGTAAGGACCAGCACCAGAAACTCAGACACCCAAGGGTCTATCTGTTTACTCATTTACCTCCTTTCACTAGACTTGACAGCCCCTTAGAGGCCAGAATCTATCATACTTGTCACCTTCATACCAACTCAGCATGCCTAGACACAGAAGGCAACAGCAAATGAAGGTTGAAAAGAACTAAAGTGATAGCGTTCTTTGCTTCTACTAAGGTATCATTTTAACCCAAGAAAGAAGAGATAGTTACCTCCTTCACTAAAAGATGACCCAAGTGGTAAAGCAAAGCAGAAATCACAACTAAGCATTCTGCTGGTGTGGGAGTCAGGAGACCAGGGCGTTTGCCCTACCTCTACCCTAACGTGCTTTGTGACATTGAACAAGCACCTAACTTTTCTAAAAAAAAAAAAAAAACTGGCCGGGCGCGGTGGCTCAAGCCTGTAATCCCAGCACTTTGGGAGGCCGAGACAGGCAGATCACGAGGTCAGGAGATCAAGACCATCCTGGCTAACACGGTGAAACTCCGTCTCTACTAAAAAATACAAAAAAACTAGCCGGTCGAGGTGGCGGGCGCCTGTAGTCCCAGCTACTTGGGAGGCTGAGGCAGGAGAATGGCGTGAACCCGGGAGGCGGAGCTTGCAGTGAGCTGAGATCCGGCCATTGCACTCCAGCCCAGGCGACAGAGCGAGAATCCGTCTCAAAAAAAATGACTAGGCAAGATGCTGTCCTTGATAGAGCTGAAAGGAATCAAATTTTATGAGGTCACAAAGTGAAATTCAATAATAAAGACTATAATTCATTGTATGTCACTTTATGCTTATACTATATTTAATTCTTAAAAGTCTTCTTTGTATGTTATAACTTAATCCTCACAGTAACCTTAAGTGGGTCAGGAAATACCTTATAGCCCCATTTTACAGACAATGACACTGAAGCGCAGAGTGTTCCCCTGTTTATGTCAGAGTTAAATTAACAAATACCACCTATACTGAGAGACAAAATTCACACCAAGAAAGAAAAAGATATGCTCAGCATAGATCAAGGGCCCAAGAAAAGGCAGTACATGGCTTGAAGCTGAAATTAACAAGGAGCCATGGAACCTGGTCATCTCTCCCTAACTTCCAGGTTTCTTTACTCAAAATTCTACTTTCAAAGATATACTTCTTTCCCAGCTACATGAAGATCAGACGGGTTATGGGAAATACAAAGCCAAGATATTTGGCCGATAGATCAGATAGAGAAGGTGAAGTAAGCCTCTTGAAATGTATCCTGTCTGCAATAAAGCAAAATGTATTTCTTTTTTTTCTTTCTTTTTTTTTTTTTTTTTTTTGAGACAGTCTCACTGTGTCTCTCAGGGTGGATTACAGTGGTATGATCTTGGCTCACTACAACCTCTGCCTCCTGGGTTCAAGCAATTCTCCTGCCTCGGCCTCCCGAGTTGCTGGGATTACAGGCATGTGCCACCATACCCGGCTAATTCTGTGTATTTTTAGTAGAGACAGGGTTTCGCCATGTTGGCCAGGCTGGTCTCGAACTCCTGAGCTCAAGTGATCCACCTGCCTAAGTCTCCCAAAGTGCTGGGATTACAGGTATGAGCCACTGCGCCTGGCCAGCAAAATGTATTTCTAAGCATTTTATTGAAATTTCACAGTAAGAAAGACCCTGAAATAAGGTAAATAATAATAAATAAAAATTATGTAATAACCATTATTTATTGCTTAAGCTTAATTAAAATACCATTAATATTCTTTTTCCTTATAGAATATGTCATTTTTATTTCAATAAATCTTAGCAAACACATAAAATCAACCCCAGACTTGTCAGGAAAGGCCTCTCCACTCTAAGGTCTTATATTATCACAGAAACCCTAAGAAGACTGACCTACTGGCTTAATCGGAATGGGCATTTTTCTTCCAAGATTTCCTAAAATCTTTTGAACCCCTTCTTAACATCCTGATATTGTAGTTTCCCACTGCATTGATGAGTACCATTATTTCAAAGTAGAATCCCCAAAAACTGTATTTCCTACATTTCCAGCAGCAAGGCAATCTTATGCCCCTCTGCAAATCACGGATGCAGAAAGACAGACCTTCCAGTAAGCCTACTACTGGTGAACTATCTCATTCCTGAGCACAGTCAGTTCAATGTGCTGGGCTGCAATGGCAGTGGTATTTCCCACAGACCCGTCTTGTGGCAAAACCAGGCGCTGCTACACAATGTTTTTGGCTATGTAACATCCAAACCTGGTGTTCTGGCCTTCCTAGAGACACAATACTCATGCAGGCTATGACAGAGCAATGCCCTAAAGGAGACAGAAATAAATAAAATCCAAGGGAAAACCAAAGGAATGACTATTGGCAAAACGGAAAATGTTACTCCCAATTTTTACGTTTGCAACATTTAATTATTTCTCCCCAAACTCAAGAGAACCATAAAAATAAAAGTTCTGGCAGCCACGTCTCAGTGTGTAGCTTTGTTTCATCACAGACTTTAATAACACTCTTCTTCTGCTGGTGAAACACTGGGGAAAGGGTGGAGAAGGAGCAGAGTTTCTGGACTCAACAGTCCCGGATTCCTCCTGGACAGCTGTGTTCTTCCCTGGAGTAAAGCCTCTTTCCAAAGAGAGAAAACCTTTTTATTTTCTGGCCCAGCTATTTTCAAGACAAGCTAACTTAATTCACTCAAAACTCCATTGGGCAAAGCAGAATCTTGGCCATTACCAACCGTGTGTCAAGAGAAGGGAAGGATGTCAGAAGGACAAATTTGTTTCTAAACTTTAAAGATTGCACACCCTCCTATCTGTTCATCACTGTTATAAGGGATGGCCACATAACTGATTCGTCATGTCTATTTCTTTTAGTCAAAAACACTATTTGCTAGCCAGAATATTTTCAAATGTTGTCTACCACCAGATTGTACCCTTCCATACTTCTTTTTTTTTTCCAAGACAGAGTCTTGCTCTGTTGCCCAGGCTGGAGTGCAATGGCATGATCTCTGCTCACTGCAACCTCCACCTTCTAGGTCCAAGCGATTCTCCTGCCTCACCCTCCTGAGTAGCTGGGATTACAGGCTCATGCCACCACACCTGGCTATTTTGAGTGTGCGTGTGTGTGTGTGTGTGTGTGTGTGTGTGTGTGTGTGTATTTTTAGTAGAGATGGGGTTTCACCATGTTGGCCAGGCTGGACTCGAACTCCTGATCTTGTGATCTGCCCACCTTGGTCTCCCAAAGTGCTCGGATTATAGGTGTGAGCCACTGCACCCGGCCCCTGTTCTTCTTATTAAAAACTTCTTTCCAGCTTTCCAGTACAGACTCTCATAAACTGATTTGCCTCTCTGGTTGTTATTTTATATTTTCGTAACTTCCCCCATTTTAAGATATTCTATTGAGCATTTCTCCTTACAGATAGGAAAGTTAACCACCTTCCCGCACATAAAATTCATAACCAATTAAATCCAATAAAGTTTTATTGAACAGCTACAATATATATTACTCAGTGTCAGTGTGGTGAAGAAAGGCCTGAATTTTAGAACAATAATAGTAATAATAATAGCTACTATTTGCTCTGATCCTGTGTGCCAGGGATTATAACATGTCTGGACAGATAACATAGCATGACATTGCATAACAGTGAAGAATGTGGCCTCTGCTCTCTAACAGGCCTGGGTTCAGTGAAAAGCTCTACCACTTAGGCCAGTTTCTTCACCCTTCTGTGCCTCAGGCTCCTCATCTATAAAATACAGATATTAACAAGATACATCTCATAGGGCTATTTGAGGATTTCATAAAATCACAAGAGTAAAGAACTTAGCCCAGGGCCTAGTTAACAATGACACATTGCAACTACCCTAGTATTCCCATTTTAAGAGGAAGAGACTGAAGCTCAGAGCTAGCCCACAACATAGCTTGGATTCAAGTCCACACTCATCCAACACTGAAGCCTTTGCACTTTCTAGTGCCACTCCTTGACCAGGTATACAGTAAGGGAGGGCACATTAGAAGTCTAGAGTCTGGCAACTGGGAGGGCCTTATAGTCAGATGTCCACCCTCCAAACATGGCATCTCTCCAGTGAACTGGCAGGCGATCAACCCTGCTGCTTATACACAAACTCCAAGATTTACCCATGTCTGTATCCCAGATCTGGAGAAAAGCCTACAGAGGGGATGTTTGCTTATTGAATGAATGATTAAGGCAATTTAAATAAAGCAATAATTATAGCTAAGTATTGAGCAGAAACTATGTGTTAGGCACTAGAATCAACATGTACTAACATATTTACTATTAAATTTTAAAAACTCAAACAAGCTTTGTAGAATGTAGTAAGGGAGGTACATATTTTCATTAAATCAAACTTTGGAGAGACAGAGAAAAGCATCACAAAAGTGACCCCAAAATGGAATAGGGGATCTTCATCTTCACAGGGCCTGCACTTCAAGAAAACATTAAGTAGGATAAGGTGACTGTCTTCCTTAAAAGCACTCAACACCAAAACCCCCAGCCAGCCAGAAAATGAAAGTCAGAGGGTCTTTATACAACTGTGTTGGCTGTACCCTGCACAGGGGTGTCCAACCCAGGGAGCAAGTGAGGACAGAAACACACCAGGAGTCCTCTAGTCATGCTGAGCATCATGACATGGGTCAGCACACACAACAGAAGGGGCGGCTTGTACAAAGGTACCATAAGAACTTTGACTAGCTTAACACACACAGGCTAATTTCTTATTCAATTATCCCATCTCACATCCCAAGACAGAACACATTTAAATCAGTAACTATACAAATATATTGATTTATTCACCATACATTCACATACTCACACATTTATGTGCAGAGTATTGCACTTAGTATAGCAGGAGATAACAGAGATTACCATCTAATAGACATAATTACAAGTATCATAAACAATAGGGCCAAAGAGAATAAATACCTTAATTAGCATTCTGGACAGCATCAACAAACTTGCTGCCTAGGTCACTGAGGCACTAGGGGTCAGGGAAATGAAGAAAATACCCTCATCTAAACAAGACAAAAGGAAAAACAACACTATCATCAGATTTAAATACAAAGTACACTTGAAAGTTAAATTCAACTAGTAGTTTTAGAAGCAACACAGTTTACTCCTTAAGCAAAAAGTCAGATTTTTTAAAGTGGTAGGGTCTAATCTTGGTTTAGCCACAGAATCACTGTGTCATTCTAGGAAAATATGCGAAATACACCCAGTCTTAATTTGTGCATCAGGGAGAGGTTTCATCAATATCTGAGAGGTAGAATGAGAAATTCCACTCTACTTAACTAATGCAGAGTGGTGGTGTTAGTTAAAGCCACCCCCAGTCTGGGCCATAGATTTGAAAGGGGGAAGGATAGGGAAGGATAGAGATGTCTTTAAACAACTGGATCACCAGGCAAGAGCAGTGAAAAAAGAACAAAAAAGCAAAGATTGTGCTTTAAGTCAAGAAGACCCCTTTCAGGAAAATAAGCATGTGGCCTAAAAGCAAAGGAACACACATTAAACCTTCAAGGAAAAGCTGATAAGCGAAAGATACAGATACAATAACGCCATATGTCTTTAATGTTAGTAACCACTCAGCACAATTCAACTTCACAGGCTGATGGCTATCTTTTCAATTAAGTTTGGGGGAGGTGGGAGAGGGTTCCCATGTGCCTGAAACTGTAGGCAACTACCATTTATTACTTCATTTATTCCTCATAGCAACCTGACAAATTACATCTTATCCTACTTACATCCTACTGCACAGATGAAAACACTGAATCTAAAAGAACAAGAACCTCAAGCCATTTCCATCAGGCCAGCTGTGCAGGATGGGGACTTGGAGGTGGGGCTCCAGAGTCACCTTTGGTAACCAAGAGCTGCTGAGGAAATGGAGCAAGATAGTCTTAAGAGGCTTACCAAATATGGTTCATTCTACCGACTCTTAAGATCCAAATATAGTATGAACTTGCACTTGACCATAACTCTAGTGGCACATATCCACTGTCAATTGTCTCCAGTTGGTAAGAATGCACCGACTCATAGCTATTTATTCCCCATGACAGAGAAAACACTCTCCTATGTGCTCTCCCCATTGCCTGGGGAACAATGAGGTTTTCCAATACCAAATCCATAGAGCTACTGGCAAACCATCTGAGTCTACCTGGATAAAAGGCATCCAAGTACGTCCAACAAGGAAAAGGCACTTCAGATAAGAACAATCTCCTTACAGACTTGCGATATACCACACCTGAGGGTCAATCATAAAATAGATACCTAAAAGTTAGCCTTCATTTTGTTTATTTATAGAATATGGCTATTCTGTTCTTGGTCCCTTTACTTCCACATGTTATTTGAAGCATCAACAAGGTGGCTTTTATTAACACCTTCTAATGAGAGGCTACAAAAAGTAAATAGGTAAAAACCATGTCCAAGCCATCAACAAAAACTGATTATCTAGAAATTTAAGAGAGATTTCAATTGCATATATGAAGATGCATATCTAATCTCATTTCTGTAAAAAAAAAAAAAAAAAAAAAAAAAACTTCTGAAAGTTGTTCAACAACAGATACTTTGAAAATTGAATCCTATTTGTTCATTCATTCATTCATTCAACAAGTACTTATTGAGCAACTCTTACACACCTGAGTCTATGTTAGGTGTTAGAAATCCCGAGATTAAAGACATTCCCTGTCCTCATGGAAATAAAATCTAATGAGGAAAGGGAGGGTAAAAAAAATGCAAGAACAATGCAGGGAGAGGAGTGCTGCACTAAGTTACTGTAAGCAGAGGTATGATGGGAGACCAGAGAAAGGGCTCCTAACCCAGTCACATGGAGTCAAGGATGGCAGTTTTTAAACATTAGGGATGGAGGATTATTTCAGACAGAAAGAATAAAATGTATCACTTCCATTTCTGGCGAAGTTGGAGTAACAGAATAATTGTCAATACTGGGATAACAGTCAATGAAGGGCAGTGATCCCTGGAAGAAGGAAGGCAAATGAAACAAATCCTATGAGTCCTCCAGCTTACTGCCTGAGAGAGTTTCCAGCTCAAGATGTCTGGAGGAAAGGGAAAACTCAGGCAGAGCTCAGTGAACTGCCTGCATTGAATGAATTGAGCTAACAGTCCAGGGAGACCAAGGCAACTAGAGTTTGCAAGGCCAAGTATCAGAGAAAAGAGAGGTGCAGAAAGAGCCACAGAGAATCCTCCCCAAGTATTCAGCAGAGGGCTGATCAATGCATATATGTGTGGCAACTACCCAAAACTGGGGAAAGAAATATCAGAAAAAAATATTTCCAGACTGGAAAACCTCATGATTCCCCAGGTAACGAGGAGAGCACATAGAGGAGTGTTTTCTCTGTCCTGGAGATTAGTTCTAGACTAAGTACAACTATTTCAGTCCTCCAAATCTTCAAAGCAAGACTTTCCAAAAGGATCAAACTGCTTCCAAACAACTTAACCACATCCCAGAACAAAGTTCAAAAATATTTACAAGAATACAAAAATAGCCAGTATCCAACAAGGAAAATTCACAATGTCTGGCATCTAATCAAAAATTACCAGGCACATATAAAGCAAGGAAATATAACCCCTGATGAGGAGGAAAAAAAAAATCAATCAAAACTGACACGGATGTTAGAATTAGCAGACAGAACATTAAAATGACTATTATAATTATATTTCCTAAGTTCAAAAATTCAGTGGAGACACTTGAAGATATGAAAAAGAGCTACATTGGCCAGGCGTGGTAGCTCACGCCTGTAATCCCAGCACTTTGGGAGGCCAAGGTGGGCAGATCACGAGGTCAAGAGATGAAGACCATCCTGGCCAACATGGTGAAATCCCGTCTCTACTAAAAATACAAAAAAAAAAAAAAAAAACTAGCACGGTGTGGTGGTGCGTGCCTGTAGTCCAAGCTATTTGGGAGGCTGAGGCAGGAGAATTGCTTGAACCCAGGAGGCAGAGGTTGCAGTGAGCCAAGATCATACCACTGCATTCCAGCCTGATGACAGAGCGAAACTGCATCTCAAAAAAAAAAAAAAAAAAAAAAAAGAGCTACATCAAACTTCTAGAGGTGAAATCTGCAATGTATGCAATGAAAAATACACTGGATGGGATTAAAATCAGATTAGACATTGCAGAGGATAAATATTAGTAAACTTGAAAACACAAAAATCAAATTCTGTTTATTTTTTTAATTCCATTTTTCCCTCTGTATCCAATGAGATACATTGAGATCCAATGAGATATAAAAAAATAAATAGAATCAGTGAGTTGAGGAACAACTTCAACTGGCCTAATATACATGTAACTGGAGCCCCCAAAGGAGAGGAGAGAATTAAATACCAAATATAGTATTTAACAATTGTCCTTGCCTCCAAGAATTGACAATCTTGATGGGAAAACAAATTGTAATAAAAAACAAGGTCATAAGGTATTTGAAAATCAAAAAGTATTATAAGAACAGAAAAAAATGTCATAAGTCAGTACATAATTAATTACCAAACATATAGTACACATAACTGTTTAGAGGAGAGGAACAGATTACTTCAAGTTGGGAGGTCGGGTTAAGAATAGTCAAAGAGGAAACATTTGAATTGTCCATTTCATAAATGGGCATTTTCATATAATCAAAAGTAGTGTTCATTAGTATATATAGTCAGCCCTCCATATCCTCAGGTTCCACACCCATGGATTCAATCAACCGCAGATCAAAAGTAAATAAATAATACAAATTTAAAAATACAGTATAACAACTATTTACGTAGCACTTATATTAGGTATTATAAGTAACCTAGAGATAATTTAAAGTATACAGGAGAATGCATGTAGGTTAGATGCAAACACTATGCCATTTTATATCAGAGACTTGAGCATCCAAGGATTTTGGCATCCATCAGGGTCCTGCAATGAATATGCCACAGATACCAACAGACGACTGTAGTTTTTCTTCTTTCATCACTTTTTCTTCTTTATTCATTCATTCACCATTAATTGAGCAACCTGTATGTGCCAGATACTATCTAAGCACAGACATGTTCCATCTCTACCTATGATGGGTTTCAAATCAGGAAGAGGTAAAAGAGAGAAATGGCTATTTCTCACACTGCTACATACTCTGTGATGCAAGTATGTTCAGATTGTTGCAGAAAGGAGGCAGTTAACTCCACTAGGGAAAGGAAATAAAAGAAATTCATGAGACAAACAACTGTCACCTATTTCTAAAACCTCCATCCTGCCCTGTTTCCAGACTTGGCTGTCAAAAAGAACTGCTGGAAAATATGGAGAAAAGTCTACGTACCAAGAAAGGAAGCAGAAAGCCAAGTAGTTTTTCCCTTTGTTTCAATTCATTAATACACAAGAGGAAGAAAATGCAGGAACCTCCTCCTGCCAAGCAATCAGCCACGCCTAAGTGGTGCTAAGATTTAGATAAGCTCTGACAAGTCTATTGAAGAATGCCTTAAATAGAGGGGCAGCAGAGCAGTAATACGTCATATATTTTTCTATGACATAAAGCCTCAGTGAATAAAAAAAATTCACTGGCATCAGGTTGGTGATCTGATATTTCCACTGAAAACATTTTATTTTTCCTAAAGCTAGCAGTAATGCACTATGCAATATACAAAGCTAGAAGGAACATTCATTATCACAGAGGCCAATGCTCACATTCTAGAGATGGGACGACTGAGATCCAGAGAGAGTAAGAGGCTAGGCCACATTCACAGCAAGGTTAGTGGTAGCATTAGTTAAAATTCCCATCATCCTAGTTCTGGGAAGCTGGTGATCTTTACATGAAACCATATAGTCTTTATCCATCTCTTAGAGTGAACAAATTTGTGCTGTGATTTTAATAGAGAATTATGCTGATACAGGAGAGGTATATTTGGATGTGGAATGGATCCTTTATCATAAGCCTTGGTTCAACAGTTTTCCTAAAAAGGAGTGTTTCACTAAGGAAAGCTCATATTTGGAAACTTTTCATTCATCCCCACTGCACTGTTTAATGTTCAATTTATAGTCTATTTTGCTGAAGAAAGAAACAAGATATAACAGCAAAGCATGAGCTAGACTCTCACTCTGCTATATACAAGATATAGGTTGAGTATCCCTTATCCAAAATGCTTGAGATCAGAAATGTTTCAGATGTATTCCAGATCCTGGAATATATGCATTTATAGGAGCTGAACATTCCTAATCCAAAAACCCAAAATCCAAAATGATCCAAGGAGCACCTTTGAGCATCACGTTGGCATGCCAAAACGTTTCAGATTTTGGCGCATTTTGGGTTTTGGATTCTCAGATTAGGGATACCCAACCTATATATGATCTTGGGCAGAATACTTAACCTCTCAGTTTTTTCATCTATAAAACGAGGCTAACAACAGTACTTACTATGGTATATGTAGTGCGTTCTCAAGTTTTGAAAATGAGCTAGCTGATATAAAGTACGTCACCAGGCATACCACAGGAGTCCAAAAAACATTAGCAGCAGCTGTTGCCGCAGTTGATGACTATGATGCTGGGAGCAGGGGACGGGTGTAATCATTATTAATGTCTTGAGGTTAAATCATCTTAGACATCTTTTCCATTATGATTCTCAAAGAGAACTCAGATACATATATTTATGCCAGGTACTGATAATGACACAACATCTTAGTCTTAGAACTCTCCTGAAAGAGTATGTACTTGTCCGTAAGTTTAAATCTTACTTATAATAATAATAGTTACTCTTCCAAATCTGAGTGGAACTAAATTATTTGCCACCTTATGCTGTAAACCCTGGGCCACAGAACTTGGT
The DNA here is from genome assembly GCF_049350105.2 of Macaca mulatta. Taxonomy (NCBI): domain Eukaryota; kingdom Metazoa; phylum Chordata; class Mammalia; order Primates; family Cercopithecidae; genus Macaca; species Macaca mulatta. Next base: position 176,817,592 of record NC_133406.1, read on the forward strand.
AATAAAATGTAAGAGTATCATACTTACTTCATCTGTATGAAGTCCTTACAGAAAAGCAGGACTCTATTACAAATGTCACCCTGGGTTTCCCATGGTTAATGCATGTGGTAAGACTGAACTGTCATGCAACAGATTTGTCCTAAAAGTAGAATGTGAATTCAACAACTACACTCTCACAGTGAAAATGATCTGTTTCATTTTTAGTTCCATCAATATTTCATTTTTAGCTCCATCAATACTCAAAGGAACTGGTTTGCATTAGTGAATGTCTACAAAGGTTTCTTCCTCTTCTGGGCAATTAATTTATATCATATAAGACAAATATTGGCACATCTGGACAAACTCAGCATGAGTCTAAAAACCATGAAATTTCTCAAGGCATCTGTGAATAAAAACACCTCTCTGAGCTTTTCCAAGATGACAGACCGAGAGGGGAGAAGTGGAAAAATGGACACGATAGCCCTCTTTGAAGATCGGAAGGGCTGTTGTGTGAAAGAGGGAGCAGACTTCTAAGGATGGGTGCTCAGGAGTGCAGGATGAGAATAAATATATAGGAAAGTTGCGGGAGGCTGCTTTTATCTCTACAAAAGGAAGAGTTTGCCAGGGCAAGGGTACACATACATGTATGCCCCAGCAGAGTGAAACAGATGGCAGCTGAGTCCAGGCAGCATCACTGATGAGCTGTGCACATGGGGCAAGTTTCTTAACCTATCTGATCTCTCCCCTGTCAGTCAGTACAGTTATTCCCACATTCACAGCTATTCCAGAATTGAAAAATATATGTATATTTAATGCTTAATATATGGTAGGCATTATGATTACTTCCACTCTTATGGATTTGTCATATGCCTTTGGAATAGGAATATCTACATGACCTAATGAATAAAATCTCTTTAGTTCTGCTTTCTACCTTTTCTTTTTTCTTTTTTTATTATTATACTTTAAGTTCTAGGGTACATGTGCACAACATGCAGGTTTGTTACATATGTATACATGTGCCATGTTGGTGTGCTGCATCCATTAACTTGTCATTTACATTAGGTATATCTCCTAATGCTACCCACCCCCCCGCCCCTTACAATAGGACCTGGTGTGTGATGTTCCCCTTCCTGTGTCCAAGTGATCTCATTGTTCAATTCCCACCTATGAGTGAGAACACGTGGTATTTGGTTTTCTGTTCTTGCTATAGTTTGCTGAGAATGATGGTTTCCAGCTGCATCCATGTCCCTACAGAGGACACAAACTCATCCTTTTTTATGGCTGCAGAGTATTCCATGGTGTATATGTGCCACATTTTCTTAATCCAGTCTGTCACTGATGGACATTTGGGTTGATTCCAAGTCTTTGTGAATAGTGCCACAATAAACATACATGTGCATGTGTCTTTATAGCAGCATGACTTATAATCCTTTGGGTATATCCCCAGTAATGGGATGGCTGGGTCAAATGGTATTTCTAGTTCTACATCCTTGAGGAATCGCCACACTGTTTTCCACTATGGTTGAACTAGTTTACAGTCCCACCAACAGTGTAAAAGTGTTCCTATTTCTCCACATCCTCTCCAGCACCTGTTGTTTCCTGATTTTTTAATGATTGCCATTCTAACTGGTGTGAGATGGTATCTCATTGTGGTTTTGATTTGCATTTCCCTGATGGTGAGTGATGATGAGCATTTTTTCATGTGTCTGTTGGCTGTATGAATGTCTTCTTTTGAGAAGTGTCTGTTCATATCCTTTGCCCACTTTTTGATGGGGTTGTTTGTTTTTTTCTTGTAAATTTGATTGAGTTTTTTATAGGTTCTGGATATTAGCCCTTTGTCAGATGAGTAGATTGCAAAAATTTTCTCCCATTCTGTAGGTTGCCTGTTTACTCTGATGGTAGTTTCTTTTGCTGTGCAGAAGCTCTTTAGTTTAATTAGATCCCATTTGTCAATTTTAGCTTTTGTTGCCACTGCTTTTGGTGTTTTAGACATGAAGTCCTTGCCCATGCCTATGTCCTGAATGGTATTGCCTAGGTTTTCTTCTAGGGTTTTTATGTTTTTAGGTCTAACATTTAAGTCTCTAATCCATCTTGAATTAATTTTCATATAAGGAGTAAGGAAAGGATCCAGTTTCAGCTTTCTACTTATGGCTAGCCAATTTTCCCAGCATCATTTATTAAATAGGGAATCCTTTCCCCATTTCTTGTTTTTGTCAGGTTTGTCAAAGATCAGATGGCTGTAGATATGTGGTATTATTTCTGAGGGCTCTGTTCTGTTCCATTGGTCTATATCTCTGTTTTGGTACCAGCACCATGCTGTTTTGGTTACTGTAGCCTTGTAGTATAGTTTGAAGTCAGGTAGTGTGATGCCTCCAACTTTGTTCTTTTGGCTTAGGATTGTCTTGGCAATGCGGGGTGTTTTTTGGTTCCATATGAACTTTAAAGCAGTTTTTTCCAATTCTGTGAAGAAAGTCATTGGTAGCTTAATGGGGATGGCATTGAATCTATAAATTACCTTGGGCAGTATGGCCATTTTCACAATATTGATTCTTCCTATCCATGAGCATGGTATGTTCTTCCATTTGTTTGTGTCCTCTTTTATTTCACTGAGCAGTGGTTTATAGTTCTCCTTGAAGAGGTCCTTTACATTCCTCGTAAGTTGGATTCCTAGGTATTTTATTCTCTTTGAAGCAATTGTGAATGGGAATTCATTCATGGTTTGGCTCTCTGTTTGTCTGTTATTGGTGTATAAGAATGCTTGTGATTTTTGCACATTGCTTTTGTATCCTGAGACTTTGCTGAAGTTGCTTATCAGCTTAAGGAGATTTTGGGCTGAGATGATGGGGTTTTCTAAATATACAATCATGTCATCTGCAAACAGGGACAATTTGACTTCTTCTTTTCCTAACCGAATACCCTGTATTTCTTTCTCTTGCCTGATTGCCCTAGCCAGAACTTCCAACACTACGTTGAATAGGAGTGGTGAGAGAGGGCATCCCTGTCTTGTGCCAGTTTTCAAAGGGAATGCTTCCAGTTTTTGCCCATTCAGTATGATACTGGCTGTGGGTTTGTCATAAATAGCTCTTATTATTTTCAGATACATTCCATCTTTGGTCTTAAAACCCAATGAGAGAAGCTCAAATTGTTCTACCACCTGCTATGCCACTGCTTTTAGGTAAGATGCCAGTCTAGTTGTCTTCCATCTTCCCTGGATATTTCCAACAGCAAAACCTAAAGAAAAACACTTATCATCCACCAACCTTAACCCAAGGAAGGATTATAGGATTATTTACAAAATCATTACAAATCATTTTTCATATACAGGTGTTCTCTCCTTTGCCCAGCACATGTTTTGTGTAAATCACTTTCTTATTTTCCTACCAAATGAGCTTATAATTGTTTGCATATGCTTATTATTTTCTTCCAAGAATATTACTCTATGACCATTAAAAAAACTTTGGAAAACAGAAAAGTACAGCAATGAGGGGAATAATCACCTACAGTCTATTCATTGTTATTTTTCCCTGTCATCTTTATACATGAGTGATGGTGGTCTTTTTTTACATAATTTTAATTAGATTAGAATTTTGAAGGTAACTTCTTAACATTTTTAACTGCTCTTCACTTAGTGGTGGCTCCTGCATTAAATTCTTCTGTTCTCAATACCAATTAAGTATTAGTGATTTTAAAGACTTTTTAAAGTAACAAGGGTCAACGCCACTTAGAAGCATGGAATTTTGAAAGCAGAAAAGAAAATCTGCACTTGAAGAAGGAATGACTAATGCAATCTCTCATTTTATGGACATTAAAACCCAACAAGCAACTGGGCACGGTGGCTCACGCCTGTAATCTCAGTACTTTGGGAGACTGAGGCTAGCAGATCACAAGGTCAAGAAATTGAGACCATCCTGGCCAACATGGTGAAACCCCGTCTCTACTTAAAATTCAAAAATTAGCTGGGCATGGTGGCATGCGCCTATAGTCCCAACTACTTGGGAGGCTGAGGCAGGACAATCGCTTGAACCCGGGAGATGGAAGTTGCAGTGAGCCTAGATCATGCCACTGCACTCCAGCTTGGAGACAGAGTGAGACTCCATCTCAAAACAAACAAACAAATAAACAAATAAACAAACAAACCAAACACCCAAAGAGCCACCCAGGCAGCAATCTCTGCTGGTATAGAGAGCAAGGTCCCTGAATTCACTGGCCAGTGCAATGAACCCACTGTAAATTGGGCCCCAGTATCTCCTGCTATGCACCCCCAACATAGGTTCTATAAGTTTGGACTTTGTCTCTTCAGTTCCTTAGAAAAGTACATAATGTGTTCTGTGTACAATGGATGTATAGCAAACTAATTAGGGCCAAAGTAGGCTTTGATGAAGATAATTCTACTCAAGCAGAAACTCAAATCTGCCCTATAATATAGCTAGAACGATATAGCTAGAACAGGAGGAAAAGGAAAAAAAAAATCTCGTCTTAGCTCTAACATCTTTACTCAACTTGACATATCTTTATACATCCAAACTGTGATAGTTTCTCTCATACATGTTGAATAAGCAAAATCTAAAAATACTTCCAATACCAAGAGTTAGAAAGGGTAAAGAGCAACGGGAACTTGTATCCTGTAGGAAGGAGCTCACACTGGCATAAGGCTGTTGGAGAGCAATTCCGCAGCACCTAGGGAAGCCAAAGACATGCATACTCTATTCTATTCCTAGGTATTTGGCCTAGAAAAAGTTCGCCCATTTTTACAGAAAGACAAGTCAAAGTTTTCATGGCAGCATTGTTTATAATACACAAAAAATGAAGACAGGTGAATGGGTACATTAATTGTGATTTAGTTGCTGTGCATACTTACTGCACAACACTAAAATAACTTCTTAGATCAACATGCAATTCCTAAATTAACAAAGTTAATATCAAAAACATAACATTGAGCAAAAATAGCAAGATGTATGACAGGTACAGTAAGTTCCCATTTATACACAATTTAAAAATAGGCAAAGCACTATTTTTAGTAGCCCTATTAGTGCATTTATGCACAGAGAGCAAAAATATAAAAACATGCCTGGGAATGAAAAGACATCACATTTAGAAGAGAGATTATCTCTGGAGAAGAAAAGAGACAGGATTTAGGAGGGGTACACCAGGAGCTTTTGTTGTATCTATAATGTTTTCTTTCTTTTAAAAATCTGAAACAAATAAAAAATATTTTTATCTAAAATGGGTTTTGTTTGCTTTTCTGTGTACTTAAAATATATCAGAGGTTGAAAAAGAAAACAAAGCATGATGGCTTAGTCATGGATTGTTCTAGATATCCAGGAATCTGAGATGGGAGGAAAAACAAAAATCCATCTACTGTTTTGGAGCATTTTAGTTATTTTTATTCATTTATTTATTTTGAGACAGGGTCTCACTCTGTCATGCAGGCTGGAGTGTGGGGTACCATCACTGCTTACTGCAACCTTGACCTCCTGGGCTCAAGTGATCTTCTTATCTCAGCCTCTGGAGTAGCTGGGACCACAGGTACACACCACCACACCCGGCTAACTTTTTAAATTTTCGTAGAGATGAGGTGTCACTATGTTGCCAAGGATGGTCTCAAACTACTGAGCTCAAGTGATCCTCCGGCCTCGGCCTCCAAAAATGCTGGGATTACAGGTGTTAGCCACTGCTCCTGACCCTATTTTAGGCATTTTAAACAAGCCTGATGGCCATCACAAACTCTTGGCATGGTGTCAAGCCAAAAGTAAATACAGGCTAAATATTGAAGAATAAACAAACAAAAAAAAACAATAAACTAATGAACTGAATGGGTTGCTATACATGCCTTTGGTTAATGTAAATAGAAAACAATAATTATCATTGATAATTTGAAATTCAAACCACTTCTAAATGTGGGTCCATGGACAGCTCTGAAAGACATCATTAATTAAAAAAAGATTGAAAACAAGTGGGCAAAGAAACCCTTGAATACTTTAAGATCCTTAACATTCCATGTTTTTTCTTTATTTCAGAGCCAGGCATAGCACACTCATCCCATTCTTGTCACCTAAGGACCAGGAGGAGTTCATTGCCATAACAGACCCCAGGACGCTGCCCACAGCCTGACATATCAATAAGTCTTTAGGTATCTAAGTGAATTAAAGAGCTCTTCTGAGCCTATGTGAAGAATTCGCAGCATTTTTCTGCTCTGTTCACTTGGTTGACTGGGTACATTAAGATTCTAAATCATTCTGTCTTCACGAATGTAGGTTTGTCCCTTTGGGGACAAAAAATTTCCAGGATGATAACCATGATTTCAAACTCCTGATCATTACAGGGGAATATACAGGCTTGATGAACTCAAGCAGAAATCCACTGCCAGACGTTTTTGCCATTATTGATTTTTTTTTAATTCCAAATGAATTTTAAAATAACCAAAATAAGATACATGGCACATTCATCTAAGCCTAGTAATTAAATCCAAAAAAGCAGTTCATAGTGGTTTAAGCAAAAAGAATAATTTTAGAAAGTACCACAGGCCTCCACTATTTGAAATCAATTAGTTTTTTAGTTTCCTTATGTTATTAAAATATTAATTGACTTTTAAATATAATCCTGAAGCTTCCTTCGAAATACCTTCTTCAAGGAAAGGGGCATATATTTATAGTGTTCTTTTAAAGTTTAACAAAAGAAGGATTCAAACTGAGTTACCTCCACTCTGCAAAGTCTTTTTTCAAATGTGTAACAGGATCTTACTGCAGTCACTCGGTCTGCTCTCCACACAAAGAAAGACTGGAAAGCATTTGTGTTATGCTTCTGGAGTTAAAAATGAAGACGCCTTTTTGTTTCCATCAGTTCTTTTTTATTAATAAGGTGGCCACACCAAGTCAGAAATTATAACCATCTGCTTTAGCCATTAAATACAGATTCAAAGGCCTAATGATAAAGTGACCTCTTTATTAATAACAGAAAGCGACAAGTAGCCATTTTCCCAGAGTGTTCACGGAAATAAATCAATCTGTAGGTCCAGGTATCGGCTGCATCGGTTTTCTCTTCGATTTGGCCTTTATTGTTTTAAATCACTCAGGAAACAAAAAGGGAGGTCAGGAAGTACCTTTTCCATGAGTTTTGTTTTTACCTCTGCTCTTGATGAGATGCCACTTAGCCCACCTCACATAACTTGAAGACACGATCTTTGATTCTCCACATCACAGAAGAATCATCCCCACGCACCATCTAACGAGTGAGTAGACACACGGGACTTATCAGCCGCAGGGAGCATATCTGAATCAAAGCCTCAAACAAAGGTGTAGGAAAACCACAGCTCCGTCAAAGGAAACAATAGTGGAATCACTGCAGCTGTATTTTAAAATGGTAGGAACACAGCCCCTTGTTTTCTTTAATTCACATATTAGAATTTTAATTATCAAGTTGCTAAAGTGCGGTGGCTTTCAATTGAAGTGGGTTTTATCGACCCAGCCTCACGGGGCAGACAGAAGTCCTTTGTTGCGCTGCCAGATGCACAGAGACGCCAGCATGGCACCATCCACGTCCTCTGCCTCAGATCCTTCTGGCAGGAAGCCTCTACCACCACCTAGAGCACAGGAGTCTCTGGGAGATGAATCTCCCTGGCCCTTGTCCAAGGGGCTTTATTACTGGAAGGACCAGAAAGATCTCTTTACAAACCTGATCTTTCTCCTTGCCCAATCTATAGGCTGGTACCAGAAGAAACAGCAGAAGACTGAACTGCTATGGTGGAAGTCGGCCGTGAAGGATGAGTAGTTCTTGCGGGGAATACTTTGTGAAGGCTGTGAACACTGCTGTCCCACCACAGGGAGAATGTCCCCCCAAGTTCTGTCTTTACTACACAGTTGAAACCCTCTAGAAACACACAACACCAAGGCACGGAGCCAGCATGTACAGCCCCAACACCGCTTGCTCCTCTCCCTGGCTTCCTGTTTCCCAATTTCCCCTTGCTGTTTCCCTCACTCCCACCACTCTGGAGAAGGCAGTCACCATCTTTCAGGGGGAAGAAGACCTCCACAGGGCTGTGGGGACAGAGGCAAGAACACCGGACTGATAGTTCAACAGAGGCCCATGGAAGCCAGCCTGGAGGAGACAGTCGGGGAGTTCTCGTAACCAGCCAAATCCTACAGATCCCCCTTAGCGACTTCACCTCCAGGGCCCATGTCCTGTAGTCAGTAGAGTCCTTGCTCTGCAGTAACATGCTGTGCCTCATTAGGAGTGTTAGTGAGCTTCTCGAGGCCTCACTATTCTTCCTCATAAAATAAGAGCGCAGAGTCAGGTCATGTCAAAAGTCCCTTGAAGGCTTAGGATTCTATAACGTTACATCACTTCCTTTATCTATTGCCTCAGTTCCCTCAAGTATCGAGCCATGCAGTTGCAGATGATTTTAAGTCCCTTTCCAACACAGAGGCTCTATGATTCCGTTGATGAAGCCAGATCACAAGCAAGGATCATGCTCTTAATCTCAGTGGCTCTTTCTTTGCCAAATAATGATAGGAATGTACTTCAGCTGAATGCCCGCATCTCAGCTACCAGTACATCTGGTTGGGAAACCTACAGCTACTTCTATCTGCCCACTTGCCAACACGGAAATCTTCAAACAAAGAAAGGATGATTCATGGCATCTTTAATAGGGCCCCCACCTTGACATTAAATCTTGAGCTGAGGTTATCGAAAACAGCAAGTATACAAAGAACTTACAGCCTGAGAGCAAGCCAGAGACTGTGCAGGTGGCTGGAGAGAAAATTGACAAGAGTTACAAAGAAAAGGTGCATTGAGTTAATAGAAAATAACTCTGGTATTGAGGAACAGGGGCTGAAAACAGATGTGAGGGGCAGGCCTCATCACGAGGAGTGAAAGCAAGAACAACAGCTGATTTCTCAAACACACACACACACACACACATACACACACACACACACACACACACATTGTCTCTCTCTCTCGCAAACAAAAAATATAAAAATATATAAAATTCACTATGCTGGCCCCAGGGTGTGGGTTGCAGTGCCCTTCAAGGAATATTGTAGAGCTGAAAACTGATTAGACATGGCACCCAAAAACTAGTATTCCAGAAGAAGTTTGAAGCTAAAGATGGCAGTTTCACATACTAGAGGAGGTGCTGAGTATAAAAACACAAGTTCAGGCTCCATCTAAGCTTCATGATCTTTTATAAATTACTAAATCTCTACACCAAATTCCTCATCTGTGGATGGAGACTACAAATATCCAGTCTATCCAAAAATAGATATTTAAAGCAGGTAAAATACATACAAGTATCTGGGGCACAGCAGACACTTCCAAAAGTTGGAAGTTACTATGAAGATGCATGCAGGTATCAGAGATCAGAACACAATAGTGGGTCAATCCAGAGAGACAAACAGAAATCAAAAAAAGGCAGGCAGTGGCAAAAAAAAAAGGCAAAACAGTGGGTTATGGGTTGAAACAGGAACCTAAAAGAAATTCTCCAGCATCATCACTTTTAATAAATATCTACTGATGTTACTGATGTTAAGGAGAAGAAAGCAGATTGCCAGATGAGTGATAAAAGATGACCTCACTCATTGAAAGAGAAAGAGAAGCAAAAACATGAAGCCAAGGAAGACAGATTATAGAGACATACTCCAAATACTATTATAATAGTAGTTATCACAACTACTAGTAGGGTTACTTCAGGTTTTTTTGTTTGTTCATTTATCAATATTTTCCAAATACTTGTTTTGATTTCAAAGTTAATAAAAAATGGCACCTTAAACATTTAATAATAGGCCCTGAGTAGCTGTTCTTTCAGGGAAGCTGAAGCCCTGGAGAAGATCATTGGCATTCTGAAATCAAGGCTGTGCTCTAATTATTTGAAAGTTCTTAACATATGTATGGAGAAACTCACCCAGTCTATAAATATATGTAGAAGGCCTTCTTAATTCAAAAGTATGACATTAGACATTTCAGGGAAAAAAAAACATAAACTCCCAAAGAGTCTCCATCTCATTAGAGAATTAGATATGCTCACATTAAATTATAACTCACAATGCAGGGTGCACTAATGTAACAATGAATTCAAGGAGAGTGATTTGAGCCAGGCTGAGGACAACTGGAAGACTTCAAAAGGCGGGAAAAAGTCACTTTCTGTTGCAGAGACAATTTAATTAAAAAGAAGCTCCTTTCTACCCCCTCCTCCAGGTAATAGAGAATTCATTGTATTCCGAGGAACTGAAGATCTTACAAGAAGGCAGATTGCATGACCTTCCAATTGCAATAGATTCTTTCAGGAAAGGGAGTAATTAAGATTGCCTAGAAGGGGCTGCTTTATTTCATTGAGGAGGTAACTTTAAACAGGCTGCCTCACCACATGCACCACACTCAACAAGCAAACTCCCTACACTGGACTCCTATAGGGCCTAATTCTCACCTCAGCCCCAACTTTACCCAGATTCTCTCACCTGTTATTATTAAGCTACTTAGCTGCCTTCCACCCTTCATCCCTAGACCCCAAATACCCTAGCAGACTGTGAATTCCTTTTGTTCTTTCGTGTACTCATCCACCATTTTCTTCAACACATGCTATGTGCTAGCAACACAAAGACAAATAAAACAACCCCCATCCCCATAAAGTTAATAGTCTAGCAGCAGTAACTGACTTATTAGTAGATATTTATAGCTCAATGGCCGACATGTGCATGGAGCATCCAAGAGAAGGAAGAGGATGTGCCTAACCAGCGTGAAGCCTGGCAATAGGGTTTGGAGGACATTGCAAGAAGAGTGGGTGGCAGGAATAAAGGCACTAACCATGGTGAAAAGGGACACAGAGTGAGCAGAAAACCATGTAGCCTGATCTTAAAGTGTGAGGCAGAGAGTGGAAAAACACAACCATACCAGCCAACATTTACTGAGGGCTAACCCTGTGTGAGCTGATTAATTCTCACCAACCCATGAGGTAGGTTTTATCATCCTAATGTTAGCAATGAGGAAACGAGGCTACAAAGGTTAAGCCACTGGGGCAGTAAAGGAGATAATCACTCTGATATGCTGCCCTCCTAAGTCTAGACGGATCAGCAAGGGCTGGTCTGAAAATCCCTTTGGTATCATGCTAAGGAGCTTGGGCCTTTCCTATAGACAACAGGCAGGCAGTAAATGGCTTTAAGCAGGAAAGAGTCAGATCTGTGTCTCAGGAGGCTACTTCAGCAAGGTGTGGAGGACTGATATGAAGAGGGACCCACCCAGACTTAGGGAAATCAGCTAAAAAGTTGTTGCAGTCTTCCTATGAGCAATGTCCATCTAATGGTGCAAAGAAGGAGCAGAGGGCAGTCGGGTCCCGGCAGCGGCTGCAGAGCTCTCATCTTCTGCGGCTCTCCGAGCCCTCTCCTTTTCGCTTCCGGAAACATGGCCTCCGGTGTGGCTGTGTGATGGTGTCATGAACATGTTCAACGGCATGAAGGTGCGTAAGTCTTCAATGCCAGAGGAGGTGAAGAAGCACAAGAAGGCAGTGCTCTTCTGCCTTGGTGAGGACAAGAAGAACGTCATCAAGAAGATCCTGGTGGGCAATGTAGGCCAGACTATCGACAACCCCTGTGCCACCTTTGTCAGGATGCTGCCAGATAAGGACTGCCACTACGCCCTCTATGACACAGCCTACAGGACCAAGGAGAGCAAGAAGGAGGACCTGGTGTTTATCTTCTGGGTCCCTGAGTCTGCGCCCCTTAACAGCAAAATGACCTATTCCAGCTCCAAGGACGCCATCAAGAAGAACCTGACAGGGGTCAAGCATGAATTACACGCAAACTGCTATGAGGAGGTCAAGGACCGCTGCACCCTGGCAGAGAAGCTGGGGGGCAGTGCGGTCATCTCCCTGGAGGACAAGCCTTTGTGAGCCCCTTCTGGTCCCCTGCCTGGAGCATCTGGCAGCCCCACATCTACTGTTGGGGGTTGCAGGCTGTTCCCTTCCTCTCAAACCTGAAGGGCTGGGGAGGATCCCAGCAGAGGGAGTGCAATCCCTTCACCCCAGTTGCCAAACAGACCCCCCACCCCCTGGATTTTCCTCCTCCCTCCATCCCTGATGGTTCTGGTCTTCCCAAACTGCTTTTGATCTTCTGATTCCTCTTGGGTGGAAGCAAACCAAATTCTCCCCAGGCACCCCAGTTGTGGCGTGGCCTGTATTTTTTTTAACAACACCCCCACTCCCCACCTGTTCCTCCCCCTTCCTATGCTGCCAACTTCTAACCGCAGTAGTGACTCTGTGTTTGTCTGTTTAGTTCTGTGTATAAATGGAATGTTGTGGAGATGACCCCTCCCTGTGACAGCTGGTTCCTCTCCCTTTTCCCCTGGTCACTGCTACTCACAGAAGCAGGAGCAGTAAGGGACCTTCGATTAAAAAAAAAAAAAAAAAAGAAGAAGGAGCAGAGGGAACAGATGCAAGAAGTATTTGTTGGGAGACATTCTCCATGAGTCCCTTCGGTTTCTGCACATCTCGTGAGCAAAGCACAGGCTGCCCTTGGTTCCAACTAACTTTTCAAAGATGTTTATATGGAGAACAGCCTTGGAAGAAATGATCTCCCTCTGGAGCAAAGGTGAAGCATCTTTGTTACCCAATATAAAAGATTTGGTTTCCTTAAGTTCAGAATTCCTCTCCTGTAACACAATGCACTGCATGTCACCTGGCCGTCTTCATGACATCCTATGGGAGTTGGGTCTTGGAGAAACACTCTGGCTATTGCTATTGCTATGACTAATAAAGTTCTTTGTCTTTAACCCAGGAATCCTTAGTCTTTTGCCAGCATCCATGTAACTGTGGCAGGCAAGTTCATTTGCAAGTAAGATAAAGTCTCAAATCCTTCACAGTTCTTGATGATATTTAGGGGGAAAAAGTCAGCAGGATTGGTGAATGGCCAAATGTAAAACGTTAGGGAGAAAATGGAATCAAAGATTACTTGTGGTTTTTTTGTTTGTTTGAAGGTTGAAGTTTGGACAGTGGTGTGAATGGTTACTTTAGACAGTGGTTCACCAACAGAGGTGGAATATATAACAGGTACAAGAATGTAATATGTAGTGAGGCATCGTGGGTGCTGAGGATGAGATAATAATTCAGTCTGGAGACCTATGAGACATCCATGTGGAAGTATCCAACACAGAGATGAATAATGAAGACAAAAGGGTAAGGGCTGGGGTTAAAGATATATGGGGGTCATTAGCATCAGGGTGTAGCTAAACCCATGATATTGGATAAAATCCTCTTACATATAGAAACCATCATATTCATCCTTAAATCCTTAGTCCCCTGCAGAGAGCTTTGCACAATGTATATGCTCAATAAAAGTGTGTCAATGAAATAGCTAAAAACAGATCCAGAATTAGTTGTATCCTTTATTTAAATTAAAATTGCTTCAGTGGTTATCGAAGTAATGCTAATTCAGGTTTTCTCAAATCAGAGTCTCAAATACAGGGTCTGTACATTTTTTTCACATGAAATACAACCAGTTTCATACACAAATAATTACAAATTCATCATTCTCATAGATGTAATATGGAAGCAGAACAAAATTCTAAGACTCATAATTTCATTGATTAAAAAGCAGTATTGTTGGTTATCTTACTGGAGAAAAAAATTCTACTATCCACAGGATCACTTCTACCTTCATTCATTTAAAAACACAAAAAACTGGCTGGGCGCAGTGGCTCACATCTGTAATCCCAGCACTTTGGGAGGCTGAGGCTAGCGGATCATGAGGTCAAGTGATCAAGACCATCCTGGCCAATATGGTAAAACCCCGTCTCTACCAAAAATACAAAAACTAGTCGGGCATGGTGGTGTGCACCTGTAGTCCCAGCTACTTGGGAAGTTGAGGCAGGAGAATTGCTTGAACCCGGGAGGCAGAGGTTGCACTGAGTTGAGATTGTGCCACTACACTCCAGCCTGGCGACAGAGCAAGACTTCATCTCAAATTTAAAAAAAAAAAAAACAAAAAAAACACCTTACTGAGGACCTACTCTGTTCATGGAACTGTGCTGAAATCTGTAAGGGATCTAAAAAGCATAAAAGTCCCTTCCTTAAAGGAAATTACAAAAGCAGGGTGGTGACACATACACCAGACTAGAATTTAGTTCCAAGTTCCAGATTTAGCAATTTTATGACCTTGAGCAAGTTACTTAACCTCTACAACCTGTAGTTACTAAACTTCTAAAAAGAAAATAGTGAAAACGCATACCTCATAAAAGGCAATGAGATTTACATTTTGTAATACATGTAGAGTGTGTATTATAATACTCCATCAAAAGTGGTGGCCAGTATGATTACCATCATCATAAACTGATTGGGGAAGAAATACTCATAGAAATACTCACAGAAAAACCACTCAGTGAAGGATAGTCCAGAACATTATAAATGCCATTGAAGTGCTAAAGCGCTAGAAACGCAGACCCTTAAGAACCTGTTGAGAACAGTAGTAGTTACCACTGTGTTTTAACTTATTTAAACCAGCCCAATAAACCTATGAGTGAATAGTATTATTCCCATTTTCTAGATGAGAAAATTGACACCCAGGCAAGTCAAGTAACATACCCAAGTTCACCCAGCCGAAAGTGGTGGAGCAGGAAATAAACCCAGGCTGTCCGGCTCCAGAGTCTGATGCCTAGCTGGCTCCTCAGGAAGAATCATGCATTTTTATAACTTACATTTTGAAAAGAAAAGAACTGAACTCTTTGAAAGTATTTGCCTTCAACTCAAAACTATTATACAAATACTATTCTACTCAGAATTGAAAGATTGTTTTAAAATATCTAAACAGGGCCAGGTGCGGTGGCTCACACCTGTAATCCCAACACTTTGGGAGGCCAAGGTGGGTGGATCACCTGAGGTCAAGAGTTCGAGACCAGCCTGGTCAACATGGTGAAACCCCATCTCTACTAAAAATACAAAAAAATTAGCCAGGCGTGGTGGCCCGCACCTGCAGTCCCAGCTACTGGGGAGGCTCAGGCAGGAGAATCGCTCAAACCTGGGAGGCAGAGGTTGCAGTGAGCCCAGATCACGCCATTGCCCTCCAACCTGGGTGACAAGAGGGAAACTCCATCTAAAAAAAAAAAAAAAAAAAATCTAAACAGACAAGCAGAGAGACTTTTCTAGGTTTGCTCAGGTCCTATTCCACAGATTCTGATAACTGTGAAGGAAGAAAGATTTAATGCATCGCACTGAACACTGTATAAGACAAAATCACGGTGCATCATAGACAGATGCACAAAATCCAAAGTGACTCAAAGTATAGGGGTTTGGGCTTAAAGCTCTAAGGCACCTTTATGAAATAAAATGACTCCATTTACCAACTCTCATTTTCTACTGTTCATAAGCACTTCCTTAAGCTTAATTTAATATATACCCCTCTCAGATGCAGAGTTTTAGGGGGTTGTTTTTCCCTTTACATGTGAATAATGTAACAGACTGATGGGATATATTCAGCCACTGTGTAGGGCCACCTTGGACTTTCATCAAATTTTGTTTTATTTAATTTTCAAAGACAATAATGATGAAATACCCTAAATATCCAACCACTGAGTGATGGCTAAATAAACCATGTAGGCTGTGCTCACTCAGTGTTATATCACACAAAACACTAAAGATAATATTTCGCCAAGCAAGGCTGCATGCGCCTGAAGTCCCAGCTTCTCAGGAGGCTGAGGCAGGAGGATCACCTGAGCCCAGGAGTTCAAGTACAGCCTGGGCAACATAGAAAGACCCAATCTCAAGGAAATAAAAAAGAAAAACAATAGCTATAAAGACTTGAAAAAATAGTATATATATTAAGTGAAAGAAAAAACTTGCTACAAAATAGCATCGACAAGATGATTACATTTATGGATGAAAATGTATGCATAGGGCAAAAAAGCCTGAAGGAAATGTACCAAAATATTAAAAGTGATTTTTTGTGTTAATAATATGAGCCTGGGGAGATTTAATAGTCTTTCACTTTCTCAATGTTTCTTTATTTTCTGAATTTTCTTTGATACATATATTAGTTTTTAATTGCAGTAAACCAATATAGAAACAAAAAAGTTCAGTGTGCTATGCATTGCACTACAGAGCCTTCTTACATGTTTTAAGTGTTCAGAATATTTGTATTACAGACAGATTAGTGAATAGATGCCAAATTAGATAGATAGATAGATAGATAGATAGATAGATAGATAGATAGATAGATAGACATTCTTTTACCAAAACATTACAGAATAACTCCTCTTAGAAATACAGTCAAAATCTGGCTTCCCCATCCAATTCAGCTGTTTCTTTCTTTAAACCAATGAACCATCTATTTCTTTAAGGTAAATGTTACTTAAAAGCATCTTAGATGGATAGATCTGACTTTTTAAGCCCTAAATAGAGGGTACAGGTAACCAATTAATGCATGAATTACAGCCATGCGTCACTTAACAACATATGTTCTGAGAAAAGCATCCTTAGTTGATATGCTTGCTGTCATGTGAACATCACAGAGCGTACTTACACAAACTTAGATGGTGTAGCCTACTCCACCCCTAGGCTTTATGATATGGCCTATCGCTCCGAGGTTACAAACCTGTACAGCACATTACCACACTGAATACTGTAGGCCACTGTCACACAATGGTATCTGTATAGCTAAACATACCTAAACATATAAAAGATGCAGTAAAAATACAGTATAAAAGATTAAAAATGTTATACCTGTAGAGACCACTTACCATGAATGGAGCTTGCAGGAATTAGAAGTTGCTCTGGGTGAATCGGTGTGAGTGAAAGTGAAAGCATAGGACATTACTATACACTACTGAAGACTTTATAAACACTGTACACCTAGGCCACACTAAATTTATAAAGTATTTTTGTTTCTTCAATAATAAATTAGACTTAGCTTACTGTAACTTTTTTACTTTATAAACTTTTTATTTTTTAACTTTGGACTTTTTCATAATGCTTAGCTTAAAACATAAACACATTTTACAGCTGTAAAAAAATATTTTCTTTATATCCTTGTTCCATAAGCTTTTTTCTATTTAAACGTTTTTAAGTTAAAAATTAAGACATAAACAGGTCAGGATCATCAATATCACTGTCTTCCACCTCCATGTATTGTCCCCTAGAAGCTCTTCAAGGGGCAATAACAATGCCTTCTTCTGAAATACCTCCTGAAGAACCTGCCTGAGGCTGTTTTACAGGTAATGTTTTGTTTTAGAAGCAAAAGCAGTACACTCTCAAATAATAATAATAAAAAGTATAGTAAATACACAAACCAGTAACATAGTTGTTTATTACTATTATCAAGTATCAAGTATACTATTATCAGTATACAATTAGGTATATGTATATAACTGGCAGTGCTATAGTTATACAGGACTGGCAGGGCAGGTTTATTTACACCAGCATCACCACAAACACATGAGTAATGCACTGTACTACAACATTACAACAACTACAGCCTCTCTAGGAGTTTTTCAGCTCCATTATAACCCTATTGGACCACCATCTTATATGCAGTTCTAACGTTGACAGAAAGATGATTATGCAGTGCCTGACTGTAGCTACCACACAAATGTGACAGGAAGAGTAACTTAGCTCATACACAATTACATGCATACTTACTTTTTAAGAGACAGAATCTCGTTTCTGTCACCCAGGCTAAAGTGCAGTGGCAGGATCACGGTTCACTGCAGCCTCGATCTCCTGGACTCAATTGATCCTCCCACCCCAGCCTCCCAAGTAGCTGGGACTTCAGGCACACGCCACTGTGCCCAGCTAATTTTTGTATTTTTTGTAGAAACAAGGTCTCACTATGTTGGCCAGGCTGGTCTGGAACTCCTGGCCTCAAGCAAAGATACACACTTTCTTTTGGCAGCCACAAACAATTAATTACCAATATAAATGTCAATATGACACATTGAAACTGCTTCTCAGAAAAGGTTATCCAAGCTTAATTTTGTCAAAGAAAAAAACCTACTCTACTGGCCAGAAAGTACTGAGTTCAGTCCAACGAAATGACTAGAATAGCTACACAAACTACATAGTGAACTTTGGAGGCTGTTTCCATCTGGAAATGTGCATCATGTACACATTGCCCCATATGCCACCAGTAATGCTTTAACCACTTTCAAAACACCAGCCATAACACAATCCGAAAAAGAATAATAGTATGCATATTTTTAAAAAAAGAATACAATTATTGGAAGAGCTTTGGGAAATTAACGCAGCCCTACTGTGGAGGTCAAATTCATACGCAGTATAAAATGAAAACAAATCTGACATACTGAACACTTGTCATGTGGCTCTTACAGGGTAAGCACAATTTTCAACGCTGGATAGAAACTGGAGTCCAGTGGAAAGTACAGATGATTGACTACCCTTCTTTACAGGGAACAGAAACATTCTCTTAGACCCCTGCTGCTTTGGCCAAGTTAAGCTCAGCCTCATCATGCCATTCATCCAAGACAGGGCACCAATGTCTTGATGCTGGTTAACAGATAATTCAAACAGGCACACACACTTCATCACTGTAAGAGGCACCTCTATGTGGTTGTCAGCCTTTAGCGATATCAACTCAACAGGCCCACAAGCTTTTTACAAAATAAACACAAATTAATTGGGAGACAAAGATGGAGGGATAGGAGGGGACATTTTTAAAAAGACAGAAAGTCAATTGCATTAGTGGTCACAAAAGAACCAGGGGTGTTTTTGTTTGGTAGTGGATCAGCTACATGCAGAATGTTCACCTCTTTAAATAAGGCATTGGTGATTTTAAGAAATTAACTTTAGGTCTGATTAGTGCCAAGTGTAGAATTTCTGCAAGAAGATGTCATGGAGTAGAGAAAAATCTACAGTGTCTGTTCCTCTTTCTGTTTATAACCTCTGGACTTTAGTATCGTCTCTTGGGCTATCTGCAGAGGCCTTTTCATACTCATCCACTCAGAATTCCCCCCTGCTAATTATGAAATCTTAAGAAACTGGCTATAGGAAAACAACTTTTGGTCATAAATTTTTGTTCCTATTTATTAATATATCCTAACTCACTTGGCATTCCACATCTATAGATGCTATTTATGGTTCATAAATTTAGTTTTCCCACTGGTTCAGATAAGCAGGTCCTAAAAATGATATAAGAAGTGCTTTTTTCTACAAAGTCTCAAAAGCCATCAGATACTACAATGAGAGTGAATCATGGACGGACTATGGGGTTGAGGCTTAGGGCCTGGACTCTGGAATCAGGCAAACCTGGATTCAAATCCTGACTTCGTATATCAAGTTGCGTAACCTTGAGCAAGTTCTTTAAGTTCAAAATGGTCCTGACCCCAGCGGGGCTATTGGGAGGATGGAATGCAATAGTTGACAAAAAGCAAGCAGCAGATCTGAAATTCTACCTCTTGGGGCTACCTAAGGAACAATGTTTTCAAATTATAAAATCTCTGCTGGGAGACAACAGAATCAAGAAGAGAGTGTTTTCACTTTAGTCACTACACAAATTAAAGTTGCTGTGAGGCTAGTGTCAGCTTTACTTTTACCTAAATGTGTGACATATTAATCACTCCCAAGCTCCATTTCCTCAGCTTTAAAAGAAGAGGGTGGTCTCAATGAAGCTCTATCAAGATCTGAGTACTTGCAAAAATGAAATCCACATTTCTGTGTGCAGCCTATATTGTCCAACAACACAAGTGCCTTTTAACAATGAAATCATACTCTCTTTCCACCTACTTTTCCCATACTTTAGAGTATTTTACTGCACTATGAGCTTCTCAAAAGGAAAGACAATGTCTTGCCTCTTGTTTCTACCCATAGTGCTTCTAAGAATATCTGGCACACTACAGATGACCGAGGAATAAATGAGCGACTGAATCATCTCAATATCCTCCCTAAAGGCACATAAATTTTGCACACAGTAGGTATCAAAATACATTTGTTGGAAAAATGGATTTGAGCAAAACTGGGAGTGCCTTTACAGGTAGGGACTTCCTCTTACTCATCTCTGTAGCCACTGGGCCTGGGCAGAGCCTGGCACAAAGAAAGGAGGATCAACTAATCTTTTGGCTCTGGAGACATGCTAGCAATTGACCTACTCAAAAAGTAATTGGCAAGATGTGTGTGGATTCCAGTTCCAGAAGGCCTTCTCTGTGCCTGGCATTGTACAAGATGGTTTGCATGATGTTTTCTCAACAGCTCTGATAGGGATGAGTGACATCATTTTAAAATGAGTGAGCAAGGGTTCAGAGAGATTAAGTCACTTGTCCAAAATCACAAAGCTGATAAATAACAGAGCTGGGATTTAAAACCAGGCTTCTGGAACCTGTGCTTTTTCCTTTATGGGAGATTAAGAAAGAAGGGAAAGCACCAAAATAGATGAGACCACCTTATTTGAAGCTGTGTGACTTTAGGGGAGGATGGAGGAGGCAGCAACAGGTAGATAGGGTTCAAGGAGGGAAGCTGACCAGTGGGGCCAACCACCCCAGCCAATTATTGATCCACGGGCCTGCCACCTGCAGCCATGAACAGCAGGTCTTGAAGAATGTTGATTAGAGCCATTTCCCAAGCAGAATTGACCAGGTAGTGGCTGGCGGTAATGGCAGTCCAGACCAATTCCTTCTGGTCATTATATACAAGTCCAGGCGAGCCCATCAGAATGCCTTGGGCCCAGATCTTGGAACAGTAGTCCACTTGCCATCTTGGAGCCAACGCACAAAGCACAAGAACTCCCACATGGAAAGACTAACCACATTTTCTAGACTAGTGCTAGAAGAGGAGGAGGCCTGAATACTTTGTCTCAGAGGAAGAAATTTAATGACTCTTGGTTTTGGAAAAATCAATTTTAAGAGTAAGGCTAAGTCCCATGTGCTCATCATAGAAACAAAAAGAGATAACATTCATTGTCAAAGCATCAGAGCAGGAGAGCTGCCATTTTTTAAAAATGCTGTTTTATAGTTTTGTTAAGATTCAGCATGTAAACAGCAGTACCCCTCCTATGACTACAGGGTAAACTAATTTAATAAAATCAAATATGTTTGAAACACATTCTGTTCTTAACAGTAACACCAGCTAGAAACATGGAATCTTATATATCTGTATACAGGCATGATAAAACACTCAGTATAATTACTTTTTAATTCATCTAGGGGTACAAAAGTAATTCTTCTAGAGACACCACATAGACCCTCTAGTTTGCAGGCTCAGAGTAACCCACTTTAAATATCTGAAGGAGACCCTGCCAACCCTCGGCTCAAATGCCCCATGCTTCCTGAGGCGTCTCCATCTCAGCTCCACCAAGAGGGTCTAAGCTCAGGGTAACATCTTTCTTACTACAAGAACTTAACAGCCTGCTTAGATGGAGAGGACAAAAGCTACACAGGATGTTAGAGAGAAAGCAATGCCAGGTCAGTAACTAATTGAGCTTTCTCCCTGAGTTGGAAAAAAAAACCCAAAAAAAAGAAGAAAAGTCAAATAAAAGCCCTTGGGACAGAAAGCATTGATGTAATTTCACTATTCCTAAGCATGCCAGAAGCCATAAATATTTGTAAAGCATAATCTTTATATTTGCGGCCGGGCGCGGTGGCTCAAGCCTGTAATCCCAGCACTTTGGGAGGCCGAGACGGGCAGATCACGAGGTCAGCAGATCGAGACCATCCTGGCTAACACGGTGAAACCCCGTCTCTACTAAAAAATACAAAAAACTAGCCGGGCGCGGTGGCGGGCGCCTGTAGTCCCAACTACTCGGGAAGCTGAGGCAGGAGAATGGCGTGAACCCGGGAGGCGGAGCTTGCAGTGAGCTGAGATCCGGCCACTGCACTCCAGCCTGGGCGGCAGAGCGAGACTCCGTCTCAAAAAAAAAAAAAAAAAAAAAAAAAAAAAAAAAAAAAAAAAAAAAAAATCTTTATACTTGCAACGTTCAAGGGCATAACTAGAAAAAAAATCTATGTGTAAATATGCACATGTGCTAACTATTCTCTTAGATAGATCACTCAGAAAGAAAGAAAGAGAGAGAGAGAGAGAGAAAAGAAAGAAAGAAAGAAAGAAAGAAAGAAAGAAAGAAAGAAAGAAAGAAAGAAAGAAAGAGAAAGAAAGAAAGAAAGAAAGAGAAAGAAAGAAAGAAAAAAAAATGCAAGCAAGCAGGCAACCGGAAGTCCAAATATTGCTGGAAAAGTTTGGGTTGTTTCTGTCTGAAATTTACTCTGATCAGCCCTGCAGAATCTGTCCTTGCACACTACCTCAAAGGAAAAAGAAGAAGAAAGAAAGAAAAGGAACTTTATAGATAGAATCTCCAAACCCATGCTTGACTCCTCGCTCTCCTCTCCCCTCCCAGAGCAGCCAGTCAGAGCTTGGAGAACACATCACCCCCAGAGATCATTCTGAGGCTCTGTCCCTAAGCTGGCCAGGACCCTGGGCCCTGGGAGCTTCCCCTTGTCACCCTGAAGCCCAACAAAACAAAGCAATCCTTCTCCAAGATGGCCATCTAACTATTTAAAGATCATTCTCATGTCTTCTCCTTTTCTGGCTTGCTCTTTTCTGGACATACCTGGTTTGTCACTGTTCATACCCCAAGGGTGGTCTGACCAGCACACACTTAGAAAAGATAAAAGCACTGAAACCTTTCCACTCAGGCAGTCCATTTCACTTAACACTCACAATCCAAGCAACTCAACATTGTAACTAGTGATCCCTGCCCCAACCCACAATTGTACTTGAGTGGATTAATATTAATAATAAAACAGCTACCTGTTACTGAGTGTCTGCTGTCTGCCAGGAATTGTGTTACACAGAGTCAGTTCTGCTATAACACAACATATGAGTTCTGAGAAATCACCATACTATACAAAATTATGCAGTAAAAACAGCAGAGTTTATGGAAAAACAGGATTGGGACACACTACCACTTTCTTGTGGAAATGGGCATTGTAAGGGTTACAGCTTATGGGTTACTGTGAAGTGGTAGATGGGGGGCTGGTTATCAGAAAATGGACAGAAAGTTGTAATGGCAAACGTGGACGAGTGTAACTTGAGTGTAACTCCACACATCTGGTGAACTGAGGGAGCTGGTAGATGTTTCAGGTGTGTGTGTCTATATATTACCATGCAGCTCACTTTAGCTGAGTGCCATCTTCTGAGTCCACCTAGTGCTTTTTATGGATACAACTGACTATGTAAGTAAACATAAAATTTGCATTATTCTCAAATTTTTCTGAATATATCAATCAGCTTTGAAAAAAATGTGTGTGTTTTCAAAACAACTGTTATAGCAGCACTGACTAGAAAAATAAATCAGTGCATAAATATGCACATGTGCTAACTATTCTCTTAGATCAATCAGAAAGAAAGAGAAAGAAAGAAAAAGAAAGAAAGAAAGAAAGAAAGAAAGAAAGAAAGAAAGAAAGAAAGAAAGAAAGAAAGAAAGAAAAGAAAGAAAGAAAGAGAGAGAAAGAAAGAAAGAAAAAATGCAAGCAGGCATTTTTTATCTCATTAAATCCTAGCAACACTGAAAAATAGGTAGTACTAATTCCATGTTCCAGAAAAGGAAACAGAGGCTCAGGGAAGCTAAATGATTCCCAAAGCCACATCACTGGTTGATATGGTTTGGCTCTGTGTCCCCACCCAAATCTCATCTCGAATTGTAATCCCCACATGTCAAGAGAGGAGATTGCTTCTCCTTTACCTTTCGCCATAATTGTAAGTTTCCTGAGGCCTCCCTACCCATGTGAAACTGTGAGTCAATTAAACCTTTTTTGCTTATACATTACCCAGTCTCAGGCAGTTCTTTACAACAGTGTGAAAACAGACTAATACAGAAAATTGGTCCTGAAAGAAGTGGAGCGTTGTTATAGAGATATCTGAAAATGTGGAAGTGATTTAGGAACTGGGTAATGGGCAGAGAATAAAAAAGTATGAAGGGCTCAGAAGAAGACAGGAAGATGTGGGAAAGTTTGGAACCTCCTAGAGACTGTTGAATGGTTTTTACCAAAATGTTCATTGTGATATGGACGATGAAGTCCAGTATGAGGTGGTCTCAGATGGAAATGAGGAACTTATTGTGAACTGGAGCAAAGGTCACTCTTCCTATGCTTTGGCAAAGAGACTGGTGGCATTTTGCCCCTGCTCTAGAGATCTATGTAACTTTAAACTCGAGAGAGATGGTTTGGGTATCTGGTAGAAGAAATTTCCAAGCAGCAAAGCATTCAAGATGTGACCTGCCTTTTTCTGAAAGCATACAGTCATAGGCATTCACAGAGAGATGGTCTGAAATTGGGATTTATGTTTAAAAGGGAAGCAGAGCATAAAAGTTTAGAACATTTGTATCCTGACCATGTTGTAGAAAAGAAAAAC
The DNA here is from genome assembly GCF_049350105.2 of Macaca mulatta. NCBI lineage: Eukaryota > Metazoa > Chordata > Mammalia > Primates > Cercopithecidae > Macaca > Macaca mulatta. The sequence goes on from NC_133406.1 coordinate 176,841,893, forward strand.
CCATTTTCTGGGGAGAAATTCAAGCTACCAGCTGCAGAAATTTGCATAAGTAAAGAGAAGCTAAATGTTGATACCCAAGACAATGGGGAAAATGTCTCCAGGGCAATTCAGAGATCTTCATGGAAACCCCTCCCATCACAGGCCCAGAGGCCTAGAAGGGAAAACTGGTTTTGTGGGCCAGGGGTCCCTCCTGCCCTCCCTGTTCTGTACAGCCTTAGGACATGGCACCTTGAGTCTCAGCCACTCCAGTTCCAGCCATGGCTAAAAGGGGCCAAGGCACAGCTCAGGCATTGCTTCAGAGTGTGGGAACCCCAAGCTTTGGCAGCTTCCGCCTGGTGTTGGGCCTGCGAGTGCACAGAAGATAAGAGTTGAACTTCAGAAGCCTTTGCCTAGATTTCAGAGGATATATGGAAATGTCTGAATGTCCAGGCAGACGCCTGCTGCAGGAGTGGAGCCCTCATGGAGACCCTCTACTAGGGCAGGCAGAGGGAAAAAATGGAGTTGGAGTCCCCACACAGAGTCCCCACTGGGGAACTGCCTAGTACAGCTGTGAGAAGACGGCCACCAGCCTCTAGATTCCAGAATGGTAGATCCACTGGCAGCTTGCCCTGTGTACCTGGAAAAGGTACAGGCACTCAATGCCAGCCCATGAAAGCAGCTGTTTGTCAGGGGGGCTGTATCTGCAGAGCCACAGGGGCAGAGCTTCCCAAGGCCTTGAGAGCCCACCACCTCTTGCATCAGCATGCCCTGGATATGAGACATGTAGTCAAAAGAGATTATTTTGGAGCTTTAAGATTTAATGGCTGCCCGGCTGCGTTTTGGACTTGGCGCAGGGCCTGCAGCCCCTTTGTTTTGACCAATTTCTCCTATTTGGAATGGGAACATTTACCAAATTCCTGTACCCCCATCATGTCTTGGAAGTAATTAACTTGCTTTTGATTTTACAGGCTCATAGGCAGAAAGAACTTGCCTTGTCTCAGATGAGACTTTGGACTTGGACTTTTGCGTTAATGCTGCAATGAGTTAAGACTTTGGGGGACTGTTGGGAAGGCATGATTGGCTTTTAAATGTGAAAAAGACATGAGCTTTGAAAGGCGTCAGGAGTGAAATGATATGGTGTGTCTCTGTGTCCCCACCCAAATCTCATCTCAAATTGTAATCCCCACGCATCAAGTGAGGGACCTGGTGGGAGGTGATTGGATCATGGGGGTGGTTTCCCCCATGCTGTTCTCATGATAGTGGTTCTTTTAAACCAACAAGATCTGATGGTTTAAAAGTGGCACTTCTCTCTTAGCACTCTCTCTCCTGCTCTGCCATGTAAGACATGCCTCACTTCCCCTTCACCTTCTACCATGATTTTAAGTTTCCTGAGACCCCCCCAGCCATGCAGAACTCTGGGTCAATTAAACTTCTTTTGTTTATAAATTACCCAGTCTCAGGTAGTTCTTTATAGCAGTGTAGAAATGAATTAAAACACTGGCAATAAGTAAGATGCAAAGCAAGGATACAGCCAAGGTCTACCCAGCCTCTTCTCCACTACCTTATGCCCTATTGTTGCCACTTTCTTTTACTTTGGCAACCAGTGCTGGACAGGAGGTACTGTGACACTTTCTGTGCCTTAAAAGCAGATTCAAAACTGCTCTGACTCCTCCACCCCTGCTTTAACTGTCTGCCCCATAGTGGCGTAAAAGTTAATGCAAATATATATGTCTGTAGCATTACCGTGTCCCTTCCCTCAAGTATGAGCTATGGCCTCAAAGATAATTAAGCTTTTTATGAAATTTTTTTTTTTGGCCTCATTGCTATGATACTCACCAGTCAGATTCAACAGAATTGCAGCAGATTTCATGGAGCTTAAGGATTTACTTTCTGGAAGGCCCTTTCACTGTTTTCACAACCTCCCTTCCTGGGAGCTTGTGTTCAAGTTCCTTGGCGAGGAAATAAGCTGTCTTACTCCATTAAATGACTGTTGAAAATGAAAGTCAGACCAAGTCACTCCTTTCTTGGAAGACTTCCATGGCTCCACACTGTCCTTAGGATCAAATCCAAGCTCCCCAGCATGGCCTGCAAAGTGCTCCTTGATCTGTCCCCAGACTATATCACAAGCCACATCCCTATCCACTTATCTGCCCCCACACTGGATGTTCCAGAAAGACTGAATTACTTTCAGTTCCACCAGTACTCTATGGTTCTGCACTTCCAGACTCTGTATATTATTCCTCCTACCTGCAATAATCTCCATGCCATCAATTACATCACACTCCCTTCGCCTGTTGAATGCCCATTCCATCTCCAGATCTCAGCTTCTATGCTCCTTCCTCCCGGAAGCCTTTCAGGGTCCTGTCCCCACATCTGAATTAGGAATCCCTCGTGGGGGTGCTCCCATAGCAGGCTGCACATTCCCTATCACACTATTCCTGTCACCTGCTACCCCACTTTGGTGAAATTACTTATTTGTCCAATTATTAAGCTCTGTGAAGGCAGGAACTGCATCTGGTTGATTAAATGAATAAATGAATGAATACACTGCATAACACATAGCATAAAAGAGCTTTCATGTGCAACATCTCATCTGACCCACATATGCCATATGAAACAAATGGGGACTCAAACAAAGGATCCAAGAGAGCAAATGCATTAGGTATTACCACACAGCCAGTATGTGGTGGAACATCCATTTACTCAATTCATCCAAGTAAATTATAGTAACTATGTTCTAGGCACTGGGTATACAGCAATAACCAAATCAGACAGAAACACTTGTCCTGGTGTTGCTCACGTTCCCAAATAAGTAAGTCAATATATCAGTACATCAATATATCAGTTTATCAGATGGCAATGATATGACGTAAAAAAAAAATAAAGGAAGGAGATAGTTAGGGCCTCACTGAGATGGTATAATCTGAACAAAGACCCAGAAGAGGAAAGGGAGTGATCCCTGCTGGTCTGTGGTCTCCAAAGTGCTGAAGCAGGAGTAGCCTGGCAAGTTCAAGGAGGAGCAGCAAGGACCATACAGCTGGAGAGGAGTAGCTGCATCTTGGAGAGGAGAATGGTAGTTAATATTTCCTGAGCACCTACTATGTGCCAGGGGAATAGAGTAAAAAACCAGAAAGACAAATTCTCTGTCTTTACAGACCTTACAATCTAGTTGCTTAGGTTTAAACATGCTGGAATCAAATCACATGCTTTGAAATACACCATGCATGTAAAGGTCAGTTCACTCCTTAGCCTATCAGGAGGATGCTGATCAACTGAAAACTGCTTTGCAAACCTTCTACTAAATGGAAAAACAGGTAGTGAAAGTTGCCCCCATCAGTAATTTTTGTGCTGGCCTCCCAGGGATGAAAAAGAAGTCATCTTCTGTATATAAACAGTGCCAGCTGCCACATCACAGGGGTTTATGAACTGTGGCTTTCTGATCAAATGTATGAAATTAACAGAAAAATGTTTTAAAATGTATTATTGCTAGGGAAATTACATAATAAAGACAAAAGCCCTATTACTTAAAGTAATGAAAAAAAAATAAGGATTTATAAGCTTCCCAGCTCTGACCTAAATTTGCTGTGCATTATTTTTCTACATCTCTTTCTACTTTAGAAAAACCACTACTAATTGCATTCACTTACACAGTATCAACCAAACCTGGATTTGGGTTTCCTCCAAGACCACCAACAGGCTCAAGTTACAGCAAGTTTATTAAGTGGATTTTTTTTTCTCTTTTGTACAAAAACTAGAATGCTGTTACCTTTGGGGTGGCTTAGCAGATAAATGCTTGATGTGTAACATTTTAAGAAAATCCTGAACATATAAATAAGGGGAATATGCACATTTTCTTAACTTGCAAAATAATACAGGATTTTTTAAAACCTACAGTTTATTGGTGGCTGCGAGCCCGAAGCTAATGAAAAAAACATTTACAAGTTTGGTTTCCACAGTTTTATTCTGTGTTCCCTGGCTACAGATGCTCCTGGCTGTACTCTAGGAAAACCTGGAACTTGGCTGGAAATGGAGAACACAAGGAATTGGAAACCAGTTCAGTTTCACCAAGTTTAAATTTCCCTACAGTGAATAGAGTACCAGCTCCCCACTCAGAAGCCAAACATTAAAATGTATTATTTTCATGGCAATATCCAGCCTTGGTCTTCCTTTAATAGGCTCTCCTCTCATACTTCAGAACAAGAAACCTAGATAGTTTCCTGGTGATTAAATCATCCAAACTGTGCGTCATCAATGCCTTGGCAAGTGTTGAGGCCAAGCAGAATGCTTCCAGTTTACAGAACAAATTCCATCCAACCCCTTGTCAGCATTGCCATCTCCCCTGAGTCCCCTCCAATTTCTTATCTTCTCCTTTGTATTGATTACCTCAGAACCCCACCCACAGTTCTTACTGACTTCCCACCAGCAAAAGAAAGGGAGTGGGGTGAGATTGGGACAGGAGTGTAAATAAACAGCACCTGTAGGAAAAGGTTTCATGACAAAGACACCAAAAGTAATTGCAACAAAGCAAAAACTGACAAATGGGGTCTAATTAAACTAAAGAGCTTCTGTGCAGCAAAAGAAACTACTGACAGAGTAACAGACTACCTAGAGAATGGGAGAAAATTTTTGCAAACGATGCACCCAGCAAAGGTCTAATATCCAACATCTATAAATAACTTAAATTTACAAGAAAAAAACAACCAACCCCATTAAAAAGTGGGCAAAGGACACGAACAGACACTTCTCAAAAGACATACATGCAGCCAGCAGTCATATGAAAAAAGGATAATGGCTTCCAGCTCCATCCATGTCCCTGCAAAGGACATGACCTCATTCCTTGTTATGGCTGCATAGTGTTCCATGGTGTATATGTACCACATTTTTTTTTATCCAGTCTATCATGTGGGCAATAAACATATGAAAAAAAGTTCAACATCACTGATCATTAGAAAAATGCAAGTCAAAACCACAGTGAGATACCATCTCACACCAGTCAGAATGGCTATTACTAAAAAGTCAAAAAATAACAGATGCTGGTGAGGCTGTGGAGAAAAAGGAATGTTTATGTACCATTGGTGGGAGTGTAAATTAGTTCAACCATTGTGAAAGACAGGGTGGTTACTCCTCAAAGACATAAAAATGGACTTACCATTCAACCCAGCAATCCCATTACTGGGTATATACCCAAAGGAATAGAAATCATTCTATTATAAAGACAAATGCATGCATATATTCATTGCAACACTATTCACAATAGCAAAAACATGGAATCAACCCAAATACCCATCAACGATAGACTAGATAAAGAAAATATGGTATATATACACCATGGAATACTATGCAGCCATAAAAAAGAATGAGATCATGTCCTTTGCAAGTACATGGATGGAGTGGGAGGCCATTATCCTTAGCCAACTAATGCAGGAATAGAAAACCAAATATGTCCTCACTTGTAAGTGGGAGACAAATGATGTGAACACATAAACACATACAGGGGAACAACTCACTGGGGCATATAGGAAGGTGGAGGGTAGGAGGAAGGAGAGGATCAGGAAAAATAACTAATGAGTACTAGGCTTAATACTCAGGTGATGCAATAATCTGTAAAACAAACCCCCATAACACAAGTTTACCTATGTAACAAACCTGCACGTGTACCTCTGAACTTAAAAGCTAAAAAATAAAAATAAAAATAATCAGTGCCTGGCCTCCTACTTTTAGGGCAATCAGTCTTATTCATTACAGCCACTACTATGTTTTCTATTTCTAATCCTCTATTCCCTGGAGTCCAGTATTTCCTTGTGCTTATTTTTGTTCTAGATCTTACAGATGAGGGAACTGAGGTCCACCCAGCTGCAGGCAGGATTGAGACCACGCTAAGTCTCTTGAAAACTGGATTGGGATTCATTCCTCTGAATCATTCTTGTTTAAGTCCAATGGCTCAAATCGAACCTACTGAATATGGATTTTGGCTTAAAAGGAAATAAACACTGAATATTTCTCCCAAGTCACACAGGATAAAGAAATAAAACATTTACATGATGGAATAATATGACACTATTAAAAATTCAGCTTTCAAAGAATATTTTTACCAGTTATATTGAGGTATAACTCACATAACATTGACCCCATTTCGTGTACAGTTCAATGATTTTAGTAAATATATACAGTCGTGCAATCACCACATTTGACTTTTAGAATATTTCCATCATCCCCAAAAGTTCTGCTGCTCCTGGAAATGGCTGCTAACCATTCCCACTTTGCCCAAGGCAAACGTTGATCTGCTTTCTGTCTCTAGTTTTTTGCCTTTTCTAGAAATGTAACGTACATGAGTCACACGATATGTGGTCTTTTGTGCTTGACTTCTTTCACTTAGCATAATGTTTTTGAGGTTTATCCATGTTGTAGCCTATCTGTATTTTGCTCCTTTTAATTACTAAATAGTATTCTATTGTATAGATACACCACATTTTGTTTATCCATTCACCAGTTGATGAACATTTGGTTTGTTTCTAATTTTTGGCTATTATAAATAATGCTGCTTTGAATATCTGCATACATATCTTTGTGTGGGCATGTGTTTTCATTTCTTTTGGATAAATACCCAGGACTGGAGCTCCTAGGTCATATGCTAAGTTTAATTTTTAAAGAAACTGCCAAGTTGTTGTCCAAAGTGGCTGCGCCATTTTAGATTCCTGCCAGAAATGGTTGAGGATTTCAGTTTCTCTACATCCTTACCAATGCTTACTATGGTTAGTTGTTTTTTAATCATAGCCGTTCTGTGGGTATGTAGTGGTATGTTATTGTGGTTTGAGTTTATATTTGAATATTCAACAACACTGACAAATATTTACTACATATTACTAAGAGAAAGCAGGATTCAACATAGTCTGTAAAGAAAGACCTTATACATATGCGAGCCCTATACGTATAGGAAGACTGAAAAAAGACACGTCAAAATATTGACAAAGGATAGGAAAGCATTTTTTTCTTTGCTCATAACTGTAAAATTTTTATGAGTAAATATATAATAAAAGTATTTTTAGAAGTTTAAAATATTACTAAAACACTAAGAATGCATTGCCAGTCATTAAGAGGTAGGATACATATCCAAGCCTCAGCTAAACTGAATTCTATTATTCATTTATGAATCATCCATTCTGGGGTTGTTTGTAGCAAATGTGTAAAACCAGATTAGCTTCTCACTGCCTCAAAGCATGCTTCTGAGACCCTACCCCAGGGATCAGCAAAATGCAAACCCCAGGCCAACTCTAGCTCACTGTCTATTTTTGTATGGCCTACAAACTTCAGAATGGTTTTTAAATTTTTAAATGACTGGGGGAAAAAAACAAAAGACAAACTGACAAATGAAAGCTGTATGAAATTCAAATTTTATTTCTATATATAAGTTTTTATTGGAACATAGCCATGCTCATTTGTTTACAAATTATCTATGGCTGCTTTCCTGCTGCTCTGAGTGGAATAGTTGCAACAGAGTCTATATGGCCTGCAAAGCCTGAAATCCTTACTATCCAGACTTTTACAGAAAACGTTTGTTGATTTCTGTCTACCCAACCCTGATGGGTGCACAGAAAAGACCAGATCAATTCTATTATCCAAAGGAAAACTCATTAGGAGAAAAAAAAAATCTTTTTGGATCAGTTGCTCATTGTATTAATTCATATTAACATGTCTTTTCTTAAACGGTAAGATTTACAGCCAGGCACAGTAGCTCACGCCCAATACTTTGGGAGGCCTAGGTGAGCGGATCACCTGAGGAGTTCAAGACCAGTCCAGCCAACATGGTGAAACTCCATCTCTACTAAAAATACAAAAATGAGCCGGAGTGGTGGCACATGCCTGTAATCACAGCTACTAGGGAGGCTGAGACAGGAGAATGGCTTGAACCCGGGAGGCAGAGGTTGCAGTAAGCCAGGACTGTGCCACTGTACTTCACCCTGGGCAATAGATCGAGACTTCGTCTTGGGAAAAAAAAAAAAGGTAAGATTTGGACTGGGTGTGGGGGCTCATGCCTGTAATTCGAACACTTTGGGAGCTGAGGTGAGAGGATTGCTTGAAACCAGGAGTTCAGGAACAGCCTGCGCAACACAGCAAGACTCCCCCATCTCCACAAAAAATAATTAGCTGAGTGTGGTGGCACGCATTCCTATCCCTGCTACTAAGGAAGCTGAGGCAGGAAGATCACTTGGGCCCAGATTGAGGTTACAGTGAGCTATGATAGCACCACTGCAATCCAGCCTGGGTGACAGAGTGAGACCCTATCTCAAAAAAACAAAACAAAAAAGTAATATTTGCAGTTAACTGCAGCAATATCAAAAAATTTTCAAAGCACTATCTTAAATTATAAACCTTGGATCTATTAGGTCTTCAGTACTCACTGAATGAATCAACATATAAATCGATGGATGGATGGGTGAGTGGGTAGATAAATGAGTGGGTGGATGGGAGGATTCAACATTTACTGGGGCTGTGGACTAAACGCCATAGCAAGTCCCGTCATGGATTGGGAGGGACCAAGGAAAGAAGAGCTGTCCTCCAGTCTCTGAGGAAGAAAATGGATATAAACCAGTAACTTGCAAAGGAAGAAATACAAATGACAAAAAATATTTTAAAGGATTTTTAACATCACCAGTAATCAAAAGTATATTAACTTAAATAACAATAATATTCTCCTTTTTAACCCAGAAAGTTAAGTATTTTTTTAAATGACAATACATGGCGTCAGTAACGTGTAAAGAAAAAAACTGGCCGGGCACAGTGGCTCAAGCCTGTAATCCCAGCACTTTGGGAGGCCGAGGTGGGCGGATCACGAGGTCAGGAGATCGAGACCATCCTGGCTAACGCAGTGAAACCCCGTCTCTACTAAAAAGTACAAAAAACTAGCAGGGCAAGGTGGCGGGCGCCTGTAGTCCCAGCTACTCGGGAGGCTGAGGCAGGAGAATGGCGTAAACCCGGGAGGCGGAGCTTGCAGTGAGCTGAGATCCAGCCACTGCACTCCAGCCTGGGCGACAGAGCGAGACTCTGTCTCAATAAAAAAAAAAAAAAAAAAAAAGAAAGAAAAAAACCACTTTATTTCCGTAGAACACAGAGAGGGGGATGCATTTCTGTAACCTTTATGGTAGCCACAATGATTGTGTAGATCAAAAGACTTTTACCTTTGACTCAGTAATTCCACTTCTAAGGGTTATTGCCAAGAAAATAATCACGGATATGCACAAAAATTAACAGATAATCGCAGCATTGTTTATACTAACGAAACAGAGAGAGGAGTAATGCCCAGCAATTCAACAGTAGGGATTAAGAAAACTATGATGCAATCACACACAATGCTAAATTGTGTGATGATTAAAAATTGATGATTTGAGAACAGTGTATTTTGATACGGAAAGCTGTTCACAATAACACTGATAAGTGGGAGGAAAGCAAATTATAAAATCAACTTGCAAGGGAAGTAAACTCATTTTTTAAAATCAGATATTTACATGGAAAAAGTTTCTAATGGTATAAGCTTAAATGAAAATAATTATTGTCTCAATTATTTTTCTTTTTACATCTTTGCTCTTTTCTCATTTTCTACAACAAACACATCACGTCTACCTTTTTAAATAATAAAAAGAATTAAAGATATCCTAACAAAATTGAGGGCTTCAAGGATGCTCATACAAGTAGAATAAAGGAATAAAATCATTCATTAATTAATAGTTGATTAATTAAGGCAAGCAAACTAGGTTGCAAGCTCTTATGAGCTTTTTCAACAAATATCTATTTCGCATCCACTATGTGCCAGACACTGTTACATATACTACAGTTTCATCAGCAAACAAAATGGACAAATCGCTGCCTTCATGGAGATTCTAGTGTTTCGCATGTCTCATAATCTCTGAACCCCACATCAGCAAGCATAGTGCTGGGCACGTGGGACAGTCCTACATTCGAAATTAATGTTGGTTAATTTCTTAACAAAAGGATTCATCATGGCAAGCTTCCCAGTACATTTACTAAATGCTTTTATCATCACAAGAAAACGTCTGCACCAAATACAGCTTTTCATGAAGCTGTCCAGTGTGCAAAGTAGAGTAAACCTGGAATACCAAAATCCCATATGAGAACACAGGTTTCTGGGGCAATTCTGACTCAGTCCCCAGCCACTTGAGGAGAGGGGGGAGCTGTCAGATAATATTTCATGAATAGCTGGGCTTAAGTTACTTGAACCAGCTGGGACTTTTCTTAAGCTACATTTTCCTCTGGCCAAAATATCCTCATGGCTGAAGCCGCCTGTTCAGTATCATGCCACAGAGAAATGGGTCTTTCTGTTTTCCTCATAACTGCAGATGCTGCTTCATTTTCAGGCTAGGGAAACCCACGGACCTGGTATTCAGCTTATGTAATAACTGGCTCCCTGCTGAGGTAAGCCACTTAGAGACCTGCACTCAATTTCAGAAGACAGATTTTTCTCCTTTTGGGCCAAAGTCATTCATAAAGTATTGACTTAAAATAAGTACACACGGGTGCTCTCAGTTTCCCAGAAGTCCTGAATCACTAACACGTCAACCCACTATGGTTTTCTTCCAAATGCAGCAGTGAAAAGTGTTGGCAGTTTCCAATGGA